>NC_142169.1:6111875-6730000 GCF_029865625.1 Vigna umbellata | reverse complement strand
TAGTTTCTTCATGTCTATGGGGAACTAAACTCTAATTGTTGTTGGGGAATGATGTAACATTCTGAACTCTCATGTATTTGAATTGATTCTTAATTCCATATGTTTTTTCATTAATTGTTAGAGTAATTCATCTGTACTTATTACATGCTTTGTTTAACTCATTCATCGCATGATTTATGAATTGCATGAGTGCTAGGAGATTCCTTACAATTCAGGTTCTTGTTTAATTCTCTCAAGAGTAATATTTCTCAAGGATGAGGGTATGAGTCTTGGTCATCTTAAGCTCTTGATCTTCACATTTAATTCCTAGGAATGCTAGGAATTGCATGAACTGATCGTTAAGGACAGGCTTATTCGCCGAGAGGTCGGGTTTAGGTGATTTAGTGAGTGACGTTAACATTAATGCATAAAGAAGAATTCTTACATACATGAGAGGGAACTTGGTGAAATCTAACCCCAACAACATACTCATCTCATTATAAACAGCATTCGTTCATCTTTGTGTTACTCTGCTAGTGATCAAATTGCATTCATATTTAATTTTCTGTTCTTGCATCTTAAACCAATGATCTCATTTTATTTAAGTCTTAATTAATCGAGTCATCACACAACTGTTTAGTGCCGAGAGTCTTCTGGGATACGATACTTGGTCTTACCATTTTATATTACTTGTGCGATTTGGTACACTTGCGAATCCATCAACAAGTTTTTGGCGTCGTTGTCGGCGACTCACGGTTTAAAATATTCTATTTGTGTGATTCTTGATTAACTTTGACTTTATTTTTATTTTTATTCCTTTTATTTGTGTTTTGTGTCCTTTATTTTTGTTTTTGTGCTAACAAATTTTTTAGGGTTTTGTGTCTAGTTTATTCAGGATACAGTTAGAACAAGAAGCAACAGAGGTGCTGAACCTCTTCTTGAAGGATTGGAGACTAATAGGAGGCCAAGAAGAAGCAGATTATCTAGAGAACCTTCTCTAGAGAGAACTTCACAGGCCTTACAACCTGATCAGGAAAGCATGGACAACAATGGTGCTAGGCGTACTTTGGCAGATTATGCAACAGTGGTTGGCCCTCATCATTTTAACAGCATTGCAAAGCCGAGGGTCAATGTCGTAAGTATGGAGATGAAGCCTGCGTTGATCCATCTAGCAACCAGTTTAATGGACTGTCAAATGAAAGCCCATATGAGCATCTGACAACTTTTAATGAGATCTGTAATACTATAAAACTGAATAGAGTGCCAGATGATGCCATTAGACTGAGCTTGTTTCCTTTCTCATTGGGAGGCAATGCTAAACTATGGTTGAACTCTTTTCCTGAGAATAATTTTATTGAGTGGGAAGATGTGGTTGTAAAATTCTTGAATAAATACTTCCCACAATAAAAGATCAACAAAGGGAAGCAAGAAATCTCTTCTTTTAGGCAAAGGATGGAGGAAGCATTAGGGCAAGCATGGGATAGATACAAGGGCTTGCTGAGAAAGACACCTACTCATGGTTTTGATGAAGCAGTAGTAGTCATTCGTTTCCTTGGAGGTCTTGGCTCACAAACCAAATTGATGTTAGATGCCTCAGTTGGAGGCAATATCAGGTGCAAGACTCTAGAGGAAGCCTATGAATTAATTGAAAACATGGCTACCAATGACAATGAGATACATAATGAAAGAGGAACTCCATCACAACCTAAAAGAGCGTTAAAATTACAGTCTTATGATACCTTCCTTGCTTAGAACAAGATTATAACTCAACAATTAGAGTTGTTGACAAAGAAGCTTTCTCAGCCACCAAAGGAGTGCCGGAATGTCTCACAAGTTCAACAACAACTTTGTGAACAATGTGGTGGTGATAATATCAATGTCAATGTGTTGTGTCTGAGAATATAAATGAAGAAGTTAGCTACATGGGCAACCAGTTTCGTCCCAATAATTATAATCAAGGGTGGAAATCTCATCCTAGCAATGGACAAAGTCAGTTTGGGCAAACTGGTGGGCAATTCAATAGACCACCACAGTAGCAACAACAATAGGGGCAACAACAACCCTCTCTATTTGACAAAACTACCAAGCTTGAGGAGACTCTCCAACAATTCATGCAGGCAACTCTTTCCACTCAGAAAAACACTAAAGCTGCTATAAGGAACTTGGAGATGCAGGTTGGTCAAATGGCCAAGAAGTTGGAAGAGATGCCTATCAGAAGTTTTGGGGCTAATACTGAAGTTAACCCCGAAGAAGAATGTAAGGTTATTGTTAGTATTAAAGATGAAAGAGAGAAAGAAAAAGAAAAGTTGAGTGAGAAAGAAAAAGAAGAGAGTGAGATAAAAGAAAAAATAGAGAGAAAAGAAGAAAAAAATTTGATTGAAAAAGAAAAAGAAAGAGAGGAGAATGAGAGAGAGAGAAAAATGAAGAGGTTGAGCGAGAAAAAGAAAAATTAGAGAAAAATCTCAATCACCCTAAAGAGTGCTCTAGAAAAAAAAAAGAAAAGTAATTAAGGTGTTTTGAAGAAATCTCTAGAGAATTGGGGATTAGAATTCCTGTGACTGAAGCATTGCAACAAATTCCTGAATATGCTGAGTTTTTGAAGAAACTCCTCAAAAGAAAAGAATATTTAAAAGAGGAGACAATGGAGGTACAGGAAGACTGCAATGTGATCTTACAAAAGGCACTTCCTCCTAAGGTTGAAGATCCAGGAAGTTTCATCATTCCTTGTACTATTGGGAATCATAAAATAGGGAAAGCCCTAATTGATTTAGGGTCCAGTATCAATGTGATGCCCTTATCTGTCCTTGAAAAGATTAATGGTCTTGAAGTCAAACCTTCAAGGATGACTTTGTTTATGGTTGATGGATCCACCAAAAAGCCCTATGGTATGGTGGAAGAAGTGATGGTTCAAATTGAAAATCTCATATTCCTGGTTGACTGTGTGATAATGGAGATGGGGGAAGATTTGGACATTCCTCTTACTCTTGGAAGGTCATTCATGAAAACGGCCAAGGTGATTATTAATGTTGATGGTGGAACTATAACACTTAAAAACCAAGAAGAGGAGGTGATTTTCAATGTCTTCAAGGCTGAGCAGCAAATCCAGGTGAAGAAGACTAGTCTCAAGACTTCAAGTGGAGATACACCAGAGACCAGTACTAAAGCTGCCAAGCCAGGTAAGAAAGGTAAAAAGTGTTTTTTATCACAGGTAAAAGAGGAAGAAAAAGACAGCAAAGGAAAAAGTGTTCATCAAGACTCGCTGGAGAAACATGAAGAATTTAGACCAGGCATTCCAGTTAGATTCAACAAAAAGTTGTGGGTTGTGAAAGAACTCAAAACTGATGGACTAATAGAGATTGAATCTCCAATTTCTAGGAGAATAAAAAAGGTCAACAGGAAATTACTGAAGACCATTCGGTGTGGAGAAGGAAAAAATAGCACCAAGATCAAAGATGTGACATGAGTTTATTGGGTCAAGCTAGTGACGTTAAAGAAGCGCTTGTTGGGAGGCAACCCAGTGTTTTAAAAACTTCTAATTGTTTATTATTTCTTTAAGTTTGCATTTTTTTTGTTTATTTTATGTTTGCTTTGGGTCAAGCTAGTGACGTTAAAAAAGCCCTTGTTGGGAGGCAACCCAGTATTTCTGCATTTTTTTATGTTTCTGTTTGTTTGAGTCCAATGTGCTTAACTTGTAATAACTGAAGGTTTGAGGGGTGAAGAGAGATTAATTGATTAATTTGAGAGTTGTGGTGAGGACTAGGGAAAAGAAACTAAAAAATTCTAAGCTAAATCTGAGAACCCAGGGCCAGGAATACCCAAAACAAGTGAAAAAGCAAAGGGGGAAAAGTGTCGCCCGCCGCTTGAGCACCCTCTAAGGGGCGCCCGGGAGGCGTGACTTCAAATTTGGCTTTTAAGATAGGGCTTGAGCGGGTTTTCGGCCCACTTCATTCTGTTTACACTCTAGAGTTCACCCAAGCCCCCTCTCTCAGATTTTCCTCACTCTAACCTCCCTAAACATCTCTCCCAAGTCCTCTCTTCACTTTTCCCCTTCACATTTCCACCAAAAACCCTATTTCTAACTTAATTTGCACTTTCCAACCATCAAAGTTTGGGGTTTTTGATTGTGTGGCTGTTAGAGGACAAATTTGTGCACTTAATTTGAGCTTCAATCTCTGTCTTCTTGTCTCCAATCAAGTAAGTTCTTGTTAGGTTATGAATTGAGCACTTTAAAGTTTGATTCTTGAAAGATTTTGATGAGAAAGTTTGATTTTTGATGTCCTATACTGTCTATGCTTGATTTCCCAATGTTTGGACCGATTAAATTGTGCCAATTTTGATCTGAATTGGGTGGAAACTAATTTTGAAACAAGTGGAAACAGCAGAGTTACGCTTGGATGCACCGTGCGCCGCTCAAGCGCCCCTTGAGGGGCGCTCAAGCGGCAAGCGGTAGTGGCAGAATTTGAATTTTTTTTGTTGTGTTCTGTTTTTGGTTGTTTGGTTATGTACAGCTGGTGTTGAGGGTTCTCTGTTATACCCTCTTTCTGAATAATAAGAGTTTGTGATTTTTGGGAACTAATGCTTGATGATTTCTGGGTTTGTTTTTTTTGCAGGAATGACATCTTCTTTAGGCAAAAGGATTAAAACCCTTGGTTCCAAAGAAAAGGGAACAAAGGGGAAGGAGAAGGAGCAGTTTCACTCAGACAAGTTCAGAACCCCTGCTCATGAAGGATACTTCCCACAAGTGGAGGGAAGAAAATTGCTAATGGAAAGGAAGGTGGCCTGCATACTATCCTTAGCTTCCCAGTTTCAAAGGAAGCTTAAAAATAGAGACTGGGGCCACCTGAAAGTCTACCCCTTTCCCACCAATATTGACATAGTCAAAGAGTTTTACACAAATGCCAAAGCATTTGAGGGAGAAGATGAGACGTACTTCAGCTTACTTTATTAATTATTGTGCAGTGGATGAGCCAGCCCATCCAGAGCCACCACCATAGCAGCCTAGGGGCACACAAGAGGGCGCCACCACCAGCTCAGGAGTTAGTTCATGAGGCCACTCCTTTCCAGATGCGGGACATGTACTATTCTCTGTTGGATGCTAGGATGGCTGCCGTATACATGGGCGAGCAGGCGCTGCTTAGGACACTAACCTCTGCATTCCTTAAGAGACAGTTCATGTCTTAGGATGAATTTGCAGTTTATGTGGCATGGCCCGCTGACCCATCATAAGAGGGCGATAGAGCTGAAGCAGTTGAAGCTTCAGCCATGAATGAGGATGCTGAGGATGAGGATTTTGATAAGGAGTGATGATTTGTATCTGGCACCTACTGAAGGGTGTCATCTTTGTTATGACCATGATTTTTTTTTATTTTTCTATTTTTGTGTTATTTGCTTTGATTGATTGTATTTTGTTTCTGTTTTATTAGTTTCCTTTTTAATTATGTGCTTTGTATTGTACATTGCTTTAATGAATTACACTACTTTGGTTCAACTGTAATTATTTTGTGATAAGTATTGCTTGGTGATATTCTAGTGTGTGGATTGATGTTGAGGTGATGCATGATGTGCTGATATCCAGGTGATTGCTCACAGAATATGAAATAGGTGCTTGAGGTAAAGTTTGATTGAGATACCGAGCAGGTTGTTTTTCTAAATTCTGGGACTTAAGAGTTTACCTGTGTGAGTTTTGGGCTTCAGAGTTTTTTGTGAATAATTGTTGTTACTTTGGAAGCATGAATGATTTTGCCCAAATTTTCTGTGATTGAACTACTTGCTTGCATGTTTCACATGATCAAGGCCATCTTTTGTTATCCCTTATTCTTCTAGCCTTCACATGAAATTATTCACTGAAAGGAAAACAATTTACTTTATCCTTTGAACCTTAAGCCTTATGCATGTGTTGAAAACCCTTTGTGAAAATCTTTACCTTGAGTTAAGTTGAGAACATTTGTGAGGTATTGATAAAGGTTCAAGATTGGGGTTACTGGGAAAAAGGAAAAGAAAAAGCATTGAGCTAAGCAGTGAATACTTGAAAAGCAAAAGAAAAAGGAAAAGAAAAATGAAAAGAAAAGAAAAGAAAAGCTCAATGCAAGGGAAAGCTGGGAAAAAGAAAGAGAGTTTGTGCTTGAATGATGAAATCATAAATGTCTCTCTTAACTCATGGATTTTGTTGACCAGAAAACCAATTTCCTTCTTAGCCCAGCCAAGTTACAAGCCATGAAAAGCCCTTGTGATGATAACCTGCTCGTGAGTATGTTTGATTGTGGCTAAATGAAAGGCAAAGTTAATTTGTGTGACATTGTGATAGCATAGTGAAAAAGACACCAACACCTCACTATACACCTATGAGTTGAGTGATACACTTTTGAGTGCTTGAGTGATACACTTTTGAGTGCTTGAGTGAAACACTTTCTTTGGTGAGGAGCAGTTCTCTGAACTTCTGATTGCATCTCTGCTTGGTTGATTGATCATTCTTAAGGATAGCATATGTTGAAACATATGAGCATCACATTGATTTTGATTGAATTAAGGCATCTGCACACTTTGACTGATCTCTGTATGCTGAGTTGATAAAAGTAATTGCTTGTTTGAAAGAAAAGGTTTTTGAAAAAGGTTGAGTCATTGTAGTGATTGTTTTAAGAAGTTGAGTTACAATCTGTTTTTCTTGAGGACAAGCAAAGTTCTAAGTTTGGGATTGTGATAACAGTTGAAAATACCGTTATCTATGATGTAATTTTAATACTAAATGCACCCTTTTCTGCTTAGAAACTTTCTTGGAATCATGCCTTTCTGTTAAGTTGTGTGAATAAGAGAGTTGAGGTTGATTTTGATGATTTTATGACTAATTCCCTTTGTTTTGATAGAAAATGAGTTAATATGGAAAGCAGGGATAAAGTACTAAGAAGATAGAGCTCAGAAAGGTCCAGAAAAAGCACCAAAAGGAAAGAAGCTCGAGGCTTGGGCGCCCTTTTTGGAGGCTTGAGCGTAGAAAACCACCGCTCGCCGCCCGGGGGCCCCTTTTTGGGCGCTTGAGCGCCAACTGCACGAAGCTTGGGCGTCCTCTGGAAGGCTTAAGCGCAGGAAGTGTCGCTCACCATCCAGGCGCCCCTTTTGGGGGCGCTTGAGCACCGGATGTAGAAGGCTTAGGCGTCCTCTGGAAGGCTTAAGCGTAGGAAGTTTCGCTCACCGACCAGACGCCCCTTTTAGGGGCGCTTAAGCGCCGGATGTAGAAGGCTTGGGCGACCTCTGCGAGGCTTGAGCGTGGAAGATCACCGCTCGCCGCCCGGGCGCCCTAAGTGGGGCGTTTGAGCGCCAGCGACTCGGCCTGGACTTTGTTTATGTTCTATTTTAAGGACCCAGGCATCCTAGGTTTTGCATCTCTGGCTGGAGCAGCACAACAACACACTCTTTCACTCTCTGAAGGCGGATTTGGATGCAAAAGCGTCCTTCCTCTACTTTTAAGGTTTTGCTATCTCATGCTTTTCCATTATTCATCTAGTTTCTCCATGTCTATGGGAAACTAAACTTTATTTGTTTTGGGGAATGATGTAACCTTGTGAACTCTCATGTATTTGAATTGATTCTTAATTCCATATGTTTTTTCATTAATTGTTAGATTAATTCATCTGTGCTTATTACATGCTTTATTTAACTCATTCATTGCATGATTTATGAATTGCATGAGTGCCGGGAGGTTCCTTACAATTCAGGTTCTTGTTGAATTTTCCTAAGAGTAATATTTCTCAGGGATGAGGGTATGAGTCTTGGTCGTCTTAAGCTCTTGATCTTCACATTTAATTGCTAGGAATGTTAGGAATTGCATGAATTGGTGGTTAAGGACAGGCTTATTCGCCGAGGGATCGGGTTTAGGTGATTTAGTGAGTGACGTTAACACTAATGCATAAAGAAGAATTCTTACATACATGAGAGGGAACTTGGTGAAATCTAACCCCAACAACATACTCATCTCATTATAAACAACATCCGTTCATCTTTGTGTTACTCTGCTAATGATCAAACTGCATTCATATTTAATTTTCTGTTCTTGAATCTTAAACCAATGATCTCATTTTATTTAAGTCTTAATTAATCGAGTCATCACACAACTGTTTAGTGTCGAGAGTCTTCTGGGATACGAAACTTGGTCTTACCATTTTATATTACTTGTGCAATTTGGTACACTTGTCAATCCATCAATAAGTTTTGTTCCTCGCGCACACTAGTACAAAATGGACATACAACTTCTAACACTCAACGTCAGATAACCAACCAACCAACGTTCAAAATAACCGGTGGCAATATTATAAATAAAATCACCAACTTCTAACATTTTTATCCCGGTTCTTGTAAACAGCCCCAATCAAAGCACCGCAAAATGTTGAAATCCCTCATGCCACAAACAAGCGAATTGAAACAAGCGTTGGCAGCAATCAATCACCCGATTGGCCACCCAAACATGAAAAATGGTTTGAAGATCCCAACCCAGCAGCAAATGAACCCCAAACGTCAATGGCCTCGCTAGGGTTTCTCAGTACCAATTTCAATGCTTTGCCTTTCATTCAACAATTCTTTCATAATTCATATTACATTTATTGTCTTTTGTAATCAATTCAACTATAAGAAAATTGCAACAAATTTAGTTTGTAATATGCTTTTTTTTCTTATGGAATTTTTATGGCAAATATTTCATGGTAACGTTATTGTAGATAAATGATACTGATGAATTACTGATGGAGATATATTCGTGAAAAAGAATTATCGTTAATCACCTAAAAAACATTTGTCGTAAAATTCTAGGACATAATGATATCTCAATATTATCATCAATGTGTTAAGAGATATAAATATTCTATTACTTGATATTATTATATTTTGTATAAATTTGTACAGATATTATAATAGGTGAAGAATTATATATATATATATATATATATATATATATATATATATATATATATATATATATATATATATATATTACATTACTCTTTAAAATAACATCAAAATTATTTTTAAAATTTTTTTATACAATGAACACAAATCAATCTATAATATTTGTAGATCTAACCAATATTTTTAATTGTGAAAAAATGTTATTTACTTTAAGTACTCTACCCAATATTTTTCCGTCAACAAGATGACGTGACCTATCTCCAATTCACCCATCAATTTCACTTCTTTCCTTTCTAATTTCTAACCTCTTCCAATAGGTAATACAGAAATAATGGTCAAACCATTCCATTGATAATAAAATTAAAAGGTAAGGTACTTAGAAAATAAATATATATATATTGGGTACTCAATAAAACAAAACTTCTAATATGTTGGGTTTTTTTTTATATTTAAGATTATTATTATTATTATTATTATTATTATTATTATTATTATTATGTATTGATTGGTTGTAGATTCTTGTTTGTACTTTTGATTTAATTTTCTTATATTTATATTTGATATTAATGAAACTTGATTGAGTGACTTATGTCCATAAATTTTTATTTTTTACATTAAAAGATTTTCATATTTCCAAATGTTATTATTATCTTTAATGATATTTATTATTATTTCTATTATTGTTGCTCATTGTAGACTTTTTGGAAGTTTAAGAAAATTGTTTTCGCTACATACTTTTGTGTTTTTTAAGGTTTAAACCCTCGGATCGTTCACGTATTTGTAGGAGAATCTCAACTGGGTCCTCTAGTTTTTAACAGTCTTAATTGGATCCAAATTTTTGAAAAATTGAGCCAATTTTACCCTTTCCATTAAATGTTCTCAAACAGTGTTAATAAATGCTGAGTTGTAACTATTTTTAAGAAGACGTGTCATTATGATTAAATTTAGTGAGAGATGTGTTTTACAATCACCTAATATTTAAAGAGGTGTGAGAAACTTCTGACGGGAACCAACCCAACCACCACCCAACTACCCTACCGCCGTGGTGTGATGGAGGAGGAGCCTCCGATCTACCGTCTCTCGCACGACAAGCTCCACCAGATCTTCTCCTCCCTCCCCCTCCGCGTCCTCCCCCATCGTTGCTCCACCGGCGCCACCAACAACAACCACTACCGTCCAACGAAACAGACACGAGATTAAAAAAACGCAAACTCACAAATCCAATTAAACTTAACAATTTCAAGCTTAGAAACGCAAACACAAAATCCAAAATCCCAATTCAACTCCAACCTCCAAAAATGTGATAAAAAACCTACATAGAAAATTCAATGAACCATCTTAGAAATCCCAATTTCAAGACCGCAATACACTAGCATGAAATCCCAACAGAACCCAATCAAAAATCACAGAAAGATGGAGGGGAAAGGAAGCTTGTGTCGTGAATCAGAACGAAGGGAAGTAGAACAATAACAGCCAACGCGCTCTTACGCCATCATTGTGTCTTCGTCGCGCCTCCTCTGCGCCTTTGCCGCCCTCAATGATCTTGTTCACGAGAAAGGGAGAAGAAGGGTTCTGCGTTGAATCGTGCCCTTACCCGAGAAGAGAAAAAGGGTTCCCCTGCAAGTAGACCAAAACCAGAAAGAGAAAGGAGAAGGGTACTCCTCTTCTACCCCCTAGACCCCTCTGGAATGGAGAAGGAGAGAAAAATCTCCCTGACGTGACAAAAAACCTTAAGGATCAACCTGAGCACACACCGAAATTATGCCTCTGTTGCCCAAAACGAGAAGAAACAATGATGGAGAATACCTAAGACTCAAAAGAAAAGATGAAGACGGTGGAGGATGATGAAGACTCTGAATCCCTAAAATTTCCAATTAAACCAATTAGACCATGTCATAAACTGTTCACCAAAAAAAAATTTCACGTCATATAACAATGCTACATCAGCATTTTAAGTGTACATCACATCATCACAGTTTAACGTCGTCTGTGAAAACTTAATGGACAGGCTTAATTAGCTCAATTTTTCAAAAATTTAAACTCAATTGAGACAAATGAAAACTATAGGACCTACTTGATATTTCCCAACAAATACGAGGACCGAGGGTTTAAATATATTTTTTATTGTTGTGTTTTTTATTCTTTTATTATACTTTTGTATTATTATACATAGAAGCTTTGACTATTCTTTGGTAAACCTGCTAAAGAAGAAAATAAATAAAGTAATTGAGATATCATGTGTAAAGATAGAGTGGAAGCTTATATCCCAAGTTTTAGATTCTATGGAATGACTTCCCTCTTTATTTATTTGTTTTTAACACATACGTAAGATTTAGTGATGTATATATTTATATCTACGCAGAAGAATGTCCTACGTCACATACACGTATAGAATTTAAAGAATGTTCAACGAACAAAGTTGTCTTCTATTGAATAATGTATTGTTGGTGTAATCCAAGCTGCCACACGTTGCGAATACAAACACGTAGAGTGCGTGCAGGACGCGGCACAATGTGTCGGACACATTTATTTTGACCAGACACGTCCCTATTCCCAGACGACACAGTTCAGTTTTTATAATCGTCGTGACAGTGTATTGTAAAAAAAGAAAAGTTACAGAATCAATTTTAAAAATAAAATAAAATAAAATTAATTAGGATATAAGCAATAAAGTAAAACGTTATATAAAAATAAAATACTTATTAATTTATTTTCTTAAAATTTTGAATTAATATTAATCTTTTATATAATTGAATTCATATCTTATTGATATTTAACAAACTTTTTCAAAAATAAAAACAGAAAAACACAACAACGAGGAAGAACAAAATGTGTTACTGATTGGAGTTTTTTGGTAGTGTTAAGGAAGAAAGAATAAGAAAACGGAAGGGGCGAGAAGGGAAAAGAAAAGTTTGAAAAATATAACATTTCTTTGAATAATTTAATGGCTTAATAGTTTTTTTTGTCCCTAGTTTTGCTGAATTTTCTCAATTAGGGCTCTCCTTTTAAAAGTGTGCAAATTGGTTCTCATTGCTGAATTTTCTCAATTAGGGCTCTCCTTTTAAAAGTGTGCAAATTGGTTTTCATTTAGTAAATTTTGCGTCAACGGCGTCCCTTCCGTTAAATACACACAAACACTGTTAACTTTTTTCTCTCTCTTCTGCTCCTCTATCCCGAAGCATACTTTTCTTTTTCTTTTGTCAGAAGCTTAAAACATTACTTGGATCCTGTGCAATGTGTCTGTTAATCATGGTAAAAATTAAAACACATTGCAACTTGTTACAGGGTTGGGGCCTGACAGTGAGCAGTAAGAAAATATAGAAATATGGAAAGGTTTTCCTCTTCCTATAAAGCCAAAAAAAAACACAAGCAGTAAGAAAACTCTACTCACAAAATATAAAAAATTGAGTTTATGGATGCAGAGAGTTTATAAAAGATTCAAAATACTTAAACTTGTATAATTGATTGCAGCTATTGAGCCTGTACACAAGATCAGAAACGCAAATTAATTAATAGAGTACTGAGTTTACCCTCATATTTCTCTCAAATTCTTCATAAACCATGATAAATTATCATTTATTTAATTAATTAAAAGATACTCAACCAAAATTGCCCGAAAACTGTGGAACCAAATTGGTATACACTTGAAACAAGTAAATTCAATTACAAAATGAAAAAACAAAAGCTTTAAAAGATATAGTTAGTTGAATAGAGGCACCTGCAAAAGCCAAGAGTAAACACTATAAATTCATAGAGAGAGAAAATATAGCACGCAAATTCTACAACCATAAGTCATATTGCACTAGAAAATGTGATAAAAAAAAAGAGAGCTAAACACCAGGTATCATAATATGCAGAGAAGTCAAACTAATTATTCCTTACTGGAGATAAGGAAGACCATCCATAAACAATGTTTCATAAAAAGAAATATGAAACGTATTTGAGTTAAAAATCATTCCTTTTATTTCGTTTTCTCTCTCTACACCCATCTCCTAGCGGACATCCCTTCTCTCACCCTACAAACTCTCTTCTCCCCCTACTGAAAGTTCTCGTCATCGGATAACTCATCATCTTCGTTCACCTCATCACACTTGTTCTCAATGCCTGAAAACGACATGGATCACTTCAACATTAATGGTGGTGCACCCCCTGCAACATTAAGAAAAAAACCTAATTTTTTGATAGCATATACAAAAGGGTATAGAAACTGAACTCGAAAACATGAATTTTGGTTTATGGGCATAGAAATCAACCTGACAAATTAATTTTGTAGTGCATGCACATGTTGGAAATGTGTGACGAAATTTAAATTTAGTTTTGCAGAATAAATTGGAAAAAAGGGTTGCAGGGGTAGTTCCTAATCCCATGGTAGAGTTACTTTTGTCCTTTCACTCCACTCAACCTCAAGATATGCATCCACTGTTTCCACTAAAAAGAGGAAGAAAGACAAAACAAGATGAAAATGAGAAGGCTCAAGAGAGAGAATATCATAGTATAGTGTGTTGGTGTGGCTGGAGACAGGAAAACCACACCAACTTATTTGGCTTTATGTTTGTGTTCTATAAATTCCTCTTCAGTCTTCTTCTCTTTGACATAATTTCCAGAAAGCCAAAGAAAAAAAGACAAGAAAAAGTTTGATTTTTTCTGAGATTGTGATAGAAGAAAGAAACCCTTAGGTTTGGGCTTGGCCCAATCTGCGTTCCACTGTCCATAAATCGTTTATCTGTGTGTGGGTTTTCTTCTCCATCCATTTCTTCTATGTACAAACACAGTCAGGGCAAGCTTCCTCTTGCAACCACCCCTCTATAATTGGCAATGTCGTTGACGTCATGGCTCTTGTAGACCCTAGCACTACCATTCAACCATTTTTCTCCCAATCAATTTCTTGTTCCCATTTTTTTCTCTCTGATTTGTGTGTATTGTGTTAATTGATGGCAACGATGTTGAGAATAAAAGATATTGATGGATGAATTAATTGCTGAAAATGGAGGTGGAGAATGAGTGGGAGAGAATAGAAGAGTCTTCGGGATTGGATAATCAACGAATGGGATATAATGGAGGTGGAAAAATGGAGATTGTGCATTTTGCTTTGGATTGGAATTGGAAGTATCACTGCATAAAAGAACAGATAGCACTGACAGAAAGGTCTGTGCGTTGCAGAGAAACAGAAGAGTGAGAATAAAAAGTTAACGCCGTTGTGAGTATTTAACGGAAGGGACTTGTTTGAGACAAAATTTACCAAATGAGGATGCAATTGACACTTTTTTAAAAAGAGAGATCTAATTGACACAATTCACCACAATTAGGGACAAAATAAGCTATTAAGCCTAATTTAATATTGGGATCCTAACTCAGTGCTCTTCACCACGACACCTTGTTAATATTTTCTACTTCTTTCACCATAATAATGGTCAATATTTTCGGTTTCTTCTTTCATCATTGATAACTCCATTTAACGTAAACACAAAATCCAATTTCTTTTATTAATATAATTATTTAAATATTAATTAATATATTATTTATATCTATATATTATTTAAACGTAGTTATCTAAAATTTCTTGTTAATATAGTCATTTAAGTATTAATTAACATACTTTTATATTTATATATTATTTAAATATAATTATTTAATTTTATTTATTAATAAAGTTATTATTAATTAATAAATTATTTATATTAGCGTAAACGCACGTTTACACATTTTTTAAATATTTATAATAAGATAATAGATATAAATATTGATTGCTATAGATTTGTTATTTGGAAAAAAAATGATTAAATTATAATTGTACATCAATTAATTATTGAAGACAAAATGATCTATATTTAGAATGTGCTTGAGTATCCTGTAATGCATAAATATATTTATTCTTTACAATAAATTTATATAGTATGCCATAACAAATTTGTTAATACATATATTTATTTTTTATAATAAATTTATCTTTTAAACTATAACGATATTTTTAAAAAATTAATTTTAAAATATCATATATTTAATTTTAAAATCATTTCGTTAGAAAAAAAAAATTTAAAAATTATTTAAAATATGGTATTTAGTTACAAAATCAGTTTGTTATAAAAAATAATTTTAAAACTTTAAATTATGGTATTCAAATTTAAAATCAGTTCCTTTATAGAAAACTAATTTAAAAAATAGGATTTTCACATGGAATCAGTGCAAAGATGAAATAGTTTTATATAAAACATGTCAAAATAATTATTACTTTTTAAAAAAATCAATAAATAAATATATTACACAAAATAAAACAAAAATAATAAGTGTAGAATGTTAACAATTTTGGAAATAATTAAATGTGTTATTGTATTTTATTAGTCAATTATAAAAGTGATCTAATTAAGCAAATGTGGTTAAAGTCATATATGTCATGAAAAGTTTATTGTCTCTATAGAGAGGAAATGAGAGAGAGTACATTGTGGAGATGTGAACATTGTTTCAAAACTTAAGGCGTTGAAACTTGAGTTTTCGGAAGACTTACTTGTACATTTTTTTAATCTATCTTCTTGTACAGTTTAAGGTTTCATATATCTGTCATAAAGATAAATTGTCTCTTAATGAGCTCATTTCATATTGTGTTCAAGAAAAGGAGAGATTGAAGCAAGAAAGGACTGAAAGTGAACACTTAATTAGTACCTCTAAGGGCAAAAGGAAGGAAACTGAGAATCCCAAGAATGATGTTGTTAAAGGTCCATCACAAAAGAAACAAAAACAGTCTGATAAATGTTTCTTTTGCAATAAAGTTGGACACATAAAGAAGGATTGTGCAAAATATCATGTTTGGTGTGCAAAGAAAGGGTTGCCTAAGCTACCGAAAGACAATTGATTCTGAAAAATGTATCTATTTGGAGATGTCAAATCGCTAGGATAGAAGTCATAGAATATTTTAGATTATTATTTTGTACTGGTTTTCGGTTTTTTGGTTTTAAAAGACTCTTCAGTTGTACCGTCATTTAAGCGAAATTTAATTTTATTTGCTTATTTGGACAATTTTTGTTAATTATGTTAGTTTGGAAATAATGAATTCAGATTGTTTTTTAAATTCAAGTTTTGTTGAAAGCAATTCACTTTTGGCAAATAATAATCTATATATTCATCATATGGTGACTTGCTATTGTGAATCCTTAAATATGGAATATATATTTATGCAACACAATAAGGTTTCAAAACTTGTCCCATTACCATAAGGCATGAACCTCATTGGTAATAAATGAATATTTAAGACCAAAAGGGATTATAATGGTAATATTGACTGGTATAAAGTTTATCTTGTAGCGAAGGGCTATACTCAAAAGGAATGATAGTAAATCAGGGCATTCTTCAATTGCTAAGGGATACGAGTTCAATCTCAATCAATACTCAAAAAGAAATTTAGAAATTCACAAAATGCAGAAGATTCCCTATGTTTCAACAGTAGGGAGTTTGATGTATGTCCAAGTATGTACGCATATGAATATAGCATACATAATTGGGGGTTTAGGCAAATATTTAAGCAATTCATGAATCGATATTTGGAAATCAGCCAATAAAGTTATGAGGTTTTCTCACGAGAACAAGTGTTTTTAAGCTCACATTTATAGGGTGAGACTAGTTAGAGATCATTAAGTATTTTGACAATTCAGTAGGATGCCAAGATAGTTTAAGATCCACTTTAGGTTACATTTTCATGCTACTCAGTACCAAGCAAACCCTTATGGCTTTTGTGTACTATGATTGCAAAATTTGTAGCATGCTATGAGACATCAAATCAAGGTATATGGCTGAAAGGAATTGCAAGACCACTTAGGTTATAATGTGACATCAAATCAGTTGTTAAAGAAAGAGTACAGAGTGATGAATTTTGATAGAGCACTTAAGGACAAACTCATTGTATATCCTCTTAATAAGGCTTACACTTAAGGTCTTTCATGAGCATATTGCAGTTTGAGGAATTTTTAGTTCACTAGGACTTAGTCATTTTTGTGTGTCAGTGGTCTATGTTTGGTTATCATGTATGCATTCATTTTGGTTGATTATTCAGAATTTACACTTTGTACATTAAAGTTATTGTATTGATCTCATTGAGATAAAATAAGGACCAGTTGAAAATAGACGTGTACAGGTCACCTCCACGTAATTTTCATGCTACACATTTTATGATGAATTCATGTCATTTGGTTTTGTCAACATTAGTGATCATTGTTAGCTTTGGTTGCCATTGTTGCAATTAAAACTGGTTTGGTTCTACATGTGAATATAATCAATGGTCAAAACCTTTGGATATGCGCAAGTTATATAATGATAATTTTGAGCTTACAAAGTCTAACACATTTGTCAGAATTTATATGGATATATATATTTGTGACCAGTAGGAGATTGTTAGCAATTTTGGGTCATTCATATATATATATATAACAAATCATTAAATGTGTTAGGACCATTGTATTTTATTAACCAACTATAAACTGATCTAATTAAGTAAATGTGGCTAAGGGCATATATGTCATGAAAGGTTTATTGTGTAGAGACCAACAATAATTTTAATTTGTTGAAGGAGTCAAATTATAATTATATAAACTAAAGAACAGTAGCTGTTAGAGGTTACATAAAGGGTCATAGTCTCCATCTGTGAGCATACTTATCATTCTAGTTTTTTTCTCTTTATCCCCATTAGAATAGAAAATACAGAGGGAACTAAATGTGCTCTACAGAGGAAAGATCAGAGACCAATTCAAGTTGTTTATTAATTGTTCACAATGTCTAATCCTTCATGTACGCTTCCGCTTTATTGTTCTAAGTATTGGGAACTGCTCTGAATATGGGGTTCAAAGCTTATTAATTATTGATGTATGAATTTCATAAGTCTAACAATTACAATTGTTAGTTTATGAATCACAGATAAAAATTAATGAGCAATAAATCTTTAACATGAGCAGCTCCTAATACCCCTTAGAACAGTAAAGTAGAAGCATACCTGAAGGATTGGACATTGAGAACAATTAATACGCAACCTAAATTGGTCTTTGATATTCCCTTTGTAGAGCACCTTTAGTTCCCTCTTGATTTTCTCTTCTGATGGAGATAAAGAGAAAGAAACAGGAATGATACGTCGTGCTCACAGATGGGGACCATGACCCTTTATGTAACCTTTAACAGTTACTCTTCTTTAGTTTCAATAATTATAATTTGGCCCCTTCAACAAATTAAAATTATTGATGGTCTCTACACAATAAACCTTTCATGACATATTTGTCCTTAGCTGCATTTACTTAATTAGATTACTTTATAATTGACTAATAAAATACAATGGGCCTAACATATTATATATAGATATATATATATATATATATATATATATATATATATATATATATATATACACATATAAATCCTGACAAATATGTTAGACTTTATGAGCTCAAAATTGTCATTCTATATCTTGAGCATATCCAAAGTCCCCTCGATTGATTATATCCACATGTAGAATCAAAGCAGTTTTAATTACAACAATCGCAACCAAACCCAACAGTGATCACTAATGCTGACAAAACCGAATGACATGGATTCATCATGAAATGTGTAGCATAAAAATTACGTGAAGGTGACATATACATGTCTATTGTCAACTAGCCCTTACTTTATTTTAATGAGATCAACATAATAATCTTATCATGCAGAGTGTAATTTACAAATAATAAACCATATATTTATTAAACCAATTATGTCCAAGGACAATGTATGCATAAATTAAACCAAACATAGAACACAAATACAAAAGTAACTAACTCTCACTAAAATAAAGATTCCTCAAAAGTTTAAACACGCATGTGAGCAACATGCTCATGAAAGACCTTGGGTGTAATTCCCTTAGTAAGAGGATCTGTTAACATGAAGTTTGTCCTTAAGTTCTTTATAGAAATATGTCCACTCTACACTCTTTCTTTAACAACTAGGAACTTAATGTCAATCAATGTGTTTTGACTTACTTGAGCTCCTATTATTGTTAGAATACATTACAACTAATTTGTTGTCACCATATATCTTGAGTGGTCTTTCGATTCCTTTTATAATGTGCAAGCCTGTGACAAAGTTTCTCAACCATATTCCTTGATTTGATACCTCATAGCAGGCTACAATAACGATTTTATCAGGATTTTGAGCATGGGTTTTTGGACAACTTACAATATGCTAATGGTGGTTTGATTGTTCTTTTTGTCTAGAAAAAACCTCCATGTTTTTTACTAAAAGGGGATCCACCTGCAAAAGACGCTCAAGTTGATAAGAGAATTATGATCTTTGTATAAATCGTGTGTAACAGTGTTTATGATAAGGTATATATTTCTCAAAGAATACTATTTATATTTGTAGGATCATCATGGATCGTGTCCCTATGTTCCTATTGGAATAATTTTTACTTGAATAGTACAATAATAGTATAATAAATAATAATAGAATGATAAACAAATATGGCCCAAATAGGCATATATTTTGGGTGGCTCCATAATGAAGAGACTTAAAGGATCTTATTGGGTCGTACTTTATAGTAGGTCTATTAGGTCAGGTAGGAACATAAAAACCCCTTCAGTCTCGGGAGCTTGGGTTGCTAGGTGCGGTCATATGAAACCTATAGTCGGCTTAGGCTGCCTTGTGTAGTTTTCAAATGGATTGGCCATTTGGTTGAGTTCACAATATAGTTAGGCTATTCGGTTGTTCTTTGTAGGTGGATTGACCTCGAGGTCGAGTTTGTAACATAGATGGACCATTCGACCGTGCTTTGTAGGTGGATTAGCCTCGAGGCTGAGCTCTTTACGTGGCTAATCCAGCTTGATCTTTCTAAGCAATATAGCCTTAGAGCCAAACTCTCATTGGTTAATCTAGCCGAGCTTTCTAAGTAATCTAGCCTTGGGGTCGAGCACTTTTAGTGGCCTTAGGGCCAAGCTAATCCAATCGAGCTTTCCAAGTAATCTAGCCTTGGGGCCAAGCTCTCTCAATGGTTAATCCAATCGATCTTTCTAAGCAATTTAGCCTCAGCGCCAAGTTCTTTCAATGGCTAATCCAACCAAACTTTCTAAGTAATCTGGCCTTGGGATCGAGCTCTCTCAATTGTTAATCCAATCGAGCACTTAGATAATTCGGGTCAATATGTTGAGTTGCTCCAATGTCTGGTTGTTGGATTTCTTCTTGTGTTCAGGTACTAAGACATCGGGCTTTTTTGAAATCGACATTAGTACGTCGTTTTTGTTTTTTGATGTTGAGGTGTCGTCATGCAAGACTTCATTTTTATTATGTTTTCTAGACTATCATAAGGTCTAGGAAATTGCCACCACCTACATCGAAGAAATCATTTTCCTTCGATTCAAATCGTTAACTGATAGTGTACCTTGTTGAAGGAGTTATATCCTCTGTTGATCAATCTCCATGGTCGAGCTTAATTATCTGGTGGCTGAGATTTGTAGTCGGGCTTTATTCTCTGGTGGTCGAGCTTCGTGACTGAACTTCATTTGGACTCGCGCCCCAAGATGGTGATTGTACTTTGTCCTCCTCTTATACTCAAGTACATGATGAGTTGATTTTTGGACTTGGACACACGAAGGACCGAGCTTCTTTTGTGGTTGGTTTAATACTTAGAGTTGTCGACTATGACTCGATATCTCCTTTGTTGTGCCAATGTTTTTCCTTGTATGTCTTTTAGATGAACATTTCTTGTGAGATTTATTCATGTTACACTCTAGTAAATTGGATCTTCGTTTTGAAAACCACATTTGTGATCTTACATTACAAAATTTAGTAACTTAGATCTTTTGAGTGTCAGGTTTGTGATCTTTACATTACAAAAAATAAATATGAATAAAAAATATATCAAAAGGAAACAAGTAGATATAATTGTTCAACTATACTATGTTTTTAACTTCATGACATTCTAAGCTTACCTCTAAAGAGAATTTGTCACACCAAGTTGATCGGCGGGGCTACTTTTAGACTTGTAGCATTGCAAGTTCTTGCTTCTTTTGGGTTTGCCTTCAGAGTAATGATGGTCGAATGTCCTCGCCCAGAATTTTATTGCCCCGTGTGAATCAAATCGATGCCATATGAGATTTCAACATTACCATCACTTCTCAAGATGTTACTGACAATCGTTCACGGCCAAGCCGAGCTTCAAGGAAAGGATCATGTGGAAGGTAGATTAATGTTTTAAGATCCATGTTGTCCCATTAAAGAACAATATGGACCGCGAAAAATGAGTAAAGACTCGCTAATCAAAGAACCTAATACTATGCTTCAATAGATCTTGCAGGAAATTCCTCTTCAAGCAACTTTGGAGGCCAATTTCTGAAACCAGGGCTCAGAAATGATGATTCACATTATGTCATTAAGTGCCTTGTCAAGAAGGGTCGTACAGAAAATATCAATGGCGATTCCAATCCCTAAAACAATTTACTACTTAGGTAACAATGCTCATGAAAAGCAAACTCTACATGATAAAATGTACAAAAAGAAAAAAGTTCAAGACAATACCCATTCCCAGTGCTGAGAAGTCGACCGGTACCTCAGAAAAAAAAAATGAAGCAAAAAATCAAATAAAATTCGAATCCAAAATGTTCACAAAAAATTAACAAAAACCATAACTGAAAAAATGAATACCTTGGCTACATTAACGTAAAAGAAGAGAGGCTTTCTAGTTTGGGACTCCTTTAAGTTTCAATGATGTTGTTCACTCCCTGGTGGTGTGCCTGACTAAGAAAATAGTTATTTATATTATAAAAGATAAAATTAGAATATGAATTATGTAACAAAAGAGAAAATTCCTCAAATATAAATATAAATATATTTTTAATGAGAATAAGTTTCATTAACATACATAAGATTGCTTTTTAGATAGTTACATGAATTCAGTGTTCCGTTTTCTTCCACCTAAAATTCTTAGGTCTAATTTGGTATTACCTTTTTCTTCTTAACAGTGAAAGGATTCAGCGGCTATTTAATTTTGAAATGTTTTATATATATTATTATATTGATTTTTATTAGATTAATTTATTTTGATTTTTATATTTATTTTAAATTGAAGTAAAATTTTCATATTTAATTTATTTTTGATATAAGAAATTAAAATAAATATACCTAATCAAGTTATAGAACCAAAATATTTGTGAAGATATGTTTAAGAAAAACTTCCGGTGGTGAAAATAATATGATCTGGTGCAATTTATGTGATTTTTCATTTAAATGATTTTACACTGGAATAAGAATTTATTTGTTAAAAATTATGGAAAAATGAGTTAGAATTGGTCTAAATGTGACTCCGTTAAAACTGGTTGAGTTTAAAAAATTAGATAATGAAGCAAACATTGAAAGCAGAAAATTAAAGGAAAAAAAATAGTCGTTTGTACTCTTCAAACATTTCCATTACTTCCCTAACTGAACGACCAAAACCTCGAGATGTTCGCATCCTGCCGGACTATTCATGGGCTTTGGGTTTGAGCTTACGAAGGTACACTATTTCAAAAGTCAGCTGCTTACGAAGGTACAATATTTCAAAACAATGGATTTAGTATACAAAAAATCTCAGAGAGTAGAAAAATGCCTATCCCTAGCACATGCCTTCATTTGTCATTAATTTTTGCCTGGCTTTCCTTCTCACGGTCTTTTGGCATTAATTCGGCACTAAGTGTGTGAATACATAACCATAGACTTTGTTTCATCTGAATCAAAGATCCAGTTAACATCATTGTACTCTTCTAGTACAACGAGAAATCAACTATATTCAATACATAATTCATTTAACCTCTTAAGTATCTCATAAGTCTTGCAAGTGCGTCCCTATGTTTCTGATATGGACATTGAGTGTACTCACTCAGTCTACCTATTGCATATGCAATATCAGATCAGAAAAGCTCATCAAATGTCATAAGCTCCAAATTATCTGGACATATTAAGGCATAATGATAGATTCTCTTCTATTTTACATTCATTTAAAGTTAGCATCATACGGGGTTCTCACTTGTTTGAATTCATAATACTCAAACTTCTTAAAAAGTTTCTCAATGTAGTATTCTTAGGATAGTAAAATATTATCTCCATTCTTTATAATTCTAACACCGAAAATTACATTAACTTTACCCATGTCTTTCATTTTAAATTTTGATCCTATAAAAAATTTAGTTCTAGTGACAATCTCATTGCTTGTACCAAAGATTAACATGTATTACCACTTTCAGATTTAGAGTACACATATATATTAGCATCATTAAGTGAAAAATCATCACAAAACAACACATTATCAACTTTTTCATGTCATTGTTTTGGTGTATGTTTCAACCCATTCAAAGATTTTAAAAGTTTGCATACTTTATTCTTTTGACCAGATACAACACACCCTTTAGGTTGAGTCATAAATTTTCTCCTCTGAATCACCATTCAAAAAAGCAGTTTTAACATTCATTTGTGTATCTCTAGCTTATGGATAATTGTTAAGGCTAACAACACTTGAATAGAAGAAACCTAGTCACAGGGGCAAAGGTATCAAAATAAACTGTTTGGTTTTTGAGTAAATCCTTTTGCTACTAATCTTGCCTAATATTTCTCTATAGATCCATGAGGGTTATACTTTTTTAATATCCTAGTCTAGTATGTCACATGTCATATGAGTCAACAATAAGTAGAAGAACAAGATTCATTAATATTTTTGGAAACATTGAGTACAAAGAGACCTCAATCACAATATCATTTCCCTAAAAAAATATTATTTTTTGTCATTACAATCTTGTCAGATTCAAAAGACACTTTAACCCCCACTTTTTCCAATAGTGTTATAGAGATTAAATCAACTTTGATTTATGGCATATGTAGCACATCACTCAAGGCTAAAGTCTTTCTAGATGTGAGCTTTAGAAAAACTTTCCGTTTTTCCCAGAACAAGAGTTGTCTTGGAATCACTGAAATAAACATGCTCTTCTCCATCCTCTACACTAGTGTAGGAGGTAAAGACACTTCTATTTGCACATATATGCTTGGTAGCACCAGAATCTACCACCCACTTGCTCACATTGTCATCAAATTTACTTGTGAAACGACTGCAACAATAGTGTCATCTCCTTCGACTATATTTTTCCTAGGAGGATTGTCGTTTCTTGTTCTATACCTAAATTGTAGTGCATGATGGCCCGACTTTCCACATGCGAAGCAATTCTGGGAGTAGGTTTGACTTCTACCATATTTACTTTTGTAGACAAAGCTTTGGCTCTTATAGTAGCACACTCTTTCATATTGGTATCTTCAATAATTATATGAGTGATGAGTTTTGGAAGCGACATCTACTTGTGTCTTCGTTTCAGTTGTTGTTTGTAATTAGTCTAGGATGACGACAATTTCTCGATCAAAAGTTTTGAAACAAACTCATCGAATAGAAGAATGTTATTTGCTTTGATATCTTCAAGCAACATGTGGTACTCATTTATATAAGACTTTATGTCTTTATCTTCAATCATCTCTTAGTGATAGTAGTTCCCTATGACGAATCTTTGTCTAACGACATTTTCAACCGTGTATTTGAGATTCAACGAATCTCAAATGTCTTTCGCTTCCTTATAGGAAGGATACACATCGAATAAATCATTAGTAAGTAAAGCATGTTGGCATACCTTGTTCGCATGAGTCCAATCTTCAATTTTTTTTTTGAATTTGAAGGGAAACTAAAGTCAAGTTTTGGAGATGAAAAAGAAATAACAACTCCAAACATGTCTAAAAGGATAGACACACGTTCTTGCTAATGCTGGAGGTTCTATCTAGTGAATACCTTAATTTTCGACACATGTAGGAATGCTTTCACAAATATCGCCTATGTTTTTGAAATAATGTTTTAATTATCAGGGATTAGATTGTTGATGTTAGTCACAAGTCCTTAGAATTGTTGTAAAATGTTGACAATAATCACAAACAATAATTTATTGAGGTGTGTAAATCCACTATCATAAGGATTTATACGCATTATGTTGCACAAGATCCCTAGGATACAACAAGAACTTCTCAAATATTTCGAGAATATCATAACAAGTAAAACTCTTTTTAAAAGAGTAAAGAATACTCATAATATTATAAAAGAAAATATAAGATAGATAAGAGAATGAGAGAGAAGAAAAGATAGTGTGAAAATATGTTTTCAGAGGCGAACATAAACCTCTATTTATAGATGTTGGAAATGGATAAAAAAACCACGGTCCATTAAGAAAAATCACAACAGATTCAAGATACCCATCATGGTTCACGGGTGAATCCCATGACTTGGGGGAGGTGAACGTTGTGAGCTATGGAAACTAGACACAGATCTAGCGACTAAAGTCTCCAAACGACATGTGAAAGAAAAATTAGATAAACATGGCTTCCGATCCTTGCGGTTGAAGCTCACCAAACTGAAGACCGATATTTGCGACAACCATCTCAAAGTTGAAGCTAAAAGGAATTACTTATATAGGGTTCCTTATTTAAGAAAGAAAGCATAGCTATCTTTTGTGATACTATGTATTCCAACATAAATATGTTCTAACAATTGTATTGCAAAACCAACTTTCCAAAAGCAACCGATGGACGTTGCATGATGAACGACTCTCTCCCACGGTCATTCTCACAAGTCGCAAGGATTAGGATTGGATTCCAACAACTTGGTTTGGTGACTCCTTTCTCACTAGTCGCAGTTTTGGATCCTCCTGCTCTTTTGGGTCTTAAGCTTTTCTCTTGTACTCAACAAACTCTATAAATAGAGATTGGGCCTTCACCATTTGACACAAGGAAAAATTCTTGACAAGCTCTCTCTCACTCAACATTCTTTCACTTTCTCGTTTCTTCTTTCTCACTTCCTTATTTATTATATTTCCCTTTATAATATTTTGGATATTCTTACTCTTCCAAGAGATTACTTACTAGTTTTGTATCTTCGAGATTTTCAAGAAGTTCATGTTGTATCCTAGGAGACTTACGCAACACACCGCGGATATGTTTATTAAGGATAATGATCTACACGCTTCAGGAAGTTTTGTTTATGAATATTGTCAACATATTACAACAATCTTAAGGACTTTGACTAACATCAATAACTCAATCCTGGAGAATCAGAACACTGCTTCCGAAACTCAGACGGTCTTCGCGAAACCGTTCCTGGATGTCTCAAAAATTGAAGTCTTCTCTGGTCAAAATTTCCGGTACTGGCTGTGTCAACCCCTTTATACATGTACGAAACCTCCTTTACTCATTCATGCAAACAAGGTATGCCAACATACTATACTTAGTGCACTCTTTAATGATTTGTTCAATGTGTATTGTTCCTATATGGAGGCGAAAGACATTTAGGATTCATTAATTCTCAAATATATTGTTGAAGATGTTGTCAGACAAAGGTTCATTATTGAGAATTACTATCGCTAGGAAATTATTGAAGATAAGGACATAAAGTCTAAAATCAATGACTACCACAATCTGCTCGAAGATATCAAAGCAGAGAACGTTCTTCTACCAAATGAATTTGTTTCAGAACTTACGATCAAGAAATTGTCACCTACCTAGACTGATTACAAGCAACAACTGAAACACAAACACAAGCATATGTCACTTTTGAAACTTATCACACACATAATTATTGAAGATACCTACAAAAAAGAGTGTGTTACTACAAGGGTCAAAGCCTTGTCTACAAAAGCAAACATGGTAGAAGACATACCTACTCCAAAAAGGTACCAACACAAAATTAATCACAGTAGGAAAAATAATTTTCAAAATCTCGTCCCAACGGATCTAACCACACCTCTAAGAACAAAGGAAATTGCTTCGTATGGAAAAGTCGGGCCATCATGAACCACACTATAGGTGTAGAGCAAGAAACGACAATCCTTCTAGGGCAAATACAGAGATTACATTTTTGTTGCAGTCATTTCTCAAGTAAATTTGATGAATAATGTGAGCAAATGGACGGTAGACTTCGGTGCTACCAAGCATATTTGTGTAAACAAAAATGCATTTACCTCTTACACTAGTGTAGGGGATGGAGAAAAACATGTCTACCTCGATGATTCCAAGACCATTCATGTTCTAGGAAAAAAGAAAGTTCTTCTAAAGCTCACATCTGGGAAGACTCTAGCCTTGGGTGATGTGCCATCAATCAAAGTTAATCTAATTTTTGTAGCATTACTAGGAAAAGTGAGGGTTAAACTGTCATTCGAGTCTAACAAGATTGTAATGATAAAAAATAATGTTTTTATGAGGAAGGAATATTGTAATCAAGGTCTCTTTGTACTCAACATTTATGAGAATATTAATAAATATTCTTCTTTTGTTTATATTGTTGATTCATATGATATGTGACATGCTAGATTAGGACATGTGAATTCTTCCTATGTTATGAAATTACAATGACTAAGTTTAATTAATATGAATGATAAAAAGAGTAGTAAATGTGATATATATGAAGAGTCTAAAATAACCAAAAAAACATGTTATCCTATCAAACTGGATTGTTAGGACTAATTTATATTGATCTAGCTGATTTAAAACAAACTATGTCTAGAGGCAATAAAAATTGTTTTGTAACTTTTATAGATGATTATTCTAGATACATTAAAGTGTATTTAATCAAACATAAAGATGAAACATTTTGTGTTTCTATCCTATAAAGCAAAAGTAGAAAATCAACTAAATAAGAAAATTAAGAGGATTAGATCAGATAGAGGTGGTAAATATGTACATTTAATGACTTTAATGTTAAAGAATGTATTATCCATGAAGTAACCCCACCATATTCACCTGAGTCTAATGGAGTAGCCGAGAGAAAGAATATAACTCTTTGGGGAGAAATCACAGACAAAATTGATGTTGGATACCTCAGCTGGAGGTAACATCAAGAACAAGACTCCAGATGAAGCTTATGAGTTGATAGAAAATATGGCTGTCAATGATAATGAGATGCATAATGAAAGAGCTCAATTTCAACTGAAAGGAGTTCTACAATTACAATCTCAAGATGCTCTGTTAGCTCAGAACAAAATAATGACTCAACAATTGGAGACTCTGATGAAGAAAATCTCGCAACTGCCTCAAGAATTGGAGAATGTTTCTCAAGTTCAACATTAACTTTGTGAGCTATGTGGTGGAGATCATATCAATGGACAATGTGTCATGCAAGTTATTACCCAAGAAGAAGTCAACTTTATGGGTAATCAAGGCCACCCAGGTAACTACAACCAAGGGTGGGTTTTTCCCTTATGACTAGGATTTCCTTTATATGAGTGTTGTTAACCTTAGTAGTTATCCATAAGCTAGTGATACACCAAATGGATGTTAAAACAGCTTTTTTGAATGGTGATTTAGTGAAGAAAATTTATATGACTCAACCTGAAAGGTGTGTTAGGATATTTATCCTATTTTATCATCATTATATTGTGTTAAGGGTTAAGCTATTTATCATGATTATATTGTGTCAAGGGTTACTCTATTTATCATGATTATATTATGTTTAGAGTTACCCTATTTATCATGTACTCTTATATCAATTTATTCTTATAAATAGAAGATTATGAGAAGGTTCAATCAAACCCTCTAAAATTATTTTAGAGTTTAATTCTCAAGTTGGTATCAGAGCGGGTCGATCCCGTCCTGGTTTCTATCTCGTAGCATCTGTCCGGCGCCATAGTCCACCGCCGCCCGTCGCCGGTCGCCACCGGCCACTATCGACTGTCGTCCGTTGTATTGTTATGTGATGAAACAAGCACAAAAACAATGACATGAAAAATTTAATAATGTATTGCTATGTGATGAATTTTCACCTAGTCATGTTGATAAATGTGTGCATTCTAAATCTAAAAATGATGATCGTGTCATTATATGCTTATATGTGGATGACATGTTAATTTTTGATACATGCAATGAAATTGTCGCTAAAACTAAATTGTTTCTACGATCGAACTTTAAAATGAAAGACATGGATGGAGCCAATGTAATTTTAGGTGCTAAAATCACAAGGAATGAAGATAGTATATTACTATCCCAAGAATAATGCATTAAGAAACTTCTTAAGAGGTTTGGTTATTATGACTTCAAATCTATAAGTACCTCTTATGATGCTAACTTTAAATTAATGATAAATATAGGAGAATATATATCTCAGCCTCAGTATGCCCAGATAATCTCAGCCACATTGGTGTCAATACATTGTGTCAATCGGCAATAACTATAGCTAAAAACAAAAATTACAACGAAAATAATAGACGTATACAATTAAGACATAATTTGGGGTTATAGCTATAGTTGTAGCTATAGTGATGCTAATTGGATCTCTGATTCATATCAGACAAAATCCACTAGTGGTTATGCATTCACACTTGGGGGTGGTGCGATTACATGGAGATTCATCAGGCAAACATTTGTTGCGAGATCAATAATCGAATCTAAGTTTTTCGCTCTTAACGTGGCTAGTAGTGAGACTGAGTGGTTGAAAACCTTCTTAACGAACATTTCACTAGGAATGAAATCAACCCCATTGGTGTCAATACATTGTGCCAATCGGCAATAACTATAGCTAAAAACAAGAATTACAATGGAAAGAATAGAGGTATACAATTAAGACACAATTTGGTGAAACAACTGCTAAAAAGTGGAACTATTTTCATTGATTATGTGAAGTCATAAGGGAATCTAACAGATCCTTTAACAAAACTCTTGGAAAGAAATATGTTCTTAAAAACATCGAGGAGAAAAAGACTTAAGCAACTAACAAACAAACAAGTTATGGTAACCAACCTTAGTGATTAGAGATCCCATGAATAAGGTTCATATGGATAAAAAAAAGTCACTTATTAGTTCTGATAGCACTAAATTGATTTAATCAATTATGTCCATTCCTATGGCGTGTATGAAAGTGCTAGAGATTGCATTATTGAGAGGTTAGACTTTGTAATTGAAATTCTATGTGGCGAAAGAATTTTAGTTTAAACAAAGTTTTTTTTTTATTTTCATATCCTTTACAGGTGGTGTATGATTTGCATTATACAATTGATGAAATCATCTATATGAGTGTCAAGTTGGGTTGCTTGAATAAGATTTTGGCATGATCTCTAAAGCACTCATGAATATGTGGCACGTACATGACCTAGTAAGTGAATCATAACGAGCAAAGATTGTGGTAATGTATTGTGATTGATAAACATTTAACACACTCAAGTGTCTTTGGTTCATATAACTTGCTATACCAACTACATTGCGTGTTAAATTTCTCGATCTAGGACTGGTTCATATACCAACTCTGATGCACTATTATATCTTATGAAACCTAGGAAATTTATTCTCTATATCTTTCGTTTTGTTTCTTTTGCGATATGTGGGGGATTGTTATAATAATTGTATTGCAAAACCAACTTTTTGAAAGCAACGGGTGGACGTTGCGCGATGAACAACTCTCTCCCAAGGTCATTCTCACCGGTCGCAAGGATCAGGATTGGATTCCACAAATTCGTTTGTTGACGCCTTTCTCACCAGCTGCAATTTCTGGATTCTCCCGCTCTTTTAGGTCTTGGGCTTTTCTCTTGTACTCTCCAAACTCTATAAATAGAGTGTGTGCCTTCACCATTTGACGAAGGAAAAATTCCTGACAAGCTCTCTCTCACTCAGCATTCTTCCACTCTTTCTTTTCTTCTCTCTCACTTCCTTATTTATTATATCTTCCTTTATAATATTCTGAGTATTCTTACTCTTCCAAAAATAGATTACTTGCTAGTTCTATATCCTCAAGATTTTCAAAAGGTTCCTACTGTATTTTGAGGGATTAATATAACACACCACAAATAAATATAACACACCACAAATAAATCTTTAAAGACAGTAATCTACACACCTCAAGAAATTTTTTTCATAAATATTGTCAACATATATTGCATCAAAATCAACCAAGCAAACGTCAATAAAGCAAATGAGCATCATCTCATTACACGGTAACCAAGAAGCCATTACTGAAACAATGCAATAAATGAAAGATATTAGATGTTATTGAATATTGAAAAGATATCCACGGGAAAAGATATGCTTAACTTTTCAAAAATTGTTCTTCTATATCTAGTTATCTAGATTTTAGAGTTTGGGTGGCCATGGGTAGCCAAATTGATGTTTCTCCTGCAATTAAATCAAGATCAAACTAATGTAAACAATGCTTAGGTTTGACAATACCTCAATTAACTGCAGTTGTACCATAACTGCAGATAAGTTGTCCTTGTGTTTTTCAGCAGCCTTCTTCAACTCTTCTATATTAATGTTTCCCTTGGCATCAGTTCAAGGGAGACAATTTTCATTCCACACATTGCAGCGCTTGCACCTTGTACCATATGCCCAGACAAGTATAATGCAAACATTGCTGTAATGGTCACCTCTTGCCTACAGTTTCCAATGGCCAAAAAGAAGTATATAAGAACCATCACAGGTATTTAAGAACATTTATTGGATATGATAATGTAGGGAAATCATTGCATCTCTTTTAAATACTTAGCAATAGAAAATGACATAACTAAGATTATGTACAATTTGGTTGAAATGAAAATACAATGTTACATTCAATAGTAATCACATAAATACTTATATCCTAAGAGTAAATCAGAATAACCATAAATTTCCTAATAAATTATCATAATAATCCAAGTATGGTCCATACCAGATGATATGCACGGATAACCATAAGTCCAACATATTCTCCAGCAGCACCAACATTCGGTTGCAAGGAGAAGGAGTCAAACCCCGTGATGGTACAGAACAAGTCACCAAAATTGTTGAACATTTCCTGACATCAAAATTGCTTGTTCAGACAGGAAAAACAATATTTATCTTTCTCTATGTTCCATGCAGAAAAATTGCATACAATCACAAAATCTAGCAAATGAAACAGATAAAATATAAATACAGAAAAAAAAAACAAAATATGAGTTGAAAAGGCCAATGTAAAAATCTTATTAAAGTAGAATTGTATTAGTATAATACCAGGTTATTGGAAAACAATAAGTTTGGTACCATATCCACCATTGAAGAGATAACTTTAAATTATAAATATGTACATAGCATCATAAGATACCCAAATTAATGTGTTGTTATGTCCAGCATAATAAAATTTAGCATAGGAAAACCCTAATCCAATCCAATATAATCAAATATATATCACATAAAGATACAACATTCTAACGTAGACAATAGAGATTTCAAAAAAGAGCCGTAGAAGAGAAACGAAACCTTGACTCTCGTGTTGCAAACAATGCTACTAACAAGAATCCTCCGCTCTAGTCAATGGACAAAACATGTGGCCAATGACAAGAAAGAGGAACCGAATTGAGAGAAAGGGAGAAGGCATGATAGACAGAGATGGTAGTGACGAAGAGGCGGAGGGTGCAGAGAAGGAGGCGGTGGCTGTGGGGATGAGAGTGACAACAGAGTAAAAGGTGAGACGAAACGACAATTGGGATTTGAAAGCATATAGTGATTAGAGATTTATAAATACAAAATTTTATGCAGTATAATAATTTTTAATTAAAAGAATAGTAGCGATTAAAATTTTCTATAAAAAATTAATATTTTTTATGGCAGTTTACTTTAAGTCCTAAAAATAAACCACTACAAATTAACAAACATTTTATAGTATAATATTACTAATTATTTAAAAATATTTTTTTATAAAACAATTTATAGATACTTCTTGCAAAATATAATTATAAAAAAATTTCATGAATCTTTTTTTACCAAAAACATTTTAAAATAAAATTCCTATGTAGGTTTTATAGATAAAATTTTGCAGAAAAAAATTGCAGGTGATAGATGTAAATTAACATATAAAAATAGCTCGAGAGATAATAAACAGTAAAACAAATAATTAATCATTTGATTTTAAATATAACTAATGAAGATAATTTTAATATTTTTTATAGCATTTAAATGCGAAACTAATCTATTGTGTTCGTTAAATGTTATTCATTATTTAAAAAATTATCTAATAAATATAATTCATAAATTAAAAAGTTATCAATTTATATAGCAGTAAAATATATTTTCATAATTTACTATAATATTAATAGTTAGAAACGATAAAAATAGTCAATCCAACTGATTTTGATCTATCGAAAACGGGTCAGATTGGATAATTCGATTGGATGTTGCGGGTTGAGTGAAGCAACCTGGCTGGTTCTGAGATAGACTGAGCTGCCAATTTTGACATTTTTTATGGGTAATTTTGGGTTTCTTCTTTGTGGGTCAATGATTTTTATTGATTTGTAGTGGAAATAGAATTTTATTAGAACCCAGGGTCACGCATTTCACCAACAATTACCAGCAAATAATCAAAACAAAAGAAGGAAAATGTTGCTATAGTATAACGATCAATAACATTTTTCATCTAACAGCTTCATTACCCAATTACATAAAGCGTTTCATTCTTTACCTTTTCAAGACTTTCAGACTGGATTTCCGATTTCTCTTAAAATATCAAATTTTAAAAATAAAGTTTTAATCGGATTTAATCCCTTAATATATGGTAACAGATTTCGAAATTCATTTAACAAATTTTTTTATTTTAAAAACTAATAAATATTTTATTTAATTTAATAATTTTATATAATTTAATATATTTAAATATATTAAATTAAATTTTATATTATTATTATAATTATTATTTATGTTTTTTTATTTCTATTATTACTACTATTATTTTAATTATTTTTTAAAATTTTATTTTTTTAATATAATTATTATAATAATAAAAATAATACTTTAATAATTATTAAAGTATGAATATATATTAAATAATATCAAAATTTTAAATTAAACAAGATTTTCATTAAATTTTAAATTTAAAAATAAATTTTAAAACAATTTGTTAAACAGATATCCAAATCCATTTAACAAATATTTTTGAAATTTCATTTTTTATTTAAAATAAAATAAATATTTAATTTAATTTAAAATTCTAATATAATTTAATATATTGAAATATATCAAATCAAATTTTATACTATTTGTGACATCTCAAAATATATGACGTGTGTATATTATAAAGACGTCACCATATTATAATAATAGAAAGCAGTTGGAAACATATAGCCGAGTATTAGGATTACAGTCATTTTTAAAATATAGCTTTAGAATTTAAACTTTAACAAAAGAGGTCTAAACTGTAAACTTAAAGAGGAAAAGTATTTCAAAATATCATCAAATGACTAAGGAACCCCTAGGAAGCCTAAATTGGAGCATTGTCGTCTTCCTCCAAAGTTGTCTCCAAAGAAACTTCCTCACCATCTGCTCCCATCCAAGTGGATGATCATCGCAAAAGGAATCATACACAAACAACACAAACAAGCAAGGGTGAGCTAATTATATAAAAAGCATACAATATGACAATATGCATGCAAGAGTTAACTTCAATCAAGCAAGGTAAACACACATCCTAACATGTTGAATACTAGACTTGAGTCGTCAAGACTTTAGAATGATAGTCGAGCTATGACGGGTCTTGCACTCGTGGTGGCTTATGAAACTTGGGTTTCCCCACCCTACCACACTCACGACGTTAGCCCGTTCCGGGCCTTGAGGCATACTGGAAGCCCCCAAGACTGAGCTCCTACTTTCATTCTAAACAAATAAGGGCACCACCATGGATCTTCTCCTTGACGTTCATGGAATTACGTCCATCAACCATACTTTTAAAACCACGTACTTTGAATCACCAATCATACCATTGAATCACTCAAATTTCCACTTTAACAATATACAACATGTTTGAATCCCAACATACAATATAATTTGCTTCAACACATACTTCACACACCATACAACATTCAACTCTAAGTGAAACAATATAAAAGGGAAAGTAGAGAGTAAAACCCTAAACGTTTCGCACAGCGTACCACCCTCACGAGGCGAAACTCGCGTTATTCGCATAGCACACCTACCCAGCTCACCTTGCGAATTAAGTCTAAATAAATGTCAGACTTTGGGTCCCTCGCATAACGCACCCAGGTCGTTCTACGAGAACCCAGACAAAGACCAATCCCCCTAAAACTCTCGCCATGTGCCCCACTCGCCATGCGCCCCACTCGCCTTTCGAATTAAATGGGCAGTGGTTCTAGACCACCACCAGTCACATAGCGACAGGATTCGCTAGGTGAATCCACAAACAGAGGGCAATACCCTCTGGTCATTCGCACAGCGCACCAGCTCGCACAGCGAATGACTCAAACAGTGAGCACCCTCTACAGGGTCTCGCTGTGCGAGACAACTCGCCTAGTGACTCTGCATAGTCTGCAGAACGCCCAATTCTGCAGATTATGCCCCCTTACACCCTCTAGACCAATTCTAGTCCTCTTTCCCATTTTCTAAGTCCTCTAGATCGTGATTATGTCCCAATTAAGCTTGTCTATGTGATTCCTAACATTCCTCTAATGATTTTCAAGTGATCAAAACACACTTCACTCTCTAGAACATTTAAATCAACAACCTAATGACCTAAGATCCATTCTACTATTTTTAACATGTTTTAGACCTTCCTTATGTACTTAACAAGTTGCATTTAACCCATCTAAGTTGCCCAAATTGTCTTATTGTGCTCTAGACCCTAAATGCCCAATTTCAGTACATCACTTCCCTTGAACTAACCTAAACCTTCTACCTAACTGTTGAACCTGTTAACCAAATTGACACTAAGCAGAAATCTCACCCTATTCCCTCCCTACATGTTCTATTTACAGCCCCTTTCGTTCATCCAAAAGGATTCCCAAACAAACCACTACAGTCTCATCAACCACACATCTAAGTTCGTAACATCCAACATGCTTAAAATATAAAATACAATCCAACAACACATTAGTGCAGCAGTCAACATGCATTCATTTACAAAGCAGATTCAAGAAATAATTTCGAGAAAACAATTAGCTCCCCTTACCTTGGTGGTTATAAGCATAATACTACTCAGAATAGTAGCAAAACCCCAACAATGCCTTACACAGCCAACACACAGTAAGACCCTATAATAGGCAGAGAATTAAAAGAGGAAGACTACTAGCTGCATGCAACCAGTAAAGTTGCATGCCCTAGGTTCAAGAGAGATGGAGAAACTTACTTACCCGTCCAAAGCAGAAACTAATCGGATGGATGGGAAGCTCTCAACTCCGTGAACAAAAGAAGACCACCTATTTGACAATGCAACTGTTGAAATTTGTGAATGGGTAGAGAGAAGGTAGAGCAAGAAGAAGAAAAACACAGGTTAGAGATAGAAGGAAAAGTTGGCTATTGAACTCAGATTGGGAAAAGCCCCTTCTAAGGTGATGGTGTCCTTAGTTTTACGGGCCTGACTGCCCCAATCCTAAGGCCCAAAAGCCCTATATTTTTCAGGCCCTTACACTATTGTTTTTCTTTTTATTTTTATTATTTTTGTTCTTTTATTTCTATTATTATTACTTTTATCTTAATTATTTTTATTTTTATATTTATTTTTATAATATTTTTGTTATAATAATAAAAATTATATTTTAATAATTATTAAAATATAAGTATATATTAAATAATAACAAAATTTTAAATTAAATTTGATTATTATTAAATTTTAAATTTTAAACAAAAATTTAAAAAAAATTGTTAAACGCGTTAACGTATATTAATCCGTTTAACAATTTTTTTTTAAAATTTTGTTTTTTATAAAATTTAATAATTATTTATTTTAATTTAATGTTTAAATATAATTTAATATATTTAAATATATTAAATCATATTTTATATTATTATTTTTTTACTTTCATTATTACTACTTTAATTTTAATTATTTTTATCTTTATTATAACTATTATAATAATTTAAATTATATTTTAATAATTATTAAATTATGAATATATATTAAATAATATTAAAATTTTAAATTAAACTAAATTATTATTAAATTTTAAATTTAAAAAAAATAAAACACTTTGATAACACATCGTTAACAAATTTCGGTGAACAATTTTTTTAAAAATTTAGATTTTTATTTAAATTTTAATTCAATTTAATATTTTAATATATTTAAATATATTAAATGATATTTTGTATTATTATTTTTCTATTTATTTTTGTCTTTTTTTTTGCTTTTTTATTATTACTACTTTTAATTTAGTTATTTTAATTTTTATTTGTTTTTTTTAATATAACTATTATAATAATAGAAATTATATTTTAGTAATTATTAAAATATGAATATATATTAAATAATATTAAAATTTTAAATTTAAAAACAAAATTTTAAAAGATTTGTTAAATAGATTTCAAAATCCCCGTTGTAAGGGTTCATAATAACTTTAATAAAAAAAGAGAAGAAAAAAAAAGGAATTTTTGGAAAGATTCAAAAGTCCATAATGAAATCTTATATTGCAGTTGCAGAATGAAACATCCCTTACAAAATTATAGCTTTCACACCTAATAAGAAGGAAAAGAATAATACATGAGAACCTGCGAAAAATAGACAATGAAATCCCTAAATTCGTAAACCCCCAATTTGCAAAATCATCTCAACAAATTATCCCAACCCCCCCAAATTCGCTGATGAAATTCAAGATTAGCAAATGAATAGAATGAAAAAACCAACTTGTTGAAACATGTAATCCAATTCACTCAATTTTAATATGTTGGTGGACTAATCCCATAAGTTGGATCTGATTTCACATCTCTATTAATAGTTTATTAATTAAATAAAAATAAATAAATTACTATGAGAATAGCTGGATATTTTTTCCTTGCCAAATAAAAAATGTTATATTAATTATAAATAAAAAATTTATTTGTTACTTACGAATTAGCGACACACTATTTTCCTAACTAAATAAATTTTAATTTTGTGAAGAAATAACAACAAAATGACTTATCTTTAATCATAGTAAATTAACTTTTAGATAACAAGAAATTAGTGAGAAATATTTTTCTTCACTAATTTTCTCTTCGAATAAACAATTTTGTTGTAGTATTTTTTTCTTTTGAAGTTTAGGAATTTACTTCTTTGGTATTCCATCGCAACTTAGAGTTGTTAATTAAAGTTTGTTCCCTTTCCATATTCACACTATCTTCTTTACTATTGCTTCTTGGAGGACTTATAGATATCCTAACAAACATCACACAAAACGACAAAATAGAAAACAACTAGTAAAAGAAAATTCCTATTTCCTCTCATAAGTGTTTTCACTCAAACTATATTCAGTATTTTATCTAAAAGATGCAAAAAGATTTGAAAAATGTAAAGATCACTAAAATGTGTACTAAAATTGCCTTAAAACTCAAATTAAGAGTACTTACTTTCATGTGAAAGATTCACCAATCCAAAAAACACTTACAAAGATTTTTATGAAAGAGAAAACTATAAGAATAAACTCATAGGAATTTGAAAAGGACAAACTAAAATTGGTAAAGAAAGAAATCTAAATAAAACTATATATTCTGAATAAGTCTATAATGATTCAGTCATATTTCATTATTGATACACATAAACATAAAATAAACATAGTATGTATATCAATAATGAAATATGAGATATATTTGCTTATAAAACTTAGATCAATACACATATTTTTTTATCAAGAAGAAGCATAATATCCTATAAATTATGTCAAGTTAAACATTAAAGTTTTTTTTTTCTGAAACTTCTATATTTAAAAATAAAATTAAATATATTTTTAATTCCAATAAATTTGAACATAAACTTTTATAATTTTTTATCCTTAAAAGAATAAATATAGTTACTTGTGTCTCCAATCGTAAATTATATATAAAAGATTATTATTCTTGTTACGTAACTTATGTAAATCGAATGTCACGAAATTCTGCATGTCACATTGTCTTTACTGTTCCAAACGTGCCCTTAACCTTTTTTTCTTCTTTATTAATTATCCTTTTCTCTATATTTCTACTACAGAAAATACAACGGAATTTATACAATTTGATCTCAAAAGAAATCTCTGTTTTCAACTATTCGCAACGTGCAACTGAGGGAACAATAAAGGCAATGTTTGTTTTCTCTATTTAGTTGCTAATGAAAAGTCATTAATTAAAAATAAGATAAGTCATTCTTCAAAGTTACGTGGCTTCAATAATTTCGAAAGTCTACATTTTCATCATCTTCATAATTATTTAAGGTAATGCACTAGCATGCAGGGTAGCTATTTTATTGTATGGACGGTTGACAATTTAGAATTTAATCAAATGATATTAAGTCTAATTATGAAAGAACTAAAGTTAAATAAAACCGTATTATGTTCAACTTTTCAAAATTATAATTATAGTTATAATTAAAAATTAGTCAGTCTAAAAGCAGTGAAACTTATTAATCTAATTAAAAATAAGCTAAACATATATGGACTAATATTGATCCATTTAGTTTAGATTACTACTTTTTATACTGATGGCCTATTTTAGTTTCTTATTAAAGAATAGTAATAATTAAAATATTGTTTAAAATTTAATTTTATAGATGTATATTTTTATTTAAATTTATGAAATTAAAAAGTGATTTATATTTTTAAAATTTATCCTAATACAATTTATTGACAAAAATCAAATTTTATTTAAACTAATATTTTTTTTAGTTAACTTAATCTAATCATACTTATACAAAAATTAACCAGTATCATAAATATCACTCTTATAAGAAAATTTACCAATAATAAAAAATTTAAAATTTAATTCAATTACTTTTATTCGAACGATTGAAATAATTAAACACTTATTTAATTTTAAAAAATTGGCTCATGAACATTAAGATTAATTTGTAATTAATATTAAAGAAACTAACAAATACTTTAATTAACTAAATATTTATCTTATTCTTTTAGTGGTAAAATAATACATGTTTATATTTATTTGACATATAATATACAATTAAAATAGTTATTAGAAAAATAAATTTTTTGTACTTTTGAAAAGATAAAATATATATATATATATATATATATATATATATCAAATCAATATAAAAAAAGTGTGTGTGAATCTAATGAACAATCATTTTAGACGTGAAACTGTCTATATATTAGCATGTGTCTTGTTTTACAGTAGTTCAACAACTACACTGAATAACTTGCATTGAATATGACTAAGGCTTTGTCAATCACACTCCTTCTTCTACCATTAATGTATTTCCAGCGTTCATCTTCTTCATCATCCTTGAGAATGGGTTCTTCCCTCTCTGTGGAAAATCCACACCATATTCTCATCTCACCAAACGCCATCTTTTCTGCAGGCTTTATAGCCGTTGGTGAGAACGCATATTCATTTGCAATATGGTTCACAGAGCCTCATTTTCACAGCCCCAGCACTGTCACATGGATGGCAAACCGTGATCAACCTGTCAATGGAAAACGCTCCAAAATTTCCCTCACAAACGATGGCAACGTTGTCTTAGTTGATGCTTCTTACAACACTGCTTGGTCTTCAAACACCGATTCGTTAGACCCAGTAGAGTTGCATCTCAGAGACGACGGTAATCTAGTGTTACGCCAGCTTCAAGGAACCGTTCTGTGGCAAAGTTTCGATTTTCCGACCGACACTCTCGTTCCTGGTCAGCCTCTTACCAGATACACACATCTTTTGTCTTCAAGAAGCCACACTAACCATTCATCTGGTTTCTACAAGCTGTATTTCGGCGATGATAACATTCTTCGTCTTCTATATGATGGCCCTGATGTTTCAAGCTCCTACTGGCCTAGTCCCTATCGTGTAAGTTGGGATGTTGGTAGAACTTTATTCAATAGCAGTAGAATTGCTGTGTTGAATTCTTTTGGGGTCTTTCATTCCTCAGATAACTTCACTTCTGTAACATCAGATTATGGAACCATGCTGCAGAGAAGGTTGAAACTGGACCCTGATGGTAATTTCCGAGTGTATAGTCGAAATAGTGTGTTAGAGAAGTGGTATGTTTCGTGGCAAGCAATTACTAATGGCTGCCAGATTCATGGGGTTTGTGGAGCCAACAGCACGTGTGCTTATGATCACGAGAGGGGGAAAAAGTGTGAGTGTCTTCCAGGGTACAGATGGAACAACCTCAGTGATTGGTCTCATGGGTGTAAGCCCATGTTTGATCTCACCTGCGATCAGAATGAGTCTACCTTCTTGGAGATGCAGGGTGTGGAATTTTACGGGTATGATTTTTATTATGTAGAAGTTAGTAATTTTACGGCTTGTGAGAAACTGTGCTTGCAAAATTGTAGTTGTGTAGGGTTTCAGCACTCCTATACTGACAAAAAGGGCATAGCCTTCAAGTGTTATACCAAAACACAATTGCTCAACGGAAGGCGTTTACCCAGATTCACAGGAACAACATACTTGAGAGTGACCAAAGGTTATACGTTCTCTGTGAAAGAATCTTCTACTGACAGTGCACATGTTCTTCGAGTTTGTTCAGTTCAACTTCAAAGAGATTATGTAAAGTCACACGGAAGCCGTATTGTGATTGTTTTTCTGTGGTTTGCTTCCGCACTTGGAGCTTTTGAAATGGTTTGTGCTTTCGTGATTTGGTGCTTCCTAATTAGAACCAACCGAAAGTCTAATGCAGATCAAAAGGGGTACCATCTTACAGCAACGGGATTCAGAAAATTTAGCTACTCCGAGTTGAAAAAGGCTACAAAGGGGTTCAGTAAGGAGATTGGAAGAGGTGGGGGAGGGGTTGTGTACGAAGGTATTTTATCAGATGAAAGACATGCAGCAATTAAGAGACTGAATGAAGCTAAACAAGGAGAAGGAGAATTCCTTGCTGAAGTGAGCCTCATTGGAAAGCTTAACCACATGAACTTGATTGAAATGTGGGGATATTGTGCTGAGGGAAAGCATAGGTTGTTGGTGTATGAGTATATGGAGAATGGTTCTTTGGCACAAAATCTTTCATCCAACTCCCTTGATTGGAGTATGAGATACAACATTGCAATTGGAACTGCAAGAGTTCTAGCATATCTGCATGAAGAATGCTTGGAGTGGATTTTGCACTGTGATATAAAGCCACAAAATATACTTTTAGATTCCAATTATGAGCCAAAGTTAGCAGACTTTGGCTTGTCGAAGCTCCTCAACAGAAACAACCCCAACAATCCAAGCATCTCTATGATCAGAGGGACCAGAGGGTATATGGCACCAGAGTGGGTTCTTAACTTGCCAATCACATCCAAGGTGGATGTTTATAGTTATGGAATTGTTGTTTTGGAACTGGTAACTGGAAAAAGCACAAGTGTCCAAGAAATTGATGGTGGAGAGACATATGATGGGAGGCTAGTGGCATGGGTGAGAGAAAAAAGAAGCAACACCAACTCAGATTGGGTGGAACAAATAGTTGAACCTGCTATTGGACCTGATTATGATAGAAGTAAGATGGAAATGTTGGCAACAGTGGCTTTGAACTGTGTAATGGAAGACAGAGATTCAAGGCCTACCATGAGCCAAGTAGTTGAGATGCTTCAAGGTCATGGAAGTGAATCTGATCAATGATTCAGTAATGTCTAATTCTTTATGGCTATTTTTAACATATCATAGCTACAGATATTTTACTTAAATTTTATTCAGGAATTACACAGATTTTCCTTTGTTCACAATTTCTTTTTGTTTTATATCTAACCTTCCTCAATAAATTTAGAGATGTATTCACTTCCCCCAAAAGTAATTTGAGAAAATTTCTGCTCTAGTTCTGTATCTCTCAAGGCAATATATCCTGGTCTAGGATTTTGATGGACCTAATGGTTCAGATTGAATATCAACAAACTCAATAGGTCGTTAAAAGATGCCTTATTTTAAGTAATAAGGAACTGAATTCGAAGACATTCTTAAAAAGTATCAATACATGAGAACACATATTCTTTAAAATCTTGAAGCCTCTGTCACAAACATTACAAGTTCTTCTTCAAATGAATTACTCAACTGTTACATTTTTCATGTGGTAAATGCTCTCTCCAAACATAATCAATATTTCAACTCTATCTAACAAGTAATGTCACGTTTTACATAAGGAATATGCATTTACAACATACATAATAAACTTTCTTTGAATCATGTCGTGTATCACATAACACAATAAACATGTGTTTCACATTTAGACTCCATGAAAATACATTAGATGCACTATATACTATGATAGATGAAAATACCATATACTAAGTTTTGGAATGGTCTAACCAAATTTCTTTCCACATCTTCATATCAAGGGCATTTAAGTGTCATCTATTGAAAGTAAGAATCAAAGTTCCTTTGGGACTCCAACACTCAGCATCATATACATCTTTCCTATTTCTATGGTGGTACTATTGAATCTCCCTTCTTGCTCGTTTTTTTAGGAGTCTTACCTATCGTCTCATGTCTTACTATGTCATTCTACTTACAGAAGTTGTTGAAAAATTTTGAACAAAAGTCAAGACTATAGCATTTGTTAAGAAGCTCTTCATCATTTCATTGTTTTGGTTCTCCATTATATGCTTCTAGCTCTTAAAACTTTCTAAAGCTTCATCTTTGATCTTCTAAGGGTATAACTTCCTCGAATAATTTTTTAAGTACACATATCCATTCTTAACTATCTCATTTTAATCTCTAACAACTCCAAGTATTCTTTCTTGTCACTTCTGGTTATAGATAGACAAAGATGAAACCAAATAAATAACTCTCATTGAGATGATAAGGAATGAAGGATTCCTTATTATATAGCAATACTTCTTATGAGTGCATGCATGGGAAGATCTTTATTGGTTTTAAGTAAATAAAAATGTTTATGCAGAGCATAGTTTACTTTTATTGTTATCTTTATAATTAGAATTTAATTTGATTGTATTTTTTTCGTTTATAAAATACGTGAAAATGGTAATTTTGTATGTGTCTAGTTAGATCAATAAAGCTAGGGGTTATGGACATTGGAAGACATGGAAACAATGATCAAACTAAAGTCAACTAAGCACACTTGGGACAACTAAAATTTCAGCCAGAGCAAGGTTCAATAAAGAGATTGAAAATATGAATAAGGAATAAAGCTTATCTAAGTTGTACCATATGCACACACGACTAGCCATAGAACTTGCGGATGAAAGATTGAAACATAATCCTTCGATCGAACAGTTAGACGAATATGCGACTGATCGATCCCAGACTCTCAAAAAGCCTTAAGTACAACACATAATTAAGTTTACATGCTAAACATACTTACAAAGTATTCGGCCACAATTATGGTTTTGCTAATCGCAAGTACATCTCGAAACCTATAAATACGAGTTTGAGGTAAGTAGGTATGTGATTCCATTTATTGTGAATTTAAAACATTACTATGATTGACTTGAGCGTTAGAGTGTCTTTGACAGGTATCCGTCTACATGATTTGCAACTTAAACATCAAGAATCTAAAATGAATTTAACTATGGATACATAAGACAATGCAAAGAGACTTGAAGAAAAGTGTGAAGGAGTGTCTCATTGTAATCCTCGACACTACACCCGAAACATAAGCCATTGATCATTTTAGATTTTAAAATTTAAATTTCTCTCTGCATTGTATATAAGGACTTTAGAATATATTAAGAATTCAAGAAATGATTAAGAATTTACTTTTGTGAGAGTGATAAATTTCTTCAAAGTATTATCTTGCTTCCTAGGAGTCAAATGACGATTTTTCATTAAGCTTATCATTAAGATTAAGTTCTTTCTGTAAGTGAAATAAAAATGTCTTAAAAACTAATTTTTAGTTGTATAAATTATTTTTAAATATTATAATGTTTGTTGATGTAGCTGAAGTTAAGTTATTTGAAGTATGAAAATGAATTGATAAAAATTACAAAACACCTGCAAAAATAAAGGCCAAAATCAACAAATTCTGAAAGTATATGTTTTACACCCCTTACATTACTTATACGCTCCAAAAAGATGGACAACTCAAAACCTACTTTTTTACCAAGAAGGCAACAATTTATTTATTACTAACTTATTTGATATTTTAAAAAAAATTCCTTATTTAATTATCATAAATTATTAACTAAAAATATTATTTTCCAAAATCTTTTTTAAAAGTTTGGATAGGTTTTAAAATCTCTATAAACAAAAATACTTTTAAAAGTTAATTTGTGAAGATTTTATTAACAAAAGTCATATTAGCATAAACCCTGCAAGATACACTAGTACAGTAAAGGGAAACGACAGCGATTATTTTTGTCTATTTGCAGCGGTTCTACAACCGAGGTATATACAAGCGAGGCAAAAAGTCCACTTTTTGCCTCAGTTCTAAACTGAGGTAAAAAAATGTATGTTTTTCCTCGGTTCAAATGCAACATAGGTAGTAGAGGGTGTTCTTTATTTTTTAGCCAGACTTTTGGCCTCGTTTGTGTGAACCGAGGAAATAGATTAATAGACCGTGGGTATATCTATATCTCAGTAGACACATCTTTATGACATTAATAGGAGCAACAGTCTCAGTTTTTGTCACAGGATGCTTGATTTCTGATTCCTTAATTTTCTTCAAACCATGACCCAACCATTTCTTCCCAATTCTGTGTCCCATAATTCCACATCTCCACCTTTTAGAGAGTGAATAGCTCCACTTTTTCTTTCAACTTGTGAACAACTTTTACAGCAAGACTCTCCCTAATTGTTCTTCTCACCAAAGTTCCCAAAAATCGGATACCATGAGACCCATCACAAGGCAATTCATCAGTTGATCACCTACATCCAACAACAAAGAACTGCTCAAATAACTCTGGAAAACCCCCAAACTCTGTTATGCTCAAATTACAGCAACACCCCTTGAACCATAAACTACAAAACACATCTCATCCATATAGCGACAAGAGTAAACTTTCACACCAGAACTCTTCCAAACATCATCTCCATTCAACTGTCTCCTAAACCAATCGCGCAACACGGAGCCAGACCTGTCTCGCTCATTTAGCCCTCTACCGCATATGCCTTCATATTTCATCGACAGCCTGCAAAATTCAATGTCAAAGAGGTCAAGGTAAATATTCAATGACAAAACCCCTTCTTGTGGGAGACCATTTCCCTTAGGAAAACCCCCAAACTCTAGATTTAACACTCCAGCATCAAGCATGCTCCGAATGAAACCATATAAAATAGGATCTTCTATCTTCTCCTCCATTATGGAAATTAGCTTTTCCAAAAAAACAATATCCAATTTCTTAACCATAAGCATTGTGAACAACCAATCAGGACTTAAAACACCTTTGCACACGTACCTCAACGCGGCGGCACAACCCCTCCCGCTCCGGCAACCATGCGAGATCTTCGAGAAATGTTGCTTGTATACAACCTCCAGAGCTATTCTCATCGCTTCCAGCACAACCTTCAGCCTCAAATTGGGAAACCCTAATATCTCTTTGTTCACATAACCTCTCCTTGTTGAGAACGATGTCGTATTTTTGGACACGTCGAAATCCCCTTTCCCAAGCTCTTCAACTAGGTCATCCAAAACTGAAGCAGCGCAAGGAGCGAGACTACTGCTTGGGATGGCAGCGGGGGCTCCCGACAGCGGCTCGGGGTTCTCATGATAAGTGCGGACGACGACGGTGACGGAGTCCAGTAGGGTTTCGGCAAACAAGGAGGAAGGCGAAGGGATCTCGTTAAGGTCGACTCTGAGGCCTGAGCGAGCGTTTTGGTGGTTGTTGTTGTGTTGTGGCTGCGACAACGGCGCATTAAGGTTGAGGTCATTGCCGGTGGAATCGGGAAGCTCCATGATAATCGGCGCTCAATCTCAAGGCAGTGAGTTAGGGCTTTGAGTTTGAACCATTGTGCTTCTGATTTCGGAGTATATCTTAAACTTTAAAGCAAAACAACAACATTTAATTTATGTATGCACTCATACACAATTATGCATATAAATTTTAAACACTGGAAAATGTGTTCTAGCCTCATTGAGTTCACCCCAAAGCACAACATAGTGCTAGTAATCCACTACACTGCATAATACGCCCCTTGATCCAGTTGAATACTAAGTTGAGATTTATGACAGGGAGATATGGAACTTCCAGAGTGGAATTCCTTCAGGTTTTTCTTCCTCCTCTCTTATAGTGAGTATACCCAAATCCTTTTAATCAAATTGCAACTGTTAGGCCCAAAAGATATATTAATAGAGACTTGCAAAATATGGATTATGTTTTCCTGAAACATACTTAATACAATAAGTGGTATAAATTAGAAAGAGTAAATAAGTACAAAAATTATGTTGAACAACTAGGTAATTACTATGATAGAGTGAAATTCAAAAGATAAACCTTGGAGGGATGACTATCAAATGCTTGAATGCGTCTTCATTGACATCTTTACTGCTTCTCATTTCCCTCTCCCAAGTTTGAGGGTGAGTGGCAGTAGCTACCCTGCACATCAGTTGTTTCAGATTTTTACCAGGATATTTCTTCCTAAAATTTAAATATAAGTGTCTCACAAAATCTCTAGTCAACACCAGGGAGTAGTTCTTGTATGGCTCGTAGTAGACCTTGTGGTTTCAAAATAATAAAGAGCAGTTACGAGCATATATAAGTAATCAATTAATGTAGGAAAATACCAAAATTAAATATGACTATTACCTTTTGTTGGTCACAAAAGTTATTGCTGAACATACTTCTTCACCACCAAGATCATGAATCAAAAGATTCAGAAACCACGACCATGAATCTTTGTTTTCTACTTCTACCACCGCATATGCAATGGGAAAAATTTGATCATTTCTATCTCTCCCAATAGCTATGAACAACTCACCACCATACTTCCCTTTCAAAAAGGCTCCATCTAATCCAATTATTGGCCTACAACAGACAAAATTGTCTTTGCATGCCTTTAGACAACAATAAAATCTCTTGAAAATTACTTCACCCTCATTATCCTCAACATGAACCTTAACTGTAGATTCTGGATTTCTTCCCAACAACTCATGTGCATAATCATATATCCTCTTATATTGTTCCTTAAAGGACCCAACAATGTGATTAGAAGCAATATCTTTGGCTCTATAAGGCACACACCTAGATATACCTATGTTCCACTTCCTTTGAACTTTTTCACGAATATCTACACCCTTCATTTTAGGATTTTCCCTTACTGTTTTCTCCAACTTTTTGCTCAACCACTTGGCATCAAGTAACTTGAGGTTGAACTCCCTACTGTAGGTATGAATGTCTTTTTTAGTTCTCAGCTGCCATGATTTCACAGCCTCCATATAAGCACAATATATGGTCCATGGGCATTCTCATTTTGCACCAAAGCACTTCATCCTCAATCTTGTTTTGTCATTTTTTACAAAATTTATATTCCTCCCATTTTCCAAAGCATACCCTTTTACATAATCTAAAATATCTTGTTTTTCTGCAAAAAAAGTCCCTACTTCCTATGTAAAGTCTACCATACTTTTTCACATACAAAACGTACCAAACCTCCTATAACCTTCATTGTCATTAACCTCTTCATCACTATCTGTTGCACTAAGTAATTTTTCAGATTTCCACTCCTCATCTGACAAACCTCTATCATCATCATCAATCTTGTTGTCTGAACTGTCAGAAAGACTTTTTACTTCTATTTCCATATTACCATCTAAATCATCATCTATATCACATTCCACACTCACATCAACTAGCCCCTCTAAGCACTCATTATTTCCATGTACATCACCTTTATCAGTAGATGTACTCCAACTACAAAGATCAACTTCCTCCTCCACAACTCCTTCTCACACATTCAAGTCTTGCTCTTAGTCACCATCACCATCATCTTCAACTTCATCTTCAACACCATGAACATCTTCTTCAACTTGATGAATATCTTCTTCAACTTGTACTTTAACACCATCACTTTCACCATCACCTTCACCATTTACTTCAACAACATCACCATCTTCTTCACCCTCATGCACCTCTTGTCAGTCACCATCACCTTCACCATCTACTTCAACACCATCACCATCTTCTTCACCCTCATGCCCCTTTTGTAAGTCATCATCACCTTCACCATCTACTTCAACTCCATCACCATCTTCTTCACCCTCATGCACCTCTTTTTGGACTTCACAATGACCTTCAACTTGTCCTTGATCATTAATAATATATTCAAGCATATGTATCACTTCGGGCTCAAAAACAACATGTACAACGTATAAATGAACCTCACCATTAAGCCTAGCTAAGTTAGCCATATGCATGGCACCGATGTCATCAGTCAATTGTTCCAACCTATTTTCCAACATTAAATCCCCTCCTACATAGTACCATAAATTTTAAAATTATCATATCCAAAACTTTTCACTACACTAACAACCACAAAATAACTCCACATATCAGGGTCAAAGGACAAAGTTGTTGTCTCCCCTTCAAACTTCAAGATATCATCATTAATGAACTTCCCTCCATGGTGGAAAACACAGTCAATAGCGTCGTCCATTACGCACAACACTTTATAAATATATCTACACACACCTATTATACAAACATATGACGACATAAAAAAATATATATTAAAATTTTGGAGGACTAAAATTTTGAAGTATATCATTAGAACTTTTACTCTGTGTAACGTTCCAATAATATAGTATAATACTATATAAAGAGTTATCATAGATATGATAAGATAGCACAGTTATCCAACTAAAGTATAAAGTATAAAATTACAGTCATTCAAAATAACCATAAAATTTAAATTCTCTATATAACCTCTCTAATACAAAACTATATACAATACTAGTCTAACTAAACTATGTTGTCGCATCACCACCATCCAAAGTCTGCTCTAGGGACACCTCATCTCTCTTTGCTCACACCTACAGGATGATCATTGCAAAGGAAAAAACATCAACACATACAAAATACAAGCACAAAAAACAGGGTAAGCTGGTTGGAATAAAAGAACAAACATAATATTTATCAACTACATATCATACAATCATACATAGACATTTCATCACCAAAAACACTTTATGCATGACACTGCACTGACTTTGACCGTCCGAACTTAAAAGGATTGCCGAGCTATGGCAGGTTGTGCACTCGTGGTGGCTTCTGCTGCTTTGCAAAGTCATTGCCAATGGATTTTACCCTACCACACTCACGAGGTTAGTCTGTTCCGGACCTTGGAGCATACTGGAAACCTTCAAGATTAAGACCTCCTGCTACTCCTTACGACATGGATCAATCCTCTCTACGTGAGAATGAAAGATCATTGGAGTTTCAAGATAACCCCCAAGACTGAGCTCCTGCATTCATTCTAAACATACTTGAACCTCACAAAGAGGATTCACTTTAAAACTTACTTTCATCACTTTGAAACCATACTTTGAATCTTAACTCATGACTTTATTGCTCATACAACTCATACATAATCATATTTCATTCCCAACAAACTCAATTTATATTTCAAACCAATCAAGAACAAGAAAAGAAAGGGTACTCAAAGACATGAACCAGTCGCTCAACACATACCCTCGCTAAGAGACTATAAAGTGTTGTGCGAATAAAACTCCTAATGGTAACAGACCCCAAATCTCTTCGTTCAACGACCCAACTCGCTGTGCGAAAGTCCAGACAATGGTCCAAACCCCCTAGACACTCGCTAAGTGCACCCATTCGCTATTCGAATAAAACTCACAGTGCTCCCAGACCTCAACCAGTCCTCAGCGCACCTTCTCGCTGTGTGAATCACTAAACAGTGAGCCAACCTCTAAAACCACTCGTTGAGCGACTTCACTCGCTCAACGAGTCTGTATGATCTGCAACACCAAATCTGCAAAATTACGCAACCTATATTAAGTTTACCAATTCCAACTATTTTTCCCAACTTCTAACCCTCCTAGATTGTGTTATATACCTAAATATACTTAACTAATGTTGTCTAAACACTCCTAACCTCAATCTAAACAAGTAGAATCAAAATCTCACCCAAAAACTTACAAAAACTCAACTTAGAGACTCAAATTGAATTCTACCATTTGTGACACAATTCCAAGCATCTTAAGGACTCTAACAAGTCCCAAATGACTTACTATAACTCTCCAAACTGATCATTTGCACATAGAACATCTTACTCAAGTTTTCATTAGTTCACTTCCTCCAAATTGAGTTCCAACCAAGTAGGACTCTACCTTATCACCACCATACACTCACAACTCAGATTTCTACCATTTTAGATGTTAGAACAAGACATAACTCAGCTCATACTCAATCTCAACTGCACAGAAACAATTCACCAACCATTTCTTACTATTTCCTTCCTCAAGAACTCATTCCTAGACCAAAATACTCTACCATCAAGTTATCCTTTTCTTTTAACAAATTCACTCAACACCAAAACACTTCAATAGTGAAATCCAACAGCTCAAATACACGTAAGAACATATTCATCATTCATCTCAACTACTCATCATCATAAAACCCATCAATTTCATCAAAATACCTAAATTATCACAAAAACTAATTAACATTAAAATCCAAACAATTTAGTCTCCACATATCATCAAATTACACAACATACATACATTTAAAAGAAATTAACTAGCTTCCCTTACTTCTATCCAACTTGCATAGCTCAAGAAAAATACCTCGATCGCGACTTGCATTGTAAGGAATTTCTAAAAATACCTACAAATCACCGATTGATGATTAAAGAGAGACCTTAAAACCTAAATTTAACTAAGCATTGAAGAAGAACACAACTTAATACATGCAAGAACCGATTCTTGGCATGATCACATATTAGGAAAAAACTAAGAAAAAGAGCACGAAACTTACTTGCTCTAACTGAAAATATGATCAGACAGATAAGTAGCCCTTGACTCAGTGATCACCTAAGCACTTCCTGATCGTTGAACAAATACTCCAAGAGTGAGAAAAGTTAGATAAAAGTGAGAGAAAAAGAAGAAAATAGTGTTTTAGAGAGATAGAAATATTTTAGATAATGAACCGAACTTTAGAAAATTCTATTTATATTATAAGATTATTTTATAATAAAATACTTGGTCTCATTATTTTAATACATTTATCTACTCTAATACTCCATTTTCTAGGTTCTTACTGTTAGCATAAAGCTAAAGAGCAAAAATTTTGATGATATCTCAAAGTCAAGTCTCAAGTGCTCATATTGCAGGAAGATCTTCATGAATACTTGTTTTAATATTAAAGCTTTTATAATTTAGTAGATTTATGTATAGGATGTGGTTTATATTTGATTTTATGTATTGTTTGCCTTAGGTTGCGTTAAAATTTATCTTGAATCAGAAAATCTCATTTTATACTCAAGATAATTGATTATCAATTTATCATAATCGATTATCAGCAATCAATTATGAATTGCCATAATTGATTATAATGAGCAATTATGAGAATTTTTAAGCAAGTTTTTTTTACCGTTGTGCATTCATTAAATGCATAATTAATTACCATAATTGGATAATTGATTATCACACGTTAACTAGTTGACAATAGATTTTTGGAGGTATCCTTGATTGATATCTCTATAAATCAGATTGGGACTCTCATTCTAAAATACGAAATACAAAATACGAAATAAGTGTATTTCGAAAAATCTAATCTACAGTGTGCGGTGATGAGTGTTCTAGGGTTTGTTGAGCCCTTGTGCTGTGGCTTTGAGAACTTGGTGTGTTGGCATAGAGCGAGAACTTTCACAAGGAGTGTGATTGAGTGTTGTTGTTGTTGCTGAGTTAAAAGCCTATCATCCTTCGTGAAGGCATTCGGAGGAGGTGTTCATCCTTTGTGAAGATTCAGAGGAGGTGTTCATCCCTTGTGGGTTACAGGGGAAGTGACTTTCATCTCTTGGGGTAACAAGAGATATGGTTTCTAAAATTTTACAAATTGTTTCTTTGTGATTGTAATTTGTAATTGTTTTGTGAGTAGTGAACTGTTTATCTTGTTTTGAGATAAGCGACTGGATGTAGGATTGGTAAGATCTAAACCAGGATAGAATCATTTGTGCAAATTTCTCTCAACCTTACCCTCTTTATTTGTTCTTATTATTTGCTTGGTAAGTTTAATTGAGTGGAAATTAAAAGGCACACGTTCGTATTAAAAACCCTCTTGATTTTTTATTCCACGCTAATCATTTCGCTGCAGCCGCTATGACAATTGGTATCAGAGCTTGATTTGATAGTTATTCAAATGGCAGGATCATATCAAACTTTTGTAGAGGGTGCTTCTATCAATAGGCCACCCCTATTCACAAGTGAAAATTATGCATTCTGGAAGGTAAGAATGCAAATATTTATTGAGTCTATTGATTGTGATATTTGGGAAGTTATTGCATTTGGTTCGTCTGTTCCTACTGACAATAAGCAGGAACTAAAGCCCCGTGTTTAGTGGACTGCTGAAGAAAAGAAAAGGTTTCAAAACGATGTAAACGCTCAAAATATTATTTGATCTGCTTTAACTGTGGATGAGTTTTACAGGATCTCTATTTGTAAGACTACTCAAGAAATGTGGGAAGTGTTGAGAGTAACCCACGAAGGTACTGATGACGTAAAGAGAGCTAGAAAGAATACCTTGATCTAGGAATACGAAATGTTCATGATGAAGAGAGGAGAAACAATTTCAAACGTCTAGAAACGCTTCACCAACATTGTTAATCATCTCATTGGACTAGGTAAGTCTTTCGAAAATGATGAGCTTAATATTAAAATTTTGAAATCTTTAGACAGGTCGTGGCAACCAAAAGTGACTGCAATTTCTGAGTCACAAAATCTCAACACAATGACTATGGTGGCTTTATTTGGGAAATTGAGAGAGCATGAACTTGACCTCGGAAGACTAGATGAAGAAGAAGCAAAAACTAAGAAGAAAAAGACTCTAGCCTTAAAATTTGAGGTAGAAATGAGCAAAAGCAAACTAGAAGATGAAGACTCGGATGAGGAAGAAAATTTGAAACTTATGATAAAGAGGCTCAACAGGTTCATGAAATCAAAAGACAAAGGAAGATTCAAATACGAAAAGAGAAAAAAACCAAGAATCTTCCTCAAACTATAGATGCTATGGTTGCGGAGAAAGGGGGCACTTAAAAGCTGACTGCCTAAAACAAAAGAAGGGTAAAGAAAAGAAAGAAAAGAAAAACTTCAAAAAGAAGGCCTACATTGCATGGGAGGATGACAATGAAACAATTTCTGATTTGAGCGAATCTGATGAAGAAGCAAACATTTGTTTGATGGCAGACCACGACGTTGGAAGCGAAGTAAGTACATCTAGCGATTCTAATAATTATAGTCAAATACGTGAAGATGAATTGCATGAAACTTATACGGCTTTAATAGTAGAATCGGAAAAATTAGATAAAGCTCATAAGAAACTGAAAAAGAATTTCAAAGAATTAAAATTGAATTTTGAAAATATTCTTGAAGAAAATAAAAATTTAAATTTGAATTTTGAAAATATTTATAAAGAAAATAAAAATTTAAAATTAGACTTTGAAAATATTCTTGAAGAGAATAAAAATTTGAAAAATAAAATTTTATTTTGTGAAAATGGTAAATTTACTAGTAACGATGAATGTAATATGAATAAATTACAAGAAACAACTCATGCTGAAAGTAGTAAAAATAATTCAAATGTTAAAACGGTTGATAAAAATGTTTCTAAATATAATTATAATTACTACGATTATGATTATGGTAATAAAATTGAAAATGTTCCTAAATATAATTATAATGATTATAATTATAAAAATAAAATCAAGTATGTTCCAAAATATTATCAAAATTATTATGATTATAATTATAAAAATAGAAGTTATAGGAACCCAAATGATGTTACTTGTTTTTATTGCATGAAAAATGGTCATACATCAAATAAATATAGAATAAAACATTATGGTGTTCCAAATGGAATATATGCATGAATTCCAATTATAAAATAATTTATCTCTAACTTTAAAGTACCCAAATAAGTATTTTTAGGTACCAAAATATTATTTTTTTCTTTTTGCAGGTTATTTCAAAATTAAGGAAAAAGTTTTTGGGTGTGCACCAAAACTTAGTAAAGTATGGTTTGTCAAATTAAAGGGGAGTTTTTAATTTGAAAAGAAAATTTTGATAATTTATTTTTAACTACTTCTCTTTCTTCCTTAAAGAATCAAATGCAATTCAGAGGAGTATTTCTTTATCTTGTTTTTATTTATTTATTATAATTTCTAAATTTATTTTATTTTCTATGTTTTGAATTGTGCCTCCTGTTTCCCTTTAATAAAAATTATGATAATTGTTATATGATTTATATTTAAGGGGAGTTCTTATATTTAGGGGGAGAAATTTTTTTTATCATACATAACGTCTTTTTAATAATGATAAAAAAGGGGGAGAAATATGTTTAAAGGCTTAGTTATATTTATCTTTTGTCTACTAATCCCTCTTCTTTAAGTTATGTATGAGTTACAGATCAGTGCAGGTTACAAAAAGCTTTAAATTAAAATATTTTTTATCATCATCAAAAAGGGAGAGATTGTTAGCATAAAGCTAAAGAGCAGAAATCTTGATGATCTTCATGAACACTTGTTTTTATATTAAAGCTTTTATAGTTTAGTAGATTTATGTATAGGATGTGGTTTATATTTGATTCTATGTATTGTTTGTCTTAGGTTGCGTTAAAATTTATTTTGAATCAGAAAACCTCATTTTATGCTCAAGATAATTGATTATCAATTTATAATAATCGACTATGACTTGCGATAATTGATTATAACGAGCAATTATGAGAATTTTTAAGCAAGTTGTGCATTCATTAAATGCATAAATTAATTACCATAATTGGATAATTGATTATCACACGTTAATTAGTTGACAACAGATTTTTGGAGGTATCTTTGACTGATATCTCTATAAATCAGATTGGGACTTTCATTCGTTTCAGAAAATCTTATCTACAGTGTGCGGTGATGAGTGTTCTAGGGTTTGTTGAACCCTTGTGCTATGGCTTTGAGAACTTGGCGTTGGCATAGAGCGAGAACTTTCACAAGGAGTGTGATTGAGTGTTGTTGTTGTTGCTGAGTTAAAAGCCTATCATCCTTCGTGAAGGCATTCGGAGGAGGTGTTCATCCTTTGTGAAGATTCAGAGGTGTTCATCCCTTGTGAGTTATAGGGGAAGTGACTTTCATCTCTTGGGGTAACAAGAGAGATGGTTTCTAAAATTTTACAAATTGTTTCTTTGTGATTGTAATTTGTAATTGTTTTGTAGTAGTGAACTGTTTATCTTGTTTTGACATAAGCGACTGGATGTAGGATTGGTAAGATCCGAACCAGAATAAAATCATTTATGCAAATTTCTCTCAATCTTACCATCTTTATTTGTCTTTATTATTTGTTTGGTAAGTTTAATTGAGTAGAAATTAAAAGACACACGTTCGTATTAAAAAGTCTCTTGATTTGTTATTTCTTGCTAATCATTCCGCTGTCGCCGCTCTGACACTTACACTTTGAATGATATTACATTTGTGAAATGTATGCTTTATACGTAGTATTTTGTCATTCACTTTAATATCCAATTTTATAAAATTTAATTTTAATTTTTGTAAAATATTTTTCATTTTACTCACAATGTTGTGAAAAAACAAATACGGTAAAAAGGAACTCAAGAGAGTAAAATTTTAGAATATATTATGAAACAAAAATATTATAAAAATTCAAAGTAAATAATGATTAAAATATTTTTTTTATCTTTTATGTTTTAGTAATTAACACTTTGATAAGAAATAATTTTATTCCTTTAAACTTACAATGGTGCATAAAAATATTATTTAATTATTAAAGCTAAATGGAACATCTATTCTGAGAATTTCAAAAATACGAAAACAAAAATTATTAAAAAGAATACAGCGACAAAGTTTAGCCGACAATGTCAGATATGAAAGTAATATTTATTCTTGCATGTATACGAATTGATTTCATTCTGTGAATCATGACATAGTTGATTACGTATGAAAATTTAATAGGGTGATAAATTGTTGTTCGAAATTAAATGAGCCTAACTGTTAACTACTCTATTTATAATTTAAGATATTAATGCTTCCTTTTAATTTAATCACTGGTGTATTTTATGCTTTAAGAAAAACAATGTTGTATAAAAGAAATGATCAATATTTACTCATCTCACTTGCATAAAGAAATGTCTTAATAAACAAACATAAAATCCACAATGGTGCTTGTAAGTATGCAATTTCATAATTTAATATAGGTTTAATGTGTTAAGTCCCTATTTTCATCCAGAATTTTAAATAAGTCTCTTTCTTTTTCGGCATCTCAATTGAGTCCTTATTTTTGTAAAATTGAATCAAATAGGATTTTCCCGTCAAATTGAAATGACGCCGTTAAGAAAGGTATGCTGGCAGTTGTAGTTTTTTATTGCGTGGCATTAAAAACGTGATTGAATTATATTTTTTTAATTTTTGAATTAAAAAATAAAGCAAATAGAGTGGAAACTGATGTTTAAGTAAGGGCAAAGTTAGAAATTAAACCTAAAATTAAATGTTAGATCTTCTCTGCAATTGAAATCCAAATCTAAATGAAACTCGGGAAAGTTGAGCTTTACGGTTCATGGGAGAAAACAAAAAAATTTTTGTTCGTGGTGTGGGCTGGCAGGGATGGCAAAGATTTTTCTGTTGTAGCCCGATTTAGGGATTTTTCTGGGTAGTGCGATTCTGGGTAGTGCGATTCTGGGTTCTCTGTTTGCAGTGCGAAGGAGCAAGCTTCCATGGTTGTGCGAGATTGATGACGGAGGTGCGGCGTCCATGGAGTTTGGATGAGAACGAAGGCAGCGACACTTTGGCGAAGAGACTTGCAGTGGAGGTTCAACGACGATTTGGGATTGTTCTGTGGAAGAAACGCGATATCCGATGACGACATTAATCGCAGCGTGAGGCTTCGTGATGGTGCGAACTGTAGCGACGCGAGGAAGATGGTGAGGACGAAGGAGAAGGTGGCGGTGTGACAGTGGTCTTTCGCGGCGGCACATGGGATTGATGGTTGTGGCGCGGCATAGCTGACGCTTGAGGGAGAAGATGCTTTGATAGTTGGTGGCCTTGCGGCGGCGTGTGCCTAGTGGCTTCGAATGGAAACACCGCCGTTGATGGCGTGATGAAGACGATCAAGATGCTTGCGCGTGGAAGATGGGTGTTGGCCTGATGTGATGGTGCGGCAACAAGGTGGTTGCTGGTGGTGCGGCGGTGGCTAACGGCGCCCTAGGGTTTGGTTTGGGAATTAGGGTTTCAGATTGTTAGAGAAGATGATGATGTGTCAAAGTGGTGATGTGGTAGCATGTTATTGGCTGAAATGTTTTTTCTCCATAAAATGTTTTTTCTTTTTTAATTTTATGTTCACGGGATGTGTTGTTGGACTGTTGAATTTCACAATGTAAATGAGAATGAGGCTTTCAACACTTAATTTTAGGTTTAATTTCCAACTTTGCCCTTACTTAAACATCAGTTTCCACTCTGTATGCTTTATTTTTTAATTCAAAAATTAATAAAATATAATTCAATCACGTTTTTAATGCCACGTAATAAAAAACTACACTGCCAGCATACCCTTCTTAATAGCGTCATTTCAGTTTGACGAAAATGTCCTATTTGATTCAATTTTACAAAAATAAGGACTCAATTGAGATGCTGAAAAAGAAAGAAACCTATTTGAAATTCTGGGTGAGAATATGAACCTATTAATATATTACTTGAAATGAGAAAATTATTAATGTAGTGTATGAATGTATGGAAAGTTCTAACATTAATATTTTTGTATAATATAACGATAAATTCTCTCAACTATAAATTTAAAATGAAACTGATTAGGAAAATGTTTTAATATTAAACTGATTCTTAAATATTATATCTCTTAGCAAAATAATTCCTCGAAATATAAACATGATATTAGAAGTTTCTATATAAAAAATAAATAAATTTTTTTATTATTTTTAGAAATTGAGTCTCACCGATTTGAATAATTCAACTATTTATTCTTAAATATGATTTATAGTTATTTTTGTTTTCTCCATTCCAAGAGTTTTCATTTCACTTTATCATGTCAATATGGTTAATTACATTAAAAAGACATAATTGACCACTTTAATTATATTTTTTCCTTTTTTTATCCATGCGTTCCTTTTAAGATATCTAAATCTAATTTCATTATTATTATTTAAAATTATGATTATATAATTTATTTACAAAAATAAAAATACAAAAGAAAATACAATATTATTAAATATTTAATATTCTAATATTACATATTAAAAAAATTATAATTATTAAAATGAAAATATCAAATAAAATTAAATAAAGACAAACAATAATTAAATACTTAATTACAAATTAACTAATAAATTAATATTATTTTAATAACTTAAACTAGTTATCTTTTCCTTTGTGAGATGGATGGAGTAATAGACTATTAGGTTCTTTTGGCATCATGGTAACCAACCGCAAAAATATATTACAATATCAATACACAGTTCATGAGTACAAACACAAATTACTGGATTTCAACAAGAACACACGAGATCTTCCATTGAATATGAGTATGCCTATGTCAATCACACTCTTTCTTCTACCATTATTGTATTTCCAACTTTCATCATCTTCTTCATCATCCCTGACAATGGGCTCTTCCCTCTCTGTGGAAAATCCACACCATATTCTCATCTCACCAAACGCCATCTTTTCTGCTGGCTTTTTAGCCATTGGTGACAACGCATATTCATTTGCAATATGGTTCACGGAGCCTCATTTTCACAGCCCAACTTCTGTCACATGGATGGCAAACCGTGACCAACCTGTCAATGGAAAAAGCTCCAAACTTTCCCTCACAAACGATGGCAACATGGTCTTGATTGATGCTGCTCTTAACATTGCTTGGTCTTCAAACACTGCTTCATCAGCCCCAGTGGAGTTGCATCTCAAAGATGATGGCAATCTAGTGTTACGCCATCTTCAAGGAACCGTACTGTGGCAAAGTTTCGATTTTCCAACCGACACTCTCGTTCCTGGTCAGCCTCTAACAAGATATACGCAACTTGTGTCTTCAAGAAGCGAGAGTAACCATTCCTCAGGTTTCTATAAGTTTTTCTTCGATGATGACAACGTTCTTGGTCTTCATTACGATGGTCCTGATGTTTCAAGCTCCTACTGGCCACAACCTTGGTTGATAAGTTGGGATGCTGGAAGGACTAATTTCAACAGTACTAGAATTGGCGTGTTGAATTCTCTGGGACTTTTCAGTTCAACAGATAATTTCACTTTCGTGACATCTGATTACGGAACAGTGCTGCAGAGAAGGTTGAAAGTGGATTGTGATGGCAATGTTCGAGTGTACAGTCGAAATAATGTTTTGCAGAAGTGGTATGTTTCATGGCAAGCAATTTCTAGTGGTTGCATATCTCATGGGATTTGTGGAACCAACAGCTTCTGCACTTACGTTCCTAAGAGTGGAAGAAAATGTTTGTGTCTTCCGGGGCATAGATTGAAGAACCACAGTGATTGGTCTGAAGGGTGTGAACCCTTGTTTCAGCTTACTTGCCATAGGAATGAGTCTATGTTCTTGGAAATTCGAAATGTTGAGTTTTATGGCTATGATAATCATTATGTAGAAGTCAGTAACTATAGTGCCTGTGAGAATTTATGCTTGCAAGACTGCAGTTGTAAGGGGTTTCAGCACTCCTATAGTGATGATAAACCATTTTATAGGTGCTATACGAAAACGCAATTGCTCAATGGAAGACGTTCACCGGTATTCCAAGGAGCAACATACCTTAGATTTCCCAAAAGTAATAGCTTCTCTCACAAAGAACATGCCAGCGAACCTTTATATGATCATGTTTGTTCAGTTCAACTTCAAAGAGATTATATCAAATCACAAGGAAACCATTTTGTGAAGATTTTCCTGTGGTTTTCCACCGCCCTTGGAGCTTTTGAAGTGATTTGCATTGTTTTGATTTGGTGTCTAGTTAGGACCAGACAAAAGTCTAACGTTGATCGAGAGGGCTACCATCTTGCAGAAACAGGATTCAGAAAATATAGTTATTCAGAGTTGAAAAAGGCGACAAAGGGGTTCAGTGAAGAGATCGGAAGGGGTGCGGGAGGGGTTGTGTACAAAGGTATTTTATCAGATGAAAGACATGCAGCAATTAAGAGACTGAATGAAGCTGAACAAGGAGAAGGAGAATTCCTTGCTGAAGTGAGCATCATTGGAAGGCTTAACCACATGAACTTGATTCAAATGTGGGGATATTGTGCTGAGGGAAAGCATAGATTGTTGGTGTATGAATATATGGAGAATGGTTCTTTGGCACAAAATCTGTCATCCAACACTCTTGATTGGAGTAAGAGATATAACATTGCCCTTGGAACTGCAAGAGTTCTGGCATATCTTCATGAAGAATGCTTGGAGTGGATTTTGCACTGTGATATAAAGCCACAGAACATACTTCTTGACGCTAATTATCAACCCAAGGTAGCAGATTTTGGCCTGTCGAAGCTCCTGAAGAGAGGTAATAAGCTCAGCAATTCAAGCATCTCTATGATCAGAGGGACGAGAGGATATATAGCACCTGAATGGGTTTTTAACTTGCCAATCACATCGAAGGTGGATGTTTATAGCTATGGAATTGTTGTTTTGGAAATGGTAACTGGGAAAAGCACAACAAGAAGTATCCATGATGATGAAGAAAGATATGATGGGAGGGTGGTGGAATGGGTGAGAGAGAAAAAGGGAAACAGTAGTAACTCATATTGGGTGGAGGAGATAATTGCACCTGATATTGGAGCTGATTATGATCACAGGAAGATGGAAATTCTGTGTACAGTGGCTTTGAACTGTGTCATGGAAGACAGAGATTCTAGGCCCACCATGAGCCAAGTCGTTGAGATGCTTCAGTGAATCAAATATAATGGGATTAATTATCCTTGGTGATAATGATTTAGTATGCATTGTCTTTTCAATTTGAGAAAAACTTGATTTTAGTTATTAATCTCTTTTCATATACTTTTGTACTTTTGTATGGACTTGCTTGTTTGTTTGTGATGAAAACGATACAGATAGACTCAAATTTAAAGAAAGTTGAAGATGACGTAGGAGAAATGCAGATTCTGGTAAGTAATACACAGAACTAAATACGAAGGCATCTTATAATAATAAATTTACGTAAAGAAAAATGTTTTTTTAACAATTTTTTTTAATAATTATGTGTGGTGGCTTGCGATTGATTTTTTAGATATTTTTTAAAAATAAATTTAAACAAACTAATAAAATAGTGACACATGATTTATTGTGAAAAATTTAAACTAATATTGTCAAATTTTTTAAAGGAACTTATGTTTAAATATTATTTATATTAATTATTGTTTAGGGTTTGTGATTATTGTAAAATCTAGCAAATGACATTACGAACGAGTTTCATTATTTTTTTTAACACATAATCTCTTTAAAAATCACTTTTCTAAAGTTCTCTGACTTCTCTCTAGGAGTTCTTCTTCTCTGCTCATCTGATTGAATAACTGAAATGTTATGAATGATTCTAAGAGCGAGCTCTTCATTTTAGACCGATTAGTTTTTCCATTTAAGTAAGTTAAGTTTCAACCCCTTCTCTCTTGTCCTTTCTTTTCTATTGTAAGGGGACCCTGCTCATTTTTCATGTAATGTTCGAGTCTTCTATAAGACTCTCTGTTGATCAATGGTATTAATGGTATACTCTGATCGTGTTTCTGTTGTTTGTAGGTACAAATAGAGCTTCTTGAACTGTGTGACCGGAATAAGGTTCTTTAGAACGATTGGTCTTCTAAAAGGTAAGGGAACCTAATGTTTTATTTTATTTTGAGTTATAAAGTATGAAATTATAGTTATTAGTATGAGAGTTGAATGTATGTTGAATTGTATGCTTGAAATGAGCATGTTAGTACTAAGTGTGTTTGATTAATTGCATTTGGTTGAATGATTCTGATTAGATATGATATTTAACTTGAATGCTGTTGTTATTGTGAAATTGTTGGTGATGAATTGGTTTATGTGTTGAAAAGAAATTATATGGGCTAAGACATGAACTAGTTTGGTCTAAAAGTGAGGTTTTGATAGGTGATTTTTAGAACAGAGGGTCTAAAGGGATAAACAGAAATATGAGACATCTGTAGACTCAATTAGAACTTGTTGATAGCTTAAGTTGATAGAAAGTTGAGATAGAAGTGGGTATAAGTCAAGAGGATGCTTTAAGAATTTTTTTAGGCTTGATTTAGGGGTTTTAAAGAGTGAGATTTTGAAATATAGGTTCTGTGTCAAAATGAATGGTTTGAAGTACATTTTTAAGTCATTTCTAACTTGTTAGAGTCCCTAAGTTGTTTATCTACGAGTTAAAATATGTGGGATTGATTTAGAGTCTATAAAGTGAGGTTTTAGTTGTTTTAAGTTGGAATCTTGTGGTAAAACAATTCAAAACGACTTTAGATCGGTTTATATACTTTTGGTTAGATCAAGTTTAGTTTAGTATTCAATCTATAAGTGTTAGAAGTTGGTAAAAGTATTTAGGATAGGTCTTGGGGTGTTTAGGGGTGCAAATTCTGCAGTTTAAATACTACAGAATTATGCAGAGTGGCTAGGCGAGCAAAGGGGGTTCGTTGGGCAAGTATATGAGATCTCTGAAAGTGAGTTTCAATGGCTAAGCGAGCTAGCTCGCTAGGCTTGTGGAGCTTGTTGTTTTGGCTCTCACTAGGCGAGTGGGGCTTGGCTATCGTGGTAAGTAGTCTGTGTTCGTTGAGCGAGTAAGTTGAGTTTGTTTGGTTGTTTTGTTTTGTATTTCTTTTATTGATTGGATTTATATATGGTGTGATGATTTTTCTATTACTTAGTGATATGGTTGGGAATACATGATGGTATGAAATTGAGTTGTAAGAGTTCTAAGGAGAATTCTTAGTGTTTGTATCAAATGTTGTTGGTATAAATGTAAGGAATGATGTGGAGGTTATCCTGATGCTCTTATGATTATCCATGTGCAATTAGAGAGAGAGGTGGGTCTTTCCGTGAGAGTAGGAGGAGGTTCTAGCCTAAAGGCCTTTCTCTTTTTGGCAAAGGGTGTTTTAACGTGCTATCTTGTGTGGTAGCTTTGAGTGAGTTAGTTGTTCCACCACACAAGTGCAGAATCCACCATGGCTAAACATTTATACTATATCTGGATGGTCAAGTCTAGGTTTATGGCATGATTAGGATGTTTGATTAACTTTGTATGAAATGTGATATATAATGATATCTTAATATACCATGTTGGATTTTTTCTATCACTAGCTTACCCTTGGTTCTATGTTTGTTTGTTTGTTTATCATCTTCTTGTTTGCGATGATCACCTTAATGGTAGGAGCAGATAAGAATGTCTTTTTAGTTGCTCTAGCGAGAGGTGAGGGTGAAGCAAATGTGTGGTTAGATGGTTCTACAGGTGTAGATCTTTTCTTTATCGTAGCTTTGTTTTACCTAGTTGTTTTATTACCATCTTTGTACCATTTTATTTTAGTAGTTTTATACTATTAAAATAGGATGTTACAATTATGAAACTTGAAAAAATAAATTATTCATTTGTGTTTTTTTATATGGGTTAAAAGTTTATCTTTCTCTTTACTTCTTTTTCTTTCTTATATTCTAACTTATTATATTTTATTTTAGAATGAATTCTTTTTATTTTAATATTTTGGGTATTAAAATGAATGATATTTTAATTCTTATATTCTAACTTATTATGATTTATCTTCTATTTATCTTTTTGAAATTAGAGAGTTAGACACCAAAACTTCCATCTCCCATTATAATAATATCATTATTTCTTAAAGAATCTTATAAGATCCAAGAAAATTAGATATCTAGAAAATATGGTAGTCATGAGAGTTTTTATATAAAATAAGAAAAGATAATTATTATAGAAGTGAATGATAGCATAATTGATTAAAGCTCCTTATTATGGATGGGTGGTCATGTGTTTGATTTTGTGTGCATAATATGTTTAATTCTTTATTATTGAGAGATTCTAGAAGTTTTAATAATTTAAAAAATATACAAATGTGGTTCACTATTCTAGAAAGTCCTTTCCTAAGCCACACAACATCTGAGAAAGGAATTGAAGTGAATCCAATACCAAGATAGAAGTTATTTCTAGACATCTCCACCTATTAATGTCAAATGAGTTAGAAGCTTTCTAGGTCATGTTGGCTTTTCTAAATGCTTATACATGATTTTTTAAAGATTGCAAAGCCTTGGAGCAACTTATTAATCAAGGATGTTAAATTTAAGTTTGATCAAGACTGCATAAAAGCTTTCGAGAAACTAAAGCACAAGCTTAACTCAACTCCAATCATCACTACATCTGGTTGGAATATTAACTTCAAGATGAGTGTGATGCTAGTGACTTCGTTATTGAAGCAATGCTAGGACAGAGAAAGGAAAACATATTTCATGCTATCCATAATGTAAGCAAGGTTCTCAACGACAATCAAATCAACTATGTCGCAACTGAAAAAGAACTTTTTGCAAATGTTTATGGTTTGAAGAAGTTTAAACCCTATATAATGGTTGTGAAATTGTGATCTACACAGATACCATGAAATTATCAACTACCTAATGAAGAAATCAGATTCAAACTAAGGCTAATCAGATGGATCTTGCTTTTGTAAGAATTTGACTGGGTGATCAAGGATAAAAAGGACAAAGAAAATTATATGGTTGATCACTTGTCCAAATTAAAAAATGATAAGATAACTAGTAAAGAGTCATAAATTCGGGAAGAATTCCCTAATGAAATGTTTTCATGCTAAGAGAAAGATCATGGTTTGTTGATATAGAAAATTATAAAGTTGTTAGAGTCATTCCAAGGGAATTGACGTGACACTAGAAAAAAAATTGATTACAGACGTTAATCAAATTTTATGGGATGATCCTTATCTATTCAAGATTGGTGCAATGCCCTCACGAGTTAAAAAGATAGATAAGATAAGAACTATTTTAATGACATTTAGAAATTATCTTAATTTTGAATATTTAACTTATTAAGAAAATGAAAAAGTGTTTAATTTTTAGTGTTTATTATAAGATGAAAATGTATATTTTTAAAATTGGTTGGCACAATGGAATAATCGTGTTTGAACAAAACCAAGAGAGGTTGATAAATTGGTTTCTTAATAAAACTAAGAGAATATTTAACTTTACCCTTTTAAAATCTAACTTCATAATAAAAGTGATTTCTTTAGGATAATAAAAAGAAAAATAAATAAGGTAAGAAAATATAAATTTGCACAAAAAAATTTATACTAGTTCAGATCAAAAGACCATAGTTCAGTTATTAATCTCTCTAACGAGGGATTAACTAATCACTAAAATAAACTCGCACTTACAATCACAAATGAAGTAATTCAAAGTCTGGAAAACACCTATCTTGAAAACACAAGAGATGAAAAACACATTCGTAGAATCCATAAGGAATGAATCACCTCCTTTAAGTCATACAATGAATAATTTTTCCTAGTAACAACAACAATAATCAATCATTCAAGAACACACTTAGTGAAAGTTATTGTTCTACCCACACTAAGTTTTATTACAAAGCCTCTTTTCACAAACACAGAGTTTCTTTATCGATCACAACCTCTGAATCTAAGGTTGTTTCCAAAATTAGGTTTAACCAAAATATATAAACTCACTCTTTTAAAATTTAGGTCAATAAACTAAAGAGTCAAGTTACAACTCACTAATAATCGAATATTTTAAGAGATAATTGATAATCACATAAACTTTTTTAAATAAATTTTCTCGATGTGATAAATTTATTACCAAAATTGAATAATTGATTATCACAAAGCGTTTTTTAAAAATTAAATTTCCTAAGTTGACATTATACAAGGGTGCTTTGTGATTATCTAAACTAATTCCTATACAAAATTTGATTACTATATGATTTATTACAAAAGCTTAATTCCATATATACTAAAATACAAGTTTTCAATATCTTTTTGTATTTTGAATTCTTGGACTTACTTTTATTATTATCAAAATTTCTTGATTTTCATCATTTTATCTTTTGTCAACAATATTTCCCTTTTATATGATAATTAAAATATGTTTTAAAGTTTTTTGTAATAACATGTAAATACACAACTAAACAAAAGAAAAAAAAACATAAAATCGTTTTGATATGTTTTAAAAATACATGCTTTAAACTTTTCCTAAATCAGTTAACTTAATTAAAATTTACTAGTTAACTTTTCCTAAATCAGTTAACTTAATTAAAATTTAACTCTTCCTAGATCAGAGAACTCATACAAAATTGAAGCAAAATATTTTATTAATTTAAAATTCAAAACTCATTGTTATTATCATTAAGAAAGTATTTATCAAATTTATCTTTAATATAAGAAACTCGAGTGTATAAACTCTTAATTAAATTACATACTTCTTTATATCTAGTGTCTTGAAGATGAACAGTTATTACATCCTCTTATTCATATTATTAATATTTTTTTCAATGGAGGAGGAAGACCTAGGGTTGGCAAAAAAAACCCGTACCCGCGGGTATTCGCAGGTAAAATCCGCTTCGGGTATTTAGTACCCGCGGGTAAGAGGTATCATCGGGTAGCGAATATTTTAATACCCGCTTGTTAACGAGTCGGGTTCGGATTTCACACTATCCCGTGTCCGCGGATATCCGTTACCCGTTTGAAAAATAACATTAAAAGGCCCAAAGATAGGGGTCCGCTTATGAAGTTCAAGGTGCATCCAAAAGTTATGAGTCTAAGCTCAATAGAGAATTTGGTATACAAGAGAAGTTTAGGTGTGCACTTGATGGTCTAGGCCCAAGGCCTCTTTCATTCTCCAAATTAGAAACCACATTAGGGTTTCTTCTGCATTCTCTTCTCCAACGTGCCACACCAAAGGAGCAGTCCTAGGTTTTCTCGCTGGACATTCTCCATCACCGACAACCACCACCGTTGACATTGGTGACTATCGCGACATTGCTCGAACCACTCTGTTATCCTTCATTGACACTTTTGCTCCCATCCATGGCGGCCCATTCTTCTTCTTTCACGCGTGAACGTCTTCCTTCCGTCCTTGGATTGTCCGCTCACATTCTGCCACCAAAGGCCGCTAGACGCGACTCCTTTCACCAATCAAAATGAAATCACCAGCAGCGGTGATTGACGCAGCATGGGATCCGTAGTAGGTGAGAAAATCACCGGTTGGTAGAATATGCTACTAATCAACTTTTACCTCTTATTCTCGTATGTTCGTCCGGAGGAGCGCGTATGCAAGAAGGAAGTTTGAGCTTGATGCAAATGGCTAAAATTTCTTCTGCTTTATATTATTATCAAAAAATTCAAAAATTATTCTATGTATCGATACTTACATCTCCTACTACCGGTGGAGTGACAGCTAGTTTTGGCATGTTGGGGGATATCATTATTGCCGAACCAAACACTTATATTGCATTTGCTGGTAAAAGAGTAATTGAACAAACATTGAATAAGACAATGCCCGAAGATTCACAAGTAGCTGAAGCAGGAGGAGGAGATCGGACCTTGTGACTCTGATTCTTGGTTTGTGAGGAAGCTGTCAGCAAAAGAATTTCTCTGGTTCTAGAAGGAAGCTGCCATGGAGAACTTCTCTGGTTCTAGAACGAAAAGAAATTTAGGGTTTCCTGCTTCTCAAATTTGGGCATCCAACTGTTTTTGAAAATTATATTTTTTTTAATTTAATTTGGATCTTTTTAAAAAAATCATAAAATATTTTTTTTTAAATATTTACGGGTTGAAAACGAGTATCCAACGGGTATCCGCGGTTTGAAAAAAATCCGCAAATTTTTTTTGTGCGGGTATCTGATAGACAACGGGACGGATAACAGATACGATTTTTGCATGTGGGTCGGATTCGGATATCATACTATCCGTGCCCAACCCGACCCGTTGTCATCCCTAGCCCATATATTTTGATCAGGCCCTTTATGTTTCTTGTGGCTGCATTTGATCAAAGTTACATTCATCTCCACTGATTCAATCTTAACCCTCAGATTAAAGTAAGTGTTGACAATGACTAAAGATTGTATACATCATTAATAATTGTCGAACCTAGTGTAGTGAGACCTGAATCTTGTGTGTTGATATGGTCAAATAGAATCTTCATCCACTCTAAGACCTACAACTTTAATCAAATCTAGTCACAAGAAGGAATGCAAATGGTTAACCGCCAAAATCAAGACCAAAATGGAGATCTGATAAGAAACACTTTTTATTTCTTTTCTAATATTAACTAAAATATTTCAAATTCTTTAAATTAATTATTAATTTATTTATTTATTATTATACTCTAAAAAAAATTGCTATTACAAAAATTTACTAACTTTTTGTAAACAAAATCATATAAGAAATATTCATTTTTAAAATATATATTCAATCTATAAAGAAACATTAAAAATTAAAAATTAAATGGTTCTTTTTTTAATAAATTAAATATTCAAAATTAAAATAATTTTTAAATGTCACTAAAATAACTTATTTTATTGATTTTTTTAACTCAAGATAACTAATTTCTTAAATAAAAATATATTTACAAAAAAAAAAACTTGACAAATCTAATCCTATTTCACCCTAAACCCTAAGTGGATGAAAATGGAGGTCAAAATCCACTCTCCAGTAATCGAATTTTAACATAAAATCAAAAACAGTACGATGCTAATAAATATGAAAAAGAGTGTGCTACCTAGGAAAAAAAAAAAATATATATATATATATATATATATATATATATATATATATATATATATATAAAGGAAACTGATGCTATGTAAAAGAAAAAAACAGCAAATGTTACCATGAGAAAAATGTCAGATGAATTGGTACAAAATTCCCTTCTCAGCTTCTGTAAAAGATAATAGAAACATATTCTCACACCTATTGTATGTTGAATAGTTCACTTTTAAATCAGAAACTCAATAATAAATAATATATATGCATCATGTTCGAACTACAATTAGATCTTACTGGCACAAACAAAACCACTAAGATCTGATTTGGGAAAATGAATTTTAGGGTAACTCACTAACCCACATCAGCGCCTAGCCTTTTTTAAATGAATAAAGCATCACTTTTGCAATTACTTATTGGGCGTTTCATCCTGACCCTGCATTTACTTCCAATTTTCACAAAAAAGTAATGAGGTTGGTCAAAAGTAAATGATTTTTATTGAATTAAATAGTTGACCGAATTCATTTAATAACCCTCAGTGTTGAAATTTATAAGTGTTTCTCTGTACACCTCAGTCAATTCAACCTGCACTTCCCTTTTTATTTTAACTGTACCTTAGAGAATATTTTGCCTTTAAAAAAACTTACCCATTCAATATGGAGTTCGGTGGAGAAAATTATGAGCAAAAGAACAAGCAAAGGTCAGAGTTGGCAAAAATATATGGAACGCTAACTTGAAAGAATAAACTGTACCAACTCAGATGTCCAAAAAATACAAATTAGTAGTCATTGGAAAGATTTTTGAGTCTAGTTTCTAATAAAAAAAGAATCACATCATTTGGAGGTCGGTGGGAAAAGTTATCAGTAAAATAGCCAGCAAAGGTCAAAGTTGACAGCTTGTTATCTCACCCAAGTTGCTCATCTCATAAACATTGTTTTTTTCCTCCATCATGGGGTGCCAAAACATCACTTCCCACCATTGAAACACCAGGACCAGCCTAAGAAAAGTGCAAAAGTGCTTAAAACTCACCTTTTTGGCCAATGGTGACCCCAGTTCACCTGACTGAGTACCTGTGTTGGACTTTCTGTACAAAATCCAGTTTTGTCTCGGGTAATCGTTTACAGTGTCCTTGTAATCGATTACAGTGTCAAAAAAGGTGTAAACTTGATTTCTAAGGCATAATTTGAAAGGTCTTTGAGTATAGATTCCAACAAAACAAGAATCAACTCATTTGGAGTTCGGTGGAGAAAGTTATGAGCAAAAGAACAAGCAAAGGTCAGAGTTGGCAAAAATATATGGAACGCTAACTTGAAAGAATAAACTGTACCAACTCAGATGTCCAAAAAATACAAATTAGTAGTCATTGGAAAGATTTTTGAGTCTAGTTTCTAATAAAAAAAGAATCACATCATTTGGAGGTCGGTGGGAAAAGTTATCAGTAAAATAGCCAGCAAAGGTCAAAGTTGACAGCATGTTATCTCACCCAAGTTGCTCATCTCATAAACATTGTTTTTTTCCTTCATCATGGGGTGCCAAAACATCACTTCCCACCACTGAAACACCAGGACCAGCATAAGAAAAGTGCAAAAGTGCTTAAAACTCACATTTTTGGCCAATGGTGACCCCAGTTCACCTGACTGAGTACCTGTATTGGACTTTCTGTACAAAATCCAGTTTTGTCTCGGGTAATCGTTTACAGGGATGCTGTAAACGATTACCAGACCCTTTTTTCAACACCCTCACTCATCCCTTGCAGAGGTTGCTCCTCCAACTGATGAGGGGTCACCCCACATTCCTTGGACATACATCACATCACCAACCACCCTCTCCCACCACTGAAACACCTGGACCAGCCTCAGACAGGTGCAGAACTGCCTAAAACTGAGCTTTTTTTCCAATGGTGACCCCTGTTCACCTGGCTGACTACCTGTGTTGGACTTTATGTACAAAATCCAATTTTCTCTCGGGTAATCGTTTACCAGGATTCTGTAAACGATTACCAGACCATTTTTTCAACACTCTGACTCATCCCTTGCACTACTTCGTCCCCCTACTCATCACGGGTCACTCCACACTTCTTGCGTTTACATCAATGACCAACACCCATCTCCCCACTCAGAATTTGATCAACTCCTTCCCATTAATTACCATTAATTTTACTGAAAATGGTCTCGTACTTTTCAAATTCTTATTATAATGTTGCGTTCATTTTTCAATCACTACTTTTGTCATTATAAGTGAGATTAACACAAAGTAAAAATGATAGAGCGAGAGAGCGAGACAACGACAGCGAAGATGGAAGCTTCGAAGACGAACGACAGAGCGAGAGAGCGAGACACAATATGGAAGGGTTGAACAAACTTCTTTCCCACCCGAAACCGCCCAAACCCAATTCTTTAAATTTTAACGAGAGAGCGAGAGAGCGAGAGAGCGAGAGAGCGACAAGGGTTGAACGAACGTCTTTCCCACCCTAAACCGCGAAACCCAATTCTTCAAATTTTAACCTCGAAATCCCAAAATACCCCTCGCCCCGTAACCCTTTCTCTGTTTTATTTTCAATTTATTTGGCCAATCAAGAGCTGACACGTGGCGTTGTTAAATCTGTGTCAAAATTTCGTTGTCCAAATAACATTTTCCTAAAAATAAGCATTAGTCCTTCCTCTTCTCCCCCATTTCAGATTTGCAAACCTTACACTCCCTTTCTTCTTCTTTCCTCCTCTTCATCGCAATTCATATCTAAAAGCCTACATCCTTTTCTTTCTCCTCTCTTCTGACGCTCCTCCCATCCTCCCCTCTTTTCTCATTTTTTACCATTTCTTTTTAAGGTATTCTTGTTGAGTGTTCCTTTCCTTTCCTCCTCCCTGGTTTGGTGACTGTGTGGTATTGGTATCATGGTGAGCTATAGCAAGGGTAATTCTTCTTCTCACACATTTCACATTGATTGGTTCTTGTTATGATTTCAACTCATTCTAGGATAGAGTATATGATCCATGATGGATGGTTGTACTGTTAAAAAATGTTTGGTCTGTTGTTATTATTGTGTTTGTGCTTGTTCTGGGTTTCTGCATGATGGAACTGCGGGGGACAAAGTCGGAGGCCGTAACCACACTTGGAATTGCAGTTAAGGCCCCATCGCACTTGGAAATGCAGTTAAGGGGGTGCCGCAGTTGGAGATGCAGCTGATGGGAGTTGCACTTGGAAGTGTGGTTGTTGGTCGCCGTAATTGGAGCAGCGGTTGGTGGTTTCGTCACACTTGGAGCTGTGGTTGGTGTTCGTCGTAGTTTGAATTGCAGTTTAGGATGTTTTTTATTGCTTTCTTTTTTCGCTTTATAATGTTAGTATATTAAATTTATTTTTGTTAATATTTTGTATACTTTTTTGTTAATATTTTATATTTATATATTCTGTAATTTTAATTTTTATGTTATGTTTTATTGTTAAATAATATTTAATATGTTTTCAGAGTATGTTTTGATTTTTTTATTTGTTTGTTAATGTTTTTGAATTTGTTGTCTTTTTTTATAATTCTAAATTTTTTGTATATTATTTATTATGTATATTTTTTTGTTTAATTTTAGTTTATTTGTTTTTTTTATTTGTATTTTTTCATATATTATTTATTATGTATATTTAATTTTAGTTTATTCTAAATTTGTTTTTATTAAATTAAATTACTTATTTAGTTTTTATTCGTAATATGTCCCCATGTCGGGGTAGAAACCACCAACTCACATCCTAAGTCACACACAGGTAAACCCAATTCCTCCAAACATGCAAAAGACACAAACAAATATGTGGCTCCAGAATCAAACAAACATACACACGTTTATCATTCAAATAACAAGTGTCAAGTATGAGATTACCTGACTAAGTTGCTTCCTCTCCCATCATAGCAAACATCCTGCCAACCGCTTTTGGCTTTCCTTCAGACGACTTATGTGCCTGAGTTCCCTTCAGCGCCTTTCTCTCGGGGCAAGCATAGGCCAAATGTCCTGATTTATCACAAATGAAACATTTTCTCTCATCTACTTGTTTTCCTGCGAGTTTCAGACAATCCCTTTTATAATGGGCTCCTCCACACTCGAAACACTTGATGGGTCCTGACTTATTCAGTGCGGGCTTGGGATAAGGCTTCTTTTGTTGATGTTTCTTCAAGAAACTACCTTTCAGAGTCCTCATGACTCGACTGAGATCTGCTTCTAGTTGTTCCATTGCCTTAGCTTTCTCAATTATCACCAAAAATTCTTTAATTTCCAGAGGTGCAATCATCCTCATCAACTCAGGCTTCAGTCCCCTTTCGAACCTCTGACATTTCCATTCCTCTATCATGGTCTGCGTGTAAAAGCGAGCTAGAAATTCAAATCGTTCAACATAGTTTTGAATTGACATCTCCCTTTGTTGAAGAGTTAAAAACTCTGTCTCTCTTACCACCCTGACACTGTTCGAAAAGTACTTCTCCAAAAATCTGGTCTTGAAGTTTTCCCAAGTGATACCTTCTCCACGGGTCGTCATTATCTGTTGCATTCCCTCCCCCCAATATTTTGCCTCGTCCTCTAACAAGAAAGTTCCATAAGCCAATTTTTTCCTCTTCCGAACATATCATCACTGAAAAAATCTTTTCGTTTCCCCTGATCCATGCTTCTGCTTTGTCAGGACCAATCTTTCCGTTGAATCGCGGTGGGTTATGCCTTAAGAAGTCATTTAATCCAGAATTATTCCTTGGTTGAGGGTGATTTTGTTGTCGCTCTATCGCATTGACCATGCGATCAACCGCTTGAGAGAAAACCTCAGCACTAGATGATTGGGTTTGATTGTTTGGTTGACATGTCATGTTCCTTCAACATGACAAAAGATCACAAGACATACAAATTAAGCAACTCATAAAGGAAATCATAATATAATCTTTATTAACACATAAGCCTATTACATAACTAGCAAGCTCACAACCCAAATGCCCCAAAAGATTTTCGAAAACCTAACTCTGATACCACAAATGTAACACCCCAATTTGGATTCTATAACCATAACATTTCAGGGTATAAAAGAATATAAATCCTTTAAAAAAACTCGTAAAATTTAAATTAACACCTTCAAATTCGTAATTAATTTCAATAAACCAATTTAAAACAATTGAAAGCATTGATCCATTAAACAAATTTACAACCATAATCTGTATTCAAAAATTCCCAAAGAAATAAAATTCCCAAGTCTCTCGTTATCCTTTCCGCATTAAGCATCCACTGGACCACCCTTATCATCATCTGCTCCCGTATAACAATTTGAGTCATACGATCATCGCAGGTGGAAACTACAACCACAAACAATTGCAAGGGTGAACTAACAGAATAAACATCAAATCAACTAATATAACATTTATATCATAGTTGTTAAGTCTTCATCACCATTATATCACATAACATTCATCAATACTCAATAAGACTATAACAACCATCATCACAACCCTAAACCATTTCCTTAATGGGAATCTGTACCATTCCCATTAGCTCTATCTCACCTATCGAGCAAAGGCAGCCCGTGCCTACACCAAATTCTCTTATAACCCTTTTCTCATCTTCTATACTTCCCTGGATATTCCATTTTGCCGAAACAAAAGATTCGAGTGGTTGTCCACCGCAGTTTCAGACCTGTCTCCCCTGCTCCAACATGTCTATCATAACACAGAACTCAACATGAGTCGAAACCCTACGGACGAGACATCCATTCCTTTCTACCCTCCTGCAAGAGGAAAGTTAGCACTCAAATTTCTAGTCTCTTCTACCGCCGCTCTAGGACGAAGAAATTCATCTCTTCCACCACCTCTCATAGACGAAGAGATCCACTTTTCTACCTTCCCGCAAGAGGAAAAGTGACAACCCGGAGTGTAAAAGTATAGACAACATACGTATAATCACATGCTTGCAAATCAACCATATTACAAAGTATTTCTACCATTATCAATTACACCTCTTAGCTTCCAACATGCATATACCAAAGATGAAAAGTTCACCTACCATTCAAAGTTGACCCCGCGCGGGTCCACCCCTTTTTCCTTCATCATGCACATCCAAAACTTATACACCATCATATCCATAATATCAATTTTCACTTTCCGAAACTTCTCTTTTCTTACTTCCATGCAATTAACACATTCATTCCCATGGGTCCCACACTTTAACATTTATTACATAATATTTATGCATATATACATCACACGTGAAAACCTCCCCCTGAAACCATCCTTTTATATATATATATTAGCTTACAACCTAAATTCCACTTTCAATTAATCATCCCACGTGAACTTCCATCATTGTTCAATCACAGACACATACCAACTTCATATACATTCAACACAAAATTTTAACCAACCCATGAATCCCATGCCCTAATTCCTGACATAAACCCCCCCACTTTACACATTATAAATATAACGAACACGCACAGAATCCATTAATATTTCCTACTTAATATAAACATATTACATTCACCTTTTTCACTATTTTACACATTCCAGGTAATCAACTTGAGCCTACTCCATCCCAACGAACCTGTTCCTACCTTTAGAACACTCCCACACTCAAAGATCATACAAGAAGACCTTATTAGGGAAGAACGAAACCCAACACCCAGACCTAACACTCGTCAATGAACCCTCCATTCGTCAAGTGATTCCAACTCTCATCTACAACCTCTGATGCCCATTAAAATGTGTATAAACCTTAACTCTACTCCTATGCGCTTCCTCACCCAATGATTATCTCCTTTTAAAACAACTCAAAATCTAGGTTTTTGAAACCCTAGCCGACCCGAGGCTACCCCATTCATAATCTAACAATGCACACGTTCTTTTCCAGAGAATCATACAACTACAACACTATAACCTTTTACATTCATACCACGACACACACCCATGGGTTTTTCACTACCAATCTGCACCATTTTATTACAACAAAATGTGGTGGTGCAGGGAACAAAGTGGGGTGGTGTAGGGAGTAACCCTCTAGAAGAGATTCCTAACACAGGCCCTCTTAGAGGGTATAACCAAACTAAGTCCATCTACCACTAAACCAAACAGTTGATATATAATTACAAAAACCACTATTTAAAATAACTATTCCAGATTAAATATAACATATGTCATCCACAACAATTAATTGTATGCACCACCATAACACTCAAAAGTCAGCAAAATAAATGATTCATATTTATTATAATGAAAATAAACATTTAAATTAAATTAAATTTCTTCGGGTCTTACAGAAAGGGTTAGAACTAGAGGTGTTTCATCTTCTCGTGGTGACGACCTACGACATTCGCTCGTAGAATATGTGTAGAAGAATATCGTATGGATGTCCTTCATGAGCATAGCATGAGGGACAAGACGAGTTTATACAACAGGGACATTGTGAAGATGACTATGTTGAGCAGGAGGATGTTCAACAATAGGATGACTATAGTGAGGAAGAAGATGAAGATGAAGATGGTGGATTCCTAGGAGGTCCACATGACACCTCCTTGCTTACCCATTATACCCAGCACGTTGCATTTGTCATATGGCAAGGTCGGGTTAGTCATCAACCTAAATGTTAATTGTTCATTAATTGTTAATTTAGTTTTGTTATATAATTGTGTTTTTATGTAGCATCGAAGGGGGATCAAGGTGATCTCCCATGGGAAAAAAACTAAAACATTTTGGAATGTTCCATGAGGCTATTGAGTCTTATATCTCCATGTCGGGGTTGGGTTCCTTAGTGAACCTATCATACGAGTATGCCGATCATGGATTGATCGTTTCCCTTTCGGAGAGGTGGCACCTGGAGACGAATACTTTCCACCTCCCGGTAGGTGAGATGAGCATCACATTAGATGACATTCTCAATCTCCTCCACCTACCCATCATGGATCAATTTTTTGAGGTCGAGAAGTTAGAGTATGATTAAGCTCGATCTCATATTATGGAGCTACTTAGCGTGGACCGCATCAAAGCTTCAGCTGAGATGAAACAGCCACGCGGTCCAAAAGTTAGGCTAAGCTGGCTCCGAGAGGTCTACCAAGACTGCATTGAGCAGGAGCTTTAGAAGTGCGCTGCTCGGGCCTACTTGTTGAATCTGCTTGGATGCACGATTTTTACGAATAAGAGTGACACTCTAATTCGAGTCTCGTACCTATTTCTCTTGCGAGACTTGAATGCATTTTCAAGACATACTTATGAGCAGCTAGGAGATGCTAGCTTCACTGAGGTCAAGTACATAGTTGGATATTCCACTCTTCTACATTTTAGTTTTAAAAGTTTATTTTAATATATTTTAGGAATGAATAAAGCAATTTAAGTAATGCTTTTTTTAGAGTTGGATATATGGACATCTTTCTGGCATGGGAAGGAGGCAAGTGTCAGGGAGGTACACAAACCTCGATCCATAGGCTTCACGATACATACCTCCGAGGCAGGGTTGGAGTTTGATGGAGGGACGAAAATATCTGGATGCCCTCACTTATGATGCGGTCATTTGGCATCCATACATTTCGCACAGACGCACTTGCTCATTCATGGCCATATCTATGTTTTCGGGATGGATCCGACTAGGCGACATGATTCATCGACATCTGCTTGAACGCGTGTTGCATCAGTTCGATTTTCAGCAAATCATACCATAGTCGCCTAAGAGTCTTCCGATGCCAGACATTCCTACGATTGATCTAAATTGGTTGCGGTATGTAGAGCATGCCATTACCAGTGTCGTTGAAGCTCATGATCCCTCTGCGTGTATTGATGGATACCTAGTGTGGTTTAGGCGGGTGTCCCACCCATATATCACTCTAGCCGACAACGATGACCGACCCAGTCTTACACTGCGCATGAGGCAAGACCTTCCAGATGACATTTGGGTGCCCCCAGTTCGTAGTAGATGGTCGCCTGAGCTAGGATTGTTGGTATGTAATGAAACTAACTCTTATGGCTTTTTTTATCAATTTTTGTTATTGTTTACATAGTAAAAAAGTTTTTGTTATATTAATTTCAGGGTGGTATGAGGCGTGTGATTAGGATGTTGCAGGGCATGTTAACCTATCGAGACATCACAAAGGGCACTATAGCTTATCAGCGTACTACTAAGACACTACAGGTAGCTCGTAGGTCCGTTGAGGAGTATAAGGCTAGTAGAGGTGGTCGTCATGTGCGTGGACGAGCATCATTTTCTTGAAAGGACATTGTTATATATGTTTATTTTTTAATGGTTATTTATGTAACGTTTATTTATACTTTGAGTATTTATAAAGCATAATTATGTATGGTTTTCATACTTTGACTAATTATAATTTATTTAACGCGTTAATATGAATTGCCTTCGTTGAATCAAATTATACAACGAAAAGTATTTACAATTAAAAAAGTAAATTACTACATAACAAAGTTAATTTCAGTCTTCTCCAAGATCTATATAATTCGTATTAACTCCCTAAGGCCAACAAAGCAGCAATGCATCGATAACCGTAATGACCATCGGCAACAACATCAACAACATCGACAATGTATGGATGACAGATTGGATGAAATTGATTTAACATCAGTACTAGCCTTCGCGCAACTTCTTTGGCCTTCGATTTGACTTGTGCTTTTCGTGATAAAGGCTCTGTTCTCGAATGCAAAGTGTCAACATGCTCAAAATATGATGGGTCACGTTTCATAGACCTCTCATGTCGTGCAACTTTAGTCTTATGTGCACCTTTTGTTTTCACTTTATACGAAGGAGAAACCATAGATGTCATCTCTGGGCAAACAATTTCGAGCATCTTCTGCTTAATGTTGACTTTTTCATCAATGTCAACCTTCTTGAATCGTTCCTGTACCAGTTGAACTTCACAATCAATGCTAAACTCTGGAAGCGATTATGTAGACACAATACTTGAAATGCTTAAACGGGTTCACATAACATTATTTCACCCAAAGGAATTATTCCAAGCTCATATTGTGCTAATACAAAATAACAAAAAATATTCGAAACTAAATACTAAATAAAAAAAAATTAAAACTTATTCAAAATTAAATAAAACTTTAAATCATTAGCACATATAAAACATTAAAAACTTAATAAGAAATAAAAAAAATTTCATAAAAAAATATTAACTACTACGTAAAAAATAACACCTAATTAATTAACTAATACATCATAAATAACATAAAATATTTTAAATTAAATTAAAAGTTAAAAAATTAACACATAACAAAATGTATATAATAAATACAAAATAACATAAAATATATTAAACTAAATACTAAATAGAAAAAATTACTCAAAAATAAATAAAACTTCATTAATATGTAAAATATATATATAAAACAAATGAAATAGTATAATATATATAACAAATCATAACACAATTAAAACAATAATATATATATATATATATATATATATATATATATATATATATATATATAATCATAACACAATTAATGACAGAATATTTAAAAAATCATAACAATTATTCAAAAAAAATAACACATAAAAATCACCTAATAAATAAAACCTAAAAAATAAAATACAACGAAAATTATTACAATTTAAATAATGACATAAAACATTAACATATTATAATTTAAATACAAAATATTTTAAACATATTTATTATAAAAATATATATAACGAAATAAAAAACAACATAAAACTAAAACACTTGGATAAAAGCATAGAAACAACATACAACATAAAACTAAATTTAAAAAACAACATATAACATATTATAAAAATAAATAGAAACATCTTATAAATTAAATCAAAAAATTTGTAAAGCAAAATAATAAAAATAAATATGATTAACAGATAAATAAAACAATGTAAATAAATAAATATAAAAACATTAAACAAATAATAAAAAAAAAACATAATTCTACACAACCGAACTTCGAGAGCTGCCGAGGGATGTTCGGCCGCCGCACTTTCAACTGCGACACTAAAAAAGTTAGTGTTCGAATATCGGTTCACCCTAAATCGAGTTTCCCATGCTGCTTAAGGATGTTAATGTGTATTAATCTCTTGTACTAACCTCATGAAGGACTCTCGAACCACCACCCAACACCTTTCTCTTCCAAGAACCACCACAGCATGGTCACCACGATCACCACCAATGTATTCCTTCACAATATAACCTCTCACAAATAAAACTTAATAAAAAAAAATAATAAGAAATGTAACATTGACGAAATAAGATAGGAGTGCATGCACAAGCTTATAGTACGATATTAACGGTGGACAAATGAAATAGGATACATGCATGAGGTTAGGATTATAGTACAATAGTATAATATTAGGGTTGTTAGTGGTTGAAAAATCATTAAATCATCATTACAGTTTTTCAGATTTTATTAAATGAAGAGGAAGATTCTCAAAATTGGGAGGTGCATGGTGAAATATGTGAGGTGCAGATAGCAAATCTGAATTTATAAACTTCGTTGTTTTGTACTTCTCTCATTTGTTCTAAACACATGGTGGAGGTGTTGTTGTGTTGGTGATTGTCAATAGAACTGGAGAAGTCAATTTTTTTTTTTAATTTTTGATGTTAAACAAGTGCATGAATTAATAGATCCTAATCGAATTTCAAAATTATCTACAGGAATATCAAATTCCGACAGGATATCGAAATAAGTCCATATTTGTTTAAAATATTAATAAACTTTTTTTTATGATATTGGACATAAGTTAAATTTCTAGTGCATTTTCTAGAGTGTCCTGAAAAGGAAGAGCCAACTCAATTTTCTCTTATTTTCTTCCACTCTCCGTCCAAATAAAAGCATAAGAAAATTAATCCGTTTTTGTGCTATTAGTTGCTTGGAAGGACTTATCCAAAACTGAGAACTCTTCCAAATTCTTTGTCCACAAGGATCTCATTTAGGTACAAAAGCATTAGTAAAGACAAAATAATTAATATATTTTTCTTCTCAAAATTATTAAAAATGTTTGGTATCTAAATTAAATTATAAAATATTTAATTTCTACATTTTATTAAAAATCATATAAAACATCTTTTGCAACAAACGAAATATGAAATTCTTCATGTGACTGAAAAAAAAATCACAATGAATTATATAGTGTAAAGACAAAATAGAAAGAAACACTTTCTTATACTAATTTGAGGACAAAAATATATTTAACATTTGAATTAAATAAAAACATAAAACTAAACAAAGCACAACGACTATCAAAACCAAAGAGAAGAACGCGTACTACTCTATAAGCATCGTTCTTGTTCCCTTTGCTCACAATAAACTGCACTCAGTCACAAACTAGACATAATTATGTAATCATATATATATAAGTCACATTCATAAAAATCTATAATAAAGAAAAGAAATTAAAAACAAATATACTAATATGTTTAACCGAGGGTTAAAAAAGACAAGTGTAATTGATTTGTTTTTTCAGGTAAATGACTGTGCTACTTTACACAGATTGTATGATTGAGCAAGCAAAACTATTATGAAATGAATGACTATGACTTAAGACCTTCTGATCAGGTTTAAGGTATAGAACTAACATTTACAAAGTATGCAAAACGAATAGAAATCATTATCTCAAACTTGTGATGACATGTAGTTTGTGGGTGAACCCTGTCTTAAGTAGTAATTTGCTGAACCACATGGCAGCTTCTTGTCTCTCCAGGTGCAATCTCGTGTGTTCATCTAGTAAACCATCTTCCTTTGTTCTAGCTTTTCTATCTTCCTCTTGAGTATGATAGCATATTTCAGTTTCTGCGACTAAATTGGTATTGAAAGACCACCTTCAACTAACACGTGAAATGAATGAATATAATGTACAGTTATGATATGAAAACTCAATCTTGGCTTTTAGGAGAAGGAAGCTCTTCAGTCCTTATATTCAAACTCTCATTTTCCAATTCCACGGCAGTTTCTCTGGATTTGCTAAAAGTGTCCGAAGGAATATTGATTCCAGTAAAGCCAATCATGACAGATATAGCTCCAAGGTAATCCATAAAGCCAGGAGCATGGCCACTCAAGGTGTCCACAATGGCAGCCAATGGGACCTGAATAGTAAGACCAGCTGTAGCTACTGTGGTAGATGTGAGAAGAACAGCCTTGGCCCACAAGTAATCACTCAGCACATTATCCAGCAGTCCTAATTATGATTAGGAAAAAAAAATCCATACATTATAAATAAAATGAGTAAAAGGGAATTGTTGAAAGCAATAAAATATTAGCGGTTTAAGAAGTGCCGATCAAAAGAAAATTAGCGGTTTAAGAGGAAGTGAAGTGTGAACATTTGTTTGAAGTTTAAGGTGTAAATATAGATTTAATTTTTACATTTTGAAAAATGACTCTTGAATATTCTTTTTGAATTTGCAATGAACAGCTTGGTTCATAGATTATGCTCACTTTATCGCCAAAAGTGATAATCAAATAAGAAAGAAATAAAATATTCAGTCCATAACAAATATCCATACAGCGTGATACCGTGTATAGGAAAACTGATTAGGCAAAATATAACATTATAAATGGCTTTCTAGATCCTCATCACTTCGCTACGATTCTATGAATATTTTCAGTTATGTAAGGCATATTTCGGTTTTCATGTTTGACAGTTCTAATACAATGTGATAGCTTTGATGTTGTATAGAAATTTCACTCAATCTTTCTACCCATATTCTGAAATAATATATATCTTTGGCTAACGATGGTACTCATGAGACATGCATAGGATTTACAATGACTTACAAATGAGAATTTCTTGAGACAATCTGATTAGGACTTACCAAAGAAATGTCATGAACACAAAAAGTATAACTTTTGTTTCCTTCCCACAATTTCCTGTCTCTGTTAACTGGGGGTGAGGTTGTGTTTGCATCCTTTATAGTTTCTTAAATTCTGGTCTAAGAAATTCTACTATAATCAGAAAGAAGTTCTACATTTAAGAAGCATGATAAATTACCATGAAACAGTCCTTAAGTCTTCCTGTTTTAGTGTCATAAGTCAATATGAAGCCTATCATGAACCAACTATCCCAAATCCTAAGTTGTTAGGTAGTACATGAATGGTTTTGTAATTACATATTTCTAACATGTGGCTTGAAGCGTGGACAATGTACAAGCGAAATTTATGAAGTGCTGAAATGAACTCTGCTTAGAATAATGGAGGCATCAGGGATTCAACTCTCGAGTAGAAACCTTGGTTATATTTATGAAGGATTTGAGACCATGTCATTAAACATCCCAACAAGGTCAAAGTACAAATTGTTTTATCTAACAAAGACACTCTTTTCATGGGGAGTTCTAAGACAAGAAAATGAGTTTATTCCAAGTCCACCGAATCTTCAATGGTTTTGAAATCCTTCTCTGTTAGGATATTAAAAAGGGAAATTAGAAAAGTTGCTTATTACAGGAATATAAAAGGCCAGCTCATCATATCTAAAAATAGGAGGGATACTAGAGTGAAGAGGGAGATGTTCATTTGTAGATTGAGCATTAGCTCTCTCAGAAAGTAGATTTAAATCTAACTCACCCTTATAATACCTACTTGCAAAGTAGGGTTTATACCAATTTGTGTACTATAATTTGACCGTATCTCTAAATGTGGCCCCTCACACAAAGTACTAAGCAGTTAAGCGTGAGAATAGATATTTATGGATGGTTTAATATCAAATGACACAATAGGTTCAACAAAACCTGGCGAGGATAGATTCTAAGACTATCTTAAAAAATAGATTTAGACCTAACTTAACCTCACAAAACTAACTTTTAAGTTGAGAGATTTGCACTCACATACTATAATCTGGTCACATATCTAGTTTATATGGGATCTCCAATAAGCTCTTTGTCAAAGGAGAGATCCTTAAAAGAGAGAGTATACTCCTATTTCTTGTGCTTTCATTATATTCAATAAAAATATTTCTTTTCTTTCTCTTTTCAATTTGTGGATCATAAAATCCTCTATCAAACCTTTGATGATCTAGTTTTACTATTAAAGGGCACAAACACTTGACCGGTTCATAGACATTTGATAGATCAGTCTGGTTTGCTTTTTTCGCCATTGAAAAAACAAAAGGTAATACAGATGTTCAGTTCAGGTAGTAACAAGATTGTGTTTCTCTCCATTATTTCAAAGTAAATCTGAACATAAATGATAAAAAAGTCATCATACTTGGGAGGGAGGACAGTTTGCACATCATTTGCTTTAATGCATGTAAATGATAGCAAGACTTCACAAATCGAAATTCATTAATTATTCACCGAATTTTAGTTTCAAATGTTTAGCAATTGATTATCAAAGTGACACCTCCAGCCCCAATTGTCAAGCTCTACTACTGTGTCATTAAATGAATTAAATTATTGAGGTTACAAAGGTATTTGAGTTTGACTCTAATATTCTTAGGTACGAAGTATATAAGTATTAATAGGATACACAGCTCAAGTAGAACTACTTCTCACGCAGAATGCGTATGATTCATACCAAAAGAAAATGGGTTTACTAATACTACATAACTGTTTATACTAACAGTGAACTGGACAGAGCCTTAACAATATAAGGCCCATAATATGAATCTTATAATACTGATAAAGAGAAACCTTTTACCCTTAATGGGAAAAAAGATATCAGGAAAAACCCTTTTTACCCAAAAGGTTATGAAAACAATATTAGATATTAATGTCACTTTCTACACCCCAGTTCCCTTCAAAATGTGCAAATCCGCAACATAGAAAATGAGTTTGATGTAATGCTAAAATGTGCAATCTGCAACATAAAAAAGTGAGTTTGATATAATGAGTTCCATAGGATACAAGATACAGGCAGGATGGGAAAATGGAGAAAGGCAGAGAGGGTTATTTGTGATCAGAAAGTAACTACCAAACTCAGCTAAAGTTTTATCGAATGAGTGCTACACATCCAGCTAAATATCCACCTATATAATATGGTAGTGAATGTTGAGCTTTAAAGGTACAACATGGAAAAAGTGAGAGTAGCAGAAATGAGAATGTTAAAATAGATGTGCGGCCATACAAGAAAAGACAATATGAAATGATTATATACGAGAAAGGGTGGTACAGCATCAATTGAGGAAAAGATGACAGAAAATTGCTTAAGATGATTTGGACATGTACAAAGAAGGCTACAAAAGGCGTCAATCAGAAGAGTTATAATGAATGAGTTTCACTCTAGTGAAAAGAAGAGGAAGAATAAAAGTAGCATTGCAGGAAGTTGCCAAAGGAGAGCTGGGGCCAAAATATATTCTTGAAACTTTGGTTTTGAGCAAGTCAAATGATGCCATCTCCTCTGTTCTAAAATAAAACAAATTTACCTTACACAGTAGTTTGCGATTGATGATCAATGTCAAAAACCTTTACAATGTAGGACACATTATTTATTCTTAAATATTTTTTAATTCTAATAATAACTAAAATCTTCCTTCACTAATGATATAAGTGATCATCTAGCAGAAAGAGCTTCCCCGCATAGACGTTAATTGGACAACACAAACAACTGTGCACATATGTAAACAACCTATGTCTGAAGGAATGGTTCTCAGTAGAAGTTGGCTATTGTAGAAAACCATATGAAAGGGGCATACTGAGAGTACAAGGCTAAAACAGGTAGATTCTTCTGTCATAATTACAATTTCGATTTAGCAGCAGAAGTGCAGGGCAGTTAAAGAACTAGCTACATTCTAAAATTTAAAACAAAATGCAAAAACTAGTGAATACTTACCTTTTCCGATTATCAGACTAAGCTGTTTCCAAGTAAGTGAACTAAAACTTTCCATCTTGGTAATATTTAGTATGAGGGCAACCGGAAGAAAAATTAAAACATTGAAAAGCCCAAGATATCCAAGAAACTGAGCTGTACTAGCTTCACCACTCTTTCCATCACTATCAGGTAATTTCATGCGAATAAGAGTTATATAAACTGCATATAATCCTGCAGAAAGAAGAGCGAAAATGTCTCCAAGAAGAGGATTTGATGCAATTGTTCTTAAACCGGATTTCGAGTCACCTAGACTTACAAATATTGTTCCTCCCATACAAAGAAGAACACTGAAGAGCTTTAACCAAGTAAATCTCTCACCCAAGAATGCTAGGGAGACCAAGAAGGTAAAAAGACTGGATGCACTGCTTAAGATTGTGTTTGACTGCATATCACAAAAAATGAAAGAACTAATTTAAGCCAGGTAAGTACGTGAAACAGAACTGAGAAATCCCAGAGATTGAATACATATTTACTTACTGTGACTGTAGTATACTTCAATGACAAGTTAAAGGTGAGTTGGGCCAAAAACCAAAATGGGCAGATCAAAAGACTAACTTTGGCCACTCTACACCGACTCCACCGCCCTTTCTCATCAAGCTGATGATCAACCTTTTCAATCACATTAACTTGATCATCAACCAATACCCTTGTCACTATCTCTGTTGGCACCAATTCAGAACCATTGTTCCTTTCTTCACTTACAACATCAACCTCTTCAAGAACCAAGGATTCACTGGCTTCATTTCCTGCATCATTATCTTTGAGAAGGATAACCTGCTCCGAGTGTCTTACCCTTCCTTCCGTATGGGAATTACTCTCGTCACTCCTCCAAAACCATAAACCCCCATAAGAATCCTCCAAATACCTCCCAATTTCAACAATTGGAATCAACACCACAAACAACGAATTGCATATGTAAGTAACAAGGAATGGTGACACACCAGCATCAACAACAGACTGCACTACAAAGCTAGCAGCTATCCAAATTGTTGCCACAGCAAATATGTATATCAAACCCAAAATCCATTTCCACGTTTTGCTATTCTCAACTTTTGAACCCATGACTATGTGTTACCCAATCTCAAACTCCAAATCAAGAATACCCGGAAAGCAAAACCCTATCCAATTGCAAAATTACCAATACCCATTTGTTATTGTAGCAAAATATCACCTAAAAGCAACAAATGGCAGCAATAAGATTAAAAGCTCAGATTGAAAAATAATAATGACAAAATTGAAGGAATATTTGAAAAGGGGAAGATAAAAATAAAATGACACGAGGGATCAACACATTATAATGTACCTGTAAGATAATCCATGGGTTAATCGAAAGAAGAAACGCCCAAGTTTAGTAGAAATGGATTTTCAACATATGAAGCTAGCCTGCCGTTGATTTTACTTTCATTTACTTCATCTAATTGTGGGAGAATTTTGGGAAGATTAATTTCAAACTGCGTTGAAATTGAATCCTTGAGGCAACCAAACACGCAAACAATTGACAGAAGAGGTGGGTGGCGTTCCAATATTATGTCTCATTTTCCTTCCATCGTCTACGCCCTGTTTCTTTTTGCACCACCCCTTCTGTTAAGAACACATTCATCCACTTTTTTAACATCTCTTCACCACCGCCTTTTAAAGTTATTTTTTCATAACTGCTATCTAAGTCTACTTTCTAATTAAAATTAGGCTTAACAGGGCTTATGGTCCCAGGTTTGTTCGAAATGATTCTAATTTTTTTTTTCTGTTCAATGTTGTTTTAAAAAATATAATTTAAGTTCAATTTAGTCCTTTTTACAGACGACATTTAAATTGTTGACTACCAATTGTCTAACTGTGCAATATCCAAATACGATGGCATTTAACTGTTCACGTGGAGCTGCCACGTGTCCTAATCGAGGAGAATCATTCGTTGTTGTGATGATGGAAGCGCGCCAGTGGTGGTCACGATTCTTGTTCTCTCTCGCGACGATGTTGGCTCAATGAAGAAGAATATGAAGACGTTGCAGCCTTGCCCTTGTGATGGATGCTGGTGGTCTTGCACTAGGTGAATGTGCAATATTAAGGTTTTGTGGGTTCTAATTTGGGAAGTTTTGGACTGATTGTGTTTCGTTGCAGGTTGATGAAAGCACGAGGGAGAAGCAGGTTCATAAATATGGTGGTTCTTAGGCGGGATAGGGTTGGGGGTTTCGAACTGCTAGGTTGCGTCAATGGAGAAGGAGGAACTCGCGAAGACATCGCAAATCGCAGAGGTGTTGTTTCTAGGTTTTTGTGGGTTTTCTAGATTGGATTTGATGCAGGTTTCCGGTGCAGTTGATGATGGTCGAAGTGCGCTTCGCGGCGGCTAACGCAAGGTTGATGGTGGAAGGAAAGGATGGGCACAACGGCATGGTGTTGGCGGCGTGACTATGGTGGTAGCATGAACTGGGAAGAAGATGATGGTGAAGGCACACGATGAAGATGGTGGCGCGTTGAGGTGGTCGTAGCGACATCTTGGTGATGGTCTTCTGGGTTGCGTTTGAAGGTTTTTGGTGATTGCGGTGGCGGCTTGAGGGTTTAGGTGTGGCGGCGCTAGTGTTAGGTGGCTAGAGAGAAATTAGGGTTTCAGTTTTTGTTTGGGTTGAAGGTTGAAGAAGATACATGGCAGCTTCTATATGCCATGTCATTTGGGTTTTACACAGCTAGACAGTGGACCGTTAATGATTTAAACGTCGTCTGCAAAAAGGACTAAATTGAACATAAATTACATACTTTAGGACAACATTGAACAGAAAAAAAACTAGGACCATTTCGAACAAACCTGACAAAAATAGGGACCATCGGTGCTATTAAGCCTTAAAATTAAAAGTTGTATTATTTTATTATTACAACAAACATTGATATATCTTACTTTTTGAATAATAAAACAAAACTAGCACAATAATTATTTTTGTTTAAACTATGTAAATAGTTAATATAAGGTTTAATACCTTTTTTTTCCTCGAAAGGGGGTAAATGTTCAATTGTGTCCTACGTTTTTTAAGAAGTTCAATGTGGTCCCAACTTGTGTAAAAAGTGTGCAATTAAATCCTTTTTGGTAACGGCGTTAATTTTTTAACGGGCCAGCTGACATGGTGTACTGAAGTTTGCAACGTGTCTGGGGAAGGTTAATATGTGGCTGTGTGAGGTTAATACGTGGCTGTGTGAGATTAATACGTGGCTGTGTGAGGTTAATACGTGGTTGTGTGAGGGTAAACGTGTGTATATTAGTTTGGTTAACAACACCTTTGAGCTCCCTATTTCTTCTCTTGGAAAACACTATTGGTTCTGTTGTAAGCCAATCCGGGACCCTGCTTCCAGGCATAATCAAAATCTCTAATTTCTTAAGTAGAACCTGGGACAAATCTTTAATTTATAAGTGGGAAATTATTGGATTTTATTTTATGCTCAAGACAGAAGGATGTGATTTTGGGGCGTGGAACAAACAAAGAAATGACAAACCTTGGAAAATCTTCTCTTTACGGCAAGGGAGCATCCAATGCAACCACTCATGTACAACCTTCTTAAGGACTTCAAATGTTCAAGACCTGGGACATCCACCACCTTTTCACAATTTGTAAGGTTGAACTCCTCTAATCGCTCCAAGTTTGAAATATCATGTATGTACTGCACTGCAAAACAGTTTTCCAGATTTAGCTCTTCTAGGCTAGAGGGAAGAGGAGGCAGAAACATGAGCTCCCTGCAATCTGACAACAAAAGATTTTTGAGACAGGAGAGACCCGTCATGCTGGCTGGAAGACTGCAAATATTGTTGTGACCTAAACTTAAAGTTTGTAGTGATGATAGCTTTTCAAACTCATCTGGAATTTTTCCATATATTCCCCATCCATGAGCATTTAGCTTTTCCAGCAAGCTTAAATTGCAAAAAGAAGTTAATATTGCCTCTGAACTAGGTTGTTCTCGTATTTCAGGAATAATTGTCCCTGTAGACATGTTGTTTCCAGCCCCATTAAGATAGGGCATTCTTTTCATGTCTAGTTCTACCAGGTTTCTGAGCATTCCAAAGCTATCTGGTAATCGTGTAAGTGTTGTTTCCTTCATCATTAGCCATCGCAAAGATTTCAAATTTCCAATGGAGTCTGGAAGCCTTTGGAGCTGTTTGCACTTGTCTAACCTCAGCCGAATAAGATTTTCCAACACACCACAACCATGGGACGACCGAGAAGATCCTTTGCCCCAACTTTTCGAACACGACAAACACCCTTCGGAAGAAGCCATTCGTATCTCAATGACCAATTCTCTGCAACCCAAACCCTAACATCTGATTTGTTAACCACAGTAATATACACACGTTTACCCTCACACAGCCACGTATTAACCTCACACAGCCACATATTAACCTTCCCCAGACACGTTGCAAACTTCAGTACACCCTGTCAGCTGGCCCGTTAAAAAATTAACGCCGTTACCAAAAATGATTTAATTGCACACTTTTTACACAAGTTGGGACCACATTGAACTTCTTAAAAAACGTAGGACACAATTGAACATTTACCCCCTTTCGAGGGACCAAAAGAGGTATTAAACCTTAATATAATTAATCAAGTTTTTATTATTTAATACTTTTATCTATGTTTATTAAAGAAAAAATTAAAACTATTATGTAATTATTCTTAATTTTTCTTTAATAAACATACGTAGTAATTATTAAAGATCAAACATATATTCAATTAAAAAAATAAAGTTAAATTATAATTAAATAAAATTAATGGAATTAAAGTTTTTATTAAGATTTAAAAAAAATTGTTATACTAAAAACTAAAATATATCAATATTTATTATGCTCAATCAACTATTTATCTAATTTTTTATTTTTTGTTTTTGTTTTATAAATGTATATATGCTTTATTATATAAATTTATAAAAATTTTACTATATATATAAACTAAAGAATTTATAGCTTATTATATATTTATATAATGTATATAAAGTGTTTTTTGTAAGATATATAGTTATTGTTAATAAGCATAATGTATTAATCTTTTAATGATGATTGCTCCTCTAGTTAATGGTTAATGGTTTTACTCTCCATTTCTTTCTTGTCTTAATATGATCATAAAATACGAATTAATCTCTATAAAGTGTTGAACAAATTAGTTTGATGGTTTTTTACAAACATTTAACTAATTATATTAAGTTTATAATGATTATATATCTTAAGTTTAACTAAATATGGATTTTATTTAGTTTGCAAACAATTTATTATCTCAAATAACAATTGATTATTATATGTGGTTAAAAATTTGTTGTTCAATGTTTCCAAATTATTCGATGAGTCATAATAATAATCATAATATTAATTATTTTCGCTAATAATTGATTATTTTAAACAGTAATTGATAATATTATACAATCTAAAAATTTACGCTTTCACGAATAACTAATTATGATTAATAATAATCTATTATACAGCTCAAAATACTTTTTAAGATTACTTTAAGAATAAAATAATTTATTCTAATAAAAACTAGTCTATTATCTTAGTTAGTATAACCCCTTTAGTTTTCAAACTTTTTTTTAGATGAAAGTATTCTAATAGTTTTAGAACTCTTTTTAAATATTTTTGAAAGTTTTAGTTTCTTTTTTAAACAAGTTTTTTTTATAATCATAATCATCTTTTATATTTTAAATAAACTTCATCACTTAGTATGATCAATTAAGATAAGAAATGATATAAGTTTTTTTTATGTAATTATATTAAAGAATATATGTCACTCTAGGTTATATCTTTTCTTTATTTTGTAATTTTTATACACCAGAGTGGTGTGGATATAATTATTTGAGTGCAATACTTTGTTTTTGTTTTTCTAATGGTGTTTCAAGTAGGGTTGTGAATTTTTGTTTGAGTTGTTTTGGAGTTTTTATAACTAAATAATGCAAGAATAAAGTGAACCAATTTATTCAAGGTTGTTTGGATTAAACTATATGTAGATTCTTGTTGAATTTATTGTTAGAATTATAAGAGGAGTTAGAGAGAAAATTTGTATTTTATATAGCACTTTGAATGCTAAAAAAAATTTGTAAGTGTAAACTCAAGTATGATTTGGAAAACATTGAGACGAAGATAAAAAACATGTAAGATATAATTGTTCTTTTATCAAAAGGTTATAAATAAAAGTCATCTCATGCAAAATGAAGTTAATGCCACATACAAAATTCTACACGAATTTATTAGTAAATAAAGATTAATTTCTGTTTTATTAGTAATTAAATGTTAGTTTCAGTTTTTAATTTTGTACTTAAATATTATGGTCAAATATTGACCTATTATTTAGGGATATAGTGCAGAGTCTGTTTAGGAAACTGCCCACGTATTGAGACGTGCAGAGTTGGTTTTCTTTTGTTAGAGAGTTTGTTTTCTTTGCTGCTGTAAGGCTATAAAGCCTATCATCTGTTATTTGAATTAAGAAGTGAGTGTTTTTCACCCAAAAGCAGAGAGTACTTACGTGTTTACAATTGGTATCAGAGCTCCTTCATAGGGGCCTGATCCAGAATTTTATTGAGTGAGTGAGCACATCCTAAAAAAGAAAAAAAATAGTAGCAGCACATAGACACAAAGAAGAAACATGGGAGATTCAAACACCAGCAAATATGTGCAACCTGCAATCCCTAGATTTGATGGACATTATGATCATTGGGCGAAACTCATGGAGAATTTTCTTCGTTCTAAAGAATATTGGCAGTTGGTAGAGTTTGGAATTCCAGCTGTTACAGATAAAACAACTGCATCAGAAGCTGAACTCAAAGTCATGGAAGAACAAAAATTGAAGGATTTGAAAGTAAAGAATTATTTATATCAAGCCATTGATCGTGAAATTCTAGATACTATCCTCAATGATGATACCTCCAAAGATATTTGGGATTCTATGAAGCAAAAATTTCAAGGATCTACAAGAGTGAAAAGAGCACAATTATAAGCACTGCGTCAAGAATTTGAAATTCTACGTATGAAGGAAGATGAAACAGTGAATTCATACTTTGCCCGCACCTTAAAAATTGCAAAAAGTATGAAGGCATGTGGAGAAAGTATGCGGGAGAATATTATTGCTGCAAAAATTTTACGGTCCATGCTTCCGAAATTTAATTATGTTGTGTGCTCGATTGAAGAATCAAATAACTTGGACACTATGACGATTGATGAACTGCAGAGCAGTCTTTTAGTTCATGAGCAAAGGATGGTGGGACATGACGAAGTAGACCAAGCACTGCAAATTATCCATGAAGACAGGAGAGGAAGAGGTCAGGGAAGAGGAAGAGCAAGAGGACGAGGTTTCTTTCGTGGCAGAGGAAGAGGCAGACAGTCCTTCAACAAAGCTGAAATTGAATGTTTCAAATGTCACAAATTTGGACATTTTCAATATGAATGTCCTACCTGGGAGAAAAATTTAAATTATGCAGAGGTGGAAGAAAAGGCAGTCCAGGAGGATGAACTCCTGCTAATGACTTATTTTGAGTTGAAGCAAGGAACAACAGAAGAATGGTTTCTTGATTTTGGGTGTAGTAACCATATGAGTGGTAACAAAGAGTGGTTCTCAGAATTAGATGAGAACTTTAGACATGCAGTAAAACTTGGCAATGACACAAGAATAGCTGTAATGGGGAAAGGAAGTGTTCGGTTAAATGTTAATGGAGCCATACATGTAATCTCACATGTGTACTACGTTCCAGAATTGAAGAACAATTTACTAAGCATAGGACAACTCCAAGAAAAAGGCTTGTCCATAAAGATTCAGAATGGGAAGTGTAAAGTCTCTCATCCTGAGAGAGGACAGATTATGGAAATGGATATGAAGGAAAATAGAATGTTTATTCTGAAAGCTACCAAGGCACCTTTAAATTCAACATGTTTCCAGATAGAATTGGAGGAAGGGACACAACTTTGGCACAACCGATTTGGTCACTTAAGCTATAGTGGTCTGAAAACACTTTTCTCCAAACAAATGGTGAATGGACTGCCTGCTGTCACAGTTCCAAGAGAGCTTTGTACGCACTGTTTGGCTGGGAAGCAGCACCGAAAGCCTATGCCCAAGAACAGTCTATGGAGAGCATCAAAAAGGCTTCAACTTGTGCATTCAGATATATGTGGACCTATCAATCCAATATCAAACAGCAACAAAAGGTATATTCTGAGTTTTATAGATGATTTCTCCCGAAAAATTTGGCTTTATTTCTTGAATGAAAAATCAGAAACCTTTTTATACTTTAAAAGATTCAAGGTGCTGGTTGAAAAAGAAGCTGGTGTAAGCATTGGATGTTTAAGGACAGATAGAGGAGGAGAATTCACTTCAAACGAATTTGGTGATTTTTGCAAAAGCCAAGGCATACGTAGGCAGTTAACTGCAGCCTACACACCTCAGCAAAATGGAGTTGCTGAAAGGAGGAACAGAACAATTATGAATATGGTGCGATCTATGCTAATTGGAAAACAAGTTCCCAAAATATTTTGGGCTGAAGCTGCTAAGTGGTGTGCTCATATTCTTAACAGAAGTCCTACAACAGCAGTGAAAGACAAAACTCCCGAAGAAGTATGGAGTGGGGTGAAGCCTACTGTTGATTACTTTCGAGTATTTGGATGTTTGGCTCATGTGCATATACCAGATCAGCATCGAGTGAAATTAGATGATAAAAGCAAGAAATGTGTTTTATTAGGAGTAAGTGATGAATCCAAGGCATATCGGTTGTTTGATCCTGTCAACAAAAGAATTTTAATCAGCAGAGATGTGGTTTTTGAAGAGCAAAAAGGCTGGGATTGGAAGCAGAATGCAGAAGAATGTCAACATGATATTCTAGAATGTAGAAGTAATGAAGAATATGTGAGTGACTCTGAAGAGGTGTTTGAAGGAAACATTGTGGAAAATACTGGTGCTCAAGAAATCACAGATCAAATTGAAGATGCTGAAAACAGTTCTGCAGGTACTGATATTTATCCTAATAATTCTCATATTATTAATTATGAGACTTCAGTTGCAGGGAGGGCTAGAAGGAATAGGAGTGAACCAATTTGGATGAAAGATTACGAAACAGGAGAAGGTCTTTTAGATGATAATGACCTAAATGTAATGGTGGTCACCGAAGATGACCCAATCTCCTTTGAGGACGCCATTAAGAGTGAGAATTGGAGAAATGCTATGATGAAAGAGATGGAATCAATAGAGAAAAACATGACTTGGGAGCTGACTAACCTGCCAATAGGAGTAAAGCCAATTGGAGTCAAATGGATCTTTAAAACCAAATTTAAAGAAACTGGAGAGATATACAAGTTCAAAGCCAGGCTAGTGGCTAAAGGGTATGTTCAACAATATGGAGTGGATTACACAGAGGTATTTGCTCCCGTGGCCAGACTTGACACAATTCGTTTAATTCTTGCTGTAGCAGCCCAATATAGCTGGAATGTGTTTCAGCTAGATGTGAAGAGTGCATTTCTTCATGGTGAACTTAAGGAGGAGATATATGTACAACAACCAGATGGATTTGTGAAAACAGGTGAAGAAGAGAAGGTGTACAAATTAAAAAAGGCACTCTATGGCCTTAAACAAGCACCGAGAGCTTGGTACAACAAGATAGAGGCTTACTTTGTTCGAAATGAATTTGATAGATGTCTTTGTGAACATACACTGTTTACAAAATCAAAGGAGGGAGGTAAAATTCTAATTGTAAGTCTTTATGTGGATGATTTGATATATACAGGAAATGATGAGAATATGTGTGATGAGTTTAAAAGATCCATGATGATAGAATTTGATATGTCAGATTTAGGAAAAATGAGATACTTTCTTGGTATTGAAGTGATACAGAATTCAAGTGGAATCTTTATATGTCAGAAGAAATATGCTCAGGAAGTGTTGTCACGTTTTGGCATGGAAAATTGTAATGCAGTTAAGAATCCAATTGTTCCAGGAACAAGATTGTCAAAATTTGATGCAGGTTCCAAGGTTGATGCAACTTTGTTCAAACAAGTAGTTGGCAGTCTTATGTATTTGACTGCAACTCGGCCAGATTTAATGTATGGAGTAAGCTTGATCAGCAGATTTATGTCTAACCCCACTGAATCTCACTGGTGTGCAGCCAAAAGAATATTAAGGTACTTGAAGGGAACAACTGAGCTAGGCATCCACTATAAAAAGGGAGGAAATACAGAGATTGTAGCATATTCCGACAGTGATTTTGCTGGGGATATAGATGATAGAAGAAGCACTTCAGGATCTGTATTTTTATTTGGCTCTGGAGCAGTCTCATGGTCCTCAAAGAAACAATCAATAGTCACATTATCCACCACAGAAGCAGAATATATAGCTGTTGCCTCTTGTGCTTGTCAATGCATTTGGATTCAAAGGGTGTTGGAGAAGCTGAATTTTAAAGAACAGAAAAACACATTGATCCTATGTGACAACAATTCCACGATACAGTTATCAAAGAATCCAGTGTTTCATGGGAGGAGCAAACACATAGACATTAAATTTCATTTTTTAAGAGACTTGGTGAAAGAAGGAACTATCATGTTAAGCTACTGCCGCTCAGAAATTCAAGTTGCTGATATAATGACCAAGCCACTCAAGTTAGAGCAATTTTCAAAGTTGAGGAAGATGTTAGGCATGTTGGAAGCTTCAGAAATAAAATAAATGCTACCGCATATAGTTTAAGGGAGGGAATATTAGTAAATAAAGATTAATTTCTGTTTTATTAGTAATTAAATGTCAGTTTCAGTTTTTAATTTTGTACTTAAATATTATGGTCAAATATTGACCTATTATTTAGGGATATAGTGCAGAGTCTATTTAGGAAACTGCCCACGTACTGAGACGTGCAGAGTTGGTTTTCTTTTGTTAGAGAGTTTGTTTTCTTTGCTGCTGTAAGGCTATAAAGCCTATCATCTATTATTTGAATTAAGAAGTGAGTGTTTTTCACCCAAAAGTAGAGAGTACTTACGTGTTTACAGAATTAACTACATTCTATGCTAAAAGTTTTAACAACATTTAAGTGCTAGTTCATAAGATCATCTATTAGAATAATTTAGATACAAAGCTTTAATTTGTAAAGTCTACACTTGTGTTAAGTTAATCTTTAGAATAAGAGTGTCTAAATTCTATAACATCATTATCATAATATCTTGTAACAAAAAAAAATTGAATTGAAACTTGAAGTGATAGTTAAAAAATACTTGAGAAAGCCATAAATGGCTTTGTAAACAAGAATATTTGTTCTTTATATCAAGTGAGAGATCAGGACCATTAAGAGTGACTTTGTGTATTTATTGTGAACAAAAAATGGTAGAAAAAATATCTTAATCATTTATTGAATAATGGAACTCTTTACAATTATTGGCAAAGGAAAACAAATCATAACATAAATTGAAGTGAACCAACATAAAACAAAACATTGTTTTTTTCTATTACATGTGTACAAGCTTTTGGCAATTTTTCAAACGTTTTTGAAAATTCTTTAAAACTATTAAATGACCCTTATACAACATCTAATAAAGGACTTATGATAATTTTCCAAAATGTTTTTTAAAACTGTGTTCAATTTGCACGCCTCTTTTAGAATTGACTTTCAATTTTTCCTTATCATATTAACAACTCGTTGGTAGCTTAATTAAATTACCGTTATATATCCTAACATATCATTAGATGTTCAATAGATGAGTTGGTTCTTCATTCTTCTCAGCGTCTACAATTGGTAGTGAATCATCATACCATTTGCTACTTGAAAGGTACCTCACAATGAAGCCTAGGGTTGTTTGTCCTAATGCTTAATGATTATCATTGGTTAATGTATTATTCTTGCCTCCTTATTGATCTCATTGAAAAGAAAAAAAAGCTAGCAAGAATATTTAAATTACCTTTGAAATAATTTGACTTATTGATATTTTTGGTTGAACTTGCAATTCTTAAAATAGATTCAATGTTTCTTTATATTAACAATGCAAACATAATTCAAATTATCGCAAATTCGATATTCTATATTGTTTCGGTAGGGATTTTGTGGGACCGAGACACTAACCTTTCTACCGTGACTTCGACGCTTGAGTTGTGTGCTCCGCTTGTCTGCTTCTAGTCTGGGCCACTCGGTTGTCTTCAGTATCGGTCGTTCGGTGGACTTCAATCTTGACCGAGGGGGGAGTTACCTGCGAAGGCACTCTGACGCTCAAGTTAGGCGTATGTTGAAGGAGATTTTGCTCATAAATGAATGTTTTGTATTTATTATAATTGAGTATTGTGAACTCAGTAGAACGTACCTTGTTGTTGGCCCTGGCCTTATATTTATAAGTCACATCATGGATCTTGAACTGATACAGATCCAATAAAATAAAAACATATTTACCTTTAGATTCGACATTAGATTCGATCGGTTGCTCATAAACAACTTATCAATATCTTTAATCAGATATCTTTGATTATTTTATCCTCTGTTGGACTATTGGCCCAATAATACCTTAAGTGCTGGCCCAATTATGGCCCAACACCATTTAATGCAGTTGACCTTAGTTGATGTAATGGATGATGGCATGGTTGATCATTATTGTGGTAGTGACCGAACTGTTCATAATTAGTAATCGTTCGGTATACACTATACTCGATACATGCCCCCCAAGTCCGAGTTAATCGTTCGGCTTTTAGCCATGATTACCTGTAGGACTTATGAGCTTGAGAGAGGCCAGACGGTTTGTATGTAGGATGTTGTCACCTGTACTGAAGAGGAAAAACAATTCGAATCTACATGTGATTAGGAAAATGTAGTCAATCAAATTAACATTAAATAATTTGGGTTATGAAGTCGGATGGCCGAATGTTTGAACATTTGAGGTCATGGAAGGCCGAGCAGTCGAGGCCGAATGGCTAAATACCTGAGGCCAAATGGCCGAATGCCTGTGAGGTCGAATGGTTGAATGCTTGTGAGGCCGAATGGTCGAATGCCTGTGACGCCAAATGGCCGAATACCTGAGAAGCCGAATGGCTGAATACCTGTGAGTGAGCCTTCATCTGAGCACTGCCTTTACCGTTTGGTTTATAGTCCATGAGCGATTGTCTTTACCGTTCGGTTTAAAGTCCATGTGGGACTTTCTCTACCGCTCGGTTTATAGTCCATGGGGAACTGTCTTTACCACTCGTTTTATAGTCCATGGGGGACTGTCTTTACCGTTTGGTTTATAGTCCATGTGGGACTGTCTTTACCGCTCGGTTTATAGTCCATGGGGGACTATCTCTACCGCTCGGTTTATAGTCCATGGGGGACTGTCTTTACCACTCGTTTTATAGTCCATGGGGGACTGTCTCTACCGCTCAGTTTATAGTCCATGGGGGACTGTCTTTACCACTCGTTTTATAGTCCATGGGGGACTATCTCTACCGCTCGGTTTATAGTCCATGGAGGGTTGTCTTTACCACTCGTTTTATAGTCCATGGGGGACTGTCTCTACCGCTCAGTTTATAGTCCATGGAGGATTGTCTTTACCACTCGTTTTATAGTCCATGGAGGACTGTCTTTATTGTTTAGTTTATAGTCTATGGGGGACTGTCTTTACCAATCGGTTTATAGTCCATGGGGGACTGTTTTCACCGCTCGGGTGATAGTCCATGGGGGACTGTTCTTCACCGTTCGGGGGATTGTCCATGGGGTACTGTCTTTACCGCTCGGTTGAAAGTCCATGGGGGACTGTCTTCACCACTCGGTTTTGAACCTAGGAGTTCATTTTGGAACGTTCCCTGAGTTTTTTGGATGGCTCGAACGGTTAACTCTGGATTGACCAAATGCGATGTGTGCATGACCTTGTCATATGCCCTGTAAGGCTGATTGGCTAAATACTTGTGAAGTTGAGTGGTCGAATACCTTTGAGGCCAAATGGCCGAATACCTGTGAGGCCTAATGGCCAAATGTTTGAACACCTGAGACCATGGAAGGCCGAATAGTTGAGGCCGTGTGGCCGAATACTTGTGAGGCCAATTTGTCGAGCAGTTGAGAACATTCCTCGACGAGTGGTAAGCTCTCTTTTGATCAGGTGGCTTGTACGCCGGGTCCTATCACCTTTACTTGAAGAAAAATAGTGGTTCTAATTAGAATGTTCAGAAAAAGTGTACACAATCAAAAGTTGAGATAGTTAATATCAAATTAGTTTAGGCTATAAGGCCGACGACCAAGTAAGTAAGACCGTTCGGTCTTCGGTTGAATGTTTGAAGACCAAAACTGAAATCCATATTAGGATGTGTCATAGATAAGCTTGTAGGTGATTTACCGCCCTCCAACCGAATGGCGCGGCGGGGGCTGGATCGAACGACGCGGTGGAAACGCGGATGTCGCGGAGGCTGGACCGGACGACGTGACAGATTACTACACTTGAAAATTCATTAGTACGTAGAAGCAGCTGTAAAAGCTTCAATGTCATTATTGAACAAGAAAGGTAATATAGAAATTGTCAAGTTACTACTTTAAGAAAGCTAAAAGATCTGCCAATTAAACGGATTTGATAAAAATTTGAATCTTGAGAAACGGATGAAAATAAGGGTTGAAGCGAGTTAGCAGAAGAGATCCATGTATTTGAATACTTATCTTGTTAATGAAATTTCACGTTGAGATGATCACCCATGTGGTGTAGCTTTAGCTTTGCTGAAATTTCCTAGTGTTGATCCGTAGTGATGTTGAGACCGAGCGTTCGTCTTGGTTCCTTGTAGTTTCAATGGGATGCCGCTCGGTCCCACAGTGGGTGCCAAAATGTTTCGGTAGGGATTTTGTGGGATCGAGACACTAACCTTTCTGACGTGACTTTGACGCTTGAGTTGTGTGCTCCGCTTGTCTGCTTCTAGTCTAGGCCACTCGGTTGCCTTCAGTATTGGCCGTTTTGTGGACTTCAATCTTGATCGAGGGGGGAGGTACTTGCAAAGGCACTCTGACGCTCAAGTTAGGCGTCTGTTGAAGGAGCTTTTGCGCATAAATGAATGTTTTGTATTTATTGTAATTGAGTATTATGAACTCAGTAGAACGTACCTGACTGCTAGCCCTGACCTTATATTTATAAGTCACCTCATGGATCCTGAACTGATACAGGCCCAATAAAATAAAAACAGACTTACCTTTAGATTCAACATTAGATTCGGTCAGTTACTCATAAACAGCTTATCAATATCTTTAATTAGATATCTTTGATTATTTTATCCTCTGCTGGACTACTGGCCCAATAATACCTTAAGTGTTGGCCCAATTATGGTCCAACACCATTTAACGTGGTTGATCTTAGTAGATGTAGTGGATGATGGCCTGATTGACCATTATTGTGGTAGTGACCGAACGGTTAACAATTAGTAACCGTTCGGTATACATTTCATAAGCATGTTGAAATAGATTGTGAGTTTATCCATGAGGCTTATAATGACCATATTATTTCAATCCTTCAAACCAGTGCTTAGTTTCAAGTTGTAGATACTCTTATTAAGGTTATTCCTTATTTGTGCCATTATTTTCTTGTTAGCAAATTATTGAATATAGTGAAGAAGATTAGGAGAAATCTCCCTTATGTGTTTAGCATACACATAGGGTAGTTTATTTATAATGTAAGATAAGGGTTAAACCCTAAATACAGAATGGGCTAAGCCCAATTAACAGAAACACACAACTTAACATCTAACACTCCCTCTCAAGCTGGAGCATATAAATCATATGTTCCAAGCTTGTTACAAAGATAGTCAATTCTAGGTCCTCGTAAGGACTTGGTGAATATGTCTGCCAACTGGTTGTTTGAGTTAACGAACTCAGTCTTGATATCTCCGGATATGATTTTTTCTCTAATAAAATGACAATCAACTTCAATGTGCTTGGTTCTCTCATGGAAGACAGGGTTAGAGCCTGTCAACACCCAATTTCGTCCGGATTGGGTAATATGTTTGTTGTATTTTATTTTCATCATGAGTATAAAGTAAAAAAAAAAAAAAAAAAAAGACTAAAATAAAAAAAAAATAATAATAGTAATAAAAAGAAAATATATATATATATATATATACAAATAAAAAAATGAATAAAAAAAATAAATAAATAAATAAAAAAAAAAAAAAGCGTTCGACCTTGTACTGTACGACCGAGCCGTTAGTCCTGTACACTGAGCGACCGTTCGTCCTTTGTTTACCAATATCGAGACTGTTCGTCCTTACCATGCGTTTCTCTCCTCCATATCTTTTTGACGATCGGTTCCTTCACCCTGCATGCAACCGTTCGTTCTTTATTGAAAAATATCACGGAGCTCAAGCGCTCGGCCGTTCGTTCTCACGTGTTGTCAGTCGTCCCGTCTTAATGACGTTCGTCAACTCTCAGCTTCAACCGTTCGGTCGTCCTCAAGTGTTCATTATTCGACCGTTCGTCCATTCTTACCTTCAGGACGTTCGGCAATTCTCAGCTTCAACCGTTCGGTCGTCCTCAAGCGTTCATTCCTTTAGGACGTTCGGCCATGCAGAGAGTCAACCGTTCGGTCATAGTGTTTCAGTGAACGTTCGGTTTTCCCTTGAACGTTCGGTCTTGGTGATGTTATTCTCATTTGAACGCTCGGTCTCCACGATGTTTCTCTTCAGCGTTCGGTTTTGAGCGTCCGACCTAGTATGTTTGATCTCACAATGTTCGGCCCAATAGTATTCAATCCAGTATGGTGACTCGGTTTTAACGTTCGTCCTAATAATGTATGATCTCTTGTCGTTCGTCGAAATAGAATTCAACCAAGTGGTGTTCAGCAAATAGCGTTCGGTCATTTTCTTATGTTAGTTGAACGTTCGGTCTTTATGGTTTATTCTCAATTTAACGTTCGGTCTTGATGGCGTTCGTCCAAACAGATATTGAGTTTTTCTAATGGTCGTTCGCGGGGCTGGCTGTGTTTTAAAAGGGGCCTACCACTACGTCTCAAATTATTCCCAGTAATGATTCCCACCTTCAACTGCCGATTTTGTCTAAAGTGAAAATTACGGACAGCATGGGTTTCTGAAAAAGAGAATATTTTTGGCTGACACCTTCACTTTTGTCTGCCACGGGTGCCCATGTGGTGCCTGTACAGATTCCATCTGTAAAGTCTGGCGGGCACTACAACAGGAAAAGAGGGGAGCAGAGAGGGGGGCTGTTATTTTTCCGGAGACAAAAAAAAAAGGCAAGAACGGAGGGAGGCTTCTTCATCTTGAAGCATTGTCCACTGCTGAGGAGGAAGACTCCATTTTACACGAGGAAGAAAAGGAGGAAGCCAGTCAAAAGAAGGAGAATCCATCCGAGATACAAGTTTAACCAAGAACGAACCAAGCTCCAGCAGGTAAACTGCCTTGCACCTCTGGGTTGATTACTGCATTCAATATCTCGGCTTTTGCTTGTTAGGTTGTGTGGGTCGTATATGATTGCTGTGTGTGTTGCATAAGATTGTTGTGTGAATACATGTTCTGGTCTGGAACCTCTCGCCGTCCCATAATACTGCAACATTCATCCTCTATTCCTTTGTCTTCAACTGTCATTCATCCCCAATGACCCCCACCACTCCTCACGGCTGGAGCACAATCCAACACTCACCTACAACCAAAAGCAACAGGAAGTGGGAACAACATGAGGGCACGATGAAGGGAAGAATCAGGAAACCGGAGCTTCATCACGTAGCACCTGTTCACAAGAGCTCCATTATCACTCCATTATCACTATCGTCCCCCATCATTTTCAACCAAGGCCCTTCGAACCTCCATCACAGCCACCTCCACCATTGTCATCAACCTCGCCAGATCATTCAACCTCCACTGTCAAACAGCCTCCATCCCAGCCACCATCAACTTCTTCTCTCGTCACCACGAAACCCACAACCTTCACGCTTCCACTTCAAACTTCCACCATCTTCATATTCATCTTCATCATCTTCAACTCCGCCATCCACTATACCTCCGACGTCTGCCCATCACCCCGTGAACCCGTCATCCTCCTTCACGCCGTCATCGTCGCTCCCCACTTCATCATCTTCATCTCCAAATCAGCCTTCACCTTCGTCATCACCGAACAACATCCACACACATAGCCCATTGTACAGTCAAGAAAACAACAAGAGGAAAGAGAGGAAGGGTTGGAACGAGTGCTGGCGACGCTAGGGCTGGCCGGATGGCGCGGTGCCTGTCGGGGGGCAGCGACCGTTCGGAGAAGAGGAGACCGGCGTGTGGTCACGCTTGAGGGAGGAGAGACCCTAGGTCTCTTTCATTTTTTCGAATGAGTGAGAATGGGAGGAAAGGGGCAGAACCCCTAGTGTTTCAGCTAGGAAGAAGGTCTTGGGCCTAGGTTCAGACCGTTTTCCTATGCCACCCCCTTTTCTTCTGACCGTTTCTCCTCTGCCACCCCCATTTCTTCTAAGTCGAGCCCCTTTTTCCACTTGGGCTTTGGCCCAATCTGTTATCAGAATTTAATTTGGTTGGCACCCCCTTGTTTCGTTTTCACACCCCTTCTTCCACTTGGGCTTAGGCCCAATCCGTGTATAAAAGGAAAAATAGCTTAGACACCCCTTTCTCTTATTTAAGCACCTCCGCACCTTTTGTTATTTACTTATCATTATTTATTTATTTATCTTTTATTTTTATTTTTTATCTTTCCTTTGGTTTCCATTATAAATATTTATCTACCTTTTTTAAATATACTTTTATAAACAATAAAAATAAAAATAACAAAAATATTTTAAAAGGTTTAGGCACAGGTGTGATCGCACGCATCGTCCTTGTGCTAAAACCTTTTCTTCTTCTTTTCTAAAATTACAAAAAATATTTTAAAAGGTTTAGGCACATGTGTGATCGCACGCATCGTCCTTCTGCTAAAACCTTTTCTTCTTCTTTTCTAAAAATTACAAAAAATATATTTTAAAAGGTTTAGACACATGTGTGATCGCACGCATCGTCCTTGTGCTAAAAACCTTTTCTCTTTCTTAAATAAAATTACAAAAAATATATTTTGAAGGTTTAGGCACATGTGTGATCGCACGCATCGTCCTTGTGCTAAAAACCTTTTCCCTTTCTTAAATAAAATTACAAAAATATATTTTAAAGGTTTAGGCACATGTGTGATCGCACGCATCGTCCTTGTGCTAAAAACCTTTTCCCTTTCTTAAATAAAATTACAAAAATATATTTTAAAGGTTTAGGCACATGTGTGATCGCACGCATCGTCCTTGTGCTAAAAACCTTTTCTCTTTATTTTATAAAAATACAGAAAACAAGAAATCTACAAAAAAATTAAAAATATCTACAATTTCAAACAATAAACAAATGGCTACCCAGAACTACGTGATCCTTGATTCTCCATCAAAAGTGGAGATACGTAGGAGCAAGGCTAGCCCTTGTCAGGTTCACTTTCCCAAAAATCCAAATTTATCCATAATCATTTTCCAAACAAAATTTTCTAAACAATTTTCAAACAAATTTTCAAGCAGTTTTCTAAAAGAACTACGTAACCCTGATTTCTCATTTTGAATGAGAATACGTAGGAGCAAGGTCAATCCTTGTCGGGCCCAAAAAACTAAAAAATATGTTTTGTTTATTTTAGAATTTTATTTTAGGGCATAGTTAAACATTTTGAAAATCACATCATATTCGTGCATTTAGTTAAAGGTACTGCCTTAGGGCAAGCGTTGTGGGGTGCTAACACCTTCCCCACGCGTAACCGACTCCCGAACCCAATCTTTGGTTTTCGTGGACCGTGCTTTATCGTTTTATGGTTTTTCCGTAGTTTTCCAGAATAAACTATGGTGGCGACTCCAAAATCTCTTTTCAAAACCCGCGTTTCTTTTTGGATCGTCGTCCCGTCGCGATTCCGGTTGCGACAGAGCCAATATGAAGAACAACTTGATTATCACATATAAGTGTCATGTGAGTGGAATCTCCAAATTTCAATTCATTAAGTAATTGTTTAAGCCACACAAGCTCGCAAGTAGCAGATGCCATAGCTCTATATTCTGCTTCTGCGCTGGACCTTGCCACAACACTTTGCTTCTTACTTTTCCAAGATATCAGGTTGCCACCAATAGAGACACAATATCCAGAAGTAGACCTCCTATCAGAAGGGGAACCAGCCCAATCAGCATCTGAATAGCAAACGATTTTTGTATCATTGTTAGGGCCATATAGCAAACCTTTTCCAGGTGATCCTTTAATATACTTCAGAATGCGAACAACTGCATCCCAATGGTCTTCACATGGGGAGTTTAGAAACTGACTCACCACACTAACTGCGAAGGAAATGTCAAGACGCGTAACAGTAAAATAGTTTAATTTACCAACTAATCTTCTGTATCGTTCAAGATCTGAGAAAGGCTCCCCCCGATTTGGTAAGAGTTTGATGTTAGGATCCATAGGTGTCTCAACAGATTTACAGTTCATTAACCATGTTTCCTCCAAGATGTCTAACGCATAATTCCTCTGAGATATGACAATATCATCATTGGATTGTGCTACTTCAATACCCAAAAAGTGCCGAAGTTTGCCAAGATCTTTGGTTTGAAAATGATGACAAAGGTGTTGTTTCATCTGAGAGATGCCGAGATAGTCACTTCCTGTGAGAACAATATCATCAACATACACTATTAAGTAAATACATCCAGCACTTGAGTGGCGATAAAACACTGAATGATTTGCTTCACTACGAGACATACCAAATTATTGAACAACACAGCTGAATTTACCAAACCAGGCCCCAGGAGATTGTTTTAGGCCATATAAGGATTTGCGAAGACAACATACCAATCCAAATGACTCCCCCTGAGCAACAAAGCCAGGCGGTTGCTCCATATAAATTTCTTCATGCAAATCCCCATTTAGGAAAGCATTTTTGACATCAAGTTGGTAAAGAGGCCATTGTCGAAGAGCGGCCATGGCAATGAATAGCCGAACAGAGGTCATTTTTGCCACTAGAGAAAAAGTATCACCATAATCCAAACCAAAAATCTGTGTGTAGCCTTTGGCAACCAGTCGAGCTTTCAAACGATCAATTGTGCCATCAGGGCCAACCTTGATAGCATACACCCACCTGCAACCAACAACAGACTTTCCAGATGGTAATTGGACAAGCTCCCAAGTTCCACTTTTCTGTAAAGCACTTAATTCATCCAGCATAGCTTGACGCCAGCCAGGATGAGTTAAGGCATCACCCACAGATTTAGGAATTGACACAGAAGAAATGGATGAGAGACAAGTGTAAAAAGATGGAGATAATCTGTGGTAACTAAGAACAGTATAATGGGGGGAAGGGTTACGGGTAGAGCGTATACCTTTACGGAGGGCAATAGGCAAGTCAGACTCATTTGTTGGAGCCGGAGGAGACACAGGAGGCGGCACTGGAAGTGATTCATGAGGGAGACAATTGCGGCGACTATAAACCTGAAGGGGTGGTGGTGAAGGACGATCCTGTGGTGAATGAGAGTCTAAAGAAGGAGGAGACAAAATGGGTGGAGCATCACCAGGAGGATCACAGATAAGAGGAATATCAACAGTAACAGGGAGAGGTACAGAACTAGAAGATAAATGTGTAAAGTAAAAAGAAGATTCATCAAAAGTGACATGAGCAGAGATAAAATGACAATTGAGGGAAGGGGAAAAACACTTATAGCCCTTTTGTGATCGTGGAAATCCTAAGAAGACACATTTGTGAGACCTAGGAGATAACTTATCAAGACCAGGACTAAAATCATGAACAAAACATGTAGACCCAAAAACTCTAAGAGGTAATGGATGTAGAGGGTCTTGAGGAAATAAGATAGAATGAGGGATTTTGTTCGCTAGGACGGAAGATGACATGCGGTTGATAAGATAACATGCCGTGAGAACATCATCACCCCAAAAACGTGAGGGTACTTGACCATGATTGAGAAGGGTACGAGTTGTTTCAATAAAATGTTTATTCTTGCGCTCAGCCACCCCATTTTGTTGTGGGGTATAAGCACATGAGGTTTGGTGAAGAATGCCATGAGAAGCCATAAAATGTTTAAACTGTTGAGAAAGGTATTCACGGCCATTATCACTACGTAAAGTGCGAATAGAAACCCCAAACTGAGTTTTTATTTCATTGAAAAAAGTTTGAAAAATAGAAAACAACTCAGAATGATTCTTCATGAGAAACAACCAAGTACATCTGGAATAGTCATCAATAAAGGTAACAAAGTACTGAAATCCTAAAGTTGACTTAACACGACTAGGTCCCCAAATATCAGAATGAACCAATGAAAAGGGGGATGACGCTCGTTGTGAAGCACTACGAGGAAAGGAACTACGAGTATGTTTACCTAATTGACAAGACTCACACGACAAACTTGATAATTTGGACAAACTCGGAACAAGTTGCTGCAGTTTGGCAAGACTGGGATGACCTAACTGAGCATGAAGAAGGGATGGTGACTCCATGATTACGCCAGCATGTGGAGAAGGGCTGAGATGATATAGGCCATGAGACTCACATCCTGTGCCAATCATGTGTTTCGAACTCCGGTCCTGCAACCAAACAGAATATTTGGTAAATGAAATAACACAATTAAGGGAACGAGTTAGACGACTTACGGACAATAAGTTAAAAGGAGACCCAGGGACATAAAGTACATTATCAATGGATATGGATGGAAAAATATGAACAGTACCAATACCATGAGATGAGACTCTAGACCCATCAGCCATCATTACCGAGGGTAAATTAACCGGACATGACAAGGAAGAAAACAAGGACTTGTTACCAGTGATATGATCGGTGGCACCTGAGTCAAGGACCCAAGATCCGAGAGAGTGAGTTAGACCAACAAAAGGAATACCTGTGTGTAAAACAGAAGCAAATGTAGTGGAACTAGAGTGCTGACGGTCCTCATACCATCTGAGAAATTCTTGAAAGAGTAAAGGGTTATTTATGGTATTTGATGAAGTAGGATGGTCTGCAGACGGTGATCGGGGAGGTGGATCAGAATTAGCCATTATTATAGGTCGAGGAGGACGTCCATGAAGTGCATAACATCTATCAATTTTGTGGCCTAGCTTACCACAGTGGTCACATTTTGGACGTCTTTTACCTGGTTGGCGAGACCGACTCCGATCATCAAGTTGGGCAGCCATGGAGAGGGAGAAACCCTAAAAATTCAAAGTGCTTCGATTGACGCAACGACCACAGATCCAGAAAGAGGGCGAGGAGGCCCAAAATTCAACGACGCGCCGGCACGCGCGGCGGCAGCGGTGACTCTTGCGGCGGTGCGTGGAGGCGCGTGGGTGGTCCGTTCGCCGCGATCTTCGTACCACGGTGGTTGCCCGGTCGAGACGATTCCGATGGTGTGGTCGCCGGTCGATTATGGAACTCCGGCGACGGCGGCGACGACTGCAACGACGGCGGCAGTGATGAGTGCCGGAGACCGTGGAGTTGACTGGAACTATTCCTGTGCTCTAGATACCATATTGAATATAGTGAAGAAGATTAGGAGAAATCTCCCTTATGTGTTTAGCATACACATAGGGTAGTTTATTTATAATGTAAGATAAGGGTTAAACCCTAAATACAGAATGGGCTAAGCCCAATTAACAGAAACACACAACTTAACATCTAACACAAATTAATGTCCCTTATGTTGTGTTCACTTGAGGGAGTTTGGAGGAGATGATTTGGGCGAGAGTGATTGAATGAATTTGAGGGGATTTAAGGGTAAATTTTTTTGTGTTTATTTGAGTGGATTTGAAGGTAATTGAGAGTGGATTTAGAGGTAAAGTTTGTGAGAATTAGTGTAGCATTTGATTGATATGATAGTTTTAAAAAATTTATTTAATTGGTAGAAATTAAAGATTACCAAAATGCCCTAGTTGTTAAAGTAATATAAAATGATAATTTTTAATATTATATTTAATTGAAAAATGTTTATAAAGAGTAAAATATTAAAATTAATTATTAAAATTAATTTTAAAAGTATAAAAAAATATAATTTAGTAAAATAAATTTATTTTTAAATGTAATATAATTTACTGCCAAGTGGTGGTATATTTTATTTGGTATCGAAGTAAAATTGAATATTTTTGACAAAACAAATAATTAAAGAAAGTTAGAATATTGCACAGGATGCTTATGTTAAGGACTATGATGTACTAAATTATTAATAATTTAATTTACTAAATTATTTAATAAATTACTATGAGGCTACACTAGCTTTTATGAATAAATTATTTACTAAATTATTAATTACATTTTAATTCAAACAATATAAAAAAATAAACAACAAAGATTTTTTTTAAAAATTTAGGAATGAATTATAGTTTATAAATTTTTTATTTAATTTTATTAGTATATTTTAAATTAATAACCAATAAAATAATTAATTCACACACATCATTATTTCCAAGATACGTGACTGTAAATATCAAGATCCTGACCAAGTCCTTCACTACCATCATTATTTCTAAGATATATTCTAAAGATCAAAGTTGGACACTATGATTAGGTTAATTTTTGTAATGATTCGTCCATCTTCTTTCTCCCTGAATTTTTGTAATGTTCTTCTCTTCAAGGGATTTCTCCTCCACAAAGGATTACTCCTTCTCCTTTTCACTTCAAAAAATTTACAAAAATAACTCTCGCCAAATCTAAGTCCCTATTTACAATCAAACTAACTAGCTAATTGGTCCAACTAATTAATATAATAATGGATTACCAGCCTTCTTTATCCATCTCTCATTATGCATCCTAGCAACAAGGGTGACAGTGTCTAGTGTCTACCACAACAACAAGAAAGCAGATGGATAAACAAGCAGTTGAACCAAAAGAGGAACTCGCAAGATGCTCCAGGGCCTCCTTGACCCTCTTCCTAGCCACAGCTGCCTCCCTAGCACGGTGCTCGGCATCGAAGCGTGCTGTAGCAGCAACCTTGCTCATGGAGAGGGTCGCGATCCGTGCAGCGGCAACGAGGAACTTGGCAGATTGGACATCTATTGTTCCAGTCTTGCGGTCGGGGGACTGAAGAAGGTGAAGTTGGCGGTGGTGCGGAGTGAGGAAAGAGTCTTCGTGGAGGTCGAACGTGGAGACCACAGCGCCGGAACCTAATACAGACTTTGCAAATCGAATAAGCCTCTTCTGAAGAATGGGGAACCGAATACAAATAAATGGGAATTGAATACAGGTTCCCTTGTTCTTCTTTATACGGTTGGAACCGAATATGGTTTCTTGGAACAGTATACAGTTTCATGTTCTTCATCTTCTTCAGCTCCAATCACGTGTGTTCTTCATCAATCACTTCCTTCTTCTCTTCGTATGGCCATTAACCTTATCTTTTTCATCTGCCACCAATTCTACAAAGCAAAAAACAACAAATACTTGCCTAAAATCAATTATAGTAATGTGATAATTGCAAGTAGAATTATATTGAATTAAGAGGGCAGTTTAAACCTTTTAAATTGGATCCCTCTGAATCCCTCCAAATCCCAACACATTTGTGGGTGATTGAAAAGTGAATCATTCCCCAAATCCTTTCAAATCGTTCCGCGCAATTCTTTTGAAACGAACACATCATTCATTTTAAATCTTCGCTCGCAAAAATGCGTAAACAACTTCAAGTGAACACGGCGTTAATTAGTTGCATTAGTTTGAAGAAAGAGACGAACCATGAACTATTTATTTTTTTATATTGATTTGTTTTCTTAATAATGTGCTAGAAAAATCATGAATTGAATTTTTTTTTCTCTCCTTAATTGTATATAATAACATTCACAAAATTGGATAGACAAATTCAACAATAAATTATTTTGTAAGTATAAGTAAATAATTATTTATAGAGATAATAATATGACAAAATTCAAAACATATTTCTTTGTCCTCTTATAAATAAGATATGGTGTTAAATTGAACATGATAATAACTTTAGAATTAATTCATGACACTTAGACTCTAACAACTTTCTTTATAACCATAGGACTTAGTGGATAACATGTTTTTTAGGTTATTTTAGTTTTTTTTAGATATTTGATGTTGAGTTACATACGATCATAAAGGATTATTTTTTGTTAGGATTAATGGCTTCAGTACAACTTTTAGACTAATTATGCAAATTGTCATGGCATCTTTCACTTGCAATTGTCAATTAAATTTGTTCTCTTATATTGGATCGTGGATTGAGTGATTACTACAAAATGTTAAGATTTAATTGTAATTTAGTCAACTTAACTTCTGAAATAGAACAATTGATATATTATATAACAATATCTTTTTCAACAAATCTTTTGCTAGAAATCAAATTCTTATAACTTGACTCACCTAGTTACCTAACTTTTGGATAAAATATTTACTACTATATAAACAATTATAACTTATAATTTAGATCTAGTAATTCAATAAGTCTTACTTTATATTACATAATACCTTACTTTTCCCGCTCTTTATAAAAATCAAGAATAATTTCTTTTTCAGATTATCCTATAGTAATAAATATATATATATATATATATATATATATATATATATATATATATATATATATATAATATGTATTTTATTGTGTGGTTTAGACACAGTTTACAAGCGAAAGAAAGTAGATAATCAACAAGAAAATGGTAAAAAATATATTGAAAGTAAATGATGGCATACCCCTAGTCATGACCTAGCATATTTATGAAGAGTTGAAGACATCTATGAAAGATGGACCTTGACTCTTTCTCTTGGATCATCTTAAGCCATCATGAAGATTTAGTAGAGTAAGAATAATTTTGGACCTTGTATTTTGGGCCAAGTAGTCTAGATTTTACTTGGGCTTTATATTTTAGACCAAGTAGTATAAATTTTATTTAGGCTTTGTATTATAAGCCTAGTAGTATAAGATTTCAATTAGGCCTTGTATTTTGGAATAGGATTTTGATCAAACAAGTCAACAAAGGGCAAATGTCCAAAGTCGACTATGCTTGGACATCCAAAATGGGTGTGTTGACCAAGGAGTCAACATTTTGGCTAAGCTTGGAGGTCAAGGGAGCAAGATTTCGTCCAAGACATGTGGAGGCTTCCCATTGGAGAGTTTTCCTCCTTGTTAGTGGCCATGTGTCACTCTAGGAATGAAGAGTTTTTCCATAGGTAGTGGTCACATGTCACTCTCTTATTTGAGAGGATTTTTGCCACTTGTCTCTCTCCTATTGGAGAGGATTTCTCCTTGCTCTCCAAGCCAACCAAGGTTGCTCTTTTAGGTTAAACTTTTTGCCCATTTTGAGACACCTTAGCCTATAAATAGAAGTGTTCTCCATCATGTAATCACAGTTGATTTAGAATAAAGTTATGCTGTCAATTTTGTGTCATACTACTCTTTTGAGGTCACCCTAGAATAGAACAATCCAAGTGGCCTTCTCTAGCCACCTTCCTCCAAGAGTTGGCCCAACCTCTCTAAGAGAATCCTTAAATACATCTTCCCACACCATATAACTCACTAAAATCATGAACTATCAACATCTTTCACCATCACCAAATTCCGTAATTTTTATCCATGAACTTATGGCTTGATTTTCTTCTAAATTTGGTTTGTCCTAGCTAAAACATTATCATCAGTAAATAAAAAAACAACAACAAAAAACAATTGTTAATATTTTAAAAATATTTAACTTGTACGAATTATAACTTTTATCCTCTATATACTTTAACTTATGCGCTCAATAAATGAAGGAGTGCATTTGCATGAAAAGTTTGTGCTTTGGACTGGATTTTTGAAGAGAAATGAAAGAAAGTAATTAATTAGTTTAGTCTTGATTGTATGTCCATTTACGGTGCTATTTAGTTGAACTTTTATTTAAAAATATATTTGAACGAAATATAAAAATTATATAAGATTTGATATAGTTTAGTTTAAACATAAAAAACTTTAAATCAAACAATATTCACTTACTCAAATTCATGTATGCGAAGTAATATCTAATAAATAACTAAATTTGCTTCAATTCGAAAATACCAAACCATAAAAAAATTCAAGCAAGTCCAAAGAATTTCCTTTTTTATCAATTAACATTTTTTATATCGATTTTCGAAGATACATTATAAAGGCAGGAGTATTTTAATTCACTATTACAAACCGTCCACTTTTTCTCACTATCTTACTCTTAATCCTCCTATTTTGAATAAAGATTAAATTACTTCTCCTTCGATAAAGTGAGATTATATTGAATATATTAAAATATATTCTTAATAACGACCACAATAACGTGTTGGGTCAATATCATGGACGAGAATTGGTCAATCCCGTCCCACAAAAAACCGTAGTCACAAAATTCAAAACCTAAACGTTGTTCTCTTCATAAAGCCTACAAATGCGAATCAACAATGCTGATTTGTCAACTTTTCAATCACTAATTTTATGAACCTTTACTGTGTCAGATGAAAAGTCCCTGCCGAAAGAGATTGCTAAGTTATTAGCCTAATCAGCATATAAAAATGAGTAAAAGATTGCCAAGTTGAAAAAACAAAAAAAAACATTATTTTTAGCATCAACTAACGCTATTTTTAATTAAAGATAATCCATTATTTGATACGTATTCCAACAATAGGATAGAAAGTTATATCTTAGACCCTTTCACACATACATCTTCTAAGCAAAGGAAGGTAAAGTAATAATCTCTACATGCACAGTGAAATCAACAACAGAATTTCATCATAGAATAGATGGTGTAAGTTGATCAAGTTTTTCCCAATACAAAACAATAATCAATGAGATAAAACACTGCAATTGTTGCAGTGATAATATATGAGGATTCTAGACCCACACATTGTCAAAATGATGAAGGAGAAGTGGCTAATTCTGTGACACGGCAGTGTGGCCATATCTTTGCATTACTCTTTTAGTGGCTAGAGCTGCAGCCTCACTGGCACGCATTGTCCCAGTTGCCATAATTGCAGCAAACTCTTTCACAATCTCATCTTGAACTTTGTTGCGTGCATCTCCAAGAGGATCTGCTGTGGCCCCATTTGGTGATGACTTCTGTGGTTCCCCTGCTGGCTTTACAGAAGAAGGTGACTCGGTCTTAGAGTTCCCAACTTTGCCCTTCACTTCGTTGTTCACCCCACCGTTCAAACCGTTCTGAGCCGAAGCATTCACAGCAGTTGGAGGCTTGAATTGTGGCACTTGAGGAACTTCACCAGATTTCAGTGTTGTCTCTAAATTCTGTATCATAGGCACTGCAGAATGGAAGTGACAAGAAATATATATCAGATAAAGAGAAATAGTAAGCACCTCATCTACAGTTTAAGTTAATGAATGATTCAATTTTATAACAAACGTAGAATGAAAATGAAAAAGGATAATGAGGAAAAACGTAGATGCAGGTAGGTGAAAATGGAGATATTAAAACCCCAGTACTCTAAAATTTAGAGTCAATTTTAGTTAGAGGTAAAGGTTATAACTCACTTATAAGAGCTCCCATTGGACTGCTCATGACCTCATTAGGGAGCTGAAGAATATATTCAGGAATGGACACACCAACCAAAAATTGAGAAATCTCATTGCTGAAGTTGTTGCAATTGTGTGTAAGCAGACTATATGTTTCAGGTAGGTACCGTGGACTGATTTCCTGCAAATACACTTCGAAGACATCTTTGGGAACATGCGTAACACCTAACTCTACCACCTTAAGGGGAGTTCCATATGGTGTTGATCCAGCAGGACAGTGTTGGATGCCCCCACCAAAGTAATACTCGTTACCATAAACCACAATTCCTGTGTGCCTGAGGTACAAATAGAGTAAACAAATCTACAATCATTCCACACTCCAACAGAATGACACTCTACTAACATGTAAGACATTGGCAAGTACATCCCAACATGCATAGTAAAACCGTGGCAAAAACCAAGTTTCAGGGATTAGAATGTTTTTAATCATATTTGTTTCTATTATAGTTCAGTCATTGCATAGACACCACATATCCACAGATAGCAGCAGCATCTTCCAACTGACATGTATAACAATCCCCCCAAAACAATTTTCTTTTTGTTCAGAATATAACCAAAGTTGGAATCAGACAAAGACCCTTTTGCCCTGGACCAACAATAAAGAGAAGCACTCACCATATGCCTTCAATAGCTTTCCCCAAAAAGGACATTGAAAGCTGCCGTGCAAGTCCTTGGCTCAAGTCATAAACATTTAGAGTAACCCTGTGACCCTCCTGTGTTCAAATATCAAATTTAATGATAAATGTCAGAACAATTGCAAAGTACTTGAGATGTTAAGCAAAAACAGAAAAAGAAAATGAACAAAAGAGACATGTTGAAAACATCACCGGCACCACATACCTCAGCCATATGTTGTAGTCCTATTGAAAATTAGTTAGCCTCTTATGTACTTATGTACACCTTAAAAGGAATGTTGCAAAAACTCCGACAGAGATCAAAAGAACCTAAAACATTGAAGATCAGTAAGAATCAAAGCAATACAACACAAAGGAAAGACACCCTTAAGGACTAAACACGCGACAAAAACAACATCTACGAGAAAGCTGGCTTACTAGGAAAAAGGAACATCAAGACGCGTCAATACCTTACACTGTAACAACCCCACTATATCACCCACCAAAAACACCCTCAATATACTCCCACTATCACCATAACCATATTAAATCACACTTCAAAACAAAAATCAAAGTCGATCAGAGAATCACATCCAAACCAGAAGCAAGCGAATAAGAAAATATATTTCAAAACCAACAATAAGACAACCATTTGACATCTAAATCCACATGTATCACAAAACGCAACGACCCTTTTCAGAAAAGGGGGTGAAAAGAGCACTCCTTAAAATTCTCACATTTAACTCCCAAAAAATGGGAGTTTTTCCAAAATTGGGTACAAACCAATGCAAAGAACCCAACTCCAAAATTCAAACTTTTCAAACATTTACAGATCCAACACAAAAGAGGCACCCCAAATTTTACCTTAATGTCAAAAAGTGTCTCCAAAGATTAGAATCAATTCATAAACCACGCAGTGCAACGAACAAAACGAAGAATGAAAAACCGTAGGGAGAAAGAGAGAACCTACAAGATGGAAGAACTACGAAGCAACGCAAAAGATTATAAGATTGGAGAACACGGTTGGGTTTGGTTCCTCTTCAACAAGAAAGGAAAAACCTCGCACGAAAAGTCCCTAATAAATAGAAAACAGAAAATGTTGTTGTTATTTGTAATTGAAATGAATATTCTCTACTGCCACCACATTTTACCTTTCCGTAAGCCTCCGGGACTTTCTAGAATCTACCACCGCGGGTTTCATATCCACGTGTTTTTTAATACCATTCTTATACTCTTTTTTCTGTTTCCAATTTAGATTTTTTAAATTGGAGAAGTATTTTTTAATCTTTTATTAATTTATGACATTTTTCTTGTTTCTTAATTTTATGTTTTAATAATTTTTTAAATTAAAATAATTATTTTATTTAAAAATTTTAAAAATAAAATATTAGAATTAATAAGTGTTTTAAAATAATAAGACAAATATTTTAATATTAAAATAATTTAATAATATAAATAAAATTTCATAATGGAAATAACACTCTAATTACATACAAATATTACTACACAATGGAAATAACACTCTAATTCTAAAAAACATAATATAAAAAAACATTTAACCACTTCCAAGAGAAGAAGTTCCCTTCTACATAGGATAAGTCCTATTCTGAAACAAAATACACTCCACAATGAGAACTAGAACACCTCCCCTCCTTAAAAGACAAAAATTGCCTAACTACTAATTAAAACTTCTCTTAACTACTGTTTAAACTCTTCCTAACTACCCCTAACCACTTCATACTAACTTCTATGTTTTATTTTTGCCAAACTATTTAAAAACTGTCTACAAACTGTTCAATACATTACATATCCTATCATTACTCGTCGCTAAAAAACAACATTGTCCTCAAGGTTGTAATCTAAAAACTGATCCTTAATTGTTGCGACAACTTCTCATGCGACTGTCTCAAGGCTTCCTTTCAACCGTTGAATTAATCCTTGAATCTGCGAAGATCTAACTTTGACAACATAATTTTTTTGCAAATAAATGCTTAATAAACAATTTGACTCGGCTTCCAAAATCAATAAGTTTATTGCTGGAGTTTCTAGCAATCGATTTCCATAACAGATAAGTAACCCAAGACAAAAGGGAGATCGTCCAACATTTGTTGTCCCAACACCAACTATCTTTGAACCATCTACACTGAAAACAACCTAATCTTTTACTTTACTCCCAGAAGTAATGGTTACGATGTTCCCACCACATTCAGGCTTCTTTCCTCTGTCTTCACCTCCTTCTTTGTTTTGACATATTCAGTAAGACTACACTATCCTCACTAAAACCAGCAGTTTTTGCAACTTACTTCTAAAAAGCAAGAGTCACAACATTCCCATTACAGTCTTGGTCTTCACCTTCCCCTTTAGCCTTATCCTTTTCTTTTTTTTCTTCTCCCAATTGATGGAATTATCTCCTCCATTTGAGGGTTTCTTGGCTTTCTTGATGTTTTGCAGATTATCTTTCCCAACAACCATACCCTTCTTTACCTCTTTCTTTCCTTTCATGATGTCATTGTAGAAAAAAGTGATGCCAATATCTCAACCAAGAGGGGGGTGAATTGGATTTTACTTTAAAAAAATTGTTCTTTTAAAAACCTTTGCAAAATCTTTGAGTTTTCCTGAAATCAATAAGACAAGTATATGAACCAACAATAAAGGAGAAAGGATAGAAAGGTCAACACAAAGATTTATACTGGTTCAGCCAAACCTACATCCAGTCTTCCTTCAACAACCTTATTTGAAGGCAACCACTATAATGATAGAGTTATACAAGCAAGAATATAAAGATATCCCCTCTCAATGCACTATCATTTCCCAACTAAATATCGCTTACAGTACAAGATGTGAATCACCTCACAATCTCACAAATCCAGAAAGCAATCCCAACTTTCTTTACACCTTGAGAGCAATTCCACTATCAATGCAGAACACACAGGTTCTCCTCCTGGCTCACACCAACAAGAACACAATCCTCTTGATTGTAATGAAGACATTGATCCTCAAAGAATACACCTAAAGTGCAAATATGATCAACAATGTTACAACACAACTATCTTGCAAGAATCTTGATGATTTCTTTCCAAATGTATGATCTTGATTCTCCTAGAAGTCTTAGGATGCTCCTACAATCAATACTTAACAAACAAGTCAGTTATGAAAGTGTAAGTTCATAGAATTGTATTGAATGAGCGCGCAACGCGTTTATTTATAGATTTTCAAATCTTGATGCAGTTTAATCGATTATGCAATTAATGTAATCTGTTAAGCTTTTCTTTCTGCTTTAACAGTTTTACATCTGTATCATTAAACAGATTAAATAGCGCATACAATTGATTAAACAAATCATACAAGCCAACAACAAACAAATATGACCGTTATAGGCAGTTATGGGTTTTTATGAAAATGATTTTCACAAAATAGACACTTTAAGCAAATTTCAAAATCATTTTTCATTCCAGACAAATCATCGCACTCAGCAAACACATGTTGGCATAACATCGTGTTTTAATCAATTGTACAACTAATGTGATCGGTGAATACACAACTATCTTTCCCTATTAAGCATATACTTAAATCTGAAGAAATTTAATAGATTATATAGACAGTTTAATCGATTATTTCTTCCATATATACCATGTACAATATGTTTCAACTTATGATTCATTTCCATACAATGAATTCATATACCAATCATTTTAAGCACAAACACAGTAAAATTCAAGCAATTGTTATGTCATTTGTTGTGTAAGAAACTATAAAACATTTCTTTTGTTCATCATAAAAAACACATATGTGAGATGAGTTTTGCTAGATATAACTCCCCCTATCAACAGTCATGAAGAAGTTCCTCTCTCCCACCCTTTCTTACTCTATCAACAAATTTCTCCCTTTTTTAAGATTCCCTTTTATGAATCAGGACATCCAGAATCCTATTGCATTCCCATATCATTTCTTCCAATTTTTTGAAACTTTTTCTCATCTCTTAACGCCATGCCCTCACCTTTTCCAGTTCACCGATCCCTCGCTTCAAAGTATTTAATTCTATTCTTTCCCTCCTTCTTGATCCGACAAGTCAGACCAACTATTTAAGTTTCTTGTTGACAAGAAACTAGATTTATAATTCACTTTAAGAAATTAACACATAAATCTTACTGTACAATGTATATAACACTCTAATTCTGAAAAGTATAATACAAGAAAACATCCAACAACTTCCAAGGGAAGAAATTCCCTTCTACACAAGACAAGCCCTCTTCTAAAACAAAAATATACTCCACAACTAGAACTATAACACCCCCCTTTAAAGACAAAAAATGCATAACTACTAACTAAAAATTCTCCTAACTGCTACTTAAACTCCTCCTAACTACCGCTATACTAACTTCTATGTTTTATTTTTTCCAAACTATCTTAAAACTATCTACAAAACCATCTAAAACTTCTATGTTTTATTTTTGTCCAACGCCAATGTACATGATGGTCAATCTTTATTATCTATTTCTTTTACTTTAGTGGTTTCTTCTAAGCATTGATATGTATCTTATGGCATAAGTTGGTATGTTCTATTGAATGTTATTGATGGTTTGAATAAGGTTGATGTATGTTTCAAAGTGTGATGGATTAAGAGTTTCTAAGGAGAAATTCTAAGTGTTTGTATCAAGTGGTTTTAGTATGGATGTAGAAAGCTCAGTCTTAGGGGTTATCCTACACTCTAATGGTCATTTATTCTCAATTAGAGAGGAGTGATGCATGTGGTGAGAGTAGCAGGAGATCCTAGTCTAAGGTGTTTCAACATAGCCTAAGACATGGAATAGACTAACCTTGTGTGTGGTAGGGTGAAATCCATTGACAATGGCTCTACAGAGCAGTAGAGACCACCACAAGTGCATTGTAGAAAAAAATAGACCAAGTTTCTCAACCAAAAGGGGGTGAATTGGTTTCCCTTTATAAAAATTATTCTTTTAAAAAAACTTTTTGAAATCTTTAGAGTTTTCAAGGAATGCAATTAACAAAGAATTAAATGTAATGTAAAAGTATAAGGAAAGAGAGAATCACACTATTGTTTATACTGGTTCGGCCCAATTGCCTACATCTAGTCTTCTTTCAATCAACCTTAGATTGAAAGAATTTCACTATATTGATAGAGTTCTACAAGCAAGACATACAGAGACAACCCTCTCAATGTATTCTCCTCTCTAACCACAAATCCAATATAGTAACCCAAAAAGAACAACCTCTTTCTGTCAACCCTTAGAGATACCCCACTCTAAGTCACTAGAACTTCTTTAAGTCCTCTTCTTGGCCAACAGTAACAGGGAACCACAATTACTCTTGATTGCAAATGAATCTTATCTCTAGAAAATACACCTCACTTGTGTAGATATGATCAGTCTATGACAGCACTTGAATTCTTCAAGAATCTTTGAGAATCTTTGAGAATGCATCTATTTATAGATATATCAATGCAGACGCATTTTAATCGATTAGCCAAATAATGTAATCAGTTAAGCAATTCCTTCTGTTATACCAGATTTACATTTTTCATATTTCAATAAATTAAGTAGAGCACATAATCGATTAAGCAATTAATACAAGTCATAGCTTTTAAAAATATGACTGTTATGACAATTATGACTTATCAAGAAACAAGTTTTCAATCAAAACGCATTTTACCCGATTAGAGAAATAACATAATCGGTTAAGTATCATACTTAAGCAAAATTTGAAAACTTTTTCATTCAAATCACATCAATGCACTCACTAAACATATGCAGGAATAACCACGAGTTCTAATCGATTATACCCATAATCTAATTGGTTAAAACTTGTTGTTTTGCCACAGTTAAGCATATACTAATATCTGATGAATCTAACAGATTATATAATCAATGTAATCGATTAATTCATACATATATGTTATGTGCAAAGTGTTTGAATCAAAGTTTCATTTTCACACAATGAATATATATCATAAATAGTTCAAGCATATACACAAATATAATCAAGCAACAATTTGCTAATTAGATGTGCAAGAAACTATAAAACATTTATGTTGTGATCATAAAAAACACAATGTAAGATATAGGTTCAGCTACAGGGCTCCCCCTATAAAAAATCTTCCTTTTTTTCTATGATGCACAACAAGAAACTTTTTTCCAGTTACTTTCTCCCCTTTTGGACATTAGCAATCAAGAATACAAATAACATTGGAAATAAAGTGTATGTAGAGATACATCAAAATAAATTCTCACACACCATTTGTAAAATGTGATGTTCCCCCACAAGGCATTTTAGCACGTAAATGATATCAACAATATTGAGCAAATATGATATTCATACTAGTTAAACATAGCTCATAATTCCAATTGAACACAATATGACATAGTATATATGTATACAAAGTATCAGAGTAAGTACAAAGTTTAGTATACCAATTATGATGCATGATATACCATTTGCAAAAATAATCAATGAGATTATGCAATAGATATAAAGTACATAGTATAATTGCAGTATATGTATGCATGATATCATCTTACACAGCAACAGAAATGATATGATAGTATAAATGATTCTGCAAGATTAATTCAGATTTTCAAAATGAAGCACATAAATGATTTTCAAAACAATTTTGAATAATATGCAACATTTAATCTTTAACAATCTTTAAGTGTCTCTTAAACTTCTCTACCATGTATTTCTCAAACTTAGTTTGTGGCTTGAATGAGTATTCAAACTTGCCAACCTTTTCCATAATTGACGCATGCTCATCCTTGAATGACCAACCATTCTCATCCTTTTTGAGCTTCATATGATGCAGAGTAGGTTTCCAGATTTCATTTATCTTACTGCATCCCACTATTTCTTCATCAATGATGTCGACGTAGAAATGCCTCAAAATTTTACTTATGAACACTCCATAAGGAAGATAAAGTGTTCGTAGTTTTTCTATGTTGATCATATGATCACTGATGGCAACAACCTAGTTAGTTGGTGTTTTAGTTCTTAGACCATGAATCAAATAAATATCTTTAGTGGTTAACTGGGCATGATAACCTCTTCCAGGTAATAGTATCCAGGCTAGAACAAACGCACATAATCTCTCTTCTCTTTTCATACCTTCATTCAGAAAAAGAGTGAAAGCCCTTGGCCTGTTTGGAAATCTCAAACAGTCCTTGTAAATGTCCATTTTGTTGATATTAGGAACACCTAGATGTGATTTGTGTCCTTCTGATTTCAGACAAGCAATAAAAGACCACCTGTCTTCATCGATTATGACATTTACTCCTTTCACCCGACAGCATATAAGGCCGTCTTCTACCCTCATATTAGCATAGAACACCTTCACAAGGTCAGGGTAGTAATCTCCAGTCATTTGAATGAATTTATCTAGTCCCTACTATGTAAGTCATTCTTGAAACAGAAAACTTTCATTCTTAAAGAACAGCAGATTCATGAAATTATGAGAGATCACATTCATGAGTCCTTTGAAGCCTACAAACGTCGACCATGTTTCTTCATCGCTAATCTTGCCACTTGGACTGGCATGTCTCGCAGTTCGTGAAACTCTTTTACCACGGTGAGATGAAGATGAGGAGGCCATTTTAGAATCCGGGTTTATGAAAATCTCTTTTTCAGATAGGTGATGGACAAATTTGTAAGCACCAAAATATGATGTCACAAACTTGTTTCACAATCGGCAAGTATGACCGAATCGTTCAAGTAATAAAACTTGGTAAGACCAAGTATCGTTCTTCCCAAAGGACTCACGGCCTAGTTTAGTTATGTGGTTTCTTGATTAACTAAGACTTACAAACGAAATATTTGGGTTTAAAATGCAAGACAGAAAATAAACATGTATGCATGAATTTTGATCAATGGCAAAGACAAAAGATAAACACTTTCAATGGAATATATGAATGAATATGTTGTTGGGGGTCAATTTCATCTCATCCACTCTCATACATTTTAGGAATTCAACATTCAAATCATCATTGTTAATGCCACTCTCTAAAGTACCATTCTAGATGGCTTCTCCCTAATCAAATAGTTCATACAATTCCTAGCATTCCTAATGATTAGTTTATTTTGCGCAGGAGCTTAAAGGCAGCCAATATAATATTGTCAGTATAATATTGGGAGAAATTCCCCGGATCTAGATTTCCCCGTACGTGTCCGTATCAACAAAACCAATGATCATGCATTAGAATGAGTTAAACAATGCAAGCATTAATCAAAGAGGAAAAACCCTAACTAATGATGAAAGAAAGCATATGTCTTAATTCAAAGATGTACTCAACAAATCCATATATGAGAGCTTCAAGAGATTACTTTGACTCCCCAACAAACATACAAGGTTTAGTTCACCATATTCATGGTGAACCTAGATGAATTACAATGAAAGTATGAAAGAATAAACCCAATAAAGGTGAAGAGGTAGCCTGAGCATCCAAGATCCTCCTTCAAAGGGGTGAAAAAGAGAGTGTTTGCCTCGTTTCTGCCAAAGATACCTAACTATAGGACATGCAAGCCCTTATATACTAATCTAGAGTTACAAAAGATTACAAAAGTCCAAGCCCAAAAAGTGCCGCTCAGCGGTGATTGCGCGTCTTCTTTCTTCCCCTCAGCGGCCATTTTGCCCCTCAGCGGTTCCAACGTCACCTCTTGAGTGCCGCTCAGCGGTAGTTTGCCGCTGAGCGGTGCCTTCGACTTCTCCTTTTTGCACTCTTTCTTGTCTTTTCTAATGTCCTCTCTCTTATTCTTCACTTCTTTCACCAAATTCACCTCAAAACCTGCACAAAAACACTTAAATCAAGCATAAACCTGTCCAGCTCTCTTATTTCTGAAAATATAAACAAAAGGCATGATTTCAAGCTAGTTTCTAAGTCTAAAGGTTGCTTTTAGTATCAACTTTAAGCATGAAAATAACAGTTTTTCAACTGTTATCAATAGGGTTAGACTCTAGTTGCTAATACAAAATGGCTAAAGAACAAATTAATCGATTGAACAATTTAACCTAGGGTGTTGCTCCCTCCACCACCCCAACTGCTTCTGCACCTCTCCACTATTTTTTTTATTCCAAAAATACTCTACACCTCTCCATTATTTTTTTTATTCCAAAAATACCATACACCTCCCCACTACATTCAACAATCTTTCTCTTTCACTCTCCACATTAATGGAGCATTCACATGGCTCAGATTAAAACTTGTGATATATTGCAAAATTTTATTTACAATTTCCCTTAAATAAATTTGATTTAATCTTATTTTCACTGTTCAATATATTTTTTTTCCTTCAAATTACTTAATAAATGGTAAAATTTTGTTCTAAATTTCTAGAAAAATGTTTATATATATGTGTGTTTTTTACATTTAATATCTATAATTTTTAACATTATATTATATTTTAACTTACCGACATGTTTGACTCAAATAACTTGAATAAAGTATTTAATTTATTAGATAAATAATATAAATATATTATTAAATACTTAAAATATAAAAGAAAAGTTATTTATTAAATATTTGGAATTTATTTAGTTCTTTCGTCATTATAAAGTTAGTATATAATAATAATATATTATTTACTATTAATATTATTATGTTTATTATTTTGTATTTGCATCTAATTTTTAAGTTTATAAAATGAAAGTGGTAGAAGCATTAATATTGAAGTTTCCTCTGGATTTTATATTTTGCAATATATCACAAGTTTAAATCTAAGCCATATGAATGCTCCATTAATGCAGAGAGAGAAAGAGAAAGATTGTTGAAGATAGTGTGGACGGGTAAGGTACTTTTGGAATAAAAGAAAATAGTGGAGAGGTTTTGAGTATTTTTGGAATAAAAGAAAATAGTGGGGAGGTGCATAAGCACTTGGGGTGGTGGAGGGAGCAACACCCTTTAACCTATTAGGTTAAATTTTAGAAGCGGCCCATTTGAAAATTTAAAAGTTTAAAAAGCCCAACTTCCAAACATAATCGATTACTCTAGTTTTCTAACCGATTAGATTAATCCCTCACACAGAAACATCAACCATAGCAGACATTGCAGAATTCTAATCGATTATATAAGTTGTTTAATCAATTAAAAATGACATATCTCAGGTTTTTGAAAAATAGAGAAAATACAAAGAAATGTCTAATCGATTACGTTATTCACATAATCGTTTAAAATTTGCAAAACCAGTTCCATACCAAAAACATATTAATCAAGCACAGATCAATCACATACATCAAAAAGAATGTTACAGATAATGAATAATGTATGATTGACAAAATATAAGACCATGTTACCACATGTAGATCTCAAGGAGTATTTGATTCATCCCTTTAGCCTTCCTTGAGTCATGGGTACCTCCAATTCCTTTATCTGCCTGCAAAAGAGTCATACGGTTTGGAAGCAGGTACCCAAATGAACTTGGGGTCTTTCATGTTAGTAACAAGAGTTGGTTCCTTGGGAATCCATTAAAATTTTCCCTTTAGAACACCAACTTTCTTATAATAACAGGATTTAACAATGTGACCAATAGTGTTACAATAGAAGTAAGTAATAGGTGAAGTTTTACTCAAATCAGAGAATTTCTTTGAATTTATTCTATTGCTTTTACCCGTGTAACCTATTCCTTGTTTGTTAATTACTCTTCTCCATGATCCAAGAACAACTTCTAAGTTGGATCTTCCAAGAGTGAACTTAGATAATGTGTTAGTCAAGTATTCAATATTCTCTATATGAGCAGGGCAATCAATACAGTCTTTAACAATAGTTTTAACTTCAGTTTTAGCACTTTCAATATATTGTAAAGTAACATCAAGTTTATTTTTCAAACAAGTATTATCATCAACAAGGTTATTGATTTTGTATTCTAAATCCTTTTCTCATTGTTTAATCGATTAACCTTGTTTTGGAGCTCCATGGCTTCTGCATATAGTTCTTGAAAGGCATCCAACAGTTGATAATATCTTTCTTCTATTGGTTCATCATTGAAACTACAACCACTACTTTCAGAGTTCACTAACCCAGCCATGAGACATAGGTTCGTCTCCTCTTCTAGACTTTGGTCATCATCATCACTAGAAGAGCAACCTAAATCACATTCTTCCCAAGCTATATAGGCTTTCTTCTGCTTGTTTCTTTTCTTGTCTTGATATGATCTTTCATCACTTTTCTACTTCATCTTCAAGACTGGACACTCTAGTTTGATATGCCTTTCTTTGCCACATTCATAACATGTGGAAGTAACAACATTGCTCCTCCTTTTGTTTCCACTAGCATTTCCTACAAAATCAGATACAAAATTTCTAGATTTCATAAATCTTGAAAACTTCTTTACCATCATGTTTAATACTTCCTTTTTTGGCAAATCTGAGTCTGCATCACAATCATGCTTTTTTGAACCAATCTTGCTAATAGTCTTGAGGGAAATAGAATATTTCTATTCACTCTCTTCTTCTTCCCTCAGTCTTCCTAATTCAAGTTCATGCTCCGTGAGCTTTCCAAAGAGGGTTGCCATATTCATAGTGGCTTGATCTCTGGTTTTCGAAATGGATATAACCTTGGGTTGCCAATTTCTGTTCAAGCTTTTCAAAATCTTGATGTTTATTTCCTCCTTATCAAAAGTCTTACAAAGAGTCACAAGATGATTTACAATGTGCGTGAATCTCTTCTGAACATCATATATGTTTTCTCCTGCCTTCATTATGAATAACTCATTCTTGAATGAGAGAATTTTTTTTGGCCTGTTTTACTTCATTAGTACTCTCATGAGTAACTTCTAGGACATCCCACATTTCTTTTGATGTGGTGCAGGTTGATATCCTGAACAATTCGTCAATTGTCAATGCGGATGACATGATGTTCTTAGCCTTTACATCACAGTGAGCTCTTCTTCTTCCGTCCGAATTCCATTCAGCAAAGTTCTTTTTCACAGTTTTTCCATTAACCACTTTAACAGGCTCATAGGGACCATTTATCACTGCATCCCATACACCTTTATCAATTGATTCCAAGAAAATCTCCATTCGAATTTTTCAAAAGGGATAGTTTTCTCCTGCAAACAAAAGGTGGTTTGTTTGTGAAACAAAGGCCATCAGGATCGATTTAATCGATTATACTGAAACCTAATTGATTAAAATTTGAGTAAAGTTCAAATAATCAACTCTGGTGCTAATTGTAGAAAAAAAATAGGCCAAGTTTCTCAACCAAGGGGGGTGAATTGATTTCCCTTTATAAAAATTGTTCTTTTGAAAAACTTTTTGAAATCTCTAGAGTTTCCTCAAAATGCAATTAACAAAGAATGAAATGTAATGTAAAAGTGTAAGGAAAGAGAGAATCACACTGTTGTTTATACTGGTTCGACCCACCTGCCTACGTCCAGTCTTCTTTCAATCAACCTTAGATTGGAAGGATTCCACTATATTGATTGAGTTCTACAAGCAAGATATACAAAGAGAACCCTCTTAATGTATTGTCCTCTCTAAGTCCAAATCCAATATAGTAACCCAGAAAGAACAACCTTTTTTTGTCAACCCTTAGAGATAGTCAATCTAAGTCACTACAACTTATCTAAGTCCTCTTCCTGGCCCGTAGCAACAAGGAACCACAATTCACTCTTGATTGCAAATGAATATGATCTCCAGAAAATACACCTCACTTGTGCAGATATGATCAGTATATGACAGCACTTGAATTCTTCAAGAATCTTTCAGAATTTCTTCCAAATTTGATAATCTTAGAGAGTTTCTGACGCACATGCAATAAAAGCTCAACAAACAGGTCAAATATGAAAGTTAGGAATCATTAAAGTTGTTGAATTCAAAGAGCAATGCATCTATTTATAGATATATTAGTGCAGACGCATTTTAATCGATTAGCCAAATAATGTAATCGGTTAAGCAATTCCTTCTGCTATACCAGATTTACGTTTTTCAGATTTTAACAGATTAAGTAGAGCGTATAATCGATTAAGCAATTAATACAAGTCATAGCTTTTAAAAATATGATCATTATGACAATTATGACTTATCAAGAAACAAGTTTTCAATCAACATGCATTTTAACGATTAGACAAATAACATAATCGGTTAAGTTTCATACTTAAGCAAATTTTGAAAATTTTTTCATTCAAATCACATCAATCCACTTAACATCAATCCACTCAGTAAACATATGCAGGCATAACAACGAGTTTTAATCGATTATACCCTTATTCTAATCGGTTAAAAACTTGTTGTTTTGCCATAGTTAAGCATATATTGATATCTGATGAATTTAACAGATTGTATAATCAGTGTAATTTATTGATTCACACAGATATGTTATGTGCAAAATGGTTCAATCAAAGATTATTTTCACACAATGAATATACATCACAAATAGTTCAAGCACATACACAAATATAATCAAGCAACAATTTGTTAATTAGATGTGCAAGAAACTATAAAACATTTATGTTGTCATCATAAAAAACACAATGTGAGATATGAGTTCGGCTACATGGCTCCCCTATCAACACGGATAACTCACCATAGTTCCACATTCATACAATATCCATATGGTTAGGTCTAGGTTCATGGCATGATTAAGATCTTTCATTAGTTTAGCATGAAATGTGATGTATGATGAAATTTTAACATTTTATATTTGATGTTGTTTACATTAGCTTACCCTTTGTTTGGTTGTTGTGTATATTAGGTTCTTATTGCAATGATCATCTGATAGGTGTGAGTAAAGGATGAAGATGTCTCAGTAGAGGATGAAGATGTCTCAGTAGAGCAAGCTTTGGAGAGGGATGTAGTAAAGATGTAGTTCCTTTTAAAATATGTCTTTTTAAAATATGTCTTTTGTATAATTATCTTTTGTATAATTATCTTTTGAGAAACCTTATGTACATTCTTAGTCTCTTTTTCTTTTGGAATTGTAAATATAGAATATATGTATAGTTATGCTAGATAACTTAATGTTATTTTATATATTTTCTTAAGTCTATATGTTCTTTTAAAAATTTTGTGATAGTCCTTAGCAGTGATTATACTATTTAAATGGAATGTTACATTTATCAAGTTTATTTTATTATCATTTCTTTAAACTTAATTATTTTTAATCAATAAAAATATAAAAATAAATAAAAACTATTTATAAAGTTCTGAAATTATTTATATTTGATTTTATAATAATAATAATAATAATAATAATAATAATTTATTATTTTCTATTATCATAAAAAATAACACATGACAATTATTATATATTATTATAAGGGGATTTCCTTTTCAATGTGTTTTTTAATTTTACTCTTTAAATCATTTTCTTATAATTAAAATAATTATTTTATCAAGTTTATTCTACGATTTTTTTTTTAAATTTAACAATTTTTTTAAAAAATTAATATTTTTTTATTATAAAACTATCAAAAAGAAAATAAAAACTATTTATACTTATATATAAAGAGAATTTCCTTTGTGGCGTCTACATTTATTTTCTAATTTTATCCTTTAAATAATTTTTTTTAAAATTAGAATAATTATTTTATCAAGTTTATTTTGTGATTCTTTTTAAAAATTAACCATTTTTTTCAATTTGATCGTTTTTTAATTTTAATTTTTTTTAATTATAAAACTACCTAAAAAAAATAAAAACTATGGACAATAAAGTTATACAAATGATTTATATTTAACTTCATCTATACTTATAAATAAAGTAAAATAAAGATGGTACGATAAAAGAGGTCGAAAAAAAGTCAAGTGTGAATTGGATAGGATTCTTAAATTAAAACTGAATCTGCTCAATCTTACTAACTTTTTTGCAAGTCAAAATTTTAATATGAATTTGAAAGTACAACAAACTACAATTGGTCACTCTGTTTTCAATTTTTTTTAATCACCTTCTACATTTTGGTTATTGTTGCCATTCATCTTCTCATCTTTCCACTTCTCGCATTTGGACATCATTTGGTACGTATTTCATTGGTGAAGAAGTTAACATCTATGTCTATTATTATCTTAGAGTGACGTATTTATAGGAAAGAAAGAAGAAGTGAAAAATATCTAAAAAAATACAAATGCAATGGAAGTAGTAAGAAGTACCTGTTGGTGAGGGTTGTTGAAACCAATATATAAATAAAAATCAGTTGAATGAATGGATAAAACAAAAGATTAAAATTGAAACTAGTAAGAGTTAGAAATATCTAGGGTAGAGATGCAAATGTTTAAGTAATGTATGAAGTGTATTGATGTAATGACTTGTATTAGGACAATCCTAGCTCAACTAAGTGTTAGTGGACTCATATAAAAAAGAATATTTAGAGCGAGAGTTGAAGAAGGTCATCGTGTGTGAGTTCAAATTCATGGTTGAACTTAGACATAAATGATTTACCATGTTATACTAGTTTGATTGAGATATGGGGCGAAGAAAAGAGGAGGCAAGTATAACAAGTGCATGATCTTAAAGTCTAATCAATACATTGAGTTATCCGAAGGTCTTGTTCAATTAGGATGTCTTTGAAAAGTTGAATATATGTGATGTGAAATTGTTTGTGATGAGATAAGTTATTGATTGTTACATGAAAGATAGTATGTTTAAAATTGTATGGTAGATCTTTTATTATGGTCATAATGTTTAAATCTATAAATAGTTATATGAAAAATCCTTTATTATGGTTATAATATCTAAATCTTTTGTGATATTTTAAATTATTCCAGCTTACCTTGTTTGTATTGTTGTACAAGGTTTTACTCTTTGTTATGGTTGTGTTACTCACGTGAGAAGAGTTAAGTACAAATATAGATCAGTAGTGAGATTACCTAAGGACATAGAAAACTAATAAGATGCATGTAGATTACAAGATATATTTATTTTTTACGAGTTTGTAAAAATAGTTTGATGTTTTATTTTGAAAAACTTTTTCTATATTTTGGAAGATTGTAATTAGGATACATGTACTCCTTGTCCTATGTGATGCTTTAACATCAAATATGAAGGACCTTTGCTATATACTATAGTATATGGATTTATGGATTTATGGATTATTACATTTATGGTATCAGAACAGGTTTATCCTTAGATGGTATGTGTGTATGGTTTCCTATGTTTTTGTTGCATATCTTTATGTGGTTATGAATAGTTTAGTTGAGTTGTTAACTAACTTCTAGTTAATATGTCATTCCTCGTGTGTCCAAGGTTATGACACGTAGGCCACTTACCCATCCACTTTCATCACTAACTGATACGCCCAATCTAGCCAAAGCTATTAAGATCAACTTGCGAAAAAGAAAACGAAGTTGCATGTGTGTGTCTAGAAGAAGCATGCAGAGCGAAGAGAAGATGAAAGGAGAAGAGTGAGATATGAAGAAAAGAAAGAAAAATATAAGCAAGAATAACAGAGAGAAAAATGTTTTTTGTTTTAAATAGAATCTTTAACTACAACCATGACCAGATTTTATCGTTTTTCTAAAAATTATAAACCCTTTAAATAAGGGTGATTTTGTAAAAGCCTTGAAAGTAAAATCCTTGGAGGTGATGGGTGAATCGTCCTCCTTAAAAATGAAGGGAGAGAAGCTGAGTAGAAAATAGAGAAATAGCATCTCTGTGAAGTACATAAATCTGAATATAAAATTCATACTTATTTTTAACAAGTAATGATATATGTTATATTGTATATATGATTTTTAATTATAATTTTTTTGTTTGAATACCTTTTTTTATCGGATAAATAGAAAACTACAGGTCTTTCTATTACAGAAAAAGAAGGTAAGAGAGAGTGTTTTTGTTAGAATAATGTTCATTTAAAAAAATAAAAGAAAAATAATTGTTTAGAAAACTAAAATTAATTTATATATAATTTGATATTTTAGGATGTAACCTTTTTAAAATCTATTTTTATTGTATGTGTTTATTTTATAATCATTTTGTATACATGTTTAGAAAAATATGTATTCAAATACCTTTTAATAATAAATTAAATTGATATGCATAACATGTTATAGTTAAAATTATTTTGAAATTTTGACTGTAGTTATTGCAGATTTAGTAAGAAAACAGAAGAAAAGAAAGAATAAGATATGAGAACAGCTACTATCCACTACTGCTGTGTGTAAAATTGTAGTTTAGTTTTGCAGTGTCTGATTTCAGTGTTTCAGTCTCCTTTAACTATTTCTTTTACTCCATAAATATTTGGTTATTTTTGCTTACAATAACACAAATGAATAATATAATATTTATTTCTCCTCCTTGGATGTTTCTTTTTCTTCTTCATGTATTTTGTTCCATGACTGGTTGTATTCATATGTTCTTATAAACTTTTATATTTCTTTTAAAATATTATATTTGAAAAGGAGAATACATATTAAATTTATGTATATTTTATCTCAGTATTTTTTGAAAAAAAAAAAAACTCAATTTTTCTTGTTATGTTTTGTTCTTGAAGTGTTTATAAAGCTTGTTTAAATAAACCTTATCATGTACATATAGATAATAAATTATATAAACAAGAAAAGAGAAAGATGATAACATTGGCCTTTTTCTAGTGTGTAAGTGTAATAATACAATTTAGGAATACATGTGTATGCATTCAATGCATGACCTTAATAATAACCTGCAACAAAAAGTTTGTATTATACAGTATACACAGCACAATTTTCACCTTATTCTTTAGTCTAATCTTAAAATGAATGGTATCTTATATCCCCAAACACTCCCATTGAAATAAGGAGCCAACCAAATTTTGAAAACTATGTTTAATCACACACAAAACTGTATCGAATCTGCTCTTGTGTTGACAATAGAATGTTCTTCACCATCCAACCCATTTCCACCATTTGGTCAATCAAATTAGACACATCCCTCTCTGCAGATCTCTTGCCATTCTCAACAATTACAGACCAATCTTCCATTGTTGAGTCTGATGCATTGTTTTCCTCTACAATAATCTCCCACCTACTACTGTTCATAAGTAGAGCCCTTCTGATGTAGCAAGCCTAAACATTGTTTTTTGTTTTTCAGGCCATGTCAAAAGATCATTAATATATGTAAAACTGGCTTCAGCTTAAACATTGCATCTTGTTGAATCAAATTAATTTATTGAATCTGTGGATTCTTTTGGTCAGATAGTAAAGTCCTCTGACACAGTTAAAATTTATTAAAAATTACAAAAATCACAGTGAAACTCATGAAATGTGACTCCTAATTTTGTGAGTTGTGTTTGAATAAATGTATTGGTAGCCTTTCTCTTCATGTTAAAGGAAAAGATTCACAAAGCAAGTTTAATGGACCCAACACACACAATTGTGGGCAAACTGTAACTGTTTGTGTTTTCCTCATGACAAGAGAAGATCCAAACAAGTAGCTAGAAGTGATGAATCATGGTAGTTGAAAAAACAACAACAAGAATAGTCATATTACCTGCAACAAACCCATGATTATGTGTGCTGCTTCGGCTCCTTCGCGAATGGAAAGAAGAATAGACTGCTAGATGGATTAGCACCCATAGAAACAAGAAAAATAAGAACAGTTAGAAAACACTACTTTGTAGGATGTTATGAGAAAGTTTAGGTTAAATTAGGATACCCTCATAATAAAGCTCACCTTTTTAGTTCCCTTTAATCCTTTGAAGAACTCCACGCACACAAAGTAATAATCCTCCTTAGTTATACACTGTATTGTCTTCATAGACCACTTTGGTATTTGGTCCTTGGGATTTAAGCACCCTATTCTAATTGGCCACGACCATTTACCTAACCAATGAACTGTATCAGTTGAGTGTAAGTACACTACTGAAAAACATAACTTGGACAGTATTAAACAGAATAGAAGAGTCTTGTGTATCACCTTTAAATCCCAGAAAATTAACTCCTTCTTTATCGCTCACTTCTGCAGGGGATGGCACATATCCACGCTCAATCCAAGTGCTCAGAATAATTTCAAGCCTATCCTAAATAACACCCCAACAAGGCAAAAAACTAATAAGGAATCTAGAAAGTGATAATGTCGTGAAATAAAATGTAGAAGACCGCAACGTGGAAGTCCAAGTCGAGTAGAAAACGAATGTTAAGCCAAATTTGAGAGCATAACTTTTTATTACAAAATCAGGAATATTGAAGATTTCTGTTAGATTTGCAAGTCAGATTCTATTAGGCTAATATGGCATTGTGTTATTTTGTTAGAGCATATTTCTGTTGGAGTTGGTTGTTAGTTTGCATGACTCATTTCATCTTTATTTAGCTCTGTGTTTTCGTATCATGGGATATGCAATCAAATCGATTTCCTTCTTACAATCTTCTTTGGAGGACCTCTCCGTCCTTGGATTCAGAGAAATTATATCCCTTAGATAAATAAAGTAATGGAGAAATTAATATTTCAAGCTCCAGAAAGCCTACCTTAGTCAAAGTTTGCAGATGTACATGCTTTAATCCTTGATAAATCCCAAAGAGATCCATTGCAGCAAAAAAGGGATAGATAAGGTAATGCAGACCTGCTTGTTGCCTTGCAAGCCAGAAAATAATTTCAAGTTAATAACATATGCTTTTGTTTTCCCTTTTTAAAGATATGTTCATTGAGTTCTGAAGGTAAAATGCCCTGCAGTCAGCTCTAGTTACACAGATTAGCCAACTTATAGTCTTATATGCCAAATGAGCAATAAGAATGTTTAAGTAATATTTTTATACAAAAAGGAGGTGGATAACAACCTTCGATGGTTCTCTATACACATGTTAACAAGTGCAGCAAGCATAAGACCAAGGATGTCAAAGCACACTGTTTGAATCTGAAATATATAAAAAAAATTTAAAAAATAGCCTGTTCAAGATAAATATTATGGACAAAAAAAGAAAGAAAGAAATACAGATACTCACCTGTGCCTTAGCAGATATTTCACCAAGGTTGTCTCCTATTGCAAAACTTTGATGAACAGCTGACTGATTAAAAAATGTTAAAACACCACCTTTGGGTCAAAGAAGTTATCAATCACAATACACAAGGCAAAAGCCTGAATTTTAAAAATACATCTTCAATTTATGAACTTTCTTGTAGATGAGGTTGGGTAAAAGATAATTACGCAACCATCAAATAGAAAGACAAGATAACCAGTTCATACTGTCAGAGTGTTTTATGCATTATTGAGCATGTTTTATAAGTTTGTGTTGAAAGGATTAGTTGCAAATAGATCATGGAAGATGGAAAACTCAGATACCACGTTGAAAAGAGAGAAGTCGAGAAGGAACATAATAAATTTTGTGTATTGGGTACAGCACAAGTATTCTTATTTACAACAAAGAAGAGATACAATAATAAGGCACAAAAATGATGTCGGTCAATTTTTGTTGGAGTTGATAAATTAAATAATAATATCTTTAACACTTCCCCCCTCAAGTTGGAGGTTATGTATCATATCAGTGAAGCTTATTAAAATGGTCAGAGAACAGAGCAATTGTTGAAGGACAAAAATGGATATACAGCGGTTGCCAAAAGCTGAAAAATGCTCAAAAATTGCAACAATTGCTAGAAAGCAAAAGTGCTAAAAGAACACTGCAGTGGCCTAAAAGTATAAATGCTTAAAGGACACAGCAGCTACTGGAATGTAAAAATGCTCAGAGGACCCATTCACATACTTGATGGTATATTTGTATTACATAATGTTAGATGTTAAGATGTGTGTTTATGTTAATTGGGCTCAGCCCATTCTGTATTAAGGGCCTTGGCCCATATCTTACATTATAAATAAACTATCCTATGTGTATGCAAAAGACACAAGGGAGATTTCTCCTAATCTTCTCTATTTATAACATGGTATCAGAGCCATGGTTAGAGCCTATCCTAACGAGTTCTAAGTGGGCATTTCTGTTTCCATCCGTTGTCGGGCCGCTATCGGACCACCCATTAATTTCTATTATCACGCACGAGATGTCTATACCTCGGCGTGAAGGGGGTGTGTTGGAAGTCCCACATCGACTAGAGATAAGACCAAATTATAATATACAAGTGAGGTGCAAACCTTATCTGACAAGCCGGTTTTGTGGGGTTGAGTTAGGCTTAAAGTCCACTTCTAACACATAATAATGGCTACCATCTATCTTATCTCATTGAAATAAGAGCTATTTGTATTTAAACATTCCACAAAAACATGCGAAATACTGGCACAAAGTACATCAATGACGGTGAGGTCCACTAATATTTGTATTACATAATAATGGCTACCATCTATCTTATGTCACTGAAATAAGAGCTATTTGTATTTAAACATTCCACAAAAACATGCGAAATACTGGCACAAAGTACATCAATGACTGTGAGGTCCACTGTTAGGGGCTGGAGAGTATACGAGAGAAAGAGGTATAGGAGAGAGAGAGAAGGGGACCAAACGGTAGAAGGCGAGGACCAAACGGTAGATAAGGAGGGACGACCAGGCCGAACCGTAGAAGGCGGGGAGCTAGTTGGCCGAGCGGTAGACAAGGAAGGACGACCAGGACGAACGGTAGAAGGCGGGGAGTTAGTTGGCCGAGCGGTAGAGAAGGAGGGACAACCAGACCGAATGGTAGAAGGCGGGGAGGTAGTTGGCCGAGCGGTAGACAAGGAGGGATGACCAGGCCGAATGGTAGAAGGCGGGGAGTTAGTTGGCCGAACGGTAGAAGACGGGGAGTTAGTTGGTCGAGCGGTAGACAAGGAGGGACGACCAAGCCTAACGGTAGAAGGCGGGGAGTTAGTTGGTCAAGCGGTAGACAAGGAGGGACGACCAGTCCGAACGGTAGAAGGCGGAGAGCTAGTTGGCCGAGCGATAGACGAGGGAGGACGACCAGGCCAAACGATTGGGAACAGCAGTTAGGATGGGCGGGAAATTAAATAAAGTAACAAGAGATAATTTGAGAAAATATTCAGCAGAGGATAATTAGAGTAACAAAGCCATATTTTCAGTATAAGTTAAATATAGTAAATAAGGCTAAATATATTTGTATCAGATAACTATAGGATTATTTTATATTAATCAGTATCTTTTGAGCAGGAATTAATTAGTATAAATAAGGGGAAAGATTAGGGTTAAGATATGCTTTTGATTTGTGAGTTTTGTAAGAGAGGTTATGCTGTCAGTTAACTGACGGAGATCTTGCTCCCAGTTATTGTTTATTTCTTTCAGCTAGTTGTCATCGTTCATTGCTCTGTGAGTGTGTGAGAGGTTGTACTGGGCTAGTTTACGTACTCAGGTACGTAACATCCACTAATATCATCCATACATAGCAACCAAATCTCTGAATTTTAAACATACTAACATGACTTACAAAAGTAGTTACCGCAAGGAAAAACACATCATCAATTAATGAATTATGATATCAGCGGTACAAGATTTGGACAATTCTTTTAAATCTTCTTTTCTAACCCCTAACATTGTTACATAATTTCATATTAGAAAGTTCAATAAATTCAAGTCCAATAAATTCAATGCCTAACTAGAATGCAGCTATCTTTATTTTTCTGCCATACAGATTATTTTCATATATCACAATTACCATGTGGACTACATAGACTAAAAAGCACTCTAGATTGATGATATACATAAAAGAAATTCTATTAGAAGTATAAAATCATTCAAAGAATGACTCCAAACATGAGACATCTAAAAAAGGAAAAAAATATAGTAGAGAACTATACACTGTAGGGGTCTGATCCTTACCCGAGTTGCTAAGTAACAAGCAAGGCTTATTTGTTTAGAAATATTGGCAATAGTTGCAAGAAGCAGGAAGCATCGAGGAAATGTGGGAGTAAGTAATTCAAGTCCAATGCTTGCAACAAAAAGAACAGATGTAGTGAACCTGACCCTCTTTGTACAGCAGGTACCAAAAAGACAAAAAGAAAGATTCATCAGATTTCTTTATACATGATTGGTGCATGTCAAACTGAAGTTTCAATCACCATCATCACTTCAAATCACTGTACTTCTTAAGTTCAGCTGACTTTATAATCAAATATAAGAATACAGTGCTTGTAACTCCAAGAAATTAGTTTTATTAAAAATAGAAATTAAAATACCTTTAAGTTTGTATCAAAAGCAGATGCTAGACTAGCAGTGTAGATGCATCTGCTTAGACGTCCAATGCCATCTTTTAAGACCCAATTAAGGGCAGCAGCAGATGGAAGAGAACTCGAGAATCCAACTCCCATGGCTGTAAACATTGCCTGAGACCAATCCATTATAACACAGTAAGTTCACATGCATTCCAAACAGCTACAGTTAGACCTACAAGAACTTTCATCACAGTTAAAAGAAGGATAAAATGTGCAACATATTCATTATGTGATAAAGATACAAAGAACCATATTCAGCTCACTCCTTCTTTCTCCCCTCGTAGCAACATGATGTGACAATAGATTGGTAAAAACCAAGTTTGAATGTTACCACAAATCAATTCATCAGGATTATCAATTTTCAAAAGAAAACAAACCCACCACCCAATAAGACACAAAACAATCTCTCAAACGTGTGTTTGCACAAGGTGCGTGCAGTCACCTGATGATATGCACAGCACATGACAACAGACTGATAAGCCCTGTATGAAATTTTCCTCATGTTAACACTAAAGGGGTTGCCAATTTTCAAAAGCAAACAAATTAATCACACAATTAAGACACATAGTCTCATCTCTCTCTCTCACACTCACACTCTTAATGATACGTGCATGACATATGGCAAAAGACTAATAAACAAAGTTTAAACTTTTCCACATGAATTAACACATAAGGTACTATCAATTTTCAAAAGGACACTCTAATCATCTAACCCCATAACACGAAACAGATGGTCACATAACAACTTCAACAGTTTTAGTTTAACAATTAACCCAAATAAAAAAAAACTAACAACCTTTTTTATTCTATTAATACTTACTTTTCCGATTTTAAAACCCGATTTATAAAGTATTTCCACTCTACTCAACAATCAATTTTCCCCCAAATTTTATCATGTTATGAATCTTTTTATTTGTGTCCACCAAGTATCTTAAAAACTGAAATAACATAACACCCAAGAAACATTTTATCCCCCTCCCTTCTTAATTTTTCAAATGCTCCATTCAAGAACTCGGAGAGCAAACCTTTAAAAAACAGAAATGTGCTCCTGGGACAAAGACCATGTTGGGAGAAAATTTTCCTTTAAGCACTTGTAATAAGAGAAAAAAAAATAAGAAAACAAATTAAATATATATCTCTATAAACTAAATATGAATTGGTGGTTAAGTTAATATCTAGAAACTCTCTCATCTTACTAATTTCAATGTGTGAGCTAATTTTATGCAAACATGCTAGAAGCTAGTGTTTAATTTGCAGTTAGCACACACCATACACACCCAGATGCCTTGCAGAGACAAATAACTATTAGAAAACATAAAACAGATTTTTTTAACAATAAGCAAACAAGGACTAACCTGAGTGGCGAGCACTTGCAGGGCGGAGCTGAAAACCCGATGCAGAAGCTTCCACTTCACATACTCCACATAGTTCCCCGTCACCCCTCTCGGAATAAAGAACTCCCTCACAACGGACCCGCACACCCTCAACACCCTATCATCGAAGTCAACGTCAGCATCCGCGGCGCCACCGTCTACGGTCACCACCTGCAGGCAGTTCCCAGCCCAGAAGAATCTAGAAGTTTCGGTGGGTCTCCTGACAACCACAAAGGGAAGCCGAACCGGCACCTCCTTCGCAACCCCTCCATCAGAGACGCAGTCCAGGGAGGTTCGGAGCGAGGAAAGGGGCGAGACTCTCCTAAAGGAGAGATTTTGGTTAGTGGGTGGGGCTGGTTCGTTGGAATTTGTGAGGTTCCATGGTGTGTAGTGGTTGGTGGATAGGCGAAGAAAGAATGGCATGAGAGTTTGGATAGGAACGCGTGGAGGTTGAAGGAGGTTCAAGCCAGGTTTTTGTTATTGTTTTGCAAAAGAAGAAGAAGAAGAAGAAGAAGGGATAAGAAGAAGATGATGAAGAAGAAGATGGTTAAGAAGAAGATGATGAAGAAGAAGAAGATGATGATGATGAAGATGAAGAAGAAGAAGATGGTAAAGAAGAAGAAGAAGAGTTTTTGGTCTTGAGTTGGGAGAGAAAGGTTGGAAATGAAGGGAAGAGAATATAGCTGAGAAAGAAAGAGAATGTGTGTTACAGCACATTCTTGTAAGAGCAGAGAAATAATGAAAATACACAATTGTTTCACAGAAATTTTTATTAGGTTAAAAATCATAAATAAAAATATAAGAATTTTTATTGTCTTTTGCATAATGATTTTCTTTTTCAATGTGATAATTTTAATTTTTAAAAAATGAAATAGTTTAGTAGAGAAGACATGTTGAGCCGGCACATGATTACCAAAGTTTCATAGGCTCAAACATTAATAAACTCTTGCAAAAAAAACAATATTTTCTGTATATAAAAACTATACTATTTATGCTATTTGTTAATCCTTCATTGCTCTAATCAAGATTTGAATAGATGACCACTTACCCCTTCAAAGATTCTCGCTAGCTGAATTACACATACCTTGTATAAAAAACATACAATATCCATAACAACAAACTCAAATTTTATTACAATATTATTTCTAAGTTTTATATTTTTTCGGGTCTTACATTCGTACCTTTTCAAGAAATTTATTTCCTGAAAATTGATCTACTCATAAAAAAAAGATAGGGATACTCGTTCTTTATAAATTCTTATAACTCCCAAGTTATCTCCTGTGTAACTTCATCCCAAAATACCTTCAGAATGTCATTTCCTTGCAATGTCTTGGTTTCTACATCTAATACTCGTACCATTCCAACATCTATAGTTAAATCCTCCTTGACTTGAATGACATCATCCTCCAACACATGAACAAGATCTGAAACATACTTCCTCAACTAAGATACATGAAAAACATTATGCAAGTTTTCCAACTGAGGTGGTAGTGTTATCTTATATGCTACTAGACCAACTCTCCTTCGCACTTGATATAGCCCTAGAAACTTTGGCAAAAACTTCATTGACTTTATAGCTCTCCCAACTCCTATTATTAGTGTCTCTCACAAAACACATGATCTCTAACTTCAAACTATATTGGTCTCCTCCTTTTATCTGCATAAGAATTCTTTTTACTTTGAGTGACTCTCATCCATTCTTGAATCATTTTCACCTTGTTAGTAATCTATTGCAACAACTCAATACCTACTGTCACTAATTCTCCATCCTGAAACCCACACAATGACGTTCGACATCTCCTTCCATACAAAGCTTCAAACTGTGACATCTTGATTCTAAAATCTTAACTATTGTTGTAAATGAACTCAACCAACGGTAAAAACTCATTCCAACATCCTAGATGGTCCAAAACATAGGTCCTCAACAAATCTTCCAACGACTTAATGGTTCTTTCGCATTTCCATCAGTTTGATGATGATATGCTGAGCTCATCCTTAATTGTGTGCCCAAAGCTCTCTGCAATGTTTGCCAAAACCTTGATGTGAACCTCAAATCTCGATATGAAATAACACTTGTAAGCACCCATGGAACCTCACTATCTTCAGGATATACAACTCTGTCAACTTCTCCAACGACATTCGTTCATTGATTGGTAAAAAGTGAACACATTTTGTCAACATGTTCACGATTACCCAAATGGAATCGTGACCCATCGATGATCTAGGTAGGTGAGTTACAAAGTTCATCGAGATATTGTCCCACTTAAACTAAGGAATCTCCAACTATTGCAACATTCCTCTTAGTCTCTGGTGCTCCACTTTAGCCTTCTAACATATCAAACAAGACGATACAAACTCAACCACATCTCTCTTCATCCCACTCCACCAAAACGAATCCTTCAAATCTTTGTACATCTTAGTCATACCAGGATGTATACTAAGATGACTCTTATGGCCTTCTTCTAAGATTATTCTCCTCAACTCTGACTTCATCGACACACACACTTTATGCTTGAACTGAAGAATACAATCGACACCTATAAAAAAAATCTTTGACCTGACCAGTACCTAATAATTCAATTGTGCATTACAACCTTTATCTGCCATATGTTCTGCCTTTATATGCTTTAATAAGTCACTTGTAATAGCCTAAGATGACTCTTATGGCCTTCTTCTAAGATCATTCTCCTCAACTCTGACTTTATCGACACACACACTTTATGCTTGAACCGAAGAATATAATCGACGCCTATAAAAAAATCTTTGACCTGACTAGTACCTAATAATTCAATTGTGCATTACAACCTTTATCTACTATATGTTCTGCCTTTATATGCTTTAAGAAGTCACTTGTAATAGCCAAATGACTACAGCAGATATGCTCTTGATCCACCTGTAAACCCAAATTCATATCTCGCAACTTCTCGATCAATTATAACTCTTTCATCATTAAAGCATCAACATGAACCTCCTTTCTATTCAAAGCATCAACAACGACATTTTCTTTACTCGAATGGTACTTCAACTCACTCAAAGCTGTAGTCCTTCAAGTACTCCATCCACTTGCTTTGGCGCATGTTGAACTCTTTCTGGTCGAACAAATACTTCAGACTCTTGTGATCGTTGAAGATTTAGAAATGTGCCCCATAAAGATAATGTCTCCATGTCTTCAAAGCAAACTCTACTGTAACCAACTCCATGTCGTGTGTAGGATAATTATTCTACATTTTTTCTTCTCTGTTACCTTCATAACAACACAAGTAGCTCCCTCTCTGATATCCTGCAAAACTTCCCGAGACGTAATCTTCTTCACATGTTCCTCTTCTGGAAAAATGACCTTTTACTAATCACAATTAATGAGAACACCATTGGTCGTCAACCAATCCATCGCTAAGATTACATCCAAGCCCTCAAGTGGTAGACACAATAGATTAACCTTGAATATGTGTGTGACCATTTCTAACGAACACCCAATACAAATTGAGTTGGTTGAAACTTTCTAGATATTGTGTAGAAACCACCAACTCATATCCCAAATCAAACACGGTAATCCAAGCTCATCCAAACAAGCAAGGGATATAAATGAGTGTGTTACACCAAATTCAAACAGAACATGCACACATCTATCATTCAAGAAACAATTGTCTTGGATTAAGTTACCTAATTTAGACGCCTCGATCCTTGTCATCGCGAAGACTCGTTTTGCTGCCTTCGGCTTCTCTCTAGAAGACTTCTATGTCTACGACACTTCACTTGATGTTTTCTTTTCTAGACATGAAGCTGCAAAGTGTCCTTGCTTATGACAAAAATAACATTTATTTTCCTCAGGCTACAGAGCTGCCAATTTCGAACAATTCCTCTTAATGTGAGGACCTCCACACTCATAACACTTTAAGCCTCCAAAACCTCCCTACTGTGGCTTGTCATATGGCTTTTTGTGGTACTTACCTCTAGAGATACTCGATTAATCTAGTAAGGTTTTCAACTACAAATTCGGGTTTACAACATATGAACGGATAATCGATTATTCCAGAGACAAGACTCAACACACACGCGCAGATAATTGATTATCACTAATTATAATCGATTATTTGAGAGGCCAAAATCGTTGTGGACAAATTCGATAGGCTTATAGCTTTCATACATGATCTCCAAACTTCGTGAAAACCAAATTAACACCTTATGTACACATTCAAGCATCCTAGATACGTGGAAAATACCTAGATACTGACATCATGCCAAATGAATCATCCAAAATTCATCACCATGCAAATTAAAACCAATACGACATGAAATATTGTAATATCCAATGAAACACCCCTTACAACACCCATTTGCATAAGATAACCTTCAACTTCAACTTTCATATTCCTCATATACTCAACCATCACACACAAATTAATACAAATCCCAAGCCCTAATTCATATGTCATGTACCCAAGCAAATCATACTCTTTCATTTAAAATCACCCTCACATATATACATGCACCATGATTCTCATCATAATCATATCAACATAAAAGAATACATAAATAGCCAACATACAATGGATATCTCAACATAGAACCATCATCCATACATTAGCATACCCTTACCCATCAATGGAAATAGAAAATCATAAACCCTATTCACATGTACATGCATAAAAAACTAGGTAAGCTCCACGTCATTAATTTGTTTACTGTATTTTTTTAACTCTTACACGTATATTTAAAAAACATAATTAACATTTATGTAATTAACTAAAGGTTTAATCAATTTGAAGGTCCCTATTTGTGCAGATTCGTCTCAAATAGGTCCTTGTATTTTTTTTGTTCCAATTAGGTCCATTTTTTTTGTAAAATTGAGTCAATTATGGCCTTCCCATTAATTGATGTGGACGACGTTAACTTTGGTGTCTAGTGGCATACTAAGCTAGCAATTAATAACCACGTGACACAATGACGTCTCATTACGTGGATGAGACCGAAATGCGGTCCCAACCACTGCAACTACTTCAACGCAAATAGCTTCGATGAAGACAATTTCAACAAGAAAATTCAACGTTTTCCAATAGAAATCAAGTTCAGTTCAAAATCAGGAGTTCAATCTCATAATCAATCGATTTCAGTAGTGAATTAATTTCGAATCAAACAAACTCATATTTTTCGTGATGTTGTTAGCAATAGTCATGACTCACCCTGTGATGTTCATTTCCTACTCCGCGTCCACATCAAACGACCCATCAAGCCCTCGAAACCCGTCTTGTCGTTCGAGGGAAGTTCCAGGACTGTGATGAACCACGGGATTAGCATGAACCACCATTGATTCATGGTCCAACCAAAGATGTAAGTTTGCGTTTATCAGCCAGTAAGATATACCCTTCACTACCCCTATTCCGAACACGTGCTCATTCCCATCCAGAACTTTCCCAAAAAACAACGTCAAATCGATGTCGTATGAGGAAAGGTTAAAAGGCCTGATCGCCACCATGGGCTCCTAGAACAAAGGGTTGATCCCGTCAGTGAATATCACCGGAAACGGAACCTCCAACCCAACAACCTTACCGTCAATCGTCGCGTAAACTTCCCTGTACGCGTCATTCCCACGCTTTGTCTCCAAACCATTTGTCGTGATGTATGAAGTCGGCGGGTTCGAGTACCAAGGCTCTTCGGGGAAGGATATCTTCTGAGGACGCGCAGATGCAACGGATCTAGCGGAGGGCGAGGAGACTGAAGCAGATCGTGGCGATTGTCTCCGAAGCGGCAAAGTAGAGTTTGAAGAAGAAAGGAATGCACGTTCTGCCCTGGAGGAAGCGCGATTACATGCTCACAAAGTGGCTCTCTCTGTCTAGCGTTAGGGAGAAGCAACCCCCGTCCTCCTCCGTGCAAGTCGCTATAACTTCGTCGGAAACAATGTACTCAGGTGATGCAACGTCGAGGGAGAGCAATTGCGGTGAGTTGGAGGTGATCTTCAGCAAGTCACCATAGAAGAACGAGATTGAGTGTCATGTCATTAAAAATTGCTTGGTCAGCATGCCATGACACAACAAAATTTAACGTCGTCCACTGAAATTAATGGCAAGGTTCCAATTGACTCAATTTTACAAAAATAAGGACCTAATTGATGAGATAAAAAAAATACAAGGACCTATTTGAGACGATTATGCAGAAATAGGGACCTCCGAAATGATTAAACCTTAACTAAATATAAATATATATAAACTTAATTTTGTTAAAAATATTAAATAAAAATATCAATTATAATAAAAATATTTGTATAACATTTTATATACAAATTAAATTTTGTTTGAATTTGGGCAAAGATAAAATTGTTTAATTTTAAAAAACATTAGGACTAAATTGAGACAAAATGAAGATAGAGAGACAAAAGTGAGACCAATGCAATGACATGTGGCAACATGTGACACAAAATCAATTAGACACGTGGTAATTTAAAAAAAATTAAAAAATTAAAAATTATGTAAAAAATAAAAAAAAAATCACGAACTGACACATGACACCTCTTTAACGTTGTTAGTACGAACCTAATAACAATGATCTAACAAAAATATTAAAATAAAGAAATAACATAACAATTATGTTCTAACAAAAATATACACTTAAAAGCACTAATTTCTAAATAAAACTCAAAGTTTTAAAACTACTTTATTTTTACAACCCATATTTCTCTATCTTAGTGTTGTTAAACATTGTAAATCATCCTAGACAATACACACATCAAAATATTTGTGTACTAAGTACTTTTTTTTTCTTTTGTTTTTGAATAAGTTTAAAGACATAAGTGACATGTTATAGTTAAATGTTAGCATAACTACCAATTCATAATTTTTCTTTGGATTTCAAATATTATTTGGTTATTTGATTAAGTGTTTTAACTTTGTCATTAATGTTTCTTCGGCCTAATTAATCATATCATGATTTCATAATTTTAATTGTGATTAAGAAACCACCATTTTATAAATTAGAATCTAGGTAAAAAGTGTAGTTTATAACTGAAAATTGGTGTGCTCTTGAGTAGTCTCAAGTATTTTCTCATTGAAAAATCATGGTAGAATAAATTTTGTGATTTTTTTGAATTAACTGTGTGATTGAAAGAGAAGCATGAAAGGAATTATTTTTGTACTGTATATAAATTAGACTAAATGACCTTGATAATAATATATTGAATAAAATAATATAATAATAACATATTTTTTAATTGACAATTATATCTTTTGATAAAAAAATAATTTTGTTATAACTAGTTTTTCCACTTAGAATAATATACAATATCTTTTTTAATTTTTAAATATATTCTTAAGTTATATTTTTTAAATTACATTATTTAAATTAAAAAAATAGGGACCCAGGTGGATAATAAATTATACATGATTAAATATATATATATATATATATATATATATATATATATATATATATATATATATATATATATATATATATATATAACGAAGAAAATTTTAGTAAAGAAGATAGATGTAAATAATAAGCTTACATTTGTTGATGTTTGATGCAGTACAATATTTAAAAAATAACCTAACCTTCGTTGCATTTATACACCTGTACGTTTTACCTTGTCATAAATATCTCTCATCTCTCCGTCTATGCTCACTCCACTTGTGCCAAACTCAAGCGTGGTTGTTGCACTTCACTCACACTCAAACAAGTTCCACGCTTTTCTCTTTTTTTCTTTTTCTTTTTTCTTCTTTCTTCTTTCTCTCAGTTTACTCTCCACAAAAATCTAAGATTTTCTGGGTTCACACAAGCTTATCCTCTGCGCGCGCGCCTACAAGACTTCGATCACTCCTGTTTCACTCCAACACCGTCTCAGGGTTGCAAATACGTAAAATTAATTAATAAAAATACGTGCTTTTTTGATGGGTCACCCTTGAATTGCATCTTGTCTTTTCTTTTCGCTTAATTCTGAATTTCCTTGCTTGTGACAGGTTTTCGTGACGTGGATAACTTCTGGGGCGGTGGTTTAAGCTTTGATCCGAGGGACTGGTATGCTTTTTTTTTTTCTTCTCTTTCTGGTTCAATTGGGAGAGTTGAATTTGATTGTGGACTTTTCTTTAGTCTGTGCCGTTTTTGAGAATAAGAGGGAATTAGAAGGAAAGGGAAAAAATTGTCAACAATTGAGAGAGTTCAATTCACGGTGGCGTTTAAAAGGTTTAATTGAACAAGGGAAAAATGTATGGAATGTGATTGCTTGTATTATGAGTTATTTTCATGTTTAAGGTTCCTTAAATTAAATTTTCCTTCTTTACAGAGAAGATCTCTAGTCTCTTGGAATTGGGTTTGTCCCGATGAAGCCTACTATGGCTCAGAATCAGAGTAATTGGGAAGCTGATAAAATGTATGTTGTCACTTGCTTTATTCTTGCCCTGTTCTTCTGTTTGACTCTAATTATAATTATAATAATAATTATAATTGTTATTTTTATTTCTCCCTTTTCTGCTTTGATCCTGACTTGTTTGTTTATTTGCTTCCCTATTTTTTTTTTGTTATTCTGCAGGCTTGATGTTTATATTTATGATTATTTAATGAAAAGAAAATTGCATGCCACTGCAAAAGCTTTTGTCGCAGAAGGAAAGGTTGCCACGGATCCAGTAGGTGAGATTGCTGATTATTTTTTACAATGTTAATGTTTTGCCTCACCACAATGGTCATTGTATGAATTAAGTCAAAATGTTTGTCTATTATTAGTCTTCTTTTTGGCTGGGTGACTAGTTTATTATTAGTCTATAGTTCATTGCTTTAGGGTTGGGTTTCTTTGTTAATCATGTACGGTGTGTTTGTTTGTGGGAATTAGGGGAAAAAGAAATATATTGGATTTGTAAATATAGGGCAAAGAGAATTTTTGAAGTGGGCCACGTCAAGAAGGACTTCTTCAATATCAACTGCGAAATGTGAGGGAAGAAGGGGATTATTATTATTTTTTTTCTTTTAAATGTTTGAAAAATCTAAAAACGTTTGTAACATTAACATATAAAATAATTTTATATCAAGGAAAATATAATATAATAGAAGAGTTTACTGTTGATACATGGTGAAAAAATTTATACTATCAACTAGTAAGATAACATCTTAAGTATGAATTTTAAAGTAGTTACCATAGTCACTTGCACTTAGATTATTTAGTGTGGGGTTGTTCCAGCTTATCCAATGGTCCAAATTTGAGTTCTGGGTAAGAATTGCATAGTTAATAGAATCCTATGAAATGGTATGTTTTGATATATACTTATATGTATCACAAGATAAATCTTAAATGACTTTGTATCTTACTATAAATGAATTAATCTTTGTAATTTCTTATCACTGATTATATTCAAACGATTCCATGATTCATATGTTTACGATTTGATACAAAATTACAATTTGCGATTCAAAAGATAGCTTGGTGATTCTTAATTCAAATATCAATTTGATAACATTGATGAACTGTGTTCTGTACTTGGAGGGAGAATGTCCCGAGGAGGATTGGTAAAGAACAAAATGGTAATTATCATAATATTCAATGATTTTCAATAATATTACAATCTAGGATGAGTGGATATTGTGCAAAAATTATACATTGATTTGATAGTGTATTTTAATTAAATTCATTTAATTAGTTTTTGTATCATTTCTTAATTTCTTTTCTCTCATCTAAAAGGTTAGGAAGAAAATTTTTCACTTTTTGTTTTTATTTCTCAGTTCAAACAAAGGCTTTTTCTACTGTATTCCCCTTTATTTGCATCCTCCGCATTTCTTTCTTTCTCATTTTTTTCTTCCCTGTATCACTCCTAGTCGAGGGCAGTAGAGAATGGTTTCTCTGGTAAATCAACTTATCCTCTGAGCTTGTGCTTTTTCCTTTCTCTTTCCTTACAAAATCTCGGCTTTTGTTTAAACCTTGTTGTTCAAACATTGGGGGCATTATTGCTAGTTTATGATAGTATATATGTTTGAGGTGGTTGAGCAATGGAGTTTATGTTTGAGCTGTATTGTTTGGTCCTTGACAGCTATTGATGCACCTGGAGGATTCCTTTATGAGTGGTGGTCTGTCTTTTGGGACATATTCATCTCAAGGACAAATGAGAAACATTCTGAGGCTGCTGCAGCTTACATTGAGGTAATCTTATCATGTTGAATCTATGTTTTTCTGTTCCTTTGTTATTATTGCAGCAAACTGAATATATATTTGCATGTTGGTAGACACAGCAAACAAAAGTTAGAGAACACCAACAACTTCAAATACAGCAGATGCAGCTAATGCAGCAACGCAATGCACAATTACAGCGAAGAGATCCTAATCATCCTGCTCTTGGTAGTTCCATAAATGCTATGAACTCTGAAGGAATGTTGGGACAGCAACCAGCAAGTGTGTTGGCAATGAAAATGTATGAAGATCGAATGAAACATCCCCAACCAATGGATTCAGAGGCATCTCCAACTCTTATTGATGCTAATAGGATGGCCTTACTCAAATCAGCAGCTAGTCATCAAGGGTAAATAAATTTGCTTTAGTTTTTAGTTACTGTAGGTTAGAGAGTTATTCTTAACTGGATCTTAACAACTTTGATTGGGCTGTTCATATTTTGGATTCTTTTTGCTGCCTCAGCCAATTGGTTCATGGAAATTCAGGGAATATGTCAACTGCATTGCACCAAATTCCTGGGCGAACTCCTTTGACCACTGTAACTACTTCAACCATATTCTATGTTGGCGATTTCTTGAGCTTTTTCTACTATTTTCTCTTCTACATGTGACAAGCAACTTGACAAATTATGTTTACAGGACATAAAAACAGAAGTTAATTTAGGGGCCCCTCCAAAGAGTTTGCCTATGGATACATCAGTTTATCGACAAGCAATTTTACAATCAAAATCAGGGCTAGGGAGTGCAGGTATTACCACTGTGCCACCTTCATGTTGTTACATCAAATTTCTACCTTAATGACTATATATGAATAATTTTAACTTTCTGTCTTCATAAATAGTCCAATTCTTATTTTATAGGTGAATTAGTCAAAATATCTGTGTCTAGTTCTTTTTCTGTCTTCATCATTAATCTTTTTTTTTTCTGTGGATTGCTGTGGTTTAGAAGGCCACATTGCTGGTGCGCGTGACATGTTTTCAGTGGTGAAAAATGAAAGATAGTTTTGTTTCCTGTTGTGTTTCTTAATAATCGTTTGTCAAGTTCAAAATTTTGGTTTCCAATATATCTTAAGTGATGAAGGAAGTTCCTCATTGGAAATGCAAGCTTTGCAACCTTGCAGTGGATTCGGTCATGCATTTGTAGTGTGGGTTTTATGTGTAGTTATAATATTAATTCCTTGCATATGGATTCGCTCATGATGGCCTTGTTATGACATTAATACCTAAATTTGTCTTCCATATATATTGCAGAATAGTAGACATGGTGGAATCTTTCTATTGACACTTATGATTTTGTTTATTAATTATCCTTCAGGATTAAATCAAGGTGTTACAGGTCTTCCATTGAAGGGTTGGCCTCTAGCATCTGTAAGTTGAATGGTATCTTCATAAATGTTGTTTCTCTTTAGGCTATTGAACTCCTTGAGAGTGGAATTATTGACCAATTCTTTCTTTTACAGGGAATTGATCAACTAAGGCCTAATTTGGGTGTACAAGTTCCGAAGCCCAATTTGACAACCCAGAACCAATTTGTCATGTCATCACAACAGCAACAGGTCTTGACTCAGAATAACCTTGGAAATTCTAGTTATGGTGACATGGATCCTCGTAGGCTTTCTGGTCTTCCTCGAGGTAGCTTGAGTGCAAAGGATGGTCAATCTACCAGGAACGATGGATCTATTTGCTCCCAAATGCAGTCTGATTCACCTAAGGTTGGACTAGCTTTTTAAAATTTTTGAAATGTCAATTAAAATTTAAAAACATCAATATTCGGTTAACATGTAAAATATCTTTCAATTCAACGGGTATCACATGTGGAAAACTTTTAAGAATAGACTAAAGTTCTAAGAATTGCTTGAGTGAGAGCTTCTAGCAAACTTGGTAGTTCATAGTTCTATACATACAAAAACATAGCCTTGTCCCATTAGTTGGTTCGTCTATATATAAAAAAATAGAGGAATTAGTACATCTTATTCGTAAAATATAAAGAATTAAAATATCTCATATGATTCCAATCTTTAGAATTATACATCATTCCTAATGACTGCACTATAATTATTTCCAACATAATCAATGTTTTATATTGTATTTTCCTTGTGTTAATACAAATTGAAACAAAGTACACACTTCGAGATCAATTTTAATATTCCCTTTTGGTTTTATCTTTAATGGGTGTAGCAGATGAAGATGGCCCAGTCACAACATTCATTATCTCAACAACAGGAGCAATTACAGCAGCATCAACTGCAGCAGGTTGTGCTTAATGTCTCACTTTTTTCTTGGTGGATGGTGACCTGATGTACTTCGTACCAAGTGTCCCCACCAAAATTTATCTCAATTTTAAAGCTAATTAACTTGGTGTTTCTGCTTTGACATCAGAATAACAGAAAAAGAAAACAGCATTCTGGAGCTGCCAATAGCACTGGCACTGGTAACACTGCTGTTCCTTCACCTAATTCACCACCATCAACTCATACACCTGGTGATGGATTAAATACAGCAAACAACATGCAGCATGTTAACAATGTGCAAAAGAGCATGATGATGTATGGTACAGAGGCAACAGGAGGCCTTGCATCATCCTCCAATTTACTGGTAAGTTTTGTCAATAATATTAGTTTATTTTTGTGTTTGTCATCATATAAATTATGTATTCTTTGCACATTTGATGTGCTTATCTTGATTGTTGACCTGTATGGCATATGTTTTTACTTTGTACTTACAGTTCATTGTTCTACATTACATATGTTTATTTCAGTTGTGATTAGTTGAAACGTTCTGTTTAGCTAACTATTCAGATTGCCGCAAACAAGTAATAGTCCACATGATGTTTTGATATTAGTCAATCAGGCGGGTTTAAGAAGTAGATTCTATTACTAGACTAAGATACATCAAATTATTTTAGACTTAACTGGATCATAGCTTCCAATCAAATTCTATTATATTGATAGCTCTCATCAGCTGTTATATTGTTCTTATCAGTTGTACAGAACCGAAACTAACTAGAACACTGGTTATATAATGTCACAATAACCATTAATCTTGATGAGAATATTTGAGTGTCCATGCTTTGAGATATACTGAGTTAATAAGCTTTTTTGAGCTCTGGGCACTATTATTTCATAAACCAGGAGGACATGGAACGATTTGGAGATGTTGATGCCTTAGATGATAATGTAGAATCCTTTCTATCAAATGATGGTGGAGATGGTGGAAATCTCTATGGAGCAGTGAAACAAAGCCCAGCTGAGCAACAGAAAGAGTCTTCAAAAGGTAATCTTTATATATGACTCTCTTCTTTATCTAAGTATTACTGAAAATTATCATTAACCTCCTTTTTCATTTCAGGTTTCACCTTTGCAGAAGTTAGTAGCATAAGATCGAGGAACAGCAAAGTTACGTGCTGTCACTTTTCTTCAGATGGAAAGTGGCTTGCCAGTGCTGGAGATGACATGAAGGTAATTCCCTTGAATAATAAAGATAGTGTGCATCATTAAAGGAACGTTGGTAATTTTTTTTTTCCTTGTGAATTATCTTTTTCTATTGTATAGATAATAGGATTATGCTGATTGATTTTTTGTGCACATAAATGATTGTTTTGTGAGAAATTGGTCTCTCGTATTTGGCTAATTTTCAAAACAACTGCTTTGAGCAAATTTTCATTCAATATATAAATTCAAATACTAAAAGTTGTATATGTTGCTTTTTCGTGGGGATGCATTCATTAGGTTGTCTTCTGGAACATGGACACTTTTAAGACAGAGAACAGTCCTGCAGAACACAAAGCAGTTATTACAGATGTCCGTTATAGACCAAATTCACTTCAGGTGGCAACTGCCTCAATGGATAAATGTGTGCGGTTATGGGACACAACAAATGTAATGGTCTTTTTCCTGTTTTATTATAAATTATGTGTAGCTCATACATATGATGTTTAAAACTTGTAACTAGATTCTAGCTGCTTCAGGCCTTGTTCCCTGCGTTTGTAATTATATTCTATTAGCTGCAATTAACTTTTTTTCTTTCTTTCTTTCAACGCACAGCCTAACCGCTGTGTACAAGAATATAGTGGGCACTCTTCACCTATAGTGTCTCTTGATTTCCATCCTAAGAAGACTGAACTTTTCTGCTTCTGCGATGGAGAAAATGAAATTCGGTATTGGAATATTAACTCTCCCAACAGCATGCGAGCAACTAAGGTTTGTTGAGTAAATGCATTTATCATTTCCTCTGAATATTTTGTGATGCGTGTGATATTTTTCTCACAATTGATTGTTTTAGGGAGGTAATACACAAGTGAGGTTTCAGCCTAGACTGGGGCATTTACTAGCAGCAGGTTCTGATAAAGGAGTGTCAATTTTTGATGTTGAATCTGACACAAAAATCTACTCCCTGCAGGTATAGTCCATATGCACATTTGCTTGGTTATCTATAATGTAGTAGTGTAATGTAATCTGATTTCAACAAAGGCCATTCAAATTGTATAATCACAGAGATGAATTTTAAACCCATCCTTCATAAATTGAGGGTTGTTTGTCTTATATAAGTTTCTTATCAGCTAATATCTAAATATTTGATGGAGTTTGTTCTATTTTCTCTGTTCTCCTCTTTCTATTTTTATCGATGTCTGTTATAATAATCTAATTTGCAGTATAGATGAAAAAATATAACTTGGCAAATCAGAGAGGCAATAATTTGTTAGAGGAAGACGTCTGTTATAATTATCTAATTTGCAGTATAGATGGAAAAATTAACTTGGCAAATCAGAAAGCAAATGAGACGCAATAATTTGTTTGAGGAACTGAAGATTTGTTATGGAACATTACTATCTTATTTGGAAGTTTGCATCTTTGATGGATTTTTGTTGTTTAAATTAAATCATTTTGTGTTTGTAGGGTCATCCTGATCCAGTGAGCTATATTTGCTGGGATGGAAATGGTGAAGCCTTGGCATCTGTGAGTCTTAATATGGTAAAGATTTGGAGTTTGAACTCAGGAGAATGCGTTCAAGAGATCAGCTCTACTGGAAGCGGATTCCATTCCTGTGTTTTTCATCCAAGTTATTCAACTTTGTTGGTGATTGGAGGATTTTCGGTAAGCTTTTGTACATTGCCTTTTGTAACTTGTAATAAACACATGGTTTCAAAAATCAATCTTCTGGACCTGCATGCATCAGACAATGGAAAAACATTCCACTAAACTTGGGTTGGCTTGGATGAAAAAATACCATTAGGCTCCATCAAAACCAAGAAATTCAACACATCCATTATGATTACGTGGTCTTCATTGCTTCAAACTTTCCATCAGATCAATAACACTCAATCTTCTGGTTTCGTTTCTTTCACTTCCATTTAACTTGGATAGAAAAAAAATATAATAAATTGAGTGATATGTCTTCCATGAACCAGCTATAACATTTCCGAGGCAGCTAAATCCAGAAAATACGATTTTCAAAAAGTCTCAAACCATCAGAAGGAAAAAGAAAGGCTTAGCTTGAGAAGTTTTACTACATTGGTCTTTTAGTGATAATGTGTTAATCAAGAGCTAATTTACTAATATACATTTTTTTTTCTTCCTTATGGTTTTGCAGTGCTTAGAGTTATGGAACATGAGCGAGAACAAAAGCATGACAATTCCTGCACATGAAAATGTAATATCTAGCATGGCTCAGTCTTCTGTCACTGGAATGGTTGCATCTGCAAGTTTTGACAACTATGTAAAGGTGTGGAAATAAAATCCGTATTTAGATCCTAACACCACCTATATTCTTTATCAACAGAGACCTTACTCAAAGCAAAAAGGGGTCTCTGAATTTAGTTTTCCTTTTTTTTTTCCCTTTTTATATAATAGTGCCAATCCAAACCCCTTACCATTACCTTAATCTTAGTTGTCTTCTACGTAGATGTTGCAATAAGGTATATTACTAGACTCACGTAAATATATATACAATTTTGCATTTAGTTGTAAACTTGAAGAAATTGCACTCAGCTGCAGTGCAATTTTTATTCATAGGGTTTTAATATATTGTATTGTATGTTGGTTGTGAAAACTAGTGGAATTTTCTCACCACCATCGTGTGATAATATATTTCTTTCGCTTTGTGCAATTCATTTTTATAGCAGCACCAGCAAAATTCAAGGTAATTTATTTTCCCACTTAAGAAATCCATTATTGTCCTTGGAGCTTAATTATTTACTTCAAGAAATTAAATCCTGTACTATTAATTACATCATTCAATATTTTTTAACAGTTATATTTTTCAAAACTCAGACTAAAATACCAAATTTAAAGTTATTTGATATTTTATTAGCTAAGAATAAAATTCACATATTATATATATATATATATAAAAGGAAACCTTACAGTACAATAAAATGCCAAACCCAAAACAACAAAATACCAACTCAAGTTAAAATCGAATCCCCTTGTATAAATCCTTTTCAGTAAGCAAATTTGTGTAATTTTGTAAAAAAAATTGTGCACTATGTAATCCACCCCATTTAGTCCGTAAATTATATTCAGTCTAATTTGGAAGGACGTCAACATTTATTTCTAGTGTTATAACCAAACTAACGTCAAGCAACAAATCTCCGACATATAATGTCATATTTAAGTGTATTGAATTCTTTTATAGATGAGGATCTAAGAGTAGATGGCATGACAGAGTGGTAGTAATTATTGTCTTAGATTAATTTTTACTTCTAACCTAAGTCATTACATAAATTATATGCATATTTAATAGTTATATTTATTTTTATATTTGTTTTCATTTATTTTTTATGCGATATTTTATCTATTCACAATCATTTCACTGTAGTTTAATGCTCATTTGACACCTTGCGTACGACAAACTAGTATTATAGTCGATTTTTTTATTTTTATTTTTGGTAGTAAATTCTTGCAAGAAAATGAGTATCATTTCGAAGATGGAGAAGTTAAGAGACCCATCTTGATAAACTTAATGCAAAGATGATTCTACTAACTTATTTCCCACCATCCTATGAGAACTTGGCGAGTTATTGGAGCACAAGAAATTATTGTTGTTAAGACCATGATCGTATAAAAGTATTAAATCACACTTCGTGAAAAGTTTTGATTATTAAAAATATAAGTAACCAAATTCTATGAAACTTCTAACACATTTTCTGTTTAGCAAAGTTACTATCATATATTAGAACCTTATATTATGTTATGTTATACGATATTAAAGAGTATTAAAGATGAAAATACAAATTAGCTTTATAAAGAATGTTGAATAGAGTATGAGATTTTTTTTCACATACTAATAGACCATATAACAAATAAACTAAAATAACATAACAAATTATACTAGTTCGTCCATAGCTCTTAGATTACATCCATTTATCTTTTAAGAAAATTTTCAAACAATTTCATTAAATATTGATTACAAATGACTTGAGATAACAATGGGATAAGATGAGAATATCTTTTGCTATCCTATATTCATCCAAAAAAATCACTTCTATCCCCATATCTAAGCTAAATAGGTATCAAATTTTTGTCTCATCTTCATCTCCACCAAACAACGAGTATATACTCGTCGTACCCATATATATTTTCTTACTATTTTAATATCAATTACTTATTTTTATAAAATAATAGAAAATTACGACAAACGAATATAATATTATCAAATATTAAATATCAAAAGAAGATATTCTTATTTTTTAATATCAAATATACATTTTGAATTAAAATACCAAATAAAATTTAATGAGAACAAAATTATTTATTAAATTTGAAAACATTAATGAAACCTAGTCGATAAAATTTAAAAATATTTTTTAAAAAATATAAAAGGAAAACAAATATTCAAATTAAAAAATATTTTAAACGTCTCTTTACTTCAAAATGTAAATTCTAATGAAATTTATTTTTTTAATACACTAATAAAAATTGTAATACGTCACTTGATCAAAATCAAAGAGCAAATATTAAACTAATAATAATTAAAATTTAACATATATTTCATTTTTGAACTTTGATATATGTTGGACAATAATAAAAAAGATTTATGATAATCATAATAAATTATTATATTATAGTAAATAAAATTTATTTATATAATTATAATCATAAAATTACACTTATGATAATGAATTAGAAAATAAAAACAATCATATAAAACAAATCAAAACAATATTTTACATGATAAAAATAAATAAGAAATAAAATGTTAAAAAAAATTATCAAATGTGTTTTTTACAAACTATTTAATAGATCGTTGAATGAAATTACATTAAAGAAAAACAAATGTATAATTAAGTATAATTAAGAGTATAATAAGATAAAAATACCTTAGAGACCTAAGAAAAAATTTCAAATAACAACCTACTTGAACTTTGTTCGGTGAAACAAAAAAGTTCTTCAAATGAAACAAAAATTAATAATGAGAAGATAAATTTTTTATATTACCTAGTAGATGAAAGATTTTTGTTATATGAAAAAAAACACAACAAATAAAAATATTAAGAAGAGTAGAAATATTCAAATGTGAAATATAAAAATATTTAATTGACATACATCATTTGACCATAATTAAACGTGTTAAAAGGAAAAATATCTTGGAAATATAAATTAATTTCATCACAAGACAAACAATTAAAAAAATAAAAAATTAAAAGTGAGTATATATATATATATATATATATATATATATATATATATATATATATATATATATATATATATATATGTGTGTGTGTGTGTGTGTGTGTGGTTACTTAATAAACTATGTGTATTTTAATAATTTAAAAAGGGACAGGATGAAGGCAAAAATAGAGATGGGAGCAGGAAAAAAAATGTATATACACATACCCATTATCATATCCAATTGAAATAAATAAGGTTTTACTCGTACCCATAGTCATACTTGTATCTAGTTAGTGCAGAGATTCCCTGTCAAAATAGAAACAAATTTGGACAATACTCATAGGGACGAGTTTTTTTTTTTCATCCCTATAAATGAGTATACAAATCACTTTTTGATCATGTTCTCTCAATATTCCCCCTAAGGTTAAGAGATAGAGTATTATTCAATTGTCTCTCCTAATTACAAACATAAACTACAAAAATGTTAAATTTTACCAGGGTTAATTTTTACATTATCGATAGTTTTAATCACTGATAAATACATTTCCCACGATTGCAAAAATTGTCAGGAAAAACAACATTGACAAATAATTTCCAGCGATTTTCTGGAAACCGCCACTACTTGTTGGGGTTCTGGGAAATCACTGGTACTTGCTGAAGTTTTGAGAAATCGCGGCTACTTGTTGAAGTTTTGAAAAATTGTCGCTATTTAATGAAGTTGTGGGAAATCGTCGTTACTTGCTAGAGTTCTAGAAAACCTTCAGGACTTGCTAAGGTTTTGGAAAACCACCGATACTTGTTGGAGTTTCCCCAGTGGTTTCCCAAAACCGTCGCTAGTTGTTGGTGTTACCCAGTAGAGGTTTCCAAAACTGCCGAGACTAAAAATCATTTTAAATTTTTTTGTGCATTATTGAAATTGTTTAATCATCATAAAAAAAGATTTAATAATAAACCAAAATTAAATAATCTAAAACAAAATATAAATATTATTATATAAAGTAAACTGTAAACATTAGAAATACAATTAATTATTCAACATAAGTAATAGCATTGTTCAATCCTAAAAATTAATAATTAAATATATTCTCAATAACATTCATTAATTTTCTTCTTCATTATCCTCACCATTTGGTACGCTACCTTGATCAAATGTCTACAATAAAAAATAATAGTTAATCAGTAAAATATTACACCAAGTCTGCAATCTACGCTTGTTGCTAATGGAGTTTTCTATTGTTGTCTACTACTTGAATTGAACCACTCTATGAGATTACAAGGCAAATTAAAGATGAATAGGGGTGGTGGGAAAAAGGTAGAATGATGGAAAATGGAATTGAGATGAGTTTCAAGCCACCATGGAATTACGAATTGCAGGGGAAGACAACTTAACGATGAACTAAAAAATGAATCCAATTTAGAGATTGTGACAATGTCAAACAACGACGAAGAGAATGAACGGAGAACAAAATAGAGGTTCAAGCGACAACGACAATACAATCACGGGTGAAGCACCAATACTCTGTAATGAAGAAGAAAGAAAACATGAACTTAAGGATTGTTATAATGTCTAACAACGACAAGCACAATGAACAAAAAACAGAAGAAAGGTTCGAGCAACAATGGCTGCACAATAATGGAGGAGAACAATACATCAACTTATAGGGATTGTGGTTTGACGAAAAAATGCCAACACAATGAAAGGAGAAGAGAAGACACATTAAGACGACAACAACGACACGACGACGGGGCCAAGGATGAAGAAAACGCCAACTTTGAATTTGCGATTTGACAAAATTAGGGTTGTTGAGTGAAAAATCACAGGTCGACGAGACCAACAAGTGAAGAAGAAGAGGTAGCATGAGCGCGATTTGAAAAAATTAGAGTTGTGGGAATAATTTCAAAACACTTACTGTGTTTCTCTTCAAAAACCACTAGAAATTTGTTTAAGATAATAAAAAAAAACTTAATTGTAGTTTTCATTAAAACCACTGGAAATTTATGAAAATTTTCTAAACTACCAGAAATTAACTTATGATAAAATTAGATATATATATATATATATATATATATATATATATATATATATATATATATATTAAACAATCTTAAGTTTACTCTCTCAAAGAGAATATATAACAAGAAAATTCTCATAAGTGGATAATCTTATAAAATGAAGAAGACAAAGGTTTCACACTCAAGTTTAAAAAATGCTATATAACTATTGTATGTTATAAGCCAGTTCCCAAGAGAAAGTTCATGAAATGTTTATAGTTGTTGAACATTAATTACAATGCATAGTTCCAAGTAAAAAGGGTTTTAGTCTAAGGTAAAGATTATTGTATTTTGGTGAACTAAACTTTTTCATGGGTATGTTGTCTAGTTTATGAGCATATAAGAGTAGATAATATAATGAAGCGATGGTGTCTAATGAAAATGTTGCACATATCCTACAAAGAACAATTCACACTAAAGCTTAAAATACTATATAACTCTTGTATATTTATAAAATCAATTATCAAGAACATGTTCATGAATTCTTTGTGCTTGTTGAATGTTGATTACAATGACTAATTTCAAGTAAAAGAGATTACAGTTCAAGGTGGAGCTTATCATATTTTGGTGTACTAAACTTTTACATGGGTATGTTGTATAGTTAATGAACATTTAGGGGTAGATAATCTGATTAAGTGATGGTGTTTATAGTACTCATATCCCTTTATAAGGTGAGTTGTTTGCATATCTAAGTGATGTTAGTGACACGTATCTAAGTGATGGTGTTCACTTTAATTTTTATTTTTCATTTTTGTTCATGGTATCCATTTTGTGCGATTTGCTATATTTATGAACAATACTTTCAATTTTTTGTCATGTTCATCACATATCTTCTGCAATAACACATAAAGATCTCATCACAAACACTAATCAAATTAGAGATACCTTACAAATACAAACAAATGTCTAAACCCCTTACTTTAGAGGTCCAACTTCAAAGTAGATTCTTTTTAGGATTCTACTCAATATGGAGACCAGGATCTTTACATTATACTTATTCAGGTCATATTACACCTAAAGGTGTACAAAAAATATAAGGACTATATACTTCATTTTCACACAAATTTTTTTTACCAAAATGGAGTTGTTTTCATTGTATTTTACCAAAAATTTAAACAAATTATAGTAATGGGCAAATTATGCTTTCAAGTACAATTTCAAAATAAAGTAGTTCTTACGAGCACAAATTCTAAGTCAACAGAGAAAAATCATGCATGGAAACATGGTTTTTGTGGCTTTTATTTTTTTGGAGTTTGTGCTTCAAAACATGAACTCTACTTTTTTTTACAGGTTCGTTTCAACTAGTGCTTTGAATTTTTTTTAATTTGTTTTTGTATTTTCATTTTCTTAAATTCTTTTAGGGGCACTTATTTGGATTTTTTAATTCAACAAGGAAAAATTTATGAATATAATTTATTTTATTTTCTTTAGAGCCTGTCAATTTTGAGCCATTGGATTTGGAAAATATGAAAATTCACATGTTGGAAAATAGGGAACCACCACATTAGGTAGTGAAGGGAAATAATGCATCTTTGAACCCGACAACCAGAAACAAAGTGGCTTGCTGTCTGCCCAGGAAACTGTAGAATCTTCTGAAATGATGACACAAGAAACAACTAAGGTAACACTTAGAAAGGAAAATTATCAGCAAGCATTTGAGAAAACTACACAGGATCCAACTGTACAATATGAAAATGTTTGTATAGAGATTATGCCTTATCCACCGCCTACTATTCTTCCTTCCAATATCAATCTTACTAGACCCTCTTAGCCCCTACACTAAGCACCCCTCCTACAACTTTAGTGATCATAATTATCCCATATCCTTTGATGAAGAACAAGAGTTAGCAAAACATCTAATAAATTTCTATATGTTCAATCAAAACCCTTTTGTCAAGGTCGCATCGAATTTCATTTGTCCTAGAATAAAGGCCTTCAATCTAAGAAAGAACAGAAAGGAGATTCTTCTTCCCTCCTTCTCTCACACAACAAAATCTTCCAAACCATATGTAAGGAATTGTTCCTCTATATTTAGTCCTGAAAATAAGTTTTTGAGGAAACTGACTTAGGTCACTATACCAAGGATTCTATCTCCATTCTTACTCCTACTCATACCTTCTCACTTGATGACCTGACAACCTGTTCCTAAATGATTAGATCTTCAATTCAACCAGATATTTGGAGAGCTTAGCAAAAGGAGCTAGAGGATTCTATAAGGTCGGCAGAGACAATTATAAGAAAATGTCATGGATGACTGAGACTCCTCAAGAGGATGTTAAAGCCCTTAGGATGCTGCTTTGTCTGATAATATGAAGGAAATGAAGTAAGAGTAGATGAAAGAAATGTTTGTAGTGATTACAAAACAAGTTAAAACCATTCTCCTAACATTCTTGCCAAATCTGAATGTTCCATCCTCATTTGATTCCACTCCTTCTCCTTCTCCTTCTCAACCTTGAACTTTGCATGTTCTCTTTGCACCTATATTCTTCCTTTGTAATCTGATTCTATCAATGAAAAATTTGGTTGCTTTAGAATCTATGTTTTTCATATTCTATCCTTACTTATCACCTTTTTGTTGATTGACAAAATGAGGGAGAAGTAGAAATGAAACATGGGGAGAAGTAGAAACAAAACATGAAGAAACTTAAAGAAAATAGATACATATAGGTTAGGAGGAGTATTTAGTAAAAAGGACCTAATAAAATATCGTATTAACAATTGATAATAAACAAATGGTATAAATGAATTTGATAACCAACCAGTGGTGTATGATTTATTTGTTGATCTATACTTGCTTATTCTATGATAAATTATTGCTTTACTTTGAAAATGAAGTTCAACTTGACATTGATACTTAATTGAATCTTACAATAAATATTTTAACAAGTGGTACCAATACAAGTTAATCAACAAGTACTAATCAAATGATAGTGTGATTAATAACAAAGTAGAAATTGAACCTTATTTCCACTGTCACCAGAAAGCAATAATTATTTCAACATAAGCAACACAACATGTTTCATAATAATTTTTTCATCATAAAAAATAGGGAGATTGTTAGCATTAGATGTTGGAAACTCCATTAGATGAGTCTGAGATTGAATATGTTTTGGTGATAACAAAACGTATAATGAAACGAACAAAGATAAGTCAATATACACATGTTTTGGATAATCTTAGATTGATTATAATTATATCTTAAATAAAGATCTAGACATGGGAAAGGACAATCAAAAAATAGACTTCATTAGATATATGAACATGACCATTAGACGACCCAAGAATTTGTGAATTTGGTGCTTGTAAATATTAAATGCATATGTGTATGTCTTGTTAAGCTAATGTTTGTTCAATGAGTTTAAGCCAAGCACAACAAAACAAAGAAAAAATTAATGCTTGAGGAAATAAGCAAACATATGAAAAACCAAGGCTTAGACAATCTTAGTTGAAAACATTGGTTAGACGACTGTATCAGATAACCAACCCATCAGATGACTCAAGTTCTATACAAATGGCAAACACCTTGGGTTATTTGAACGCGTTGGACGACTTAATACTACATGATCAAAATACAAGGGTCAAACAACTCAACAATGCAGGAAAAATTAATGCAATAGATAATTGTGTTGATCGAATGAGTCAACTTAAAGTGGTAAAGCATTGAATTTATATAAAGGAGTAGATGAGTAAAAATAAGCATTAGACGAACAAAGAAAAGAAGCATTAGACAAGTCATATAAGAGCATTAGAACAAGTCAATATAATGTATTAGACAAGTTAATGTAGAAGCACACAAAAGATACTAGACGAGTATTTATTAGACGAGTCAAGTCAACTCATGAAGCAAATTGTTGAAACGCCTATTAGATGATTACTTCCATTAAACGACCTAATTCAAAGGATGAGTGAACAAGTAAAAGGTCAAAGCACTAAATATGTATTAGATTGATAACACAACTCAAGTTCAGAATGATGCGAAAGAAATCTATCAAATCACAAGGTGATAAAGATCAAATGCAAATTGATCAATAATATCTTAATGTTGAAATGGATGATCAAGTCAATAAGAAAAATCTCATATGAGCAAGATTGCATAGAAAAGCTCAACAAATTTTGAAGATTTGATTATAGAAACAAAAAGATAATTGAAGATATTACTGAAAATATATTTGAAGATATTACTGAAAGTATATTTGAAGAAAATCTAGAAATACGATTGAATATCAAATTATCCATATAAGGAAGTATTTTGAATTCTTCTCTGATTGATTACTCTAAATATTTTCATATGAATATTAACCAATCACAAGATAGGAAAAGACTTTGAAAATTGAAGATTGCGAGAGTATACTCAGATGATTGAAGCTTTAACGTTATGATATTTGAAATTCAAATTGTTAAATGACTAAAAAGGAAAGAATTGATAATTCATAGGAACAATACATCTTGATTGAATATCAAGAATTTCCAAGTGAAGAATGATGAAAATATTTGAAGATATATGAAAATACTTTGCATCAATGGTCAAATGAGACAACATAACTATATATACATTAAGACCTAGATGACGAAGAAATACATAAGAGAGAAATTAAAAATGATCAAAGTGTTGAAATAATGTCAAATCTATTCTTGAAGAGAAAAGAGAAAGAGAGAATACTTTAGGAGCTTATACTATCATATGAATTTTTCAGAGAGTTATATTGGGTTGAGCGAAGCCATTTAAATCCTTCATTATGTGAAATGAATCATGTTAGCATTATTGTAACTCTCTTGTGTGAGAGATAATTTGATTATTATAATTGTGATTTGTTGAAGTCAGGGGGAGATTAAGACATAATACCAAGAGAGGTTAAACTCGTTGTAACCAAGAGAGGTTTACACTCATGTTCCTAGAAAGGATAAACTCGTGAACCTGAAGAGGAGTGACTCGTTGTAACTTGGAGAGGTTGATACTTGTTGCTAGTCAAATGTGTTGATTAATGAATTTCTTATGTAGATGGCTTAAGAGATTGAACATAGCCTCAGGTGGAGGTGAACTAATATAAATTCTTGTGTGCATTATTCTTTATTTTACTCTTTACGTTAATTGTATGTGTTATAATATGTCCACACAAAATGATTATCAAATGTTTATAGACTCTATTCACTCTTCCTTCTTTTAGAGTCACATTCCACCAACACAATTGTCATTTGATATGTCTCTACTACATCTTTATTAGGAATTAAAGTGCGATTATAATTCTTACATTGGATAAAGTTGATAAAGTTGATAAAGTTAAGCACCTTATGAGGTAGAAGATGATAAATCTATCGTCTTTAGGTTTTTTGTTGGAAATGGTGTCAATCCCTTGTGTGGGTTGGACTCAGGTCTCATTGTTGTTATGTCCCCTTGGTGAATTCTCACATTGATAAACCCATCAATCGCATAAGAGTGTATGATTAGTGTTGGTGATTGGCTCATACAAGTACAATTTCTTTCCTATGTTGAAAGTCTTCCTGATAAAGGGTTTAGGTAAGCATGTCCCATTAAGATGAACAATGGTTCGAAATAGGTAAATGTTTCCGCTAGAGAGGGAGTGTAGCTGTGGAAGGACTCACCCTTTATGGGAAAGATTATTAGGAATTCAAGTACGATTCTAAGTCTCACATTAGATAAAAATGATATAGTTGAGCACATTATAAGGTAGCTTCATAAACATGTTAGTAAGGATTAAGGCATTGTGGAAAGACATTGAAAAAGTGACATCCTATATGACATGCAATTTGGGAGATAAATCATTTAGGATCGGTAGATTCTTAAGTCATAAATTGAATTCATCATGTTATATTTGCACAACTATTGAATTTTCAAAATATTGACATCAATCATCACTTGGTAACAACATTTCTAAAGAGAATGAGAGAAAAAACACATACTCTCATTTTTTTCCTAAAAGAAACAATAATTACATTATAATATCTTGACTTGCAACTTGGTTTACCAATTGATGGAGAAGTTATGATTGGTGTCAGCGAGGATGACTTAGTCTTAATGTGTGAACAATTACTTTGATTGTTATTACCCATAGGTGTGACAAAAAAAATACAGTAAAACTATCTTAATTGAATAGTGCATTTTAAGAACTTCTTGATATGCAACCAACCTTTTTATACCTCAACATGCACAAACACATAATTTGACATCCATAAGGTGTTTGTTGATGTCAAACTCTTCTACTAGTTGAGTTCATTTTATGCATCTATTGTTACTTTCATACCTAAATGAGGTGTCGAATTATAATTGAGACTCAATTATATTAACATACCTTTATCATGTTATAGATCATGGAATTAATTTCAATAAGAAAAATATCAGATGTCACACATTATTTATTCAATCATGGACTTTGGATCATGTTACCTATAAATATTGATCACAACATCATGAAAAGTGGATAACAATGTAAAATCATTAACATAAACATATTCAAGAAAAAGAATTGAATGAAAAAAATATTTGTGATACACAATATATGGAATGATATATTCAACATATTATCCAATACATATCACATCAACAACCAATATTCTTTGATGATGTAAGTTCCTATACATTTAGTCATCTTCTTATTTACACTCAATTAACATGCATCCAATTATAGCAAACTTTCAAGAGAATTATTACTTTTTAGTTATCATATATTTTTTAAAATTATTCTGTAAAATAAGAGGTTTTCTTAACAAAATGTTTTCAAGCGAAAAAGGAAAGTCATAATTTTATCTTATCTTATCTTGTTTGAATGTTTTACTTCTTTCTTTAATAACATCTATTTATAAATGTAATAAATATTTTTTTTCTCATAATATTTGAATCTACAAATTTTAGTTTTTTTTTTAAGATTTCACCAATTCATAATTATTACAAGAAAATAAAATACTGAATTAAAAATAATCATATATATGAAATTAATAAGATAAAAAGAAAAAATAATGTAAAATATATAATTAATTATATTGTAAAGTAAACAAAAGAATATATTAAGAAACATATGTCAAAGTTGTTAGTAGATACTAAAATAATAATACCACTTACAACAAAAAAATGCATAGATTTTTATTTTCACTAATTACGAGTATTCTAAAATAGAAGCTTTAAATAATAGAGTGAAAATAAAAAATGTAATTACCTAGTGGAATATGTTAGAATCCTATACTTATAACGTGTTATTTTGAGTAAAGGTAAAGAAAGAAAATAAAGGATAAACTATTTTCATAATTTTTTTTTAAAAGTAAAATATTTTTTTTAAATACAAAAATATGAATGTAGCTCATAGATTTATTTATATTAAGACTTTTAAGGAGCAATAAGGATATTATAGACAGTCAGAAAAATAATTCATAACACTACAAAAATCATTCTCAACAATCATATTGTTTTAAAATATTTTTCTTTTTCTAAGTACATATATTTCAAAATTTTAAAAAGAAGCACTTATAATTTAGGTTTAATAGGTTCGGAGGTCCCTATATTTGTGGGTTCATTTCAATTGAGTCCTCCAATTTTGGAAGTGATCAATTAGATCCCTAATTTGATAAAAACTAAATCAATAATGCTCTTGCGGTTAATTTTAGTGGACGGTGTTAAATTTAATGTATCGTGGCAAGCTGACGAATCAATTAATTATGACGTGGCGGATGGGGGTAGAATTTATTTTATTTTAAGTTTAAAATAAAATCCTTTCTAGGGTAAACACCTCGCTCTCACACTCTTCCTCTTCCAGATCCTCTTTTGACTTCAAACCTTCCTCACCTTCTTCTTCTTTTCCATTCTAATAATATTATTTTCATTTTTCTCAAACCACTGTCAGACATTCTAACAAAACAACACCAACTCTTCCATTAATCGGTAACCTCCTACAGATCAATTCTCTTTAGTTTTTCATTTTTTGTTTTATATATATATATATATATATATATATATATATATATATATATATATATATATATATATATAAGTAAACCACACCATCTGAACAAAGATTGAGATTGCGACAATGGACGACCTGTAATCGACAGTGGAAGAGGAAACCAGGACGAAAGCGTGAACGACTCTTATGTGATGCTGGAGGTCTATGTGCCTTTGTCTACTGTGCGAAATGAGATGGGAGAGAAAAACAACGAAGGAAAATGAGATGCGAAAATGAGATGCGAAAATGAGATGCGACGAGAGAGAGAAATATAACTCTGTTGTGCACTGACCAATGCAGAATCTTTTGTGTTGACGATTTCTCCCTTTTTTTTGTCTGTTTGTTTCCTGTTTTGTAGAATCTGAAAAACTTTTCTTTCAATTGATTTATGGGAAGATCTGGTTGATCCGATCCTCATGGGGAGCGATTAAGGTTGTCAAAAAAAAAATTGAATCGAAAAGTATGACACTTTCTCTCCAAGTTTTCAGCTTTAGTGAGAGACAATGGAATTGAACTCCCCAAGAACGAGAAATTCCACTGCAAAAAGGGAAAGTGCAGAACTTTGAATTGGGAGAACCCAAAAACGAAATTTGAACAAGAATGGGACCTAATTGGGAACGAGGGAGTGGATTGAGAATTAACGAAAGTTTGGGAGAGGAATGAGACAAATGATCGAAGGAAGAAGAAAGGAAATTGGATGAGGGTTCTGAACTGGAGATGAAAGAGTTATATATTAAGGGTATGGTGATTGATGAGTGAAATTTGATGAAGATGATGGGGCTACTGGATTTCATTACATGAGAGAGAGAGAGGTAACAGAGATTGAGAAAAGGCTCAAACGGTGCCACCTGCATGCCTCAGCTTGCCACCTGCATGCCTCAGCTTGCCACCTATTAAAAAAGGTTAACGCCGTTAACTGCATTTAACGAAAAGGCTATTATTGAATTATATTGACCAAATTAGGGATCCAATTGATCACGTCTAAAATTGGAGGACTCAATTGAAACGAACACACAAATATAAGGACCTCCGAACCTATTAAACCTATAATTTATTAAAATAAAAGTTTTTATCTTTGTTGTTTTTATTAAAATGCTATTATTATTGCATGTAGGTACATTGCATAATTATATACATTGTATTATAAACAAATATTTTAAAATTATAAATAATTATATAAATATTCTACTTATTTGAGAGTCAATTAGACTTAAGTTCAACCACATAAAAAATTGAGATAATTCTGAATCCAAAATCTTAGGCTAATTAGTTAATTGGTTTTCGTTATTATATAATGTTTCACTTTCTTATTTTAATTTATTGTGAAACTTAGACTCACACTTGGATTTTCAACAATCTTTCTATTAGGGATGAGTCCTTTTTACATTGATACACTCTTCTCCAGCGAAAACATTTCCAACCACAAATAGTTATTTTTGTACATACAACGACCATATTATACTCATCTGATCATGTCACCAAGACTAAGTATTGACTCTATACCACTGTTGGGTTTATGGAAGAGAAGATTCACTTGGAGATACAACACCAATGAGATTTGATGTCAACTACATAAAAGATTAACATATCACTTTAAACTCAACTTTGAGACAACAAATTGTATAGTGTTTCATTTTCTTATTGTTATCTAATGAAACTTAGACTTATACTTACATTCCCAACACATATATTTATTAATAATAAATAAATAATTTCATATTATAAAATAAAATAAAGGTTTAAACCCTTGGATGGTCCTCATATTTGTATGAGAATCTCAAGTGGGTCCTCATATTTGCAACTGTCTCAATTTGGTCATAATATTTGTAAAATTGAGCCAATTTTGCCATGTTCGTTAAGTTCTTACAGACGGCGTTAAACTGTGATGACGTGTTTATGTTGTTGTGCATTGTTTAATTAGGTGGAATTTTTATTTAAATTAAAAAATTATGAGATGGAAAATTAGGGTTTTTCATTCTGCACAGGGAGGAAAAGGTTGTGTCGTCACACGTAGTGGAGGCGCGAAGGAGATTGATTTTAAGGTGGAATAAATCTCGCGATAACAGTGCTGGCATGGATGCTGGCGGTGAAACTGAACTCGTGTTGAGGTGGCTATCTGTTCACGGTGGTCTCTTACGATGATGGTGAAGTGAGACGGAACGTTGCGATTTGGTTGGTTCTTGGAGGTTTCTCTGTTTTGATTTTCTGCAGGTTTGTGTGTCAGGTGATGGTGGCGGAAGGGTTCCCCTACTCTGCGAGTTCAAGATTCTTGTTATTGCCATGGAGGAGGCTCGTAGAGATTTGTGAATCGTAGCGACCATTTTTGTCGCGATTTTGATTTGGTTTTCTGCATTTTCAAGTTCATGGTGAAGAAGATGAATGCTGGAGCGAACATTACGGAGTCGCTATTAGGGTTTTTGCTGTGTGGTTGTTGTAGGTGATTCATGCGAAGGAGATTGTGGTGGAAAGGTTCCCCTCCTCTGCAATTTTTGGATTTTAGAGAATGTCATGAAAAAGGTTTGTGATTTGGCTTGCAGAGATTATGGATGCGTTCGTGGAGATTTGCAAATTGCAGCGGCCATGGAGGCGTTGTTGGCGTTCCGGTGATGGTCTGATGTGGTGAAAAAAATTGGGTGGTGACGTGAGGTCTTGTGCTGTTGATGGCGGCGGTTGCCTAAGGCAATGACGACAAGGAAGGCGTTGTTTGTGCTGCGAAGAAGATGATGCGTTAAAGCTTAATGACGGTGTGGAGGAGGGTTTCTGATGAAGGTTGATGGAGGAGAACAAATTAAGGTTAGGCAGCGGCCTTGCGGTAGTGCGACATGGACGGTGATGGTGGCGGCACAGTTGCGGCACGACGACAAGAATTATGGAATTAGGGTTTTGTGGAGAGGATGATGATGTGACAGAAAGGGTTATCAAATTTCACGTCATAATTTAAAATTTATTTCCACATAATAAAATCACAGATCAGTATCACCATATCAACAGACTTTGACACTGTCTGAAACAATTTAATGGATAGAATAAAATTAACTCAATTTTACAAATATTATGACAAAAAATAGTTGCACATATGGAAAACCACTTTAGATTTTCATACAAACTTTGGTTTAAACCTAAAATAAATAATAACTTAGATTATAGAAACATCTAACACTTCGTCTACTATTTCACATGAGACATTTCTCTGTCACGTCCCTAAAAATGTCGTTTAGTATGATGAAAGAGAAAAAGTGAGTAATATTGTAGCACATAAATGATGTCGTTTTCATCAGTATTCTCATAATCATTGCTCAATTATTGAAGGTTTATAGGAAAAGAGATACTAAGAATTTCACTTTCACTACGTCCACGTTTACATAATGACAAAATAAAGGAAAATAACAGTTGCATAATGCACTCTAAATTTATATATGAATTTAACGGACATGTAGTAATATAGATAAATGGTGGATTGAGTATAAGTATTTACATATTTTGTATGTAATTATTTTTAAAGAAATTATTAAAAATTTAAAATTTATAAAAAAATAAAGAGTAAAAAAATGTATTTAAATATAATTATAATTGCATATTAATATTCTATTTTATTTAATAAATCATTGTGATAATAAATATATTAAAATATCCTAATTATTTGTCGAATTAAAGTTTTGTACTAAAATTATAATTGTTTATTGTATTAAAATTAAAATAGGTCACTATGTGTTATACTTATATGAATTATTTATCGTACTAATAATGTAAAAGTTAGATTATTGATTAATTTTGAATTAGAAAGCATTGTGTAAAGTTTAATACTCACTCTTTATCTCTGCATTTTTTTCTTATTCTTTTCTTTAGCTTTCTTTTTTTTATATTCTATCTCTTTCAAATTTTGATAACATTTCCTCGTAATTGAAGAGTTAAGTATTAATTTTAATCAATCATATTTTCAAATAGAATAAGAAATCCAACCTTTATTATGGATCCCATTTTCAGTGAAGTGAAAGATTTTTAATATAAGGGAAGGATTATTTACTCAAATAAAAATAATATTGCAATTCAATCATTAGATTTGTTCAATCTTCGCTTGAGGTAAAAGATTGTTTTAAAATTTTTTTTTTATCTTCTTTCCTATTTGATATATTGTATTTGAATGTAGATCATAAATGTAAAACGAATATTAGTTTGTATATATTTAATTGATTTGTGATTTTGTTTAAGTTAATTATGTTGTACGAAAATGATTATTGAGAATGATAAGATTTATATGAATATGTGGTCAAATATATGGGATGATATGTAAATTTACTTTTTGGTTTGTGTATTAAGAAGCATTGACACACATTGCAACATATATCTCCTAACACATCACGACGTGTATAGATGTATCCAATGAATTGTAATGTACTTATCTTAATTTCATATTTTTGAGTTTGCTTGTAAATTCAAGTTTTTTTATTGGATCAGATGTTAGTAGAACATACTTGATATGAATATTTTGAAAGACAATCCTAATTCTTGAATATATTTAATATATAGATCCTTGTTCAATTTTTTTTGAATTTGTATATTGGTCACAATTCTCACCTTTTCTTTATTAGAATCCACAATTTGAATCAATTAAAGCAGTTTCAATCCATTAAAAGTATTAAAGTACTCATACCTCTCTCTCACTTTTTTATTATTGAAATTACACAAAAATCAATTTCATTTATTCAGAAAATTCTTTTAGTACAAAGAATTTACTTAAATCAACATTTACTTAAATCTTGCTTACTTTAATATTTTAATCGAATCCTTGGTTCAAGAAGTTCATTGTGTCAACCTTTATCCAACATTTTTGCTATGTATGTTCATACTTTTCCAAGTGATTTTGTTCCTATACTATTTTAAATCTTCTTCTCTTTTGTGATATAATTTTACAAGTGATGGTAGGAAATCTAGTTAGATTTTATATTTTCTTGAAGGTTTTTCTCAATGCTTGAAATACACAAGATTTATGTAACTTTTGCAATAGAATAGCCTACTATAATTATGTTTATCTCTTTTTTTTTCATACCTTTTCAATTAATATATTATTTATTATATATTTAATATTCTTGAAATTTAAAAAATAATTAATAACACATTTCAGATCTTTATAAGACTTGTTTTACAAATTTATTTAAATTTATTTAGTTAAAGTTAATAATCTTTTTCTTAAAAGTCTTTCATAGTTCACCTTATTCCTCTTTACTTCACCTATGTTTCTAAAAGCATATATAATATAAGATGCATAATTTATGATCAATTTCGTGTCAAATCAAACTGGAATAAACTATGTAAGCTTTATGAAAAAAAAAAATTGATTAAAAGGCTATAGTTGATATTTTTACTATATTAAAACATTTTTATAATGCATTGAAATAAAATATTTACTTACCATTTTAAACATCAAACATATTTACCCATAGAGTCAATACTATAATTTAAGATATTTTATTATAAAATATATTTAATGTAAGTTATACTTGTAATGTTCTATTTTTTTTCTTAAAATTGTTTTACACACAAATTTAATTGAAAATAAAAAATTTGAGGCTAAATTACTATCCAAATCATTTCCTTGATATTAAGACCTGTACTATTATTTGTTTAGTATGAGCTAAATAAATAAATAATAATAATAGTTTTCATCACATTATAAGTTTAAATATATTTTTTAATAAAAAAACATAAAACTCAAACATTAAATCTATTATGTCACCAAATTGTAACTCTCCTAACAACTTTCGAATATAGATGTAACTTCCCATTATTTTCTTGAAAGCTTTGACAAAATATACACATGTGTCACTTCCATTACTTCTCTCAAGAATCTAACAAAAATACAATAACAGAGAGTTATTCTTTACCACTTTTTGTTGAGTCACCATATACAAAAATATAAAAAGACAATACAAGAAAATAAGAATGTTAACTTCCTCTACCTTTTACTTTGGGTTTCTTCCTTCATCCCTTCAAAATTCAACCTTTAAAACTTTCTCCATACACTTTATTCTTTTATATATTTTTAAGTAAAATACTATATTTTAATTTTATTATTAAATAATTGACGTAAAATATCTTTTAATTTATAACAATATAATAATAACCAAGAATATATTTTAAAATATCTAACAATATCTAATAATATCATTTTCTAATTAAATAATTATTCACCATATTATTTCTTAGAAAATCTTTTAAAATAAAATAAATCTTTTAAATTATAAATAATTTATCTTTTAATTTAAATATTTAAATATATTTGTATATATATTTATTAATTATTAAAATTTTTAGAATCTAAAATATCAAACATATTACTCGAAAAGTCAATACTATAATTTAACACATTTTATTATCGAATATATTTTTATGTAAGTTATACTCGCCTAGAAAACTTAAGCTACCCATTTCCATAATTCTTTTCATAAACTGAGTAGCTAATATTTTAACTTGAATAAAATGTGTATTACCTGAAAATTTATTTAAATTAGCTTTACTTCTTACATTTATAAAGTTCTTGTATTTTCTGAAATGTTAATGGAGGTTTTCTTTATTCCTAAATTTATTTTGATATAAGAGAGACAAAAGAAAGCAGAAAAATTATATTTAAAATGCAGGGACAAAACTAATCTTCAAGGAACCTAAAATATATTTTATCCATTTACTTTTTATAGTTCACAGAGTTTTTATACATTTGACTAAGACAACTAATATGAGAATATGATAATGATATTTAACAATATTTTTTTGACAATATTTTAATATCATTTACGTGTTATTCTGTGGTTGATCCATGTTGATGTTTATGATTATTATTACTGATCATGGAATAATTTTATATCAATCATGACACGTAGATAATATTAAAATGTTGTAAAAAAGATATTATTAAAGAAAATATTATTATTCATAAGAATAAGTCAAGTCTACTTAAAAAACATAATAAATTTTTAAGTTTGTTAACTAACGAAATTAAAATCTCAAAAAAAGGTCAGATCAAACCTTCAATAAAAGTCACCACCAAAAGTAAATCAAACTTGAACTTAATTTTTTTAAGTTGATCGAACTCATTTTAACCCTAACCTATCTAAATCCAATTAGTAGCACTTTTTTCATTAATAATTGAAATTTAGAGGAAATAATATTTTTAGTTCAAACATAGTTAAAGTTCTAATATTCAGTTGAATTCTCAAACTTAAAAGAAAAATGTTTCGGTTACATTTGTCCGCTGTTCAAATGAGATATATTTCATAAAAATGTCTATATTCTATTAGAATAGAAGAAGATCGTTGTACCTTAGATCAATTGTATTATTTATAGAGTTTTTGGCAGTCAAGTCCATTAATTAAATAATCAATAATTAATACCGTATATTTGTAAAGGTAAGGTAATCTGACCTATTAATACCTGATAATTGTCCATTGACCATTAACTCCCATCCGTATATTTCATATAGTAAAAAAATATAAATTTAATCTCTTTTTCTTAAACAATTAGTATGTTTTTAAAAATTAAATAAAGATTAAAGTTACCGATTTTTAAAAGTTGAGAAACACTAAAAATATAAAAGCTATTTTCTTTTTCTATTATGAACTAAACGTATTAAATAAATAAGAAATGGGATGCACGATAATACGTGATTTCCAATGTTAGATTTAATTATTAATTTAATTCTTTTACTTTATTCAATTTATTTCCTCTTTTGAGGATTTTATAAATTCAGTCTATTATTTAATGTGACGTTTTCCTTTGGGAGAAGAGAATTAGTCATTTTTTATTTTTATATTGTACGTAATAATTAAATATTAAATATTAAAAATATATTGTAGAACACCAGGTTCCTTTGTTCGTTCCTATCCTGATTCTTCTGTGACCACCGCATTCTCTCTCTGGGTTGTTGGGACATTCAAGAAATGGAGAACAACGCACTCAGAGATCGAATCTTTGCGGACAATGAACACGAAGAAATCCCTGATTCATTCGTATGCTGCGTTTGTCTGTAAGTCTCTTCTAATTGCATATAATTTGTAGCTCTTATGTTTCCAAAGTGAAACGCCCTTTGTTGTGTTGTTCATCAAGATTCAATTGTGTGCTTCAATTCTTATTCATATTTCAAGAGGGTTACCAGGGATACCGTTATTTCTTAAAAAACATGAATTTTGTTCTTGATTCAAGCTTAGATGATGTGGACAATTCCAGGTTTATTTTTCTTTTCCTCGATCTGAAGCGGGTGCTCTTGAATTTTACATTCGAAATTTCAATTGAATGCGAAATTCCTTGGGCGTGGTTAAATGCTAAGAAAAGATATAAATCAGACTAAATAGTTCCTTAATTTTTGTTTGAAAATGTGAAATGAAATCTGACTCCAAAACCCAAAAATCTTGTCTCTTGAGGAAGGACTAAAGGTTTCATATTCTTAAGCTTTGAAATTTTTAATCTATTGTTTGAAAAAATGGATTGGCTATTGTGTCATTTTAAGTCGGCTTGAGCTGCCATATTTCCCTTTTTCAAATTGTGTGTACTGATTTTGGTTTCACTTCATTGTGCAGGGATCTATTATACAAACCCATTGTGCTATGTAAGGCAGAATTATTTTCTACAGATGCACGTGATTATGCTATCAGTTTGATAAATTCTGTCTTTTTTCTTCTCTATTTGCAGCATGTGGCCACATATGCTGTTTCTGGTGTGTCTATAATTCCATGAATTGTCTGCGCGAGTCTCAATGTCCAGTATGTAGGCATCAATACTATCACTTCCCAACAGTCTGCCAAATGCTTCACTTTTTGCTCCTTAAGATTTATAGTGTTCCTTACAAAAGAAGGGAAGAGCAAACGCTTGGTATATCACTTTCCCTAATGGCCTATGCACGAGCATACTAAATATTTGTGCAATAATTCTTATACATCTCAATGATTTATTGTGCAATGCATTGAATATAATTGTGTTTCTAAAATTGCCATGGTCTTCTATTGATGGTGATCCGTTCAAGCTGTGTGATCAATGCATTCCAACATGATTGATTATGAGTTATTATTGCCTACTTCTGTCGTCCATTATTTTTTCTGAATTGGCACAGGCTCAATTTGGGATCCCTTGTTCTATTTTACATATCCCAATGCCAAGATGGAGGGATGATTAAGGAAAATTTTTAGTTAGCATCTTTTATAGAAACTCAGTAAAGGTTGTTTGGTTATATGTGGAAAAAGATCAATATAGATTCTGGTGAGAAAAGTTGATCAAAGGGAAGGGAGTTCAATTCAAAATGAAAAAGGAAGAGTTAGCGAAAGATTAAGAGAAACCATTATAAAAACTTGATCCAAGTACTGGAAATTTTCTTTTCACACACACCTTGAGAAAGGATTCAAAATTCAACTTTCGCTCTAGAACGAGATACTCTGTCTTGGGTTTTGCTTCTTCAGATTACCAAACTTTCTCCAAGAAATATACAATACCTAGGGGTAGATTTTCTGTTAGGAACATAAGCTGCATAGTTTGCATCTCTAAATATCTTCAGATCATAGTGTCTTCTTTCTTGAACAGTAGCCCTATTCTTGGGCTTGATCAAGTACTACAAATTTTGTCAATTTCTTGCACATGTCTTTTGGATTATGGTTAAACTACTTTATCGTACTAATTACATAAGCAATGTTTGGTTTCGTGTGTGATAGATAAATAAAGTTTTCTACAGCAGAACTCTTTTCATTTCCAAATTTATTTTATGATTTTGTTTAATATGAACTTTTGAAGTTTTACATCGCAACTTGTTTTTTCGAGAAGATCAAATAACATACTTTCTTTAGGAGATGCAAATCCCATTTCTGGAATAATCAACCTTTATTCTGACGAAATACTTAAGTTTCCATAGGTGTTTCATTTCAAATTGGGATGTTAATTAATCCTTTAAAGCAAATTTCTCTGTTTCCTCATTTCTTGCCATAATGATATCATTCACATAGGTCAATAATATAGTGAGTGTACTTGTAATAGAGTATTTTATGAATAAAGTATGATCTTATTGGTTTTGCTTGTATCCTAAGGAAATTATTGCTTTTGTAAATCTCCCAAACTGTATTCTTGGGGATTTATTAAAACCATATAAACCCTTCTTTAGGAGATATATCTTTGTTGGAGATCCCACATCAATTAAAAATTATGTCAAGTTATAATATATAAGTGGAGTGCAGGCTTTATCTTACAATTTAGTTTTGTGAGATTGAGTTAAACGTAAACTCACTTACTAAGATGACATCAAAGCCATTTAAAGCCTATCCTAGTTAAGTTCATCGGAACTATTGTGCTGCCACTACCGGGCTCTTCTTAGACCATACAGAAATATCTAATCCCACACTCACACTTGAGAGATGTTCATTCCTTAGTGTGATTGGGTGTGTTAGAGATTCCACATTGATTAAGAATAAGGCCAAATTATAATATATAAATGGGATACTGACCACTCTTCATTATCGTTATCATTGTCCACTTGTCTCCCTAACCACTCTAACACTCATCAATGTCATCAAGTACAATAGGGTCTTTTTTATCCCTAATATTGTATTTTTGAGAAAATTGTTGGCTATACTTTATGTTTACCAAATCATGCAATCTTTTGTGGTCTAACCTATTCTTTTTTTGATGAATCTCCATAATAAATAAGTAAAGCTGAATCTATTTCTTTCTATGTTCTAAATAAAAGATAATAATGAAATGAGTCATGTCATGAACAATAATTTTACTTGCTCAAATATATTCCAATTGTGTTCACATCTCTATGAACTACATGTTAAACTTAGAATTTTGATTGCTGACATCAACACCCAAAACAAATAGAAACTTGCAAGAGAACTAGTGAACCATGAAATTTTTCCTAGGTGCCTTTTTGCATAAATCGTGACCTAGATAGAAACAAACAAATCCAGGATTATTTTTGGCCTTTTAATAATGTCAAACTAAGCTCGTTGAATCACTTATAAACTCACAATTTTAGTTGAGTTTGCTTAATTTTACACAAGCCTACTTAGAAACAATTCTACGTGCGAGTTAGCTATGTTTGAGGGTATGAGAACGTAAACTTGCACGCGTTTACGAGTTGGCTCACGATTTTGATATAAGGTTTCACTCCCTTTTACTTTTTATTGTACGACCTCTCTTTTTTGGTGTACGAAGGCCTACAAAACCTACTACTTGGTAGGGAGTGGACTTTGTATTTGTATCATCGATTTATATAAATATAAACCTTGTGATTTTTGCTAAGCCCATTAAATAGTAGTCATCATCAAGAAACCACTCCTTATTGGTCCAATTATTGTTTATTTACTTATTGGTCCCTCTAATTAACAAGTTACATGTTACATGAGACATAAAAGCTTACATTAAGTTAGAGTGTATTACCAATTGGACTTATATTTGTCTACTGTTCCATTTGCCTTGTTAAAATTAAATAAATTGTTATAGATTCTAAGGAATCAAGTGTTAAATATTTTTGGAAATTAGGATGATTGATTCCTAATTATTAGGTGTATTTATTATGATTGATTATGTATTATGCTATAAATACATTTTATGTGGTCTGCATTAGACACATAATACATTAGAAACAAATAAAATTCTATAATTATATCATTAGTTTAGGTTTCTCGATCTGGTTTCTTTCTTTCTTTTTGGGTGAATAGTACCTGCAACCACTGTGTGCCCTTTTTCTGTCACTGGCATCCTTTTCCTCTGGTGACCAATGCAATCGAGATTGTCTTCCTCGACGACCATCAAGCTTAATTCACCCTGCTGCACGTGCCCCCCATGCGCTGCCTATTTCCAACTGACTGTGCTCTAACCTGGCTGATCATGCTCTAACCCGACTGACCGGTCTCCAAACCGGCTGACCGGTCTCCAACCCGAATGACCGTACTCCAACCCAGTTGACCGTGCTCAAACCTGATTGACTATGCTTAAACCCGAATGACCGTGCTCAAACTTGGCTGACCGTGCTCCACCTTGGCTAACCCTACTCCATCTCGATTGATTGTGCTCCTCCCTAACTAAACGTGCTTCAACCCGACTGACCGTTCTTAAACCCGACTAACCAAGCTTCAACCCGGAATATTGAGCTTCTCCTCAACTCCCTCACACCTGGACGATTCTTGTTAGCCCATTTCGAGTACTTTTTCCATGGCTTTCGGAAGCTCACACTCAAGTACCTCCTTTGGCATTACTTTTAGCACTCTTTCGCTAATTCCATGTGAAAAACTGATCAGGACTAGCTCCTGGGCTGTAGTTGTCCGACTATGGTTTCGAGGTCAAGGTCATGCCGATCACTTGACCAAATAGGCCAAAGACTTTCCCCACCATGATCAAGCCCAATGGATGCAAATTGATGCCTCCTTGTGTAGCGTTCTAGTTCTCTATTGATGTCAAATTGCAACCTTAATACCATGCCTTTACTACTTGTTATGATGTGTGGAATAAAGCCAAAAGAATATATTCCAATGATGTTCATCAACTTTATAATGTTATTTCCAATTTTATCATGGTGAAGTTGGAGAATCGTGATATACAGACATATCTTGGTAAGCTCGATCGCTTAATTGCTGATTGAGTCACTTCTTCCTTTCACTAATGATGTAAACAAACATGTTAAACAACGGGGCAAGTTTTTTATGGTCCTTGGACTTGCTAGACTTCCTCCTGAGTTTGAATTTGTCCGCAATCAAATCTTATCTAGCATAGTTGTTCCATCTTATGACACCGTTAGTGAACAATTACTTCACATCGTCGTTTCTCACATGTTTTGGTCAATCACATGTACCTCCCACTAATTCCTCTGCTTTTTATTGCCAATCTTCCTACTGGGGTGGACGAAGTGGGAATTGTGGTGGATATCGTGGTCAACACCCTCGTTGTAATTTTTGTCAACAATATGGCCGTGTTGAGGCAAAATGTCGTATAAAGGCACGACAACAACATAAGACAACTAATATTGCTCAGGTCAATTCTCTAAAACTATCAGCTGAGATTTCAATTTCTGTTAATGCCTATAATGCGTTCCTTCAATACAAGGTAGCCATGCAACCTACACAACTTGTCGTTGCCATTGCTCAGTCTGGTAATCCTGTAGCTTGTATTTCTTAGTTCTCCTCCCTTGGACCTTGGATTCTTGACTTTGGTGACTCGACCACATGTCTAGTAACAAGACCCTTTTCTCTCAACTAGCTTATTTGGATTATTTACCCTTTATTACCATGGCAAATGGCTCTCAAATAAAAGTTCATGGCATTGGTGAAACACGACCTGCTTTTAATCTTACCCTAGATTCTGTGCTTTATATTCCTGGGTGTCCTTTTAATTTAATCTCCATATGCAAGCTCATTCGCACCTAAAATTACTCTCTCCTTTTTGCTAATAATTCTGTTGTTGTTCAGCATCAGCATATCAGACAAACAATTGGAGTAGGACATGAGTCTCAATGATAATTCTATCTGTCACAATCAATTGCTTGTATCTCCACTCTGTCTCAAGCTATTGAGCATCAACGCTTAGGTTATCATTGTCCTACCAAAATGTGTCTCATGCTTCCTAATCTATCTCACAATTTGTCTTTTCAATGCGAGTCTTATCAATTAGGAAAACACACTCGTCATACAAATGGTCCTTGAGTTAATAAAAGTGCTTTATCACCTTTTGCCTTAGTTCACTTTGATATTTTGGGTCCTAGTTTGTCTTTTTATTACTTTATTACTTTCATTGACAATTTCTCTCGATGTACTTGGTTATTCTTAATGAAAAATCGTTCTGATGTGCTTTCTATATTCCAAGGTTTCTCTATTAAAATTCAAAATCAATTCAGCACCTCTATTAAAATTTTACACATTGACAATGCTCTGAGTATATTTCTTCCCAATTTCAGTCTTTCCTAAGTTCATAGGGGATCCTCCATTCAACATCTTGCTCTCACACCACAATAGAATGGTGTTATCGTAAGAAAGAATTGACACTTGGTTGAAACTGTCCATACCCTTCTTCTTCACCACAATATTCCTCTTTGCTTTTGTGGAGAATCCATTCTAACATGTTATCTGATCAACCGCATGCCTTCCTTTGTCCTTAATAATCAGGTTCCACACTCTCTCTTATATCCAACTCAAGATCTTTACACCATTCCTCTTCGTGTCTTTGGTTGCACATGCTTTGTCCATGACCTTACTCCAGGTAAAGATAAACTTTCTTGCCAAATCACTCAAATGTATTTTCTTTGGTTACTCATGCTTCAAAAGGGATATCGTTGTTTTTGTCCTTAACTTCAACGTAATATAGTTTCTAATGATGTCACTTTTTTGAGACTACCCCCTTCTACACTTCCACTATATTGGATGTGAATCTTACAATCGAACCTTTTGAAGTCTCGCCTGTTTCGGCTCAGGTGATTGCTTCTCCTCAACATCCTTTGCTTCAATGCCACAGGCAGGGATCAAACTCCAATTGTGACTGACTTTACTAATTCTCAAGCATCATCTCTTGCTCCAACCGCCCTTTCACCTACGCTTCCTACACCTGAACTTCCTATTGCGATACATTTTGTTCCTCTTGTAATCTTAACCTTCTCTATGCTTTTACCATTAATTATCATGGTTTGTCTCCATCCCATTTCTCCTTTGTTTCTTCTTTGGATTTTGTGTCTATTCCTAAGACTACAGGTGAAGCCATGGATGATCTCGACTGACGTTGGACAATGGTAAAGGAGATGGCATTTGTACATTCCAATGGCACTTGGGACCAAGGGTGACAACAGGTCGGGTCGGGCACAGATAGTGCCTACCCGCAACCCGACCGGCCGGACAAAATTGTATTCGCTGACCGCTGGATACTCGAATAAAAAAAATCCGCAAATTTTTTTCAACTCGCAGATACCTGTTGGATACTCGTTTTCAACCCACAAATATTTAAGAAAACTTATTTTATAAAAGTTATTTTATAAGTTTTTAAATGAAATCCAAATTAATTTGCAAAAAAAAAATACAAATAATATCTAAAACATATATCCAAGTAAAGTCAATGGATAAGTAAATAAAAGTTAAAACATAAATTTAAATTAATACAAATTAATAGTAAAACATATATCCAAATACAAGTAATTTTAAAAATAATTGCTCTAAAAATAACACTCCAAGATTTATGTTTCTTCTCCCATATCTTCATTTTTGACCACTTAATTCCTTAAACAAATAAATACAAATAAAGTCATCAATCAATGACAAAGTGACATTATTAATAAAATTAGATTAAACACTAACATCATCATCAATTATCTCCTCTAGTATTGTATTAAGCTTCATGTTATCCACTTTCAATTTTGAAGAACATGAAAAAGGAAAATAAATTAATTTGTCATAGCCAATCATTTGAATGAATATAAATATGTAATTTGAATTGTTCATTTAGTTACCTTGTATGTCACTCCATAGTGAATCTTGAACACACATTAATGCCTCTAAAGTGTTTGGGTGTAATCTACTCCGATATGGAGTAAGAAATTGACCACCAGTACTAAAAGAAGACTTAGAAGCAATTGTTGAGATAGGAATGGCTAGAAAATCTCTTGCAATCATTTGTAAGATTAGATATTTTAATCCATTAGTCTTCCACAAATTAAAATGTCAAATCTTCATCAGAATCCGGTAGTGTCGGTTCCTCCAAGTAATAGTCAAGTTCTAACTTATAATTTGATGGTTCATTTCTCTTTGTAATCTAACAGTCGTAAATCCAACACTAGGTCTGACGATGGTGGCACACGTTCTGAAAGCACGAGTAGCTGTTGCACAGATGCACAAAGAGGCAAAGAGGCAAAGGAATAAAACCTAATTTAAACCTAAGGATAAAAACGTAATTTCAATTTTTTAGGGGGGAACGGATATCCGCGGGTCGGGTAGTGTAATACTTGCACCCGACTCGTTTATAAGCGAGTATTGAAATACCCACTACCTGCAACCCGCTGATAGTAAATATCCGTGAATACCAACTATCCGTCATGGACTTTATCTATGAATATCCGCAAGCGCGAATTTTTTTGCCATCCCTACTTGGGACCTCGTTCCTTTACCTCTTTGGCAAGCAAACGGTTGACTGTCATTGAGTTTATATAGTGATTGGACCTGATTGTCATATTGATCGGTTAAAAGCTCACTTGGTTGCCAAAGTATATACACAGATTTTTGGTCTTGATTATGTGTTAGCACCTTTTTCCCTGTGGGCAAAATAACTTTTGTTCGTCTCTTTCTGGCTATGGTTGCTATTCATCATTGGTCTCTTCATCAGCTAGATATTAAAAATGCATTTTTATATGGTGAAATGCAAGAAGTTTTATGGATCAACCTTTTGGTTTTCTTGATCCCGGCGATTCTCGTCTTGTTTGTAAGCTTCAATGGTCTCTCTATGGCTTAAAGCAATCTCCTCAGGCTTGGTTTTCATCTTGACATAGTTTGGCATGACTACGTGTGAGGCTAATCAATCTTTCTTATCTTTTCGCTCCTTTTCTTGCAAGTTCATTTACCTTGTTGTCTATGTTGATGACATTGTCATCACGGGTGACAATGAGATTGGAATTTGACAACTCAAAGAGCACATTTCACAACAATTTCATACTAAAGATTTGGGCTCTCTAAAATATTTCTTAGGCATTGAAGTTGCTCAATCTTTGGAATTGTCATTAATCAACATAAGTATGTCTTGGGCATTCTTATTGAAACTATTATGGTTGACTATCGTCCTTGTGATACTCCTATGGATCCTAATATCAAGGTTCTTCCGGATCAAGGGTAGCCATTGAAAGACCCGAAAAGATATCATTGCTTGGTAGGTAGACTCAACTATCTCACTATAACCAGACTTAACATCACTTTTGTGGTTAGTGTGGTAAGCCAATTTCTAAATGCTCCTTGTGATAGCCATTGGGATGCTGTGACACGTATCCTCCGATACATAAAAAATGCTCAAGGATAAGGATTATTGTATGAAGACAAAGGGAGTACTAAGATCACTTATTCCTTTGATGCATATTGGGCAGGATCACCATCAGATAGAAGATCCACTTTTGGGTATTGTGTTCTTATCGACGAAACCTTATCTTATGGAGAAGCAAGAAGCAAAATATAGTTGCTAGATCTAGTGCAGAAGCATAATATCATGCAACATCCACTTGTGAGCTTACATGGCTTAGGCAACTACTTCTATAGCTAAAAATATGAGACATCCATGAAACAAAGCTTATTTGTGACAATCAAGATGCACATCACATTGCATCAAACCCGATTTTCCTTGAAAGAACCAAATATATTGAAATTGATTGTCACTTTGTTAAAGAAAAGGTGTTCCCCGGAGAAATCACTACGGGTTTTTTCAACTCTAGCAATCAACTAGCTATATGTTCACCAAGTCCCTTAGAGGCCCTCTGATTGAGTACCTTTATAACAAGCTTGGTACATATGACATATATGCTCTAGCTTGAGGGGGAGTGTTAGAATGAAATCAACTTTTACAAATTTCTAGGGAATTAAGTGTTACATAATCTGGAAAATTAGGATGATTGATTCCTAATCATTAAATGTATTTATTATGATTAATTTTGTATTATGCTATAAATACATTCGGTGTGGTCTACATTAGACACACAATACATTCAAAACATATACAATTCTATATGCTTTATATTAAATTCTAAAGTTCTAATTGCACCATACAATCCCTCTTTCTTTTGGTTTGTCAACAATCTCCCATGTTGAGTTTCTTTCAAATGCATTTGTCTTTTTTCTCATGGCTTTAGTCCAATGTTCACATTTTATGGTTGTTTGGATTGAGATAGGAGTTTCTATGACACCAATAAAGATTGAATGTTTATTAGAGAGATTGTTGTTGCACACATTGAGAATATAATATTTAACACTATCTCATTTCTTTCTTCGATGCAATGGGTAAATTCTCGATAACAATTTACTCTTATCTTTCTCACCTTTGAGTCAAATAACTCCTTGCTAAATGGATTGTTTTCTTCTTTGATATTTTTACCAAAAGAATTTGTCTTTTTCTTCCTCACTGAGTTGGTCTGATCTCAATTGTGGTGACTTCATCACTTAGATCTTGAGCATCCTATGAAGACATTTGTAATGACAAGAAGGAAAGCTCCTTAATTTCAAGTGTTTTCTCCTCCTGAAGTCGATGACTAACAAAAGAATTTTATTTCATGAAAAAGGTAATATCCATGATGATAAAAACACGATGACTCTAAAGAAAATAACATTTGTACCACTTTTTACACAAGAACCAATAAATACATATTTAAGATCTCTAGGATCTAATTTGATACTATTAGGATTATGATAGTTAACAAAAACAACCATTTTTTACACAAGAAACAATAAATACATATTTAAGATCTCTAGGATCTAATTTGATACTATTAGGATTATGATAGTTAACAAAAACAACGCAGCCAAAGATTCAACAAGTAAACTTGACACTAGGGAAGCAAGGTCTTTCAATACACATTAAGAAGAAAAAAAAGTTAGTAAATAGTTTGAATCTTTTTTAAGTTCTTGTACAGTGATAAGACTTTTTTTAGTTGAGATATGTAAAACATTATTTATGGGTAGACTATTATCATTTACAACTTTAAGGAGTTGTTCTCTAGTAATTTTGAAGTATGAATTGCAGAGCATAGGAAATGGTCATGTGATTCTCTAGTAATCAAGAAACCAAACACGTATAGATACGAAACCAATAATATTGAATGTACTTTTACCTTTTATGGTAGGGCATACAATCCAGGGGAGTTATTCATTGATTCAACTATTGTTCTCTGACAATCTAGTTTCTCCTTATTGACTTTCATACTAGGCATTAAAAAAACACTAAAATGCAAAGACGTAACAAAGAGAACTTGTTCGGCAAAGGCACAAAAAAAATTTCAGAACTACTCAAATCAGAGTCAAATGGGACATCACCAACTCTTGGTATGGGCTCAAGAGGTCCCAATTGCTCCGCCTGTTACGGTTGTGAATAACGGTGGTGGTGGCTATTTACGTGGAAGTAGAAACATGACTCCCAAGATCAAGAGCTTTAATACCAAATTTTGAACCATGTAACGAAATGTATAATTCTTTTTATTGATAATCATCTCACCAATTATATTTTCATCATCTCTATTTGTAACAATCAAATTCTTTAAAATAAGGTAATAAAATATTTTTTAATGAATAAAAAAATTCTGAAGAAAATTTCTCTTAATCACAGTATGGAGCTATCAAGGATACCTTTATCATAAGAATCCATAATTTACAACACATATAATCAGACCATATGGGTCTGATACCAAATTGTTTTTGTACAACTAAACATGAGATGAATTACTTCTAATTGGTCACTTGAGTTTTGTTGTATGGCTATTATTGAACAACTAAACACTAAGAGTCATACAACGGGAATCTTGCAAGAAAATATATCAGAAGTAAAAAGTTGTTAAACTATATTCATTTAATTAGTCAAGTTACACGTTCAATATGAAGCTTGTACAATAAGCCAAGCCAAAAAGAGGGCAGAAATACTTAAGTTTGAAATAACTTTAGTTTATAATATTATTGTACCTTCCTCCTCTAGGTGGTTGTTTCTCTTCTTGTGATAGAGGGTTTTTTTATGATCAACCTGCAGGGCGGTAGGGGACATAGTAACTGAACTTTTGTGTTAAGAAAAAAAAATGTTATAATCCTGGCAGTTTAAAGTAACCAGCCATCTCCTTTCCTTTCTTTTCCTTGAATTGGTCTCTTCCTCTTATTATGTCAGTTTAGGTTTTCTTCTCTAGTGGACTTGTCATAAGCTGTCTGAACATTTTTTTTATCTTTACTTCTAGGATTTTTCATAGAGTTCATCTTCTCTATTCTCTTAGTAAGCAACGGGCCATTTTAATACTTAGTGAAACAACCTCTCTAGTGGTGAAATGCTTGTAGAAAAGAGAAATACAGTGGCATTAACCCCAAGCTGGTTAAATACGGTATAGCTTAATGGGAGGCAAATCGTGGAGTTGTTGAGAGGACATTAAGGCTGCAATGACAAATGCACAAACTGCTGTACTATAGAGTTGTAATTCACTAGTTATTTCAGATGCTGTCCAAATCTAATAGATCATTGTATTGAATAGTGGGATCCTAATATTCTACCATAAACATAGCTGCATGCACAACAACATCGACTATGAGAAATCAACCAATCCATGTTTGATATGTAAACAATTACAGTTAAGTACCATAGTCAATAGCCCTGCATATTGAGATAGGTTGTTGTTTAGTTTCAGAGACCTTATCTGGAGACATTAAAACTAGATTATTCAATTCAATTGATCAACTAGTAGAGGTCTTCACCAAGTCATTGGGAGGTCTTCAAATAAGTTACATATGTTAAAGATTACTGCAAATATTTATATGCTACTACTTGAAGAGAAATGTTAGAAATGATGTAAATATGGTTGTTTGAGTCTGATTCCGTGCTGTATTTGTAATTATAGTAGGGTAATTGTAAATTCTTGTCTTTACGTCACTTATTATAACAAATATCTTCCACTGTGTCTGTGTAATTCACATGCGGATTCCGTACTGTAATAGGTACTTGACACCGGCAACTATTAGAAGTACCCATCTGTCTTGGATTAAGTAGAATTTGGCTTAGTTTGGATAAACTTCTCATAAAATAGATATTTGAGAAGAAGTAGGAAAGTAAAACGAACCAAACATCTCACACATGTTAGTTATGCACCTTAGCTTTTGGAGTAGATGAGAAAAATTAAAAGAAAAACTAAAGTGCATAAATTAATTTTAACTTTTGCAAGAACGATTCATCTTACGTCATTTCCTTCTGTTACAGAGTATTTATTGATAAGTTTATATAAACTAGGCCTTTCACTGATAAACTTTTTCTTCTCTGTTTTTTATTTTATGTCCTCAGGTTTTATGGATATCCAAAATTTTATTATATGATTTTGTTCTTTCTTTTTTACTGCATTATGATTCTTGGTATTCCTTTTATACTTCTTGAAAATGCAGTTTTCTCCTTTTTTGATGCTACTTTCTAGTAAATTTGTATTTAGCATAGAAGTAATCCTTTTGTCTACTTTGTTGGGCTAGTTTTGACAATCATTCTTATTGAAATCTTGCTTCAGAGGAAGAAAAGAAATCAGGATTCTACTCTCCTCAATTTGATCCTGAGACATGTGAATCACAAGCTAAATTTGGTCATTCTGGTATCCCTTTTTCCTCCTCTATTGTGAATTTGAAATCCAACTCATGTAATGTGGGAACTTCTGAATGTATGGAGCAATCAGGGTCCACCACCCATGAAAGAGACGAAGGAACAGTCTATTCTAATGGAGAGCCTGATATTGTTGGAACTCCTGCTAAAAGAAAAAAATTGCCTCAGGAAGATATTTCTCTCCAACAAAAATTGTCAGTTGCAGATGTGACGTGTACAATGTGCAAGCAACTTCTCTTTCATCCTGTAGTTCTTAATTGTGGCCATGGTACTCAATGCACTTAAGTTTTCTTTCAAGTGTAACTGATTGGATTTATTAATAATAAAACACTTAAAGTGGTATGTTGATTTTGTTCTGCTTTTTCACATTCCCATCAGTATACTGTCAAACTTGCGTCGTCAACACAGATGACGACATGCTCAGATGCCAGGTTTGTCAAAGTCCACATCCTAGTAGGTTTCCAAAAGTATGTTTGGAGTTAGATCACTTTTTGGAGGAACAATTTCCTGAAGAATATAGACAGCGGAGAGATGCCATTGAACTAAAGCAGATCAAAGTCAAACTTGAGACACCTTCTTGTATGTATATTGTATACATTTTTATTACATGACTGATATCTTGAAGCGTACAGCTTTGGGTGAAAATATAGGAATATATGTGTATATCTTTCAGCTTTCCATTGAGAATGTGATAGAATATTGGGAAATGTGTTTTAGTTTTCATACTCTCTCGGTCAGGCATGGTAAAAAAGTTCTTGTATTTTCATATTGATGAATCTGCTCTTCAAACTTGAAAAAACATGTGTATTTAGTTACCCCTCTAATAATTCATCATGTTTTTTAAAGTTCGGAAGGATTAAATTCACACCTTTCTTAAGTTGCGGAATAAATTCATCAACTTGAAAGTATAGGAATCTTGACATTTTATAAAAGTATAGGGATTAAAAAAAATACTTTTTCCTAGGATATTTTATATTGTTTGGCCTTTATTTAGCATTCAAGCATAACCGCTGTTTATACTAAATATTTGAATCCTGATTTACTTAAACAACCAAACAATGTATGAAATATATTAAAATATTGAAGTCATTCTTATGGTATCATCTACAATACTCTAAATATTTTATTATATTTTACAGATATTTCCCAAGTGGTGATTGATTTATTGTTGTACGGTATTTCTTTCATTATTTTTCTATCTTTTTTCATGTTCTTCTAGTTACTTGTGTTGGTTTTCTTTCAGGTTCATTGGACAAGGGTAACAAAGGAGAAAATATAGATTGGTGGTCAGATCCTGACTCAAAAGTTCACATTGGAGTTGGTTGTGATTTTTGTGGGGTAAAAGTTTTATTCCATCATATCTTCTATTTTTTTCTTCATTTTGTTGCTCCGTTTCCATTTTCTTTTTGCGTTTATCGTGCCTTTTATATTCTTTTCACTTATTGTCCTATGGTAGGTCATAAAGTACATCAAGATTCTCTATTCATTGATCTAGATAGGTGGCTGTCATTTCATGTGGTTACTTGTCTTTCTTAATGACTAGGTATTTCATGTGCACAAAGGGAGTTATAGGTTCCTTGTTCAAGCTCCAAACCTATAACTTGCCTGTTTGCTGCACACTGCCAATTTACAATAGTTGTGTATTTTCATGTTTCAAGGACCTACACTACATTAAACATACGTTCATAGATATTTATCTGATAACTAATTTCAATTTTGTTGTTTTCAAGTTGATCTATATATGGTTTTATATGGAAATTGCATTCTGTTGAAGCCATATTTTGTTTATTATTCAAAGTGACAATTAATATTATCTTTGCTTTAGCAAAAAAGTCAAGAGTTTACTATTTCTTTAGGGTTCAGATGCCAACCTGAAGATTTAGGCCTGTTTGATTCCCTTTTAACGTTTTTGTTTAAAAATGTTTTCTGAAATAATACCAATCATTTTGTCGTTCTAAAATGTACCTGGTTAAAAAACTGTTTCCAAAACAAATAAAAACTTGGACATGTTTTCTTATCCTGTTTTCTTCGAGTCCTCTATTCAAATGTTCAAGAGTCAGTTTTAGAAATAATAAATATACCCGGAAAAAAAACTTCCAAATTTGCTTTGGGGAGAAAAAACTTTTAGAAATTTTTTTTTTGAAAGCAGTTAACAAACAAGGTCTTATTTCACTTCTTTTTAACTTAGTATTTCTCTTGAAGCTGCAGTGTCTATAACTCATGCTTCTAGTTTTTGTGTAGAATGCTAATGTGTCACTCATCACAGATGTTTCCAATAATTGGAGATAGATATAGATGTGCTGATTGTACGGAGAAGATGGGTTTTGATCTTTGTGGTGATTGCTATGCAACTCGTTCCAAACTCCCGGGTCGATTTAATCAACAACACACCTCAGAGCACAAGTTCAACCTTGAACAATCCAACATTATTCATAACATAATGTTGAGGCTGGCCACAGCACAGTTAGGGGACACTTCTATTTCTGTAGGAGAGATTGCCTCAGACAGCCCCACTATGTTTGATGATGAAGAAGATAACCACAGTGATTCTGAAACCACCAATTGAGAAACTGAGCTTAGCAAAAAAAATGTCCATGGTCTTGTGTTGTTGTGTTTGGTTGGGGGGTTTGAGTGGATAACTCCTGATTTTAGAGGAGGAAATAATGCAATGCTGAAGGAAGTTTGGTTGGGGAAATTCTCAATTCTACATGGTGTATTCAGTTTCCTAATGCATGGCAACTTGACTGTTTTTATGTCTCAGTTCATCTGACTTTGTCTCCAGCTTGTGGCAATCCGTGGCTATTTTCTGTTGTTGCATTTGGTGCAGGCAATTCTGTTACCCCTTTCATGGTAACAACCTCATTCCTGTGTCTGGCTATATGAACATATTATTCGGCAATGTACATATTCTTGGAGTTTGTCACAGATCATAACTGTTTCTTACAATAACATTAATAATATTTAGTATATCATTGTGAATAATATACCACAAGCACTTTCTCTTAACCTTATTATCAATGATGATGGCATTACTGAGAATGTTTGAAGTAACTTTTATGGGCTTGATTTTAGATTCTTAGATGTAAATTTAAAAAACCAAAGTGGCTCCTCACTTTTTATTAAAAGAGCTTTTTAATTTATTTCAATAAATTTTATGATTAAAATTGTCAAAATAAATTTACCAATTAAAATATGTATGTCGTGTTTCTCATTCAAGAAGCTTTGATGCAAGTGTCAATTTTTTCAATGAAACTGTTAGAAGAGAAAAAACAAATTAAATTAAATTTTTTAATAAATTAAAAGTAGAAGTTTTTTTCTTTTAAGTTTTATAAGTTTTTATTTTTAACTTTTTCATAAATTAATTTCAGTTTACATTAAACATCAATAGTAAAGATATTAAATGAAATTGCAAGAAACCACAACTGGTTTAAACTGGCCTACAAGCTACCATTGAGTAAACTTTCTTTGAATTGAAGGTGAAAGATGTAATGATTGGAGGTACAAGAACAGTTTATTTTTAGAGGTGTGTTGGATTAAGTTTTATGTTCTTGAGGTAATTGGGTTTGGATTAGCCCATTAAACAAGTATTTTGCGAATTACAAATTGTACAAAAATTTAAAAGAAAAAAATTAATTCTAAATCCAACAAATACAAAAAGAAAAGAGACTATTATTGGGAACAAAATATTTCGTCTTGTCTCTTGTTCTTTTTGAAATTACGTACTCTTATTCCTTTTATTGATCTTTATTCGTGTTTATCGTGATATACTTGCCACAATTAAAACATTATAAAAAATCTAATATAGTAATAACATATTTGGATCATGTTAGGTGTAATCCCAATTTTATATACATATATTTATGAACGAGAAAAAGTTAATTTATGTAGCTAAAATAATATTAAATTTATTAAATTTTTGTGAAATCAATGTGAAAATGAATTTGTGTTATTATTCTAAATATTTGAAGTGTCTTCTACATCAATTATATGTACAATCGAGGTAGAAGATGTAATTAATAAGACACACCTACATGCCTTTCCATTACTTTCTTTTTTATTGTTGTGTTACTATTGCATTTTTCAATTCCTCTCTTTCTCATGACATCGTAAAAAAACACCCTCCTCTCTCCCAATAGGTCATAATCAAAACTTTTAAACTTTTCTCTTGTGTAAAACATTGTTCTCACCACCAACACAAATATTTCCCTTGTTAAACATACATGACTAAACAAAAACCTACACAATTTTCAACAAATCATCAATCATTTTGATGATGGCAAATAATACTAGGTTTATAAATATATAATAGATTTGTTAAATATGAATCAATTTTGAGTTACTTTAGTCAAGAACTTGTAATGTGTCATTGGTTTAACAATTTAGTTTTGTACGACTTGTGAAGAAGCATCAACCAACTCATGAAGAAGCAACAAACACATGAAGAGTTGAATGACTATGATATCGACAAACGTTTCCATAGTACATTGAATGTTTATAAGATAATTTATCTATTTGAATGATTAACCTTACATACTTTGAAGAAGATTTTGACATCTTTAAGAATTGTATACTCGTTTCAGATGGACTAGTAAGGTCAACATACCAACTCAAATAAAACAAGTTTTTTTCTCAGCAAAATGAGTATTATAATGAAGTATAAGATTAAAGTCAAGCATTCATGTTGAAAAGCTTGGACACAAAGGATAATGTAAAAGCACTATAGTCACAATAACTATTTTTGTGACACATATAAATAGAAGTTTACCAAACATATGAAAACTTGATGGCAAAATGAAAATAAAAATACTTTCTACATCTATATTCTTTCATTCTTTAAAAGCTTCTAGTATTTAGAAAAATCAACTTCTAGGCAACTTGTAATGTGAGTGCTCATTCTTGTAAATCCTTCACATGTTTGTAAAAATAAGAGAAGGCACTATCAAGAACAAGCGCTGCAAGCACAATCCTAGTATAAAAGAAAGGTGAAAGGATCCAAGAAGGCTCACAAAGGTAACACCAAACAAAAATCACAAGAACAGAAAGGTGGAGATTCGGGTGATGGTATCTTGCACTAACTCTAAAGGAGATAAAGAGTGGAAGTTTGAAAAGAAAAAGGTGCGATGCTATGACTGTTAGAAGTTTGGCCATTTTTCCAAGGAATGTTGGGATGGAGAGGAGGCTAAGAACAAGTCAAAACAACAAGCTCATTTGGCATAAGATGATGCATCTGATTTTGAAGTTGTAATGTTGATGGCTAGAATAACTAAAAGTTAGTCAGAGGATGCATCATGGTACCTAGACTTAAGTTGTTCGACTCATGTGATTGGCAAGTTTATAAAAATGAATGAAGTTGTTCATGGAAGAATCAAATTCGCTAATGACAAAAGCCTAATAGTAGAGGAAACAAGAAGAGTGGTACTATGGGATGATGATGAAAGAGAAGTTGTGATCGAGGAGGTGTTATATGTGCTAAGGTTGAAAATTAATCTTCTAAGCCTAGGCAATTGTTGTAGAAAGGATTTGTGATGAGAATGGAAGATAATTGTCTCAACATTTTTGTTAAGACTAAGATACTCATAATTCAAGCAAATTTGTTCCAAAAAGTGTTAGTGTTAAACCAAAAATTGTTTGTTATGACATTTATTCCTAAACTCTGTGTTATTACATTGTTTTCATCTTTGTTTTGTTATTCTTCAGTGTTGTGTATATATAAACTTGTATACACAACATTGTAAAATTTAATGAGAAAGTATTTATTTATTTTATTTCTTTTCTCTCTCTAAATGCTATAGAAAGTACCGTAAAAAAAGCTTGATATGCATGAAGATAATGATGCTAAAATGTTAGGGTTTAAGAATATTCTAAATAGAAATATTCAAGATATAGTAAAGCTATATGAGTATAAAGCTTTATTTACTAAGCAAAAGAAAATTTTCAATATATAAAAAAGGAAGTTTTTAAAGATAGTTTCTATAAATTAAATGAAAAGTATAATTTTAAATACAAACAAGATTGGTCTCTTCTAAAGACGCATTGCTTCAAACTATTCCAAAAGAAAACTGCAATTTTAAGAAAAGAACAACATGTGAATAATAAGCATTAATCTTCCTCAAATTTTGCATCTTCTACTTCTTATAGAGATGATTAATGTACTTATTTGAAGGTTGATTTGTTAATGGTTAAACACATGGTCGGTGATAAAGGATCCAATTTTGTTTAGCCTGAAAGATGTTTGATAAACATGAAGATGATGAACTCATGTAGTGAGTGTATAAGTTAGCATCCGAGATAAAAACATAGCTATGGAATCAAGAAAAAGAATGTCAGAACAATATAGAAAACAAAATGATGGATACAAAATAACAAGAGCTATAAAAAGAACAAAAAAAAAAAGTAAAAAAAAAAGAAAAAGAAGACATGGAGGAGATGACAGAAGAAAAGTGTCACTTGAAAATAGAGTGTAAAAAATCTTCATGATAATTTCAATGAAGAATCACTGTAGTGTGTACAATGGAGGGGTGACCAAAATTTTAATGTACAAAGGGGAAATAAATTTTAAAATTTAAAACCTTAATCTAGATGAGATCCATGTCTCACATGTTTTCGTCATACTTTCCATCTCGAGTGTTCTCCTTTTATTTTAACTTGCTTTTGCTGAATTTTAATTGGATTTCAAGTGGGCTTGGTTCATGTTTTCTTGTTCTTAAATGTTTATACTTTCTTAGCCTTATTGAGTTTAAAAGACCCAATTACAAAAAAAAATATTATTAACATCTATTTTACAAATGAAAGAAAATACAAAAGAAAGTAATTTCAAATTATAAAAATTACAATCAAAATAAATTTTATTTTATTTTTTTAATTTTTTTTTATTTGTTTAAAGTCATTGAAGATTTTCCTCATCAATGCACTCATCGTCTTTCCTCTTTTTAAAGAGAAATTATCTTCAATTTAGGAAGATCTATAAAGTAAAACAAACCTTCAATATGTAAAGATCAATAACGAATTTTTCTTTTTTCTTTTTATTATATAAAAGAAGTGACCTTTAAAACAATTTATTTGTAACAACTTTTAGATTTTTCATCCCTCTTTCAAATGTTTTTAAAATCAAATCTGTTTCACGTTCCAAATTATTTCTTTTCTTTTTATTCATAATTTTTGTTGGAAGCACTATTGTTTGTTATATTTATGCTCATTAGGTCAATTAAGATGTAAAAAGTTCTTATTATAATGTAAATATTCACAGAACTAAAATTAACATCTTTTTTTGGTAGCTTCTTTAATCTTGCAAGAGTAGAAATTTCGAGAGATTTATTATCTCACGGGGCATTTTAAATCCTAGATACTCAACATTTTTCTCAACTTTGGATAGTTGATCTTTCAAACCTAGTACAGGAGACAATTCATCTTTAGAAGATTGAAAAAATTATTAATAATAGTTTATTTGATGACATGGAATTTTTTTATTTGCTTAGACAAACTTTCCTTTAGTTTCCATATCCTTTCTTTTTTTATTTTTCTCTTTATTTTAATTTTAATTGGTCTTAACTAAAATCTCTAAAAGATAGGGGTTTTAATATGATTTTGGCCTTTTGAAATTAAAAGAAAATTTGCTGATAATGTTTTCATGACATATTTTTCTATCATATTATTATGTTCTTTGGAATAAAATGTGTTACTTTCATAAGCACAGTCTCATCTTTATATTTACTATGAAGAATGTAGTGAAGACATGTTTACCTAAGGCACTTTATTTATTTAACCATTATTTGGGTGAAGAATGGTTGACAAACAAAAATCCTCTATAAATCTCCAACTTGCAATATTAGAAAAAGTTTTTAATTGATGATCAATGTAAATAATTCATTATTGATTAGTTGAGACATATTGTGAGAAAATATTGAAAGATTTAGTATATAGCTTGAAAGATGCTTGGTATAATGTTTTTTTAAAATATTTTGAGATATAAAATATGAAGATGCACTCAAAATATTTGTCACTAAAAACACATTTAACCACTAATAAGATTATAAGTATGAAAATTTATGTTTAAAGGAATCATAACTATGAAATCAAGAAAAAGAAATGAAAATATAGAGAAAATGATGGGTACAAAATGAGAACAACAACTAGAAATATAATAAAAGACAAAAAACATGTACATTGTTTAATATAGTAGAAATTATGTATAAAATTAATTTTTCTTGGAATGAATATAGTATAGGATACTTTATTTATAATAAAAAAATATAAATTAAGTTCAAAATACAACGAATAATAATAATTTAACAAAAAATAAAAAATAAAATAAAAAAAAATATATTAAAAAAAAGGATATTTCTTCTTTTATAAATACTATTAGTTATGTTGTAATATTTTCTTCTTTTATATAGCTTTCTGTGCATTTCTTTTGGAAGTGTAATATTTCATTAAGTAAAAAGGAGATTCTTTCTTATCTCTCATTTCACTTTTCTCTCTCTCGTTTTTTCCTTTTATTTCTTACTGAAATGTGGTGTAAAATATTAATAACCTGACTCCTAAAAATCAAGATAAGACTCCAAAAAAAGTTGATCAATCTCACAAAAATTTCTCTAAAGGAGAGGGACATTAAATTTTAAAATTTAAAACTTAGATATAAATCAGTGACTAAGATAAGATCCATGTATTACTACTTGTTTCCTTGTCACCCAATTCCACATTCCCTATTCATACTGTACTTAATGGACCCAAATACAAAAGATAGTTATTTATTTATTTATTTATTTTTAAAATAAAACAAAAATAAAGTAAAACCAATTCTATAAAATAAAATTTATTTTATAAACACTTTTTTTATTTATTTAAAGTTAATAAAGATCATCTCATATTTCCGTTCATTAGTTGCGCAATTTTAAAAATGATTTAAATAAATTTCAAAGACAAAATATTAAGAAAAGTACGTTTACTAACATGCCACACAAGAAAATAATAAAATAGTTTTTTACGAATAATTTTTCAACACCCATTAGAATTATACACATTGTCTAGTTAAAAAGCTTGTTAAAAAAAAAAACCCGGATTTGTGAGAAGATAAAACTAAAAAGGGGAAAACGATCTCACTGGTGGGAGTGAGACACATCACATCATATATAAATCACATTTTTCATATTCTATTTCTTGGATTTCGACATATTTGACATACAATTAATAAAATTATTTAATAAAGGGAAAATAATTTTCCTTTTCACCTTTTACCCTTGTCTTTAACTCTTTACATACTTCGTTTGTATTATCCTTATCAATCTTATTTATAACTAAACCATCCTCATGCTACACTAGAGTCAAGTCTAAAAGTGGTTTGCATCTTGAATTTTGTTTCTTCCATTTTAAGCATTATTCATATCAACTGCATAAACAATACTTTATTGTTTTTTTTAAGTTACAAAATTAGTTTGGTCATAAAAGTTAAAGAAAAGGTAAGATAGGTCTTAAATTCAAATCTTTACTAATAAAAATTAATATATTAACCATATTTTATCTTTGTTAGGAACTTAATTGTGACTTGAAGTTATACAATAAATAAAAATAGGTTATGTCACATAAAAAAAATCTACAAATTAAATGTTTTTAGATTGAAAAATGAATTTAAGAGAGTGAAAGGAAGTAAATTTAAGGGAAAAGATAAGTGAAAGTGGAATTGAAAATATGGAAATAAATAGAAGAAGAATTTATGAGAATTTGTTAATGATTTAATAAATGTGAAAAATAAAAAATATTTTAATAAATAAAAGATTATGATTTATGATAACAATATATTAAAATAAATTATCAAAATATAAATAATTAATTTTATTCTTTTAATATTTTTAATTTTAATTATTTACTTATTTTAATATAAAACTTATATTAATATATTTTTCACACACTCTTTATACTTTCCTTGCACAAATAAGAAGAAAATTACAAAAAGAAAAATATTTTTCGTTCATTACAGTTTTCATCAGAGTGGAGGTTTCCACACAATCCTTGCTTTTTGATGCTTCCATAACTGGAAACACAAGTTAAATCTCAAAATTTTATATTAAAGATGATATTAAATATCTTATATAATCAATTTCTATATCAATTCTTTTCATATGTTTTTCGTAAACTTTATAATAATAGTATCAGATCCAGTAACATATCCTTACTTTAATGGTAAAATTCAACTCACCTTTAAAAGATTATTCATAAATCTAATATTAAATTAGGGTAAGAAAATGTATTAAAATAAATAAATAAAATAAGTATCTCTATTTGAACCAACTTAGGGTCTTAAGTTGAAAGTTAAGATGAACCAATCAAGTTGAAAGTTGAAATTGTTAGCTAACAAGAAAGAATTGAAGTTAAAGAAGATTAGAAAAATCAGTTGTTCAATATGTTGATCAAATTAAAGCTTTTGTAATAAGTTAATTTTAGTATTTTACTAGACTTAAGATTAAATGATGCAGAACAAAAGGACCTCAAAGAAAAGGTATATTTCAAAAACACACTGGAATAATCAATTATCACTAGAAATAATCGATTATCTCAGTCAAACTCAAAATTGGCAAGGTTCTCTAGAATAATCAATTATTACTTAAGATAATCGATTATCCCAGAAAAACAAATTTTAGTACGACTCGCAGATAATCGATTATCTTAAGAAAAATAACTTTCAAAATGGTTCGCAAATAATTGATTATCACTAGGCACAATCAATTATTAGTGTAGTTGTGAAGAGACTCTTCAACTTCTTACCTTATTTCAAACTTGGGCCTATAATTCTAAGTACTTTTGAAACTTAATCTTTTATGAGAAGTTTAGTGTTTGTCCTAAAAACTCTCTATGCTTTAAGTGTGGCTCATAACCCTTGTGTTGGTAGAAGGAAGTGCTCCCTTTAATGTGTTTAAGTGAGTGCACTCTCTTGTTCCAAGGTTAAGTCTCTATCCTTTTGTGTGTCAAAAGAAAGTGTTGGTCATCTCTTATGTATTCAAGAGTGGTGAACTCTAAACCTTTACTTTATTGTTGTAAGTTTTGGTTACTTATTAGTTATTGGTTAATACTCTTTTAGAGAGATTAACAATTGGATGTAAGATCTTTTTATCTGAACTAGTATAAAATCACTTATGCAAACTTCTATTTCCCTACATTCGTTTATTTACTTGTTATTTGAAGTAATTATTTGTGTTGTTAAGTTACTTTTTAAAAAGGAAACATTTTATAAAAAGGCACTAATTTTATCGAGAAAATCAATTCACCCTCTCTTGGTTATTATTTGTCCACAAACATTTTGTTGCGTATTTCTAACATAAATGAGTTATGTTGGACGAAAATTTGAAATAGATCGTCATGGAGACGAGTTATCTCGAACTTGAGATGAGCTAACAATTGAGACACCTCGAACCAAGCTGAGGGTCAAGAAAAGTCTATCCAGACTGAAAGTCGAAATGTGTCAGCTAACGTCGAATGTCGAGACATGCCAACCCAAGTCAAAGTTTGAGATAGATTGACCCAAGTAGAAGGTCATGACAAGCCGGCTTGGCTGAAGGTTAGGATAGACCTACTCGGATCAAAGATCGATACAAGTTAATCCAAGAAGAAGGTCGACAAAAACATACTTGAGTATAAAGTGAAAAGAGAATAATCCCGATTGAAGATTAAGACGGATTACATATCCAAGGTCGAGATGTGTCGACCAAAGACAAATTTGATTGAGTTGGTCTTAACTTAGATTAAAGGTTTAGATTGATTGTCTTGAAGATCAATCTTCACTACTTTAATTAAAGTTTAAAACATATCTATTTAAGACAAACCACTTAAATTTAATAATATATTTGAAAAATATTTTTTCATGTTTATAAAAAAATTAATATTTTAATCTGAACAATAAAACTTTTGTAAATATTTGGATGTTATGAATTTCATTTAAGGACTTTTAACCTTATAAACTTTTTTCACTCTAAGCCACCAGCGTGACAACCAGACCCCATAGAATGGACCAGTATCTCAAGAAATTTTCCAACAACCCCCACCTCACCCAAAGTTTTATTGGATGAAAAATGGGCCTGAATTTCAAAATCATCATGTCATGCATATGCCTGCAAGATCCAAATTCCAGTTTAATCATTCAATGCGAATACAGAACAAAAGTCATGATTGCAATGTAAGTACAACATTAATGTGACCTTCTTTGGCTGAGACTCATGCCACCCACATGCATACTTACAAAACAACTAAACTATTTTCCGAATCCAATGTATTCTATCTTCAGACTTATATTATCATAATTTATTAAATCTTAAATTATTACATTAAAAAATAAACTATTATTATTTACGTCAATCAACGTTGAAAAACGTTATAACAAAATTAGGAGAATAAACTTACAAAATAAAAGAAATTGAAAAAATGATAATAAAAATATTTAAGCAATAAAAGTGGAAAATCAGAAGAGAAAGATAAAAATTAAATAAAAATAATATAATTTTTAAAAAAGAATTCTAATTTACCTTTTTCACCCAAATGCACCATATTATTTTATTCTCTAATTTCTTACCTATTATTTCAAGAGTGCTTCTAAAATGTTCTTATTTTTCATTTTCATTTTTTTATTTTTGATCTAATGGTTTTAATAAGTAATTTATCTCCGTAAATTGAATTAAAAAACAATATATTAAATTATAAATTATTAGTATCCATAAATGGAATTATTTTGCACTACTTTCACTTTGTTAATGATTTAAATAAGTAATTTATAATTTAATTATGAGAACGCCGTGTAGATTATATTGTTAAAATAAAAAAGATTGAAACACTAACGATTTTTTTAAAGATGGTAAAATAGATATATAATGATGATTTTGCAACCATCGTAATTTTAACCGTTGTTAAAGATGTAAAAATTTGACGACAGTTGCTTCACCATTGTTAAGAGTTTAAACAAGTAACAACTGTTGGATGAGAATCGTTGTTGAAAATAGGTGGAAACAAAAAAAAATAGTTTTTTAGCTCAACATAAATTGTGAATAAAAAATATACAAATTTGAGATATTCACTTGGTTTACCACTCAATATGTTATATTCATTGTAAGCACTACAATAAAAACATTTTATGTTAGATAATGTGATATTGTATATTCAAGGTCAATGTAATAATAAACGTTTTTTTAAAAAAACTTACTAATACTAACTATTTAAAGGAACTAGAGATCTTTTTGTGCAAGGAACAAAACTATGCAACAATATAATGAGTCTGATATAATTAGGATTGTCAATAACGACAAAAATTAAAAATTAGTTATAACATATTTAAATTGCCAAAAGCAAGTACCTAAATTTGATATATTATTAACAACATATGTGTAATAAGGTAATGAATAAAAATGATTTTAAAAAATGATCTTACATCTTCCGTAACTGCATAACAGATATGTTTAACTCTTGATTGCTGATACAATCTCTATCAAATTAGACATATACATGTACAAAGGAAGCTCACTCTTCTCCAAAAAGTAGTTACATCCCAATTGTTATTGGCTTTGTCCCTACAATTGTAACATTCTCCTTAAATGCGACCATTGGATCCTTGTTAGACACTATTTTCTTTTTGTTCACATGCATGTCTATTTGATGTTTCTACACACAAAGAGACATTGACATTTGTTAGAATATTATAAACTACATATGTAACAATATTAGTGGAGATACAAAGCGAAGTGTTTGATGCCATCCTCATGAAATATTGGGGACAAACGATGAAGGTTTGCAATGTTTCTTATTCAATGCCAACCTCCAATGTTGGCATAGGAACTGAAACATCACTATAGTATACCTTCTCCACCATAACCTTTACCAAAAGAGAGGGGAGAGGCTGACCATGTAACATGGTGATGTTACCATTGAAGAGCATTGGTAAATTTGAAGATAAATGATTTTGATGATGCTGAAAGATTATACATTGTTATAGTTGTTTTAAAAGCAATTTGTAGATTATAAATGTATTAGGAAAAGCCTTAAACATGTAATACTTAGAAAAATTCGTATTTTTAAAACTGTTACGCATTTAATCGATTATTAGAAGCTATAATCGATTATCCTGAGCCCTTCTGAAAAACCTCGTTGCTCTGGAATAATCGATTATTACTCCAAATAATCGATTATCACTAGTTCTGATGAGAACTGCCAAAGTCTCTGGAATAATCGATTATTCCTCAAGATAATCGATTATCACTTTTTGAAAACCCTGTAACGGACTCGAATAATCGATTATAACTAACAATAATCGATTATCTGCGGCAGTTATAATTCATCTTTGCGAACTCAGACCAGTTGGCTATATAGGTGAGTTCCAAAACTCTTAGAAAGAACTCTGAGCTTTTGAGAATACAGTGTGATCTGAGGAAGTTCCATAAGCTAGTTCATTGCACTGCCTAGTCTCGTGAAAAGGAGAAGCTCTTGCTTTGTGGGTTAAAGGTCGGAGCGATTCTCTTCGAGTTGGCAACGCTACTGTTCTTCTGGTTCGTTGGTCGAAGGAAGAACTGCTCTGCACTATTCCGGAGTCGAAGGAAAGTGTAGATTGCTTGCTTCCATTTTGTTGGTCGAAGGAAGGTTTTATATTTCTGTTTTTATTCACTCTTAATTGTATTTTGTTGAAACTGATTTTAGTGAAATCGTTAATAACTTTTTATAGTGATTAACAACTAGACGTAGATTCTTTTGAATCGAACCAGGATAAAAGTCCATTGTGTCAACTTTTCTATTCCTTACACTCGTTACTGTTTTATGCACATCAAGTGTTTGTTAAATTTTCTCTAAGAAAATTGATTTTCTAAAACGGACCATCATAACTTGATTTGTGACCGTAACACGCTTTCCTAGTATTTTATTCCGCTACACGACTCTATAACGGTACCGATTGTTCCGACAGGTGACACTTTTAAAGCATTTCCCTTGGGCCACCAATCGGGGGTCAGAATCATAACCAACCAATATGTATAACTTTTATTGGCCACTAAAGTCAATGACATCCCAAAATTGAGTTATAGTTGAAAACTCCCTTTAGTTCTAACTCTGATGATAGGAAGAAGGTCAAGTTGTAATAGTGGGGAGCTAATGTGAGAGTAATAAGCTCTTTAGCCGCTTGTCAAACTTCTTCATTAGCTCTTGTTTGAGGTAATCTTTTAGTTGTTTCCTTAGTTCCTTCATGTATACTTAACTAGGTGTTAAAGACCAATGGGATTGACATTGCAATAGGCTCTAAAGTAGGAGTGAACCCCTATTTCATATCCAGTAGTATGAACATGTATAGGGTGTTCGGCTCGTCTAATAGTAGAAGTAAGAATATAATCTCGACCTTGAGGATTAAAAGTACCCTAGGTGCGTTGCTCAACTAGAGAATCCTACAACAAGGCCTCATAAATTAGAAGACTTTATATTATTTTAAAATTTAAATTAACACTAACAAAACATGATTACTTATAATTCGCTCAGGTATCCTTTGTGATTCATTGGAAAATCCATTAAACACTTCAATCCCATCATCCCATAAAAACTTCAAATTATCAATCAATGGACTAAGATAGACATCTATGTCACCTTGGTTGTCGTGGACAAGAAATCATCATAGATATCTTCATATACTTTCTCTACATACAAAAACCTAGAGCTAACTTATAAATCACTAGAAAAATAAACCATGAACTATGATTGCTAATTAAATTTTCATAAGGATTCATTCCATCAATAGTAAGTTTAACCCATAAATACCTTGATTCATTTTAGAATTAGGATATTCTTTATCAATGTTCTTCCATTTCATAGAATCAGTTGGATGACGAAATAGTATGCCACATTTCTGCTCTTTAACATGTCATCTAAGGTTTTTAGCATCATCTGGAATTGCAAACATATGCTTAAATCGTGAAATTATTGGAAGATACTAAACTCCCTTTGTAGTAGGCTCGTGCTTTATGACTTAATCAACACTCTCTCGATCACCATCTTTGACCTTATAAAGTGAAAATCCACACTTGGGGCAACTTTTTAACTTTTCAAGCTCTTTTCTATATAAAATACAATCATTAGGACATGAATGAATCTTTTCATATTCCATACCCATAAAAAAAGAGTATCTTTGCCTTAAAATTTTGATTAAGTAGTGTATTACTTTTGGAAACATTTCCTTCAACAACTGAAGTAAATGCTTTTAAATTCATCAACCTTAGCACTGTTCATAATCATGTGAAATTATTAGAACCATGATATAACGAAGTATCTACATTGGTATACATATTTTCAAACATCACTTGAGCAAAGGATTACTCTCTAACATCACAGATCATGTCCTCTTATTGTCCAATCAACATATTCACTTGTTTTGCAGACACTTGGCATGTTTAACAATTCACTACGCCACATTCGTGTTGTATAATTCTTAAGAAATTCATTGCACAGACACATTCAAACAATTTACACAAAGACACCTTATCCTTACTTTATTTTCTACACTACCAACATTATGTTAAGCGAATTGTATAAATTCTTCTACCCCTATCTTGTAATCATCACTTATACATGGTGAATAAATCTAACTCTAATGTATATGTATTTTTTGTAGATGCGTGGTTAAAATTAGTTTTCTATAAATATATGCAAAGCTCATTTTTATAAAATGTGTGATCCTATCCTATTTGAGAATATTCACTTAATATATTTGAATAGTACACAAATTATAATCAAAATTCCTTATATTTTACAAAAATTAGTTGTATTTCAGAATGCTATTTAAGTGACACAAAATCTCCATAAACAAAATATGCACCCGAAGATTAACACTAAGTGCAATAAACCAAAATTAAGTAAAATATATAAAATGTAGATTATAATTCATTTATTAATAAATTAATAACACATTATTACCCTTTTCAAACTATCGAATAAGATAATTCAAAATTTAATACAATTATTCTCAATACATCATCCATTAGTTTTGATATAAAATTGCAGAAGTATTGGACAAATAAATCTATTAAATCTTAAACAAAAAACTAAGATCACTCAATGTATAACTCTAACAAAAAATTAGTAACTATAACAAATAAAAAAACAACAAATAAGTCCAACAAAATATTTGCTGGGAGTTAAACACCCCTGGACTCAACCACCATGTTTGAACCAAGCAAATATTTCTAAGACCTTAAAACATAATCTAAATAAATAAATAAAATACATTTTAAAATTAAATACTATCTAGAATTTAAAAATAAGTAAAGCTAACTAAATTTAAGAAAAAAATATACAACATTATAATATCTAACTTGGTATGCAAGTCCGAGGGAATTAAAAAACATGGGGAAAGAAGACCGTTGGGAGGGAGAGTGACACCGAAGAGGGTGAACAACAGAGAGGGAGGCACAAAAGAAGGGAGAACTATGAGCCACCAAAGGAGAAAACTTGAGACACGAGTGACAGACTTGACAAGACCATGGAGAAACTAGCAATGAGCGAACCCACGAGCGACCAAGGATGACTGTGGCGAATGCAATGTGCGGTGATCAAACCCTCTAGTGATGCAAACATAGAGACCGATGAGAACCACCAGTGGTGTGAACAACAATAATAGCGAGAACCCAACAACGTTGATGACTAGAGTGCACAAAACTTGCAAAGGCATGTGCGATGATATTGGACTGAGCGGTGACGATAATGAGGGGTCAAAGGAGGGAGAGGACAACAACATAAAAAAAGAAGGTGAAAACTAGGGGTGAAGAACACATGTAGTGCGAGAAGAGAAAATGGAATGTGGGGGAGGTGCAGAAATTTTAAAGACGTTTGTAGAGGCGACCGTCATTATATCTCTTCTTTCATGGCTTTTAAAGACAATTGTATATATCAATCTTTGTTGTATACCTTCTTCATCAGTTTTAATGATATTATATTATAAGATGCTTCTCTTTTGTAATCAATAATTTTTTTTCCTTGCATGTATTTAGGTGTGTCAATTTTTGTGGGACTACTAAGATGTAGTTTTTTGAACCTTTAGTTGAAAATATTTGTAATAAATTTGTTTTTTGGAAAGGAAAGTTGCATAGTATAATAACAAGAATTCAATTAGCAGATTCAGTAATTGTTGACTTTTGTTTTATAACTTATAGATTTACAAATGACTTATTAAGTAAGAGTAACAATACAAACCACCTCAACTCGTTTAGACTCGACCTATAATTGACTTGCAAAATATGAGGTGAGCTGGTCCACCTACATTTTGCACGTATTCAATTTCACTTCTTAAGCTTCAAATTTCAATTGAAGAAACAATCTTCCTCAATCTCCATTATTTTGTGCATTTCAACTTTTAAAGCTTCAACTTTCAATTGGAGAAACACTTTTCCCCAATCTCCATTACTTAATGACAGATTAACATACCACACACCAAAATCCTTATTAAGATGAAAAATCAAAATAAAATGAGAATAGAGAACTTGATGAAATTTCAATGTAGGTGAAAAATATTGTTGTCCCAATCATGTGACTTTCGATCATAATCAGAGTTATTGATGAGTTCGGTTGAAAGAAGTTTGACTATGATTGGTGTTTGAGTACAAAACTAGGAGACGCGTGGTAGAAGAGGAATAAAGGTGAATTTTATCGCAGTGGCTTAGGTCATTTTCCATTTTCCATGCTTGCGATGAACTCAGGTTCTACGGTGGTCCTTTTCTTGAATCCAGCGACGATGATGAAGGCTCTAGTGATGACTGCCTTTGCCAACGATGACTCGAGTGAGTTAAATGATGTTAGGCTTAGGGATGAAGGAAGACTTGCGATTTGATTTCACTAGTCAAAAGGATGACAAGGAGAGAAAAAGCAACATCGATGAAAGTGAATCCTTGTAGAGTGGAAGAAGAAATAGTGGCCGATGAGTTTGATTGAACAATAACGAGAGGACTTGATAGGTGTTGTTGTGTGAGGGTGAGACTAGAGAAAGTGGAAAATTTGAGCTTTTCAATGGGAGTAGGAGGGATTTTCGTAAATGGAAAACGTGTAGCGATTTCACAATGTTATTCTTTTCACATTGTTAAAATGGGCTTATAAGTTGGCCTGCCATGCCTCCTCCAAGCTTTCTCGAGTTGTTATGCAAGTCAAGTTTTAGCTAGTCAATGGGCTCAAAACCTCAGTCCGCCCAACATTTTTCACTACGGGCCTATGGGTCGACCCATGTGGCTTGTATCTCATTGTCACCCATACTATTAAGCTTCTTCTTGAGGTAGAATAAAGAATTCAAAATTTTGTTTGGACTAGAGATATATAGAAATGAGAATGGCTCATTGTTAAATGGTCTTGTATGGTTTTAAGGTGAATGGTGGTTTGCTTTTTAGTAATACTGAGTTGGAGAATAAAGCCTATCTGCTGTGTTTAACTTGAGAGTTTGCTTATGGAAAAATTACTTGGACTGAACTCATGCATATTCACTTTCTTAAATGTATATACCAAAAATATATGTTCTTTAAATCATCGTCAATTTGGCATGGTATTAAGAATGCATATGATATTTTTCTTGAAAATACTTTTTGGACACTAGGTAAGGGTGATTTATTAATATTTGGAATTCCTTATTTTGACATAATAGGGTTATATTCTATTGTTAGTTCAGCCTAAATAGGTACTCGCTGAAACTTTCCTTTTTTTGTTACTACTTTATGTGATTTTTCTTCTTTAATTGTTAATGCTAATTAGATTTTGGACGATACTGGTGTGCATTTCCAAAAAGTTGCAAGAAGATTTTATTCTTCTCGGATGGAATGTGTGGACTAGAGTAACTTGATTTAAATGGATGAGGTGCCACAAACTAAAACTTTGGTTCTTTGGAAGTTGTTTACCTACTAATTTAGATGTTAAAAAAAGAGTGACTTTATGTTTTTTGCGTTCTTTGTGTGGGTTGATTTTTTTTTTTCATTTGTTATTTCGTTGTTATATTGTTATATGATTGTGAGAATGGTTGAAAGACATGTTTTAGGATTTACAGTTTTTTTCTTTGGATTTGGTTGCTCAATTGTTTTGCTTAAATTGATTAAAGTGGATGTCATTACTATAGTTATTCAAATGATTTGAAGGATGAGAAATCATAATAGATTTCAAGGTTCAAATGTATTTCCCTATGTTATTTTTCAAATTAAAGAGTTAGTGTGTATGATTGGAAACTTCAAAAGAATATAAAAAAACATATTTTTTTTTGTGTTAAATTTTTTAATATTCAAACTAGGAAAGGTAAATGGTTTCATTTATGAACATAATAGGACAAGTTCCATATATTAATTGGCTTCAAGGTGAATATTGATGGTGTGGCCAGGGGTTGTTCTAGTTTGACTTCATATGAGGAAGTGGACCGGGGTGAATATGTGAGTAGTTTTTAATTTTTTTAGGGGTACATACTTCTTTATGCTGAGTTTATGGGGGCCATTAATGCTTGGATTTCATGATTTTTTTTTGTTTCAAGTGGTTGCTTGATGTCTTAAAGGTAGATGATGTTGGTGCTTACATTTTTGTATGCACAATTCAAAGTTTCTCATATTTTTTCATGAAGGGATTCATTGTGTTGATAAGTTGGATAATTTGACTTTCATTCATAGATAATCATATAATTGGTTTAATATTTTATCTCTATGTATTTATTTATATGTTTTTTTATAATATTTATAATTTGTCTATATTTTGTGCAATTTAATTTTTATCATGGATTTAGTGTGATTTCTCATATTTTGTATTCTTTTGTTTTTTTTAATGAATCATCATGTGATAAAAAAATGATTAATAATTTTTAAAATATCAACATATTGAGATATCAATATTCATAACAATGTCTAATATGAAATATATTATTATGTGATAAGAAATATATACTCAATAGTTATCTTGATGTAAAAGTAAATTTTCTATAACATAATAGAAAAACAAGAAATAAATGATGATAATGTTTAAAATTTAAAACAAAAATTAATACAGTTAAAATAATTAATTAATTCTACCTTCTATATTTAACATTTCTCATTATTAGAAGTAAATTAGTTTCAGTGATATAAATATTTATCATAAAAATTTACAAATTTGATCCTGTTTACCTTTAATGACAATAATTAAATTGTTATTTTTACTATTTATTACTATACTTGTAACATTATTGTAAGTCATCACATCGTAAATATATTGTAGGTAATATTAATAGTGAAAATGATGATGCATTATGTCACGTCTCATTTATTATTGTGCTGAGTCACCACTGTGCTTCCATAAATACACCCATGTCCCACGTGCACGCCATTAAAACGCACTCACATTTCCTGACCCCTCTCTGCCATGTGTCAAATTGGAAGGTTCTGAACTCAAGTCTGGAAGCCAGGTGTCAGCGCATGAGGGAACGTCCGTTTGACTTGGGAAGAGAATTAAAATTTTTCTGAAACACTCTTCCCCTTCTCTGTGTGCACTTTCATCTTCCTCAGAAATTCAGAACCTCCATTTTCTCCTCCTTCTCTCTAGAACCCCCTTCTTCTCTCTTCGGTAACTTACCACCCTTTTAATCTGTTCACGTTTCAGCACCGTAGAAACGTCCCCTGCACCGTGAGCTCCATATTGGACCGAACAACTTCCGGTTCTGGTAAGTTTACACTTGGACGCTCTTTTCTGGAATCCTACAAACCAGTTCTGTCTGCATGCATGGGTCTAAACCGAGCTCTTTATGTTTCTTTTAGTTTTAGTAGAAGAGTTCAAGAGAAAAGTTGATAGAACCATATTTGGACAAGCCAAGACCACTCGTTCTAGAACGATCACTACTGATCCGGGTAAGGGAAGCTTATTAGATTTAATTCATGTGATTTTTGTGCTGCATGTGCGTTTATGTGATGCTTGAAATATGATTCATGATATTGGACTGTTGGTATATGAAAATGATTCTGAAATGATGTATGAAAATGATGCAATGTTCTATGGTTTGATTTAATTGGAAAATGAGTTGTATGATGAGATGATGTGTGAAAATGTATGGATTTGTACTATGATTTGAGTAAATTGATGTTTGAAAGCTTATACTGGAAAATTTTGTATACTGTAAGATGAGTTTGATTATTTAAGTCTATGAAAATAAACGTTCGTTATCGATACGGTCATTGGCCGTTCGGTATTCATAGCAAATTCCTTGAAATAGTCGAACCCTTTCATTTGGAAAGGATTTCCCTTTTAGGACGAACGCCCTCTTACACATAATTTACGTTTGAGCGTTCGGCCAAACGTAGATCTCATGAGTGTTGTGTGAGGAATTGAGAAGCTTGAAAATCTACCATTTTACACTTAGTCAAATTGTTAAAGCATGAACTTTAAGTATCCCATATTATGAAAATTCCAAATTTCTATGATTTTGAATCAGCAAATAAGTTTAGACTCAAAAGCGTACGTCCTAAGTAGCGCTCGGTCTTATACCGAACGCTCGTCCAAATGCGTATGTGGTAAAAGAACGCTCGGTCATATACCGAACGTTCGTTCCTTCCTTAATTATCAACGAACGGTAATAATGTTCGTCCTGAATTGAAATAGCGTTCGTCCATAAATCTAAATAGCGTTCGTCCAATAAATCTAGTAACGTTCGTCCAAGATTTCAGTGACGTTCGTCCAAAACTTCATTAAATGCCTATTTTTACGCTCGGTCATTGACTGGCGGTTTGGCTCCTGAATTTACTCGTGTTCGGTTTAGTTATCTAAACAAGTTTGTGATGTATCTATCCATTGGATTCGCTCTAGCGATATTGAACTTAAATTATTCTAAGTATTTTCCAGATCGTACTAGATTCAGTTCATCTAACTGATTCAAGTTATAACGAAGTCTGTCTAATAACTTGTCTTGGTTTTATTCTACTCGTGAACGAGCCTTTCTTGGTATTGCATTAACGTTCGTCCTATATTACAAAGAGGGCTGGACGTTCGCTCTTTTAAGAAAGTGGAACATAGAATGAAAATGTATTTAAGAGGATGAATTAAGATGTGCGAACACTATGAGAACTGAAATTATGATTGTGTATTTTGAACGAGCGTTCCAGAGAGGAACGACTCTTGAATGGAAATTGAGATTTTGTAAAGTATGAATGTGGTAAGCTTAGCTGGCGGATCATCCTGATATTCCGTGAGTGCTCGTTCTCAAGTAGAGAGGAGCATGTCATGTGTGGGAATGACAGGAGGTCTTAGTCCATAACTGTAACTTAGACAGAACGGACTAACCTCAGGTGGCAGCTGACGAGTATTCCAGCTCTTCCACCTGGGTGCACGGACGTCGTAGCTACACAGAATTCATACAGTCCGGACGGTCGGTCTAGTACCAGGAATTTGATTGAGTTAATGAATGAATTGAATGCATGTATTGTGAATTAATTAATATATTTGGTATGTATGAACTGTATGTTTTACTTGAATTAAATTCAAATAAGCTTACCCTTACACTTCTATTGTGTTGTCTGTTTTTGTATATCCGTCTTGTCAAATGCAATGATCATCCGTGTGGATGTGAGCAGAGGGAGATGCGTCTCTGGAGCAAACCCTTGAAGAGGAAGTTATTGCTGAAGATAACTTAGTAGAAGTAGAGGTGAAGGCCGAACAGTAGTGCGTTCGGTTTTTAGTTAGTGTATTTTTGAATAGCGGGCCGCTTGTGAGCGAGCGCTCTTTTTCTGGATGTAAATACTTGGACGTTCGGTATTTTATTTTGTAAACCGTTCGTCCTCAGTGTTTTGTAATCGCTCGTTTCTTATGTATGTATATTAGGCCGTTCGGCCATTTATGAATTTCTGCTCCCTTTAATTTTAAAAATGTTTTATCATATTAATATATGTTAATATTCTATTATATAGTTGGTGACTGTATAATTTTGGGATGTTACACATTACTTGTCATTGTTATTAATTTGTAATTAATAATTATCATAATTTTAATATTAAACTTATAGTGAAAATTAATAATTTTTTTATTATAGATATTCTTTTCTTCATATTATTAGACATTATTTTGATGTATAAATGTCACAAATTAGTTCCATGCCATAAATAAATATTAATTAAAATAAATAAACATTAAAATATAAATTATCTATTGAGTTTTCAATGTAAAAAATAAATAATAAATCCAAAGTTATATTCAAAACGTCATAAAATTTAAATCAAAGAAGTATTTCAAAAATAACAGTAAATGACAGTATCTTTAAAAATTTTGATCCTGCAAAATAAAAAATAATAATATTAATAAAAACAAAAGCAATTAATAATATTTTAAAAATATAAAGATACAATATTATAGAAATATAAAAGAAAAAATTAAATAATAAAATAAAGTGATGTACTTCAAAAATAATAAATTTTAGGTTAATTAACATTTCATCCCTCTTCAAATATCTTGCTTCATTATTTTAGTCTTGACTTTTTATATTAAGTTGTTAAACTTTAATTAATTAAAGTTGAGATTATAATTAATTTTGAGATTTTTTCGTGTAATTAGAGCTATTAGTAAGAATTATTTTTTGTGTGTGTTTTTGAAGTAAGGAAAGTTGAAAAGTTATAATTAATAGAACTAATTGACTTAAACTACCAATGGATTATTCGTTGAGCCGAGCCAAACACTAACTAAACAAAATATTTTAATTTAAAATTCAATGAGCTCAAGGGAACCATGGTCGTTGAGCGAATTTTGAAGAATTGCTCTCCATACTCAGTTCGTTGGACAAGTCAAGATACCACTGAATGAAAATGTCATTGAAATAAAAATGCTCTTGTGGTATGATTTCTTTGAACAAGTTGTTGGAAGTTTAACATTGACTAGAGATAAGGCCAAATTATAATATATAAGTGAGGTGCAAACCTCACCTTACAAGTCGGTTTTGTGGGGTCTTCATCTTCCATTTCTTTTCAGGATCAAGGTAATATCTATTCCCAATGGATTCTAGAAACAGACAGTATCTCTACCCAATAAGAACTCTTCATTTGCTCATTTTTCTGGCACAGTTTCTCTTGACCCACACCTTCTCTTTAGTCGATGTAAGACTTTCAACACAAGTCATACGGTTTAGTGAACTCCCTTAGAGGAAGGTCTTACTGGGTGAGTCTATAGGGCAGTAAGTAAAAAGTAAATTGTATAAAGTTTATAACTTCAATTTGATTACTTTTAATTTCATGTTTATATAAATGTTTGAGATGAAATATGGGATGAATGAACTGTCGTGTGAAAAAATGAGGGTATAGTGACTTTTTGGGAGGAAGTATTATATTGAGTTGGGTTTAGGGTGTATTGAATTATGATTTGATGATATTATCTTGAGTTTGCTAATATTCAACTTACTTGGAGAAATATATTTAATTGTGAAAGTTGAGGAAAATTCCAATATGTCTTTATTGGTTTATTATAATTATATTAACTTAGCGTTTGATTTGTGATTTGTTAATCTACTACAGTCTTATATTATACCTAAGTAAATGATGGTGTAGATGCAAGTAGTGGGTAATAATAAGTCTGCTAGTGGATTGTTTAAGAATAATATATGCTCTATTTATATAATTGTGTTTGTACATTTCTCTTAGTATATAAAGGTTTTAAATTTTGAAAAATAATTATATATATATATATATATATATATATATATATATATAATATTTTCTGTCTATAGGTAAACTTTTTTGTGACTATGAGAATTTTCTTCTAAGAAACTTTTTTGCCAAACGTTATTGTTTATAATTGTAAAATTATATACCTATATTAATTATTATGATTATTATTATTGAAAATAAAAATCCCAGAAAAACTATTAGAAATTATGAATTATTTTTAGAGTTTTTTTATTAATATAAATTTGCAGATAGTAACATTATAATAAGTGAAAAAAATTAAATAATGTTTCAAATTCGTGTTAGCTTTTTGCAAATTATTTCGTGCAGAAATATAACATAAAATACTATTTTAATTTATTATATTTAGAATACAAGCTAACTTATCAAACTATCACATTTAAATTTGATAGAAATAAAAATGTTATACATTTTTTATACATATTTAAAGGACATTAAAAAAATTTACAAAAAAATAATAATTGTAATTTCTTTCACTGCCTCAAGTCCTCTAACCCTGTTGGCAACATCAAAATCCTCACTTCATCTTCACATTTCCCTTTAGTCTGAAATTATCTATTGTTTACAATTTTTTCCCGTGAAGTACTTAAGTGACATTATTAAAAATAGGAATTAGTTTGATCGAGCTAATGTTTTTGCTTAATTTATGTTGAATGAAGGTTATGAATGTATGAGTTGTAATATGATCAAATTATATGATATTTGTAAGTTCTTGCAATAATCTACAAACTATGTAAGAAACTAATTTATGTTGTATTAGTAAAAAAGAGACTTTTCATGTTCAAGCTAATTATGTTGGTCGGATAAGAGTCCAACATAAAAGTAGGAGATATAAATTTATGTTGGTCTTAATATTCGAATATAAATATATATTGAACATGGTAAAATTCAATGTAAATTTCATAAAGTTAGAGTGTTTTCTTTCTTTATCTCCATTCTTCCTTTATTTCTTTTTATAGTGTTTGTCTATTTCCTTAATCCTAAGATCATGAATTTATATTGACTTTTACATTGAACCCCAAAACTCTCAACATAAAAAAGTTTCACTTATTTCCTTATATGTTCGCACATTTCTTTTGTCATTTTTGTGTTGATCCGACATGGTGGTAGACTAATTTGGCACAGTAATGACTCGTGAATAAAAAACAATTGAGTATATATTAAGTTGTATTCATAAAGAAGATAATCATGCACTAGTTGAAATAAATCTACAAAGTTGCTCTTATAGCACATTTAAAACATTTTAAATGCTACAAAACAAAAGATAAGGTTATGGTTAATAAGGTTTGAAATAGAAATGAGTTTAATGTCAATATAGGTACACTTCAACTATGCTTGTTCATGAAAACAGGGATTTACATTGATAAAGTCGAAATAGCATGAAATTTCTTCATCATCATTTAGGCTTTTTCTTTATTTGTATTGGTGACAATTTTTTCAAAATATAGAAAGGTAAGTTAAGTTCAAGTAATTGGTACAAGAGTTGAATCCATTTAATTCGGTTCATTAGACTAGGAAGAGTCCTTACTTTAGTGGAAGCATAGACTTAAATAGGAATATCCCAAATATTCTTGCAAACATAATGAAAATTCCTTTATCTAGTTTAATGTTTAAAGTATTTATTTACGTTTTGAATATAAAAAGTTACAAACAGTTTGTATTAAAGGATAATATGTGATTCAGACGTTGTTATTACGCATTAAATTAAAGTTTTAAATGATTATGACCAATTAAATTTCAATGAGTGTAAAATAGTGTATAATGTTTAATTTTTCCCTAACTTTAAATATCTTTAAATATGACCGGTAACAATATCATAAATACTTTAATTGTCTTTTTAACCTTTGTTAATCAAAAAATAGAGGTCAATTATATATTGATTTTTCATGGTTTTACTAACGATAAATATTAACAAAAAATTTTAAAAAAACAAATTCATAAATTGACATGTGATGTGTAAAAACAATAAACGTAATATAAATGCAAACGTTAATTAACGTTTATTCAAAAACAACAAACATTAATTTAATATCTCTCGACGTCAGACATTTTACATATGTCATGTCAGACATTTTACATATGTCAAAAAGTCTAAAACAACTTGGGTTAGTGTTTTCAAATAAATTCATGTTAGTATCACTTTTATGAAGATTTTATTAAAGAAAATAAAAATAAAAAGTGAAATATCAAAGAAAAAATATTATCAGGCTGAGAGTTTATTTATCAGAATGAATGAAATATGTGAAAATAAAATATTACCAGCACTTATAAAATCCGAGAGATCTTTTAGATGGTTTTTCTTTCCTGCTTAGTTTGTAAAAATCCAATGTAAGGGTCTAAGTTTTAACATTTTTAACGTTTCCCTGTGATTTTGGTACCTCTGCTAGACCCGCGTTGAGTGCTTGTAAATTGGATTTTGAATAATGTAAGCTAGTTGGCTAAAAGAAACACATTATTGTAAAATTGGCTTTTTTTTTTTACAACAATAAATTTATATTGGTCTAGGAAAAAAATGACAAAAATATACAGTGATGCTTTTCTAAAAAATTGAACTTTATGTCAGACAGTACCAACGTAAGACTTGATAATTACGCCGTTGAATTTATATCGAACCCTAATAATCTGACATAAATTAAGATTCTCAATTTCTTCATGATTTCTTGTCCTTCTCTTCTCATTTCTTTGTTCCGGATGGTAGCAACACGATTGTTTAAGAGGTTATTTTTGTGCTTTGAACAGGTGGGTTTTCGTGGTGGATATTTCTCTTTGATTGCCTTGGAGTTTTTTTTATTTAATTGCATTACTAATATATATATATATATATATATATATATATATATATATATATATATATATATATATATTTTGAATTATGATTGATTTTAGGCATCCAATCACTAAAATGTATGAATTTTTATTGATTTTTTCTTTGTTTACCATTTCCCATATCATAAAATTTAATGGTATTCTTGTTTATTTTTGTACTTTTACAATTTCAAAGTTATCAAAAATGTTATGTAAACATAAAGTATCTAAGTATAATTCTTTCTCTAAATTAGATATAAGAGAATCATATAAATGATTTTTTTTTAAAAATTTTACCAACATAATAGACTATTACAAAAAAGACTTTTGACGGCTGTTATTTCCGACATTTAACTTCTAACCAAATTCTGACGTCTTACTGGAAGATGTCAATTTGACGTCGAATTCTAAATATGATGTCTATTGACATCAGCTGCCACATGGACATACGTCAAAATTGACGTTAGACGCCTACAAAACTCACATCCACCACAGTTGAGCGCGTTCTTTGCCTTGTTAAGCGAGAAAATGCTGGATTGTCTTATAAACTAATTTAATGTCGGACTCAGAATTAACAGGCTTCAATTGACGTCTGTTTTGACACTAACAAACATAAATTTTATTATTTTTTAAAATAATTATTTTGTTTTTACAATTTTATCACATCTGAAATATAGAAAATCATTCCAGAATGCAGCACATCACATAATTATGTATACTATTCGTTTCAAGTAATGTGAATACTAAAGCAATCCAAAAGTAAAAGTATCAAAAGTAAATTAATTAATGTATTCAACAAAAAATAGAATTGTTCGTAATGGGATGACCGTAGGTCCTAAGTCCATCTCTGCAGAAGATACATTGTTCACTTTTGTCGTATCTTATTAGTTGTGTTGTTGAAGTGCTGCAAAATTAATTCAAATTCATTATGTTTGCATACTAATGTTCAAAGCTAGATGTGATTTGTAATGCATGGAAGCTAAGTATTATTACCTCAATTCAATCATCTATAATTCCTGCTTGAATGATGATTTTGATCCAAGACATGACATAGTAGCCACATTCCCATGAATCTATCTTCTTGTTACACTAAAAATGACAAAGAAAATAGTCACATATGTAGATCATACAATAACATAGAAAATGAATAAGTAAAATATCAATGGGTTACAACCTTTGGCTAGAGTATTTGAACCAGCTGCCCTTTGAGTTTACCCATAACCCTATTTACAATTGAAACATAGGTTAATATTAATATAACTATATTCATCATAAGAAAACCACACATTAAAAACATGGATTTGTAGCATTTGAAACATAAAAAAAAACACTTACGTTTGTAACATAGATTTCAAGTAATTTTTCATCCTTATGTGCAAGGAACAAAACCATAGAACTGTGCATTGTCTTGGTACGATGACCATCAATTTCCAATGAGACCTATCATGAATCACAAATAGTTAGTGGATTAGTTAAGTAAACTTTAATAAAATTTTACATTTTGTTACACATACCCATCAATGTATGACATAAGATATACACTAGTGTAGAAAGGGCTTTAGACGCCTGTTATTTTGGCCTTTTAACGTCTGATCCAGATCCGACGTCTTTGTGGGTGATGTTAAGAAGACGTTAGACTGGATATACCAGACGTCTATATAGACATCAGACTGGATATACCAAACGTCTATATAGACGTCGAATGTGGATATACCGAACGTCTATATAAACGTCGGATATGGGTATACTAGACGTCTACATAGACGTCAGATGCATCCATATCTGACCTCTATTGGCCCTGGAACGTTTTGTCCATTGTAACTCATTGGACGTCTGTTTGTGCACTGACAGACGTCTGTAGACGTCGGACATGGCTTTAACAGACGTCTACTTGGTGTTTTTTTTCAAATTAATTTATTTTTATAATAAAACCACACTTGAAAAACAGAAAATTGTCCCAGAACAGTATACTATAATATATATATATATGTATATATATATACATATATGTATACATATATGTATATGTATACATATATGTATATGTATACATACATAGATATATATATGTACATACATATATATATGTACATACATATATATATGTACATACATATATATGTATGTACATACATATATATGTATGTACATACATATATATGTATGTACATACATATATATGTATGTACATACATATATATGTATGTACATACATATATATATATATATATATATATATGTATATATATATATATATGCGTTTGAACTAAAGAAAGTTCTGCTTAATCTAAAAAACAATTGAATACCAAAACTATCAAAATATAAACTTAAACTAAACCTAAGTAATGTTCAACAACAAATATAAGTGTTCCTAGTTCCATCTTTGCAGAAGATAAGCTGTCCACTCCTGTCTTATCTGCTTAATTGTGTCCTCTGGTATAGAAGATGTACTCTTGAAGCACTACCAAATGAAGAAAGATTCATTATGGTTTTATATATGTTCAAAGATGAATTTGATTTGTAATGTATTAAAGGTATGCATCATTACCTCATTCCAGTCATTTGTAATGGCAGCTTGAATGATGGTCTTAATCCAAGACATGACATAGAAGCCACATTCCCATGAATCTAGCTGCTTGTTACACTAAAATGAAAAACTAAATAGTCAAGAATTTAGATCATTCAATAACATAGAAAATGAATTAGAACTATAAATGACTTACAACCTTTGGATACAAAACTTGAACTAGTTGACCTTCGGATTTACCCATAACTCTATTTAGATTGAAAACACAAAGTAAAATTAATATAACTATATTTATCATAAAAATTTAAGGTCAACTTGAAATTCAAAGTCATTCTTTGGAGAAACACTTACCCTTGAAGCATGTTTCTCAAGTCATTTTTCGTCTTCCTGTGCAACGAACAAAACCATATAATTCTACATTGTTTGGGAATGATGACCATCAGCTGCCAGTGAGACCTATCATGAATCATAAATAGTTAGTAAACTAATTAAGTAAACTTTAATGAACTTTTACATAAAACAACACATACCCATCAATGTATGGCATAAGGTATAAGTCTCTATTTGACTCAGTCATCCATGTTTGCAAATAATATTGTTTGCTTTCAAGTGTGTTATCAGAAGGTTGAATGGTTTGAGGATCAAAACAAATCCGTACATGGAAGACCGACCTTGGTCTACAATGATTGTGTTCATGTACCTAAAACAACAAAGTTAAGTTGTTAGAAACTACGAATCTAAATAAAACTAATATGGAAGACAAAATTAACTATCTTACATGCACCATAGTTGAAGGATGGAAATATTCAACATCCTGTCTCCCCCAATGATCTCCAATGCATAATTTAATGTGATATATAATGGCACATGGGGGGAGACCAAATACTCTCAAATCCTAGTATATTTCTAATGCTCCTCTCTTCAACCTGGGTAAACTTGTCATTAGCTTTGATAGAGGTTCATCCTCCGCTTCAGCCATCTCATCATCTTCACTGATGCGATGTTCATTCATCCAGCTTCGATCCATACTATGTTCGTAACATACTTCATCAATTTCAATTTTTTAACTCTCACAAGGTTATGCCCTACCCATTCAGAAAAATTATTTTTCATAAATTGCTAAGACACATGCAAAGAAGTCTACATCATAAATTTGATAAGATTTCGGCAGCATTTCGCATTGGTCTCCAAAATACACGAAATGAGAGTAGTCAAGGATGACAACAATCAAATATGCATCCGGAGAACAACACAAATACTGAACCGAAATTTTATCAATCTTATCCATAAACTCCAACGTACATGTTATAGCAAATTATGAAAAATAATTTTCCCAAACTGTCCAATCGGACAATTCAAAATTTAATACAAACGATTAAAAGATTAATCGTTTGTGTTAAATTTCAAACGGAAACTAAGTTTCACTCAATGATTTGATACTTATAATCTAACATGCCAATTATAATAACACAACTAAACTTTATCACATGCATAATCAAAAGCTAGTAACACATGCATACCTAAAAGCCAAAAACATGCATACGCAAAAGCTAATAACATGCATACACAAAAGCCAATAACATGCATACACAAAAGCCAATAACATGTATACAAAAAATGTTTGCAACAAAGAAGCTAACCTTTTTACCAGATTAAAAAAGCAATGGAGGGAAATGGAGGAGTGCATGCCCAAAAAACGTAGGCCAAAAAGGGTCAAAAACGTCGCCCAAGAACACGCCAGAAACTGCACCAAAACGCAATGAAAACGAATTTTAATCGGTTCAAATGGAAGATATTTCATGAAAGAGTAATATAATCAAAGTAAAAGTAAATTTAAACGGTTCAAAAGAGAAAAAACGCACTTGGAAATGTAATGCCGCAGAGAGAAAACGCGAGAGGAAGACGGTGAAGATTGAGCGTAACTCCTTGCGGGTTTGCGTTTTCCAGTATAATAGGCTATAGACGTCGGGCTCTGGTGGGGACTGACGTCTATAATAGTATAGACGTCGGGGCCCTCACTAATATGACGTCTTTCTGATTTAAAAATTAATATTCGCGGGGCATATAGATGTCGGTTAGGAGGGTGCCCGATGTCTGAATTAACTTTTCACCTACCCTGTCAGACATATAGACGTCTGTTACTAGGGGCCGACGTCGATAATCGTATATAGACGTTTGATAACGGTTGAAAATACCGTTATCTGTGATGTAATTTTGACACTAAATGCACCATTTTCTGCTTAGAAACTTGCTTGAAATCATGTTTTTCAGTTAAGTTGTGTGAATAAGAGAGTTGAGGTTGAATTTGATGGTTTTATGACTAATTTCCCTTGTTTTGGCAGGAAATGAGATAATATGGAAAACAGAGATGAAGTGCCAAGGAGATAGAGCTTAGAAAGACCTGGAAAAGCAGTAGAAGGGAGGAATGCTCGAAGCTTGGGCGCCCTTTTTGGAGGCTTAAGTGCAGAAGAGTGTCGCTCACCGCTCGGGTGCCCCTTTTGGGCGCTTGAGCATCAGAAGCACGAAGCTTGGACGCTCCTTTTTGAGGCTTGAGCGCCAGGAACCACCGTTCACTACCCGGGCACCCAAAGTGGGGCGCTTGAGCGCCAGCGACACGGGCCTGGGCCTTAGTTTTGGTTTTCACTCTATTTAAAGGACCCAGACGTCCTAGGTTTTGTATCTTTGGCTTGAGGAGCGCAGCAGCACATTCTTGCACCCTCTGGAGGCGGATTTGGATGCGAGAGCTTCCATCTTCTACTTTTAGGGTTAATCTATCTCATTCTTCTCCATTGTTCATCTAGTTTCACCATGTCTATGGTGAACTAAACTCTATTTGTTGTTGGGGGATGATGTAACCTTGTGAACTCTCATGTATTTGAATTGATTCTTAATAACATATGTTTTTTCATTAATTGTTAGAGTAATTAATCTGTGATTATTGCATGCTTTGTTTAACCCATTCATAGCGTGGTGTATGAATTGCATGAGGGTCGGGAGGTTCCTTGCAATTCAGGTTCTTGTTGAATTACTCCCAAGAGTAATATTTCTCAGGGATGAGGGTATGAGTCTTGGTCGTCTTAAAGCTCTTGATCTTCACATTTACTTACTATGAATGCTAGGAATTGCATGAACTGGTGATTAAGGACAGATTTATTTTGCCGAGGGATCGGGTTTAAGTGATTTAGTGAGTGACATTAACATTAATGCATAAAGAAGAATTCTTACATAGATGAGAGGGAACTTGGTGAAATCTAACCCCAACAACATACTCATCTCATATTAAAAACAACATTCGTTCGTCATTGTGCTATTCTGCTATTGATCAAACTGCATTCATATTTAATTTTCTGTTTTTGCATTTGAAACCAATGATCTCGTTTTCTTTAAGTCTTAATTAATCAAGTTATCATACGACTGTCTAGTGTCGAGAGTCATTTGGGATACGATATTTGGTCTTACCATTTTATATTACTTGTGCGATTCGGTACACTTTTTGATTCATCAACAATGTCGAGATGGTGGGATCAAACGTCTATATGGCGGAAAAAAATGACTTTTCACCTACCTGTCAAGCATATAGAAGTCGGTTAGGAGGGCCCCGACGTCTATAATATTATAGAAGTCGGGGTCCCTCCTAACAGACGTCTATATGCCCAACTTATTTACGAAAATGCCACTAGTCAATAATTTACGTTAGTTATTTTGTGGTCCGACGCCTAAGGGGTGACGTTAAAGGTCATTTCTACACTGGTGATATGTCTCTTTTTTACTTAACCATCCATGTTTGTATATATTTTTCCTTGGTATCAAGTGTGTTACCAGAAGGTTGAGTGGTCTGAGGTTCAAGAAATCCATATATGAAAGCCCCACCTTGGTCCACAATGACTGTGTCCATGTACTTATAACAAGAAAGTTAAGTATATTGTTAAAAACTAACAATCTAAATATAATTGGTATTGAAGACAATGAAATATCTTACGTGAACCATAGTTGTATGATTGAAATATTCAACATCTTGGCTCCCTTAATGACCTCTAGTGTATAATTTAGAGTGATATATAGTGATGCATGACACTCGAAGCCAAATACTAGTGCAACTACTGGTCCTCTATTCAACTTGGGTAATTTTTTCATTAGAGGATCATCCTTTATTTCTACCATGTCATCATCTTCAAGGATCACAGACTGATGCATGGGTTGCTTCTCAGGACGTAAGAGTTGAAATAAATATTTTCAAAGTAGTTTATCAATATTTATAAATTTAACATAAAAATATTAATAATAAAAGTATAATACTTGTTGTGTGCCAATGTGTGGCTTGATCAATTCTTTAGCTCAAGCTATAAATGTGCCTATAGCCTCCCCCACAAATTGGATTTCTGAAGTTGGCATAGACACTTGAGCATGGGGATCACGAAATTCATCCATCGTCACACGCATGTGGTGGAGTAATAAGGGAGTACCATGAATATTCTGTCCTCCTTCAACTACTCGTCGACAACCACTACGTGTGGGAGATTTGTATCAACCAACAACTCATACTGACCTAGTTAGTAGGATCTGCAACAGAGAATGAGCCTTTTGTGCTCAAACAACGTCATATTGGAGCATTAGTGGGAAACCCCATGCTTGCTTGGGTCATGGACTGAAATTTTCTTCAACTACTCTTTGAATTTCTTGTTGTTGTTGTAGCTGCTCCATGAAGTGTTGCTCCATAAAACTCATGCGTTGGTTGAGCCTTTCGTTTATTTAGAGCTACATCTTCCTCTATGCCTCCTGACTTAAGGATTCACTACTTCTTTACGTAGTGCAAAAGTAGTCTCGAAGACCAATTGCTCCTCCAACGTCACACACACGCTTTGGGTGCTCTGGATTTCCAATGACCATTCTAGGAATATCGTCCCTACCTTAGCCAACAAAGGAACCCTGAGTTTGTTGCTCAACCAACTCATCATGCATATGATAATGAAGTTTGTTACATAAAAAATTTGTACATTCAATAGACTGTTTATCTATTCAGAATTTGTACTTACAATTCTTTGTGATATCAATACAGCTGATTGTGATGTCATGTTCCCATCAGACTTAGTCCGAGCAACCTTCCACATCTCGTGCCTAGCAGGTGCAGGTGCTAAGTTAGGGGACTCAAGTTCTAAAGCCTCTACATGATTATTTCTTATCTTTCACTCGAATAATGCCTAACCCATCTCGTGATAGTACGTGTTGTGCATCATTACGTCTTTGTCTTTCTTGGGCTGCTAACCTTTTACCCTATCAAACCCTGTATATTCATAAGTGTAAATCACAATTGAATGCCTTATCCCACTATAGCGAAACTTTAAGAAAAAAATATGTCACTCTCCAAACTCTCTAGATGCACGAAACTGCATCCACTCCTCTTCAGTTATTATGTACTTCACACAAGGAGTTTCATGTTGTTTGTCTTCAAACACATATAGACATGCCAGCCTTGTCCTAAAGTCCCTCCATCTAATCACTATGTGCGATAAGACTTTCTTTCTAATTTACACAGTGTTTGGAATATCAAAATTTTGTTGTTGAAAAAAAAACGTTAGTGATATAATTAAATCATTTTAAACAATATATCAATTTTGTTTTAAGTAAACATACCTGATTGTCCTGTCATAGAAGGTTTTTGTCCATCTCTGGGACGTCATCCCAAGATGCAATGATAATAAAGAAATGGGTTTTTGCCAACATGCCCAAATAGCTCCTAAACTTTTCTGCATGTGGCCCTAAAGGCATACCTAATCAAGGGATCAATCTTGACCACCAAACTCTCCATGGCAACGCGTCCGGGTGTTACATCAGACAATCGAGTCACAAATCTACAACGCTGCTCTTTCCTTATCTGAAGCTCGTCATACATGAAAACACAATGTTAGTACAAACTGTAAACGTGATAAAAAAAGTAGAACAAACTGTAAACGTGATAAAAAAACTAAAAAAAAAACTATTAAGGTATTCTTTTCTTTCAGATCCCTTCATTGTGATCACTCTAAATTGCGTTGATGTCATCAGCTACGTCATCCACCTGGCCTTCAATGGGTCTTGATGAAAAAGATATCGTTTAAAGTATATCCAAAGAATCTTCATCATCATATATTTGTGCATGTTTTTACCTTCCAATAGCATTGACCATTTTTCATTGGTTGGATCATTGACATAAAATATTTGTCTTGCTTTACTAGTCATAATAAATGGTTCATCCGTGTAACTCATCTGGCTAAGGTCCACCAAAGTGAACCTGAAGTCAGCTATCATCACATCGGAATTTATATCAATCCATTTACACTTGAAAACTTGAACTCTAAATCTGACATAATCAACTTTCCATATTTCTTGTGCTATTCCAAAATAACTCATGGATATTGTAATTGAAATTTTATCTTTAGAATTGATGAAACGTACAGCCTTAGCTTGTAGTCTAACACCACTATTTTGAACCTTGTCACGTAAATCTTTTTCTTAAACCATGGTAAGAAAGTTTTGATATGTTCATTAAGTTTTCATTTTTCACTCATTTGTGGGTATATGCAGACTTTGTTTCATCAACATGTTGCAAAATGTAAGGAATCACATAACAATATTGTTTAAGATGTACAAATGAGCTTGATCAACTTCTTTTCTACTAACACTTTCAATTTTTACTCCTCGAACACCCTTACCTTCACATTTACCTTCATGTCTACTCTTAGGAAGTCCCACTGGTTCAAAACTTGACATATAACTTGAACAAAATTCAATGACTTCTTCTACAATTTATAGCTCTATGATTGAAGCTTTCGGTTGATACTGATTCTTGATATATATCCCTTTAAGATTTTCATGTATCTTTCAACGAGGTACATCTCCGTCAAGAATAGCAGCCCACATATCTGAATTTTCCTGACTAGATGAACAATCAAATAAACCATGATATAAAAAAATGAAGGTGGAAAATACATTTCACATTGGCACAATAGTGTGATGGTCTCACTGTCTAGGACTGGATATCATCATGGACAACATCACATATTTTTTGTTCATGAACAACAAAGGAGAAAGATTGTATATCATCAACAAAATATCCCATGAACTATCTTTGCTACTTAACTTCCCAAAAGTGTTCATACCATCAATTGCAAGTGCAAGTCTTAAGTTTCTTGGTTTTGCACCAAATTTTGAAAATGTTTTATTGATCTTCTTCCATTGTGGGGAATGAATTGGGTGTCAAAGAAGATTATCACACTTTCTTTCGTCAATGTGTCATTTAAGGTTCTTTGCATCTTCTTTAATCGAAAATAATTGTTCAAACTTAGGTATTATAGGCAAGTACCACACCACCTAAGTAGGTGGACTATTATTGCCTTCATCACCATTTTTTTTCAAATTTATTTTTAAACCGTGATAAGCCACATGTTAGGCACAACTTTGGTAAATCAAACTTCTTTATGTACAAAACACAATCATTAGGACAAACATGTATCTTTTGGTAGTCTAGATCCATTGAACATAAAATTCCTTCAGCAACTCCAACAACTCTATGAAACTTTTATCAGTCCATCCATTCCTTGCTTTTAAACTAAACAATTTTAAAGTTGTAGACATATGTGTAAAATTGGAGCATCTTGGATACAACTCTTGCTCTAAATCATTCTTAAGAGAAACATACAAATTAGTTCTTCCAAAATTTTATTCACCAACATCACGTATCATGTCCTCTAAATGATCACTCGATCATTCTTCCACGTAATTTGTTCCTCGTAACATGATAGACTTATTTAGTACTTCTCCATGCTAAGTCCAAACTATATAAGTTCTCATTATACCAAACATGAATAAATGGTCACACATATTGTCTAAGTCTTAAAATATTTGATTAAGACAGTGAACACAAGAGAGAAAGAAGACTCAGTTTGAACTTGGCGATTAGGTGTGGGTTCACTTTAAGAAGGAAATTTTTCCTTCCAAAAGGAAATCCAAACTCCTACATAGAGTAGATGGTCCATTTAAAGTTCTTAAGAAAATTAATGATAAGGTCGTTACTTTACCTAAAGATTATAGTGTGAGTTCTGGTTTCACTATCAATGACATGCCTTCAATTGATGAAGGCACGAATTTAAAGACAAATTTGCTACAAGAAAGAGGATACGACAGAGAACTATCCTTGGAACCAATACAAGAAGAATTTTAAGAGGAACCATTGTAGTTCAAAAGACCTATGACAAGATCAAGGAGCAAAAGCTTGGAAGAACAAATCTCTTCAACACTCATGATGTTTTTTATGTGGCTGAAAACTTAAAGGAGATGAAGATTGTGACTTATAATTCACTTCTATAACATTTTTAAGCAATTTAAAGGCATTTATATTTTTTTTTAAATTTTGCAAGGTTGTTAGGAAAATGTTTCATTATGAGTTATCACATTTTGCAACTATCGTTGAGCGAGTTAACTCGTTGTGTGACGAGTTGTTGGGCGAGCTCCACTCATTGGGTGATGAGTTCAAATCTCTTTTTCTATTTTTGAATTTGAAGTTATTTTATAGCCCGATGTATTTGGGATTTTCTTTAGAGCTCTTAGGTTGTTTTAGTTTATTTATACTTTTCTCAAAGACAGATTTTTAAACACTTTGGTTGGTCATTATACGAAATTAGTTTTCATTTAAGAGAGAATTCTCTTGATTCTTGTTATAAAACATTGGTTCTTATTAAAGATTGACTTCTTTGTGATGAATCTTCCTTGACTTATCAATCTGCTAGATTATGGCGTCATTCATCTCTATCTTATTTTGGATTCTTCTTATATAACTCTTTGGTATTCTTTGTGTTGAGATTGTTGATAAGGGGAGCACTGGTTTAGCTGAACCTACAATCTCAGAGTTTATGGCTTTTTATGATGACAACACATAATTAATAACACATGTGTTTATGTGTTACATGTTCATTAGTTTCATGATTATGAATATATGAGAACATGTTTGTGTTGTGTTGATCTTTGTAATTCACTATGTTATATGTGAGATCTTATATGTGAATGCACGACATATGTTTTAGAAAAGGAAAACCACAAGCACTTTTGTTGAACTTATAATATGTGGCAAAACAGTAGTTTTGAGTCGACTTCATAATGAAGTAAGTCGATTAAAACTCGTGGCTTTGCACAAAATTTTTCAAAGTGTGCTGTAAGAATTTTTGAAGAGAATGTTTTTCAAAACTTTTTTTAACTATGTTGTATAGTCGATTACATGCAACCTGCATTCGACTAAGTTTGTTACAGTTTTGAAATTCTGTTAATGCTTTAATTAAATGTTACAATGGCTATATTTTTAAATATGTTGGCCAAGCATTTATTGTGATTTGACTGCATTAATTGTACATTCAATTAACTGCATTGATTGTTGGTAACTGCTTTGACTGAAGTGTTGTATTCGATTTCATTAGTAGCTAAGTCGACTTGAGAGCGTCAGAATTGTGAAAAACTATAAATAGACGCGAAATTCAATTTTGTAAGAACGGGTGTGAATTCTAAAATTTTCATATTCATTACAGATTAGTGTTATCTTATAGAACATGGAAAAGCTCCAAGAATCAAAAGAAGAAGAATGTGGTGATCATCTCTTGTGATTTCTTGAAGAGCAAGATTGTTGTGCTTTGAAAGAACTGATCAAATCTGCACAGAGTGGTGTCTACTGAAAGATCAGAGTTGATAATCTACTAAAGATTGGGTTATTTCCCTATTGTGATTACAGGAAGAAGAGTGTGCGGCGTTCTTGACTTGGAGGGGTTTCTCAAAGGGTGTAGACAACAGAATAGGGGATTCTTGCTGCTGGTCTTTTTGTTGTATGCCTATATTTTGATTTAGAGGGTTAGAGAGGTGTTTTATATTTTTGACGTAGAGGTCTCTATAAAAGCCTTGTTGTAAAAACCTTGATCATTATAGTGCATTTGCTTCCTGTGGTAAAAGGACACTGGATGTAGGCTTGGCCGAACCAGTATAGAAACTCAGCGTTTGATCTTTGTATCCCTACTCTGTTACATTTAGTCGACTTTATTTTTCACGCATTCAATTATATTCCGCTGCACTACAAAGTCCTTTTCCTTGCGTTTCAAGAAAGCTTTTAAAGGCATCTACTTTGCGAAAAAGATTTAAAGAAAACATTGTTTTTGTGTTTCACCAATTCACCCCCCTCCCCCCTCTTGGTGTTGAAAACTAAGCCATTTTATTTTAACACTTTGATTTATTTTATCTATTTTATAGAAGCAATCCAAATTCATAAATAATCACAATCTTTCATGGATAAGGTCATATCACTTCTTACTCCAACAAATCCAATACTCACAACTAGCAACATCTTCATTACACAACCAACATTGAACCTTCATGCATTCACCAGAAAACATTAAAACATGATGATTGCAACGGAAACCTAAATCGCACACCATGCAAGCCTAGATGCACTAGCTATACCATACAAACATCGAAGCAGATCTCAAAATTATAGAGAACCTCCTTCACACACTTGTAGCAAATCACAACTCATATATCAGATCTGTATCACACATCACTCATCAAGCAACAGGAGCACCAACTAAAACTTTCTCTGCAGATCGAACATGCTTCACCATCCTTCCACCTTGTTGAACCTTTACAAACCCTACTACGGATTCATTGTGCCAACATAGTGTCGACATAGATCCTTCCATCAAATTTTTCCATGTCAACTCTTGCATATAACATTGCAACTTCAACGACCAATAATGATTCTTTAACAATAAGGAATTCATCTTTTTTTATTTGGAAGATCATACCAAACTGCAACCACAAAGCATACTAAGAACATCCTACCAAATCATAAGCTTTATACCACTCTTATAAGAAAAAAACAAATCATCAAGAACATCAATGTCTTTACCTTGAGAATCACTCTACATATATACCAATAGAAAAATAAGATGAAAACCATCAACACAAAAATATAACATGGAAATTCCAAAACTTTAGAAAAATAATGATCGTTATTGAATGACAACTAGAGAACAATATTATGTGAAAATTTGTATAATACATAGATAACTCTCCCATGTCATTTAACCTTAAGTACATTTGCACTCTCCAAAGCAAGAATTTAACCTAAATCTCAACAATCTAATATAAAAGTATAAGAAAAGTCAAATAAAAAGTTTAGAATCCATCATATAGTGATTACACTAGTGCAGTCAAGGGAAACGACAGCGGTTATTTTCGCCCATAGCAGTGGTTCCGCAACCGAGGTATATACTGGCGAGGTAAAAAGTTTACCCCTTTTTGCCTCGGTTCTGAACCGAGTAAAAAAGGTGTATGTTTTTGCCTCGATTGAAATACAACTCAGGTAGTAGAGGGGTCTTATGCCTCGATTTGTAGTTGAACCGACGTAGTATAAAGGTTTATTTTTTTTTTTCCTTAACCTTTCTACAACAGAGGCTGCAATAGAGGGGGTTTAAGTTTTTTTTCCTCAATCAACAGACATTTGGGCAAAGCTCCAAACCAAAAATTGTAAACAAGAGATGATGAGCTACTTTTGAAGTATACCAATTTCATTCACAAAATATACAAGTGTGAAGTGATGTGAATATCATCACCAAACAGAATGATAAGCTGAGAGCATCACCTATTGAGGAGTCTGAGCAGTGCATCTGCTTTTCTTCTAGCTCTCAAAGATCCATCAGAAGCCAAGCTTTCAAGAGAAGGAATACTTCTTGGATTTGCCAAGAGTCTTCTTGCTACCACTTCTCCCTCTTCTTTGCAAAATCCAAGTAAAAAGGTTATTGAATTTTCCTTCCCTTTCACTGAACCAAATCTCAGAAGATCAATAAGAAGTGGCACCAATGCTCTACTATTTCTTATCTCTTCCAATCCCTCAGAGCACCAATGCATCCACTGTTATGCCAGCCTTGTCATCCATCAGCAATTATACCAGTACAACAACTACACCAGCCTTAACAACACTAACTTTGTTAGGATTGTAAACTGCAAAGGCTTATGTAACACAGAATCAAAGTACCTTTTTAGTTTGGTGTCATAAGTAGCTCCAGGCTTCCAATTAGAAGGGATAGGGATGTTTGGTGTAATCCAATTAATGCCGACTTGAAACCTCAGCAGGATTGAACCTCTCAATGGATTGGCAAAGTCAAACACCGCCCCATACACTCCTTCCCTTCATGAGCATTCCATCGAACAGGTTCTGCGCGGGGGTGCCCATCCCACTGGGGAGAACAGGGTGGGGAGAAAGGGCAACAGAGGGCGGTAGAGGAGGCTGTCGCATAAGTGGGTGGCGTCATCGGTGCCGCTGGGGGCCTTGATGCAGACGTCCCAGAAGATCTTCTTGTGATCGGAGACGACTTGGAGGAATAGAGAGGGTAGCCGTAGCGGCAGCGGTAGGGGTTGACGTTAAGGTTGTTGTTAGGGGTGGAGCGGAGGTGGGTGTCGATGGCGCCGCACATGTTGGGAAGGGATCTGAGTTCCTCGAAGGCCTGGGTGGTCTCGAGGAGGTGGCAGCGGCCAACGGGTATTTTGATGAACTCGGGGTAGAGCTTGGTAGCGAGGAGGGGGTGACCATGTTGGTGATTTTGGAGACGAGGTAAGGATCGAGGGAGTAGCAGGCGGCAAGGGTTTTGGCAGAGAGTTCGTGGGCGAGGTGGGAGAGAACCATGGCAGCGGCGCAGTCGGAGGGTAGGGAGAGATTGGAGAGGGCAATATGGGGATTGAGCTTGTCGACGACGATTATGAAGACGAGGTAGAAGAGGCCGTAGAGGGAGCACCATTGGGTGTCGCCTGGTGGTGTTGGGGTTGTTGTTGATGGTGGTGGCGGCAGCGTTGGGGTTGGGAAGGGAGTAGGAGGGGCGCGTGGAAGAGATGTAGGAAAAAACAGAGGCGACAGTGAAGAAAAGGAGGGGGCCGATGGAGGAGGAGTGGAGGAGGGACGAGGGATTGGCAATGGTTGATGAGAGTGAGTCGGAGAGGAGGGAGGTGGTTGGGTCGAGGGAGTTGTGGAGGTGAAAAGCTAATATCAGATTCATCCTCTCTCACCTCCTCTACTGCCTCGGTTGGTCAGATAATCGAGGTAGAAGCTCTGTATCAGAAAAGTTGTCAGGTGAAAAGTCCTTTTTGCAAGTGGAAGCAGAGTTTTCTCAGTTTAATATCCACTTTTAAAAATGCCTTAATACATCCTCATGTTGTATAATTTGCACCAATCGAATTCCTTCTGTTAAATTGGCATAAACGGAGTTAACTCCGTGGTGATGTGGCTATGAAATCTGATTTTTTTTTCTCTCTCGTCTGCTCTTCTTCCTGCAACGATCAGCTTGACATGACATGGGATCCATTTTTAACTTCCTCCTTGACATTGGCCTCTGCTCCCGATTTTATCATCACCGTTTACTTTCTCTTCTTGTTCTTCATTCTTTACTTTATCCCCAAATTTCCTTTGTTCCCTCCTCTCGATGGTAACCCTAATTTCTTATCCTCGAAGTTCCTCTCCTTGCTTAGCTCCCTTTCTTTGCGCTTGTGAGATTGCGAGGAGTGTCCCAGCTCCACCAAATCTTCCCTCTCCTCATCACGTTTCACCTTCGACCTACTCTCTCTTTCTTGAACACTATTCCTATCCCTATCTTTGTCCTTGCTTCCTTCTCTTTCATAAGCCCTATCCTTATCTCTATCCCTGGATTTAGGGTCACGCTTGTGATGCTTGTCTGATCGATGATGGCGGTGGTCATCAGAGTCGCGAGGGTGGTGGTCATCGGAGTCACGATGGCGTTCGTAGTGACGATCTCTACTTCTCTTTTCGGATTTGTCTCTGTCGTCCATTTCAGGGTTTGGATTGGAAGATGCTTTTTCTCTGCTATTGTAAATGGGGCTCCCATAAATTCTCCAAAATCCTTCTTCCCAAATACTTCAAGCACAACAATTTCTCCAGCTTCGTTCGCCAACTCAACACCTATGTCAATTTTTCTGCATTCTCACCTTTTCTTCTGTGTCTCCTTAATTTTCTCTCACCTTACCCTTCTATTGTACCTCTCTGGCCTCTTCTTTCTCAAAACTACTGCTCACACTATGATACATCACTTCTTCTTTTTTAATAATGTTATGAATTAGGATCAAATATTCAAATCTATAAAATAACCTTTGATTTATATCAACTGACACCACTTATTCTTCCTAATTAATCTATGGAACGAAAGATTTGTAATTTGTATAAATTGAATATTTGATTAATAAATTATGATTTCATAATTTTACTATAACCATGTTGATAAATTTCTTCCACATTTAATAATAGTTTAGCTTTAGTCTGATTGCATATATAGGTTCTGTGTGAAGTAATTGGATTCATCTATGTTTATATATAATATCATTATTGTGATGTAAACGAGGATTTATGGTGTAACGGATACAAGCTTCAAGATGGTTGATTTAGACCATTGGAAGTTTGTAAGGAGGGAAGAGGCATTTGCTAAAGAACATAAGAAGGAGGGGTAAGTATAACAGACTGCATCAAGGAGCTTTCAATATGATGAAGCCAGGCGTGGAGGCTGGAGTGGAGAAACTAAAGAAGGACCAGAACATTTTGAAGGTGGAAATTCTGAAACTGAGGCAGCAATAAGAGAATTCGCATGTTCAGCTCACTAATGCTCAATAGAGAGTTCGGTGTGCAGAGATTGGTAAATTTAAAACCCTTAAAACGAGACATTGATAAAAGAGAGAGAAGAAATTGGTCGTTACAGGAAGAGCATAGGAGAAAGAAAAAAAAAACGGGATTTTATAGCCACGTCACAACGGAGTTAACTCCGTTTATGTCAATTTAATATAAGGGACTTGATTGGTATAGGACGCAATAGAGACATTTTTAAAAGCGGGTACTAAACTGAAAAAACTCTTTAAATGTAGGGACCAATTAAACAATTAAGCCTATATATTATTTCTATCTAACTCAACACTTCCCATAAAAAAGTTAATAAATTAGCATGAAATATTTATCCAAAAGAAATTTGTATTTAATTAGGATTTATTTTCTCACAAATTTTTAATCAATCCCCCACTCTATCTATATATTTTTATTCTCTATATATTTTTATTTGTGAAGAATGTATAAAGAATATGTGAAAGAATAATCCAAACTGATTTGAAAATTTCTTGTACCTCGTTGACCTTTTATGTCGGTTTATAATCAACAAACAAATTGTATACTTTTTAATTGTCTTATACAACGTTGATTCTAAATTTGATGTCATATACTTTCTAAAACTGACCTTGTTGGATATGTTTATGTAAATATATTTTTTTTATTAAGAAATTAATGATAATATCCATGCATTTGTGATTTTGGGAACTACCACCTTTTTTGGGTTGAATGAGCTGTTTGCAGTAATTAGCATAAATGTAAAGGATATTGAATTTATGGCATTCAGATATGATCAGTTGAAGTATCTCCCATCTTGAAAGAAGTTGTTACTAAATTGTGTGCAGCATCATAAATGCATCCTTCAAACGTTTAGACATATGATTGAATGAGAAGCTTCATCTTGTCTATGGAGAAATACCAGACAACTTCCAGCACATTAATTTTCTATAATTAGATATGTGCAACTTCATCAACTCAGTGTGGCAAACTATATTACATTTTAAATAGCGATTACACGTATTTTTGTCCAGAGATAATCCTATTAATTGAGTGGATAATATATATAGGAGTTTGTTAACGTGCGTACGCCTGTTTTTCAGTAGTATATTTTAGTAATCTGTATCAAGTTTTAGTAGATAAAAATACTCTTATATATCATGGATTCTAAGTTTTAAGGTTAAGGGTATTTTAATAATTTCATTCTCAAAACTAAAAAAAAACAAGAAACATCTGAATCCTTATTCACCTCCCTCGTTCTTTTCAACCCTTTCTCTTTCATCTCTCTCACTCTAACATTTTCTTAGTCCCAAGTGAAAAAATCAGAAACATCTTAAACAATTTTCCTTTGTAAAGAGTTGAGTCATTGGCATATTCGCCTGTAGGCAAATGTTAATTCAAGATGTCTTCAATTTCATCATCTTCACTAACCTCTCTAATTTCATCATCTGGAATCATCATTTCTAAAAAAAACCCCAATTACCAATTCTTTCATATGTCATTATGCTTGTGAAAATTAGATAAGAAAAAAATTATAAAATGAAAACTCATTATAAAATCATTTATTTAAGAAATTGTTTAACTGCGAGTATTTCTGATTTTTTGCAAGCCAATTACCAATTTCTTTGGATGTCATTATGCTTGTGAAAATTAGATAAGACAGAAATTATAAAATGAAAACTCATTATAAAAATCATTTTTTGTAAAAAATTGTTTAAGAGCGAGTGTTTCTGATTTTTTTCCAAGCCAATTACCAATTCCTTCATATGTCATTTATGTCTGTGAAAATTAGATAAAATTAGATAAGATAAAAATTATAAAATAAAAACTCATTATAAAATCATTTTTTCTAAGAAATTGTTTAATAGCGAGTGTTGGAAGGAGAGAGATGAAAGAGAAAGGGTTGAGAGGAATGAGAGAGGTGACTAAGGGTTTGGTTTTTTTTTTTAGTTTTGAGAATGAAAATTATTAAAATACCCTTAACCTTAAAACTTAGAGGATATTTTTATCTACTAAAATGTTGTACACATTGCGTCAGCAAACCCCATATATATATATATATATATATATATATATATATATATATATATATATATATATATATATATATATATATATATATATATATATATATATATATATATGTAATTCTTTTTAAAGTAATTGCATAGCACTCACTTTTTTTTTAAGTTTTCGTAGTATCAATTTTATTGATTATAATTTTTATTAGAGAATGTAACTATGATAAAATATCTTCTTCCAATAATCAATATTAATGCAAAGACTTAAACTTAAACCTTACTGTATCCAGTCTTCTCAAAAGATAACCTAAATCAAGATAGAAAAATAAAATGCATTTGAATGGAGAATATTTCATGATAAAATATTTTGTTTGAGTAAATTTTTGTTGGAAGAAATTAAAATTTTAAATTTTATGAGCAATTTAATTACTTAAATTAGGAAACTTTAACTTTTTTAGTTTTTCTTTTCTTACACATCAATATATTTCTTCTTCATAGCCCTTAACTGTCTCCATTAATACATCATTAGTTTAGTTTTGTCAGTTCATCTTAAAGTTGAAAAATCACTGTCTCGATTAATAAGACGTTGGTCCTTGACTCGACAACATTCTTTAACTTGTTTTAACAAAATTTCTTTTATAATAAAGTCAAATCATTATTATATATTAAGTTAATCAAATTTTGTTTTGAAGTTTAACTATAATATTTAAATGAAATAACGTTTAAAAAAGAAACTGTCTAAAATAGAAATGTTAAACATAATATATTAAATCTTAAACGCTAAACGTTACTCAAATAGATTAAGTCTAAACGGTTATACACGAACAATGTCTAAATGTTTAGGATCATCTAATGTTTTAATGAATATACATATTAATACTATTTTGTCTGTTGTGATGTGCTCTATTTTTCTATGCAAATCAATTCAATATACAAAGTTTTATACAATTGTCTGCATCAAATCAAAAAAATGTTAAGAAATAGAAAGATATTTTAGAAATATTTTTGTCATGCCTTATGTATGTCTCGTCCGTACAAGCAGCATTTGCCTCTACAAGACGCAACATAGCATTTGACCTCATATTAAAAGGCTACATCCCTACGATAAAGTCAATGCTCAGAATAACAGATCCTTTTTTAAAAAGTTTATATAAAGAAGACTACATGAAGAGAAGAAAACAACATGAATCTTTTTTTGCTTATGTTCATGTTGTTGTTTTCTTTCTAAGATCACATAGTCTAAGACTCTTTCTTTGAAAAAGAAAGACTTTCTTTATAAGTTTTCAGAACTTCATTGTATTGATTTCATATCCTCTTACAAGAATAATTTTTTGTACTTGTTCAAAAACACTTTATTGCTTTTAGATTTAGAAATGATTTAAAATACTTGTAAGTTTAACTCAATGGAGTTAAAGGTTCTAGTCAGCTGGACTAGTGTTGTACCAGAAGTGGTGAAACTCGTCTAATCAGTTGAGTTAGTTATAAAATCAGGAGTGGTTAAACTCGTTGCAATCTTTAAAATATTAGTGAAACCCCTTAAAAGTGTTTAAGGGAGAACTGGATGTAGCTCAGTTTTGAGCGAACCAATATAAAAATAAGTTTTTCTTATTGCTTTTTGTTTTAACAAATTTCCTAAACGCTTCTTTTTGTAGATTAATCATAATAAATTTAACTAAAGTACATTTTCAATTAAATATTATTGTGTCTAATCATGTTTATTCTTTTATCTCTTATATCAAGTAAAAATATAATTAACCAAAGTACATTCTTAATTAATTCTTGTTAAATTTTTCACTTTTAATCAAAGTACATTCTCAATTATTGGTAAAAACTCATTCAATTACGTGAAAATTTCTAACTTTAATCAAAGTAAATTCTCAATTAAAAATAAAAATCTGTGGACTCATATGATTGATATGTAATGTAGATTTAATATGATTCTAACTTGCTATAATGTAAAAATTATTACTTTTACTTGATTAAGAAGCAAAGACATAGATAAAAATAAATCACAACAAATTTATTTATTCAACCTCATAATCCAATTAAGAAATTACAGCAGAATCAACCTTAGAGGCTTACCACTCCATGGAGTGTAGAAATAACATGAAAACAGAAGAAGAGATGGTGAAGAACATGAGAAAAGAGAAAGAGGAAGAAATTTGAACCCCTAAAGGGTTTCTAAGCTCCTCTAATGTGTTTTTCTAAGTCTCTTTATATAGAAATTGGTTTGAGCTTTTTTTCAAATTTTCTTGTTATTGTAATCCTCTTTATGATAATGTAATCTCCTCCCATTATCTTCTAAATAATCAAATATCTTCAAGATATATTTGATTATTGTGGAGATCTAAAAATATTTGAGAAGATATTTGCTCGATTAAAAACGATTTGGCAAATATTATCTTTTGATATTTATTGATATTGTTAAATGCGGTAATTATTTAACAATATCAAATAAAATATCTTAAGATATATTTTCCCAAAGTTTAATCATAAACATTGTCAATTATCAAAGCCCTTTAAGTAGAAAAAAAAATAGAGAAAACCACAAGATCCACTTTTTGTTTCCTATTCCCTCTTCTTGGCTTAGCCAAATTTCTTCACTTTTTCATGTTATGCTTGGATTGAGTTATTGTGGTCTTGATTATTTTCTATTATTGGATTTATCTTTAAGATATCATGAAACTTTAACTAATTTATTTTCACACCTCAATGAGCTCAACTTAGCTGCAATTCCACTAACATACCTCAAAATATCCAAAAAACATTTATGTAACTAAAAAGTTATTTTTAACATGATTTTGTATCTCATGCTAAATAAATCCAATTATAACAAATTCTAATTAAAATATTCTATTAAAGTACAAAAACCAATTAAGATCTAATATTAAAGACTAAATGAGGACATAAATATGCCTTCATCAGTAACACAAAAAAATTATACTATAACATGCAATATAATTCCTAGACATACTATTGGATCAAGTTGAAAGGAAACTAAGGGTGAAACTAAAAAAATAGTTCTAAACTAACAATCAAAGGTTGCTAAGGTTAAAACAATAAAAGACGACCTACATATATGTAGTTCAATTTTCATATTTTTCATATTGTAAAACTTTTAGCACTACTCATACTCAAGTAAATCATGCAAAGATCAACACAAGAAATGAAAGAATAAAATACCTAGTCTACCACTAACACAAAAAAACTTTTAACGTCTGTTATTTTAGGTTTATGACATCGGTTAAAAGTCTAACTTTATAGTGAGAGACATAAAATTAGTGTTTCTTGTCCTTGAATAAATGTCAATTAACGTCTGTTGTATTCATAATAGATGTTAATTATTGTACGTTGTAGAGACAGTAGATGTTAATTTATGGGGTTATTTTTTTAAAACTTTTCGTCAATATTTTCTTCCACTGAAACCATTGAAAATCAATACACAATATAATAATACACAACAAAATAAAGTAGTATGGACATCTTAAATAAATGTATAAGGTATAAAAAAAATGGGTGAAAATAGTAAGGAAATAAAAAAAAGCATACCATAAGCGATGAAATTTTTTAAATTCCAAAGCTCCAACTCCTTCTATTATTGTCCAATGCCTTTGTCACCTCATATACAACATTTTTCATTTTTGAAGCATCTCCACTCAAAGTTCGTAGCAAAAGTTATGACCATTTGAAGTTTTTAACCTAAATCTTGACAACTCTAAATATGTGATCAATATCTCATAATTGAACACTTTACATTTGGATACAACCTAATAAAAGTTACCATAACAAATTTGGGTCAAAAATAATTTTCTAGCTATTTTTAGTGAATTTTACAAACTCGACATTAAGCTAAATTCACAAAAACACAACCTTTAGGGCACACAACAATGGCTAGTGAATGAAGAAATCAACCTTAATGCGAAATACAATCAAGGAGAGCGAAAGCTTTAGCCCAAACAAGCACCACAATGGCAAGATGGAGTGAAATAGGTTGAAGAACTTACTTCTACGAGTTTGGCATTATCGTTTCACTTTGGTGGGAGGTTTTATGCAAATGTGATAGAGAAATGTGGGGACGATGACACTGTTTTTGATATTTTAAATGGCAAATTGACGTCTGTTGTGGCTAGCTCTAACATCGATTTGGACGAAATATTTATAAAACTATCACAACTCATTTTCAATGTCGAATTTATCTATTTAGACAAAGACATAGTGACGTTATAAGCTCTTTTTTTTTCATTAGTGTACATATTTCAAATATAATACCAATCAAGTTACCTCTTTTTAATCTTCCTTTCAACTATATTAGTAATAACGTGAAACTCTACTTAGTGAATCTGATCTCACACTTAGAAAATTTCAAACCAAACAACAATAATATTAATGAAGATTGCAATTAGTCAATTATCATAAATATAAAAAACATGACACATAAAAAGGTATTATTGGACAAACTACAGGATCCAAAACTTTGTTACATGCCTATGAGAAAGATTGAAAACCATAAATTCAAGAAAAATTTAGGCTAAGCAAATACAACCATAAGAAAGGGTAGACTACAATGCAAAACACAGCTTGTATGAATTCTCGTTTGGAATGCATTTTAGATGAACTAACTCATAAATCACAATGCTAAACTCTAAGAGGAAACCCAATATGAAAATGAACAACATAGTCATCCCTAAACCCTAAATGAAGAAAAAAAATAAGAGCATCCTTATACCTTAGACCAAAATGTTGTCGACGAGGCACCCTAAACCAGGACAACCTTGACAAAATTTTCTCCCTGTGGTGACCCTCCAACAAATGACAAGGGTGGTGAGAATTGATCAATCGATTAGGAACACTCGAAAAGCTCCAAAGACCCAACTTGGAGACGTTATTGCCAACAGACACTTCAATCCTCACTCAAAGAGGGGTTTTGTAGGCAATATTGAGTGAGGAGCTAAGCTTCAAGTAATTGAAATAGTAGGAAGAAAGAATTTAAGACGAATTTTAGGGGAATTAAGAATTTTTTGGAAAAGGAGAATGACGATTAAGAGTGTGTGCTACCTAATAATGAGGAAAATGTCTCTCTAAATCTAAAATTCATTTTAATCCCACTAAATTATTAATAATAAATAACTGTTAGTAAACAACTGTGACAATGTATCGACGAAATTTATTAACAAATAATTGAACTACAATAACTTAACTTGTTTATCGACAGAAACTTCGATGTATAAATAAAATATCAAAATCTATCAAATCATTTCTTTGACATTTGATATTCTTGATGGATTTTATCATTCGATAATTTTTCATTAGTAAATTAAGTATTTGTAGTAGTGATCAACCAAATAACATAACTTTGACTTTTTTAAATGATTAACTAAATTTAGTATTAAAATAAATTTTTGTATTTTATGGTAATTAAAATATTTTATCTAAACAATAAAAGTAAAATTTAATAAATTTGAATTATTTATTAAAAAAACATTTAAAAAAAATCAAAGTAAAAGCATTTGAAATTAAATATATTTGAGTTTTTTTGGGAAAATTGTAAAACCACTATGTATCCAAGCACAAAAGATTGGATAAAGATTACTTACCATGTAATTATTTTCTTTAGAGAATTTAAAATATTTAATAATTAAATATGCTATTTTCTTACAAATTGTAAAATTAATTAAAATTTTAAAAATTTATGAAATCAATTTGATTAATTAGAGTTACAAATTTTCATATTTCACATACCAAATAAGAATTTAAAGTAATATACACATCCCCTCTTTGTACTCTCTTTGTAAAATTAGTTTTTTTATTATCAACTGGATAGTAGATGAAGTATGATAATGAAATTACTTTTTTCCAATGAAGATTAGGTTTTTTTCATAAGTGTGTGTATATATTATTAGGTTTTAAATGAAATTATTTTAATTATTTTTTATGTAAATATAGTTCGAATATTTTTTAATTAACGTTACTTAAGAATTTTATAATATTGGTTGTTGTTTTTTTTGTTAAAATTAATTAGAGATTTGAGTTCAACAATGTTGATATTATCTTTTAATTGAAAATTGGATGTATTTTTCAATTGCCATTACGATTATTTTTGTCAAAATTTAACTAAGTTCTTTCTAACATCATTCAATCTTTTGAAAAGAAAATTATTACTAATATTAATAAAAAAGTTGAAAAAACTTGATTTAAAAATATTACCAGCCAACACTAAGTGAAATAATGAAAAGAAAACTCTTGACAAAACTTGGTTTACAAGTAATCTCTATCAACATTAAGAAAAAAAAAACTTAGAAGTAGGATTTTTAAATGTTAAATATTATGTAATATCAGAAAAGTTATACTAAACAATAATTAAAACATTTGATTGAAATTTAATAAATTTAAATTAAATATCTTAATAATTTTCGTGAATTTGTTGAATTTCCTATAACTAAAGTTTATAACTTCCATTTAGTTTAAGTTTTCATTAAGAGAAGTATAATGGTGGTTCATGGCATCTCATTCTATGAAGTTGATTTGGACCACCTTGGTGTCTTAGTCTCACCCTCTTTCAATTCCACTAAGTTTTCCATGGATAGTGCTTCAATGAAGCTCTGTATGGTGCAGGGAGAAAGATGGATTAATTGTGGTGTGGGGACATGCATGTTATGAGGAGAGGAATCCGTCATTGTTCCAACAGTTGGACGACAAAGATGAATTTAATCACCTTAATTAGGTTGTTTGCTTGCTTTTGGAACTTTGACCCACATACATTCTTTAACATGTCAACACCCATCCCAAAATTTCAAGTGAATCTATATAAATTAAATGTCAAAACAAAAATATCCTCCTTGTTTTTTTTCTTTCAAAATTATTTTATTTATATTAGAATTTTATACATATTTAAAAATTCATAAAAAGTTAGAATATTAACAATACAAAAGTAGTTTAATTCAAGTTGGGTAGGATTTCTTAATATTACAAGATTGTTAAAAAAAGTTCACATCATTTTAACTATTATTCAATAAATTAAAAATACTTTTTTGTGATGTGCAGTTCTGTGCTTATATATGCTAAGTTACCGTTGGAGGGTTTTATAGGGTTTAGGGTTTTTGTTTTCTTGTTACTTCTCCCTCACCAGTTACTCTTCACCATTCTTCTTTAAAGTCTCATTCAGAATCATCTAAGATAATATATATATATATATATATATATATATATATATATATATATATATATATATATAAATTTAAAATGCATTTAATAGTACTAATTGAGTTAACTAAATTTTTAGTCTCTCTAAATTAATTAAATTTTTAATCTCTCTAAATTAATTAAATTTTTAATTAGTTATAACAAACCAAGAACAAAGAAAGCTATGCCAAAGTTTTCTTAAAATACAACTTAAAAATTAATATATTTCATTAAAAATCACTCATTGATCCTTAATATCATTAATACATTCTAAATATGAATTCTGACAAATAAAAAAAAAACTATTAATTTGAATTTCTTAATTCTTGAAGACAGAAACCCTAAAAACATAGACTACTATAGATAGTATTCAAAACATCTAAAGATGCTCTGTTGTAAGGGCTGACACAGCTCAAAGCTAAATTCACAGTGCGGTTATAGGTCGTGTTTGGATGTTCTGGTCCCAAAACCAATATTGGTGGAAGAAACGGTGAATGAAGAAGCGTTGTTCATCGTAAGAAGACAGAGTTTATAGTTATTGACGAGTATATGGGAAGTTCTAATTCCGAATCCAATCATGATCCTTCTGAGAACCAGAATCTAACAGCATTGACACCATTTCTCAGTCTCTGCTTTTTCTTCACGAAAATCCAAGTTTTACGATATGCTTCCCTTTCATACGAGACCATTTTAATGCAGATAAACGCCTTTTCTCATCGGATTCCATCTTTCTATCTGTGCATTCATCTCATTGGATCTATGTATGTGTGCCCAGTTGCTTGGTGACAACTATCGTATACCAGTATCATGCTTTTTCCTGTGAGCCTTTTCCGAAAAAATCATGCAGCAAGAACAATGCTTTAGTGTCTTCTCTAATTAAGATTGTCCACAGTAATTTAAATTTCTCAACGGCTAGAAAAATTTACTTTTAATGCTGTATTTTTTATTGAATAAAATTGTGTTAATAACTCTTTCCGGTCTAAACCCTAACTCTAAACTTATTTCAGCCGTGTTTGAAAATTTTGATTTCATTTCGGACATTTTTAGAATCAGAAACTTCATGTCAATTTAAAAATGCATTGAAATTAAAATCTTTATTTATATTCCTCATAGACTCTCTTAGGAAAAGTAAAATAAAGCTACATTAAAATGGGGAGAATTAATTTGATAGATAAATTAAATTTTCTTAAATGGATAAAAATGAATATAGGTGAGCAGAACTTGTTTAATTAATTGTTTATACATAGTCTGTCTTTTCATAGTGCAACTAGAATCATGTTATAATTTGAAAATAAGAAATATTATTGTACAGGTTATAATTTTTTTCTAAAACAATTTATGCATCTTTACAACAATATATAACAATAAAAGTAATACAATTTTATTATTGTTACGTGATATTTAAAATAAAGAAAAATCTCAAACATCTTTAAAGCAAGATATTATCTTAAAACAAGATACTTTGCAACAACAAAAATGAAATAAAATAAACAAAAAATAGATTTTTTAATTTATTTGTATATTTGAAAATATATTGAGGATGACATGTTTAATGTAACAAGATTAAATTTGACTCATTTATATTTCTTAATATTAGAAGTGATTTAGTGGTTACATGAATAGTTAGAAAAATTGTTTTTCTTTAATTTAAATTTAAATAACATTTAATGGTCTATACTTACTTGTACTGATCATGTAAAAAAAAATGTCCGAGTTGGTATATCTATCGGAATATAAATTTTGTTGAAACATCCCCTTATTCTTTTGAAAAACTCTAAATAATATTTAGGGTTTATGAAATTGTTTGATGATACCTTTCTAAAGCAACCCAAAATTCATATTATCTGAATTTAGTTTGTAGGGTAAACTTAAGAAGTTATAATAAAGTAAATATTTTAAGAAGTCTTAAATTTAAGTTTCAAGTTTAATAAATAAAAAAAATTCTTATTAAAGTAAAGTTGCAAGTTACATGATGACATGATGACATGCTTAAAGTAAAGATAGAATTTTATATAAAACTATATTAATAGAATAGAATATTTTTAGGTCATGAATTCATAAAGTTTTATAAATATAAATAAAAAATTATAAAAATTAGATTCTTATAAAATTTGTCATTGACTATGAGATGTTTGTATTAGGTTTCTAGCAGAAACATTCTGTCCAAACTCACAATGAATGAAACCTTAAGAATAACAAATAAGAAATCTGTCACATGAAAATTATTTCAACTTTCATCAGAACATCAACAATAGCAACTCAATGAGTTTGATGCACCCGACATAACAAATTAAAGAGACCGAATTGTACCAAAATACAAATAGTAACTAATCTATTGGTGAGAACCTGAACGTTACAGGGCCAATACTTCATATCATAAAGGATTCTTGTCTCCTAACCCTTGTCCTCTTGTTGAGGGTCGAACAAAAAATAAGTTATTTCTAAAAACTAAAATTAATGTGTCTGAGTAAAAATATAATGAGATTTTATTTTCATATTAATTTATATATAAATTAAGCTTAGTTTATGAATAAACTTCCTCTAATTAATCTTAATTCATTCTTCTGTGTGTATGGTTTATTTTATTTTATTTATCAGCGTGAGTGTTTGGTTTATGAAAATTAGCACGTGGAAACCTGTTCATGAAATTCTTCAACTAGATAGATATATTTTTCTATGGAGCTTTAGTAAAGAGAGACTTTTTTTTTCTACAAGATGGAACAATATAAGTTGAAGATTAGTCTTTTAATTTACAAATAAATTATCAGTTATAAAAACATAACCTATCACATATCTTCTTGTATGCAAGTCTTTAGCAAAGCTATAATTATAAAATACTACGGTTTTTATTCTCCCAAAAAAATCCATAAACAACTTATTTATTTTCAATTTCATTACATTTTATATTTTGGTTCCTTAATTTTGTATACATGTCAAATTGACGTCGAATTCCAAACAGGATGTCAAAAAGACATCGGCTGCCACATGGACAAACGTCATTCTAACATATATTCATTAATACATATTCAATATTACATATTAATTTTTTTTTTTACAATATTACCAAACCTAAAATACAAAATATCATTCTAACACATTCAATAATTAATAATCAATCACCAATAATCAATAACCAAAAAATTAACCTCTTGGAGGGACCAAAAATATTTATCAACCTAAGAGTGGAGGAGGGAAGTCATCCAAGCAATGGAGATCGGACACTCAATGTCGTCGTTGAGGTTCGTCAATTCGCGCATAAAACTACACCATAAGCCAAAATTAAACGGTGCAAACGAAATTTAATTAGTGCAAACGAAATTTAATCAGTACAAACTAAAGTTAGTCGGTACAATCTAAATAAATTGGAAGAAAATCAATCAAACTTATCTTGCAACAGCAATGGTGAACGAGAACGAAGCGAAAACCCAAACGAAAACTCGAAAGAAAGTGAGGCTAGCGTTCTGAACTTTTGGGGTTTAATAAGGCATTTGACGTCAGCCCCCCTCCCCAACCAACGTCTAGTTGGTAAAAAAAATCAACATTGGCCCCCCTTCCCAACCAAAGTCTAATTGCTAAAAAAAGTGACCTTTCAGTTCTAATTTGGTAGGTTTTGGTAGAGGGTTTGACATTGGGGGCCAACGTCTTAATGCATAGAGATGTCATCCCTTGCTATGTCTGACGTCTCATTGCTAAAAAAAGTGACCTTTCAATTTTGATTTGGCAGGTTCTAGCAGAGGGTTAGCGTCTGGTATGAGGGAGTGACATCTTAGTGCATAACATTGGGGGAGCTACTAACCAACGTCTATAAGGCTATTTTATTTATAAAACTGTTGCCGGTCATTTTTTATGTTGATTATTCTTTTATGAGACGTTGTGTGCGTGATGTTACCGGTCATTTTACTCATTTATGTTTATTATATACCAACAAATTATGTCAAATATAATATTTGTTCATCACAACATATAAAAAAAACTCTTGCATTAACATAAGTAACACAAAAACATATATTTCTTCTTGATAAAACAAGTAATTTAGACATATACATGGTGACAATAAAAGAAGTACACATAGATTTAACATTCCAAATTGATTCATCATCTTCTAATCTTCTAATCTTCTAAATGTATTTATAATGATACAAGAAAAGATTAGTTTAGGTGTGATTATTTCGACCTTCATACTCCAATTTTTTTTTGCAACTCATTATTTATCTCAAATTAAATTGGTGCCAAATAACAACTTTAGTTATTGAATATTTGACTACAGATGCCACGAATGTACGTTATCCGCACAAAAGTAGATAGATTTATGAAATCATCTTTTACCTTTCTATAATAGACACATGGATATATTATCTTCTCATTATAATCATTGATACACTAACTAAATTTATTAAATCAAAATTCTTCTATTATATTATTGGATGATTGTTTCATGAGGGAATCTTTTAGAACTTAGAAAATGTCTTCTTTGACCTTGCATATGTTAAAACCTTTTGTATATATAATACTTCAATACCAGTAAAAGAAAATAATATTTTTTAGATGGTTATATACGTGCTTTCTAGGGATAATATAGTTTTGATCTCTTATTAAAAGTTTAATTAAACACATAAAAAGTTTCAACGTTCCTCATATAAAAAGCAGAGTAATTTATCTTACTTTATATTAAAAACTACAGTCTTCAAAATATGCATTTGTTTTGTTTTTTTTTTTTTTTTGTGAAATTTCTTCATTTTTGTGTTATAACATCTTATCTCAAACATATATTCCATATTATAACTTACTCGATGAAAAATATTCCTAAACTATTGTGAATTTTTCATTCTAGAAGTTCAGCTCCTTTCAATTTAAACACACATCCTATAAAAGATAATTTTAAAGTAAACTTTTACAAAAACACTAAAGTATGAATTGGAAATAAAATGAAAATAGTATTTTTGTAGTATTCGAATTAGGTATTTTTGTGTAATCAACAATAAATGTACATGCAAAAAGTTTTTTGTCTAGAACTAGCACGAGCTTCACTAAAGATAAAAGAGCTTAAGAAAAGAATTATTAAAAGTTGAAAAAGGCAATACTTATTGAACTCATAAAAAGAATGGGATACACTTTTTGTTTGTAAGTGAAGGAAAAGAGATTTCAAAAGTGTCACCCAAAATACAAAATTTTAAGGTCCAAATAAAGCATCGTCATATAAAAATGCATTCAAAATTAATCAACTTTTGGGACCAAAAAATAACCTCAACTTTACATATTATTTCAGGAAGAGAATGTGAAAAGAAATATTAAGAACTTACTTAGTTCAAATATATTTTTAATATTAATTCAGATATATTTTAATTAACATATTATCTTTCCATTATTACAATAATATGTTTTCAAGTAACTTAAATCACTTTTCCTCAATGTTAACGCATAATAACTGACAATTACGTTAATTAATTCACTCACTTCATTAACCGTTTACTTCTAACCAAGCAATAAATATACATATATGTATATAGAATAAACTTTTAATATCATAAACTAAAATAGAAAAAACAGCTTAAATTCATGAATGAAAGAGAAAAAAAATTAATACAAGAATATAAATAATGAAGATTCGAGACAAAAGATCTAAAATTAATCAAAATTGAGATTGAAATGAAAAACAAAAAAGGGGCTGTTATTAATTTTGAACAAACCTCTTTATTCAGAGAAATAAAATTCAATTATTGTTTCCCTATCTTGCACAACTCATAATTTTAGCCTAATATTTTATAATAGAAATATTGAATTGTTTTATTATGAAATATTATTTTTTAAAGAAAAAAATACATAAATAATAAATTGAAGAAATAAATGCATTAGACATAAGAGAGAGAAAGAGAAAGAATGTGCCCCTAAAACCCCAAACTAAGCCCCCAACCCTAAAATAAAAGCTCTCCAATCCTTCCCTTCCCTCTCACACACACTTACAAATTTCCCTCTTCACTTTCTCTCTCTTCTTTCTCTCTCTTAGCCCATGCCACTTTCTGTTTCACTCTGAATTTTCTCTTCTTTCACCATTTTCCCTCTCAATCAAATGGGAAAGTACATGAAGAAATCTAAAATCGCCGGTGACGTCGCCGCCCTAATCATGGAGTCACCGCCGCCGCACTCGCACCTTGGCGTCCGTACGCGCGCCAAAACCCTCGCGCTCCAGAACTCGCCCCAAACTCCCGACTCCGCCGCCTACCTCCAGCTCCGCAGCCGCCGCCTCCTCAAGATACCCCCTTCCATCCCGGAAAAGCCCCGTCGCTGTGCCGCCGCCGATTCTGCCTCCAATTCCCGCCTCTCCCAAACTGCGCTCTCCAAAACGCCGTCGTCCCGCTCCGCTGAAAAGTTCGCGCCTTTAGATGACGACAACGCTGAATGCTCCTTCGGCCAAAATTTCCTAGATGTCGAAGGCAGAGACGAAAGGTATATTATTCCCTTTCTTCAATTTCCCCCCTTTTTTTTTTCTTCCTCTGTTTTTTCCCTTGAGTTTTTTGAATTGTTTTCTTCGTGTGTTTTGCTAAAATTTCATCCTTTTTCTTTGCAACGTGATTTTGATACTTTATTTGAGTTTTTTTTTTAAATATTTTATGGGCATGTTTTTCTTTTAGGTTTTTGCTTCAGAATCTTACTGTTTTTTTCTTCATGCATTTGTTGATTTTTTTGGGGGCTAAAGTGCGTGTTTGTAATAAAAAAGAGTATTTCAAAGTTCGATTTTTGTAAAATTTAGAGATTTTAAAGATGGGTTTACTCATGAAATTTGAGAGGAAAAACATAAGAACTTTTTCTGTAAGCATTATTTAAAACTAACATCTTAAAATGATTTCAAGGACTATTTATCCTTTTTCATGTGTTGCATGCAACTGTTACCTTGATTTTTGTGACTTTTCACTAGTGTGTTTATATTTTCTTTCATTTTTTTGGTATTATTTAATCTTCTATTTTCTCCCGTGTTTTTAGTTTTTGAATTTTAGTTTGCTGAATTCTGGTGATGCTAAAATTGTTGCATTCTAAGTGAAGCGGGAACCGTGTGAGTTGGTGGGAGGATATTATTGAGTAAAAAAATGATATTCTGTATTGAAATTTACCATTCTTTTGAATCTCTTGTGTTTTTAGTGTTGTTTCCATTATTATCCTTCGTTCTTGAATCTCTTGAGGTCTTGGTCCCTTAATTTTGGGTTATTTATGTCTGTGATTTGACTCTGTCAAGTCTAGGCACTGAGATAAAGCTCTTGTTTGTACGAGTTGCTTAGATTTGAGACTTGTATGTGACTTGTGATAGGTTCTGCGGCATGCATGTCCTCAGGATAGTTACTGCAACTTATATTTATCTGCAGTATTAATGTGTGTATGTCATTCTTTAATTTCTACAACTATCCTGCGTATTGAATCCTTCGAACCAAAAATGTTGTGCATTGATAAATTTTCATTTTTTTTCCAGGTAAATAGAACCCACTAAGTGGAAAATAAGTTTCATAAATTGATTATAAAAGGAAGAACATCTCCAAAATCCAAATTGAGTGCAATTTGATGTTACATTAATTGCCTCTGCAGATCCAGTTGACAAATTGTGATTTGATAATTTTCATGCAATTATGATTCGACTCTCTTTGTTGTTTCTACTCCATTTTTCTCAACATTTTGGTGAACTTAAGAGCTTAATAATTAGATATGTTTCAGCAGTGACTCCAAAATGCATTCAGGCTTGATTGTCCTTGTTTTACTTTTGATCTGCAAGAACCTGCATGACCCTGAAGCTTAGCCCTGTGTAAATGGTCAAGTTGGAAAAAATTGGATTTTAGTAATAGGAGCAGCCGTAACTCTTATGACTCGTGTTAGCAATGATGTGTCATTTACATGGGGCCAAGCAGCAGATTGATGTTTTTTTGGATTCCTATTTGGGTTTGCGGTGAAATGAGAAAGATTTGGCCGTCTCTTTCTTTGTATTTTTTTAGTGCATGAGCCCACCGAGTCAGAACTTGTCCCAATAAATGCCAGTTACTTTTTCATAGTAGAAAATTTTGTCTCTAGTTCCATACTGAGCTGTAGGAGATTGTTGGAGAAAAAATGATCTGTTTTTTCTCTCACTTATTTTTCCTGTCAGCGGTTAGCATGCAATTTCTGGTGTAGAAACTTTTGATTCCAAGTCAGCATTTGTATTAATATATGGCTGCTATTTTATTTTTCTATAAACTTATCTTTATTAACATTTTATTATGTTTAAACAGAAGCACTAGGGAAAGCACACCCTGTAGTTTAATAAGGGACCCAAATGTCATCCATACCCCCGGTTCAACTACAAGGCAAAGGACGCTCCAAATAAAGCATGATCACATACAAAGGAACATTCCACCGGCTCATGAGTTGGAGGAGTTCTTTGCTTATGCAGAGAAGCAGCAACAGAAAATGTTTATGGAAAAGTATGTATTCTTATCCCACAAGTCCTTTTTTTTGTTTTTTACTTGTGGTTTTATTTTTATCTCTTAATTGATTTATCAATGTAATTATGTCTAAATTTTCTGTATTTTGCAGGTACAATTTCGACATTGTCAATGATGTACCACTGCCTGGACGGTACGAATGGGTCCCAGTACTCCACTAAGATGATAAGCTTCAGTGTCATATGGTGATAATATGGATTTCAAGGATATCTGACATGTATTTTAACAACTAGAAGCTGTCACTAACCATTTACTTTGCTTGAGGTTCTTGTTCAAGAAGCTACTAGGGAAAGGATATGTTTAGGAATTTATTATATCTGAGTAGTTTAGAGTTTTTATGTCTTTCTGATTTGTAGGGGGTAGGGGGTATATGGTATATCTAGTTGCAGCTCTTCTTTAATGTAATTTCATTTTCTTGTGTTTATAGTTCAGTGGGGATCAGATCAGACATCATGTTACTTTAAAGTGTTTCTCATCAATTTAAGTTCCTCAAGTTTGAAATTTGGAATACTGTTAAATTTTAATCTTGGGGACCATCTACTTGTTCCATGGTCCCACGTCTTCATGCAACCAGTAAAAAGTTCTCATAGCCTACACTGGTGCATAAATTAATATAACTTTTTATTTTGGAACATTGATATAATAAATAGCTTTACCAGCAAGCACAAGAGAGAACACTAAGGTAAATATATTTTTTGGTAGTAATATAATAATAAACTGTTTTTTGTCCTTAATAACATGAATTAATATTTTTATCTTCACTATGCAGTGGTTGTTTAGTAATGTGTTCTGTGGTCAAATTCAGAAATGGGTAAGATTAAAAGGGACAATCAAAGGGTATAAGCATTTATGGAGATTGGGAACTGCTTGTTTTGTTTCTTCCTATGTATCCTTTGCTTTAACATTTATTTTAAGAATTTCTGCAAATTTAATTGATAGACAGATATTTTTTAAAGGAAGAAAAAGATACAAACTAAAATTTATTACTTTTATTCTTAATTTATACATAAATTAATTTAATTAGAAAGTTTGATTATTATTGCTTTATTTATAGAGAATTCTCTCTAAATATGATTATATTCTTTAAATGCTTACGGTGTTATTTACCCAGAGTTGAACTAAATTTAAATAAAACTATATTTTTTATTCAATAGTTTGAAGTAGAACTGATTTTCAAAATCCAAAATAATCTCACCTTTTCTTTTATTTGTATTAATGATTAAGAGTAATAATTTAAAAGAAAAATATTATTTTAGTCTTTAAACTATAAAAACTTGGAAAATAAATTATTAAAGTTGGTAGATATATAAAAATAATGATAGATATATAAAAATAATGAGGTCGGATATTTTATTATAAAAAAAAAAATTTAAAGCTTTGGTTCATTATCTAAAATATCTCTATTTCTCTAAAACATTATTATCTTCTTATTCTCTCACTTCTGTCTACAATTTCTTACTTCTCAATCATATGTTTAACGATCAGAAAGTGTTTAGGCGATCCTTACGTCAAGGACTATCAATCTGACCGATCAATTGGTTGAATCGAGCAGGTAAGTGGTAAACCCCTTTTTTTCTTAATGTTTAGGGTTCTTGATCATGTAAAGTGGTTTTGTTTTGCATGGGTCAAGAATCCCTCCCTCTTGATTCTTAGTCTGTTTGTGGTTCTAAGGTTGGTCTTCAATCACCAATCGATGATTTGTAAGTTTTCTAGAAGTTCTTTGTGTCGTAAGAAATCTGTGGAGTGTTTAGAGATTTTGGAGCTGTTGAGTCAATGTAAGGGAAGCTAGATAATTGCTTTTAATTGAAGTGTGTAGTATAAGTTTAATGGTATGTGAGTACTAAACTGTTTAGATGAAAAATGTTATTGTGTGCTAGTGATAATTGAACTAATTGGGTGATATTGATGATTTAAGTGACAATGAATGTTGTATAACATGTTGAATTTGTTGTGTGTATGTTTGTGAGATTGGATTTGATGTTGATGAAGTGAATTGTGCTGATTGAACTGTTAGAGGAAAAAGGGTAGTCTTGGTTGTAATTTTGTTGGGTTTAAGTGGAGGTTTAAGGTAGTGAAATGGTGAGAAATGGTTGGTGAACTGAATTGTTGAAGTTCGGGTGTTTAGGAACTAGTTTGGGTTATGTTCAACACTTTAATTGGGCAAGATTTCAGTTTGGGATGAGTGGTGGTAATTGTGTAGAGTTCAACTTGGTTTAGAACTCAAATGGAGGAAGTGAAATAGTGAAAACTTGGTTTTGGGGTTTTGTGTGAAAATGGTCATTTTGGAGGGCTTTGGTAAGTTGTTAGGGACTTGTTTGAGTGCCTAAGTTGCTTGAAATTGTGTCATAAGTGGTAAAATTCAATTTGAGTCTCTAAGTTGAGTTTTTGGTTGAGATCTTGCGGCCATTTGTTAAAAATAGGTTTAGAAAGGTTTAGATAGACTTATTTAAGTATAATTGGGTATATAACATGATCTAGGAGGATTAGAAGTTGGGAAAAATATGTTCATTTGGTCAAGAGTGGTTTGGAGTAATAATTCTGCAGTTTTCGTGCTGCAGAATTATGCAGACTCGCTGAGCGACTCCACTCGCTCAGCGAGAGGTCAAGGAGTCTGGGTCACTGTCTCAGGTTTTTCACTCAGCAAGTTAGGTCGCTGAGTGAGTGAGTTGAGGGTCTGAACCATTGTCTCTGCTTTCGCATAATGAGAGGGGTCACTGAGCGAAAGGTTGAAGTCTGGGAGCACTGGAAATTTTATTCGCTCAGCAAATTGTGTCGCTGAGCGAGTGGTTGGAGTTTGGGACCACTATCTTTTTATTCGCTCAGCAAATGGGGTCGCTGAGCGAGAGGACTCTGTGGTCGCTCAACGCGCTTAGTCGTTGAGCGACTAGTCCAGGGGGTGTTTTATTCTTTCTATTCTTGTTTTCTTATGGAGTGGAGTTACATTTCTATTCATTGTGAATGATGTATAAATATGTATGAGATTATATGATCAAAGAGGTGATGTGATGATGATGTTCAAGTAATGTGTGAGGTGTGGATTTCAAGTACCATGTGAGAAAGGAATTCCAAGGAGGAATATCCTAAGTTGGTTGTGTTGTGCTATGTATTGATGTAGGGGCTCATGGATTGGGGAATGATCATGACACTCTCAATAACCCCATTTCATGTAGAGATGGGTGGTTATGTCGTGGAGAGTAGCAAGAGGTCTTAGTCTATGATCACTGGTTAAGGCCATAGATGTTTGACAGATTAACCTTGGTGTATGGTTTTATTGGATGGTGGTTGAGGATGTGGTTATTATTATTATTTCTTAGCTAGATTGCTCCATTATACACGGTTGCAGATTCCCCATGAGTCTGATATCAATGCATCTATCAGGATAGTAAAAAGTGTTTCAAGTGGATTGGACAAGTTGTTGTGTTGTTTGATTCATCATATGCATGTATATTGTTATTGCTTTAAATAATATGTAAAATCTTTTGATACTCTAGATTATCCTTGCTTTTCTGTGGTTTGTCTTTGTATGTTGTTTCTCTTTTGCAATGATCACTTTAATGGTGCGAGCTTAGGGATGTAATCTTTTCAGTTGACGCAGCTGAAGATGAGGAGTGGAGCTTATATTATAGATAGTTACTTTTTTTCTTTAAATGAAAATTTTTATTCACCTATGTAGTTCTTATTCTATTATTATTTATTATATATGTAATGTTCATTTTAATAATTTTATATTATTAAAATTAGGATGTTACAACATCAAAAATTAGATTCTTTTTATACTTTGATATATTTTAAGACATTTATTAAACGTGTCAAATGTAAACAACTTAATCAATATTGAACACTTCAACATATCTAACATAATTAAATTAAGAAATTATATTCTCATTTTTAAAATTTAAAAATTAAAATATATTAAAATTAGAGATAGAAAGAACTTCTAATTTCGATAGAAAGATATTTAATTTATTTTAAAATATAACCAAAGAGGTTAACTTTTTGTTGTGTACTGTCATATATATCTTTTTTCTCCAAAATATACCGACTAAACGGTGAGTAACACTAATGATTAAGTATGTGTTCTTTGAATTCTTTTCAGAGAATCACATTTTTTAAATAATAATAGAATATTTATATAGTTTTCATGTGTTTGTTTTAGCATTTTAAAATGATTAAATTTATGTTAAGCAATTTCCCATAAAATCATGTTTCTTGTAAAAAAAAGATTGTCTTTTATGATAGTAAAAAGAAAAAGCGTAAAATTTGTTCTTTTCTAGCTGGTTTCAGTCTTTTAAAAAGAAGGCTGATACAGAAAGCTTAATGATCTCAAATATAAATTCAAAAATATTTTTAAATTATCATTGATATAAATTTTAAATAATAATTATAAAAGGTTTGTTTTCCCTCTATGCCTACTGGGAGGAGATTCAATAAGAGTTAAACTTCCACAAACACAAAAAGTATTACATGATTAATCAAATATAAATGGTAGCTATTTTTAAAATAAAAAGAGTATTATATATAAAAATTGAAATTATTAATGAGACCCTAACAGAAAACAGACAAGAGTGACAGTTAAAGGACCCATTTCAAAGCATTTATTTATTTATTCTGATCTCTGAGTTTTGACTATGATTTCTCAGTATACTTATCATCAGATATGTTCCATTCTTTTAAATATTTAAGCTTATAATATAAAACATTTATGATTAGAGCCACAAAAAGAAAACAATTGAAAAGAAAGAGAAAGAAAAAAGAGAAAATTGGAATTGGAAATGATGTGGCATATGGGTTTATTTTAAGAATATCCATAGGATGTGTCTATTGGAATTAGATATGGTCACATGTCACATGTGGTTTTTTGTAGCAAACATCATTCTCAAATACCAAACAATTATTAACACCACAATCACAATCTATGTCACTGTCTGTTTGATATATGACAAGGACCATTATTAGAGTCACCCAAATCATTTTGTAGATTTGGATGAGATTGCATCCAATAATAATAATAAAGTAGTGTAGACAAATATATCAAAGAATATATTATCAACATTCTTTCATTGTTAAATACTTTAGACAAATTATTTATCATGATCCAGTAAAATTTAATAATTTTATCATTTTATATGATAGATTATAATTAGATAAGAGTGTAATTTATTATATAAAATAAAACTCAGATTCTTTAAATGGAATTAACCAATACTAAAGTTGAATTCAGTGAAGAAATTCTTCAGCATAATAGCAGTTTAGGTCTTTCAAGATTTCCAATCTCCCATTATTTTTCTCAAAAGTATTTTTCTATTTATTTTCTTTCAATTCCTTTGTAATATGTTTCTTATCTAGCTTGCCAATTTAATTTGTTATTTGCTACAAACTTCAGAAGAAGTAGCACTTTTGTGTCCTGTAAGCCTTTTCCTTCAATATGCACATACCAAAAATTTGGATTTAATTTGGTTAAATACACAAATAATACTTATGAAGAAATTTCAACTAACTCAGTTGAAATCTTGAAACCTATTTAAAAAGGTGTTTTTGTCATTGCTGATCTCCTCAATGGGCTAAGAAGACTTCATGAGGTTGAAGTTTCAGGCTTCAACGCAAATGCATCTTATTGGACAGTTGTTTTTTCACCCCTATTATTTATTTGTTAATGTGAATTCTCGTATATTAGTTTTTTAGATAAATTCTATAATTCAGAATGTATTTTCAAATTATACAATCCAAAACTATATTTTAAATTGAATAATTTAAAATCTAATTTTCAAATGAAACAATTTAAAAAAGCATCATAAACTATAAATTCTGGAATGCATTTCTAAATTCCACACTAAATAATACAATAAACAATACGTTTCCAAATTGTATAATATAAATATAGAATATATCCAAAAATGTATTTGAAACTATACAATCTATAATACATTTTTAGATTCTATAATCCATAATACAGTTTTCAATTCTAAATTATTTAATTTATAATAAATTTTCAGATTAAACAATACAAAATACTATGCATGAAGAAGGTAGGAAGGTGCTAAAAGAAATTCACCCTTCGTGACTGATCGGTTTTAAACAAAACATAGGTATCATTCCTTATGTGCCGACAGTTCTTTAATTCGTATCTTTATCATACATTGTCAAAGAAAATCTGTAGTTTCACTGATAATTAATAACTAAACATACCAGCCTTGGCTGCTAGGAAAATTGTTTAATGAAGTCATAAATGTATTGGGGAAGTACTGAAGCATTTTGCTTTTTAGCAGAATCTCTAATGTTATATTCCAGTCATTGTTTCTGTGTCGTGATCATATATATATATATATATATATATATATATATATATAATATATTCAAGAGCTGCCAGAAAATTACCTTTTTATAAAATTTTAGACAAAATCTGGGAGGTGACCATGACACCAGTGGACCACACTGTTCCCTCTGCTGCTGACAGTTAGCTTAAACACAGTCCATCCACAGATTTGTTTACACTAGCAGTGAATTTCCAAAGCTTCATATTCACCCTAACGGTCAAAAATATCATATACACCAATTAACAGCACAGACAGAGAATATTGGTATTTTTTATTTTTATTTGGCTGTGTATAATCTGAGCCTACTAAATTGTGAGGGATGCAAAGAACATACTAAAGCACTGATAGTAAAGTAATGTAGACAATATAATCCATACAATTATGTGAAAACTGAGCAAGAGAGAAAATAGCAATTTTTAATTGATCAACACGGGGATTCTGAAATGGAGTTCAAATGTATTTGCAATATACAAGTTACCACCATTGTAAATACTATATAAGAATAACAAAAAATGCATTGGTCCCTTCTGTAATCAATATAGAAACTGAAGGTCTGTGAACCGTGTACACTGCAATGATATTTGTCCCAACTTTAGGAAGAAAGATATCAGATATAGTTTTTAACAATTTGTTAAAGATATAATTGAGTATTTTCCTCTAATGAATGAGTTGATCTGATCAGGGGAGCAAAACAAAATCATTTCATATCCCAGGCAACTACAACGGTAAGCTTCAGTGATATTGATAGAAGTAAACTAGACAACTTGACCATGATAAGGATTCTTCTTATTGTAAACTATTTGGAAGATTTATCAGCAGAACCCTTTTCAATCACTTTGGTAGAGCTGGAAGATTTATCAGCAAAACCCTTTTCAATCACTTTGGTAGAGCTGGAAGATTCTTCAGCTTCAACAAGCTTCCGAAGTTTTTCATGCAGAGTTCTTACTCTGTCCTCGGTTTTGCGAAGCTTTCTCCATCTATAGGCAGTCCAAAGACCAAGGCCACCATATACGACAATATAGGAAGCCCAAACATAAGGGTATGTTTCTGCATGCTCTTTGACTTTTAGATATTGATTTTGCAATGACTCTTTCAAGCCCATTGCAGTACTGGCTGCTTGATCTTCCTCATTTTTCTGGATGGAAGGAGCGGAGCTTGTTGATTGTTGGTTTTGTTTTGGTTGATTTTCCATGTCTTCTACTTGTATAGTTCCAGAAATGGATTATTTAGAGAAACTGCGAAAACATTGACATTTTTTAAGTATCACCTATTTTGAAAATGAAATCTCATTCAGCAAAACTAAGCAATGGTTCCTAATGCATGCATAATTCTTCAAACCCATTGCTTCCCCAAAACTGAATTACTTGTCTCAAATATTTATTAGCGAAAAATTCCTAATCCAAGAAATCCAAATACATAAGCAGTAAAATGGTCGTATTTCTAAAGTTTTAATACACAGCTTTCTCCCACTGAGATGTCTTCAAGTGTTCCTCTATTTTAGAACACAAAAAGCCAAAAGTCTCAAATGGTGACATTTTCCTCTATGAAGAGCCAAGGAAGCATGTGGAAAAAGTGAGAATAAGCACGCTAATTTGAACACTTAACATTACGAAACATGTCAAGACACAACAAAATACATCTCAGCCCAACATACGACGTACCAATAAACCAAAAGGATGAGGAAGGATAAACGCACATAAACGATGGTAATGTGGAATATTGCAAATATTTATTTGAAAAGATATGAAGCACCAGGCCAAAATACATCCCAAGCAGACATAACACATTTGGTTTCCCAAGTAGCAAAAATGTTTTCAGATAAAAGGCAACCAATGACAACGAAGCTAGTAAACCTGATCAATTGTTCAAATGTTCGGAAAAGGTCACCAGGAATACAAAGCTCCTGAGTCAACCAAAAAAGGCAGTTTTATATAAGCAGAGTGAAAAATCTCAGGCACAATACACATAAGGAATAGGAGAAGGGTGAAGGAGATACTAAAAAGAGATTTAATAGTTCTGTCCGTAGTTCCAGATAGTATAAGACTGTAATAAACATTCAAACAATATCACCAAGCATTGTATTTCCCGTACTTGCTCAGCCATTGATCATACAATTCATTGCCATAAAAAATTAACATAAAATGGAGTCATAAAGTATGATTTTTCTGGTTGCTAATCTTAGCATTCCCGTAATTTACATGTTAACTATGTGATCTAGAAATATACTTCCACTATCCCGGCTGAAAAGACAGAGAAGAAGATAAAAAATCTAAAAATATAAACAAAACCACAGAAATTGGCAAAAGCATTCAACCCTGATGTCAGTGTTGAAGGACAAGCTCTACAGCAAGTGCAGGGCTTCATTTAACTAGCTTTCACTAAAATAGAAATTGATCCATAGTCCAGACATGACTCATACAGAAGAGTTTAAAGATAATCTTGCCCGCACACAACATACCAACATACTGCCTTTGTTGTAAGTGTAGAAATAAAATTAATAACTCTCATAATGAGAAGCTTCTTTGATCACGAAAGGCCCCTAAATAGATGTATTATAAGTTATAAATTCTAAACATGTGAACTTGGGAAACATTTAAAAGAATGCAACCTTATGTGCACCATACCAATCATCTTCCAATGTAAACTTTACACTGACATTTATCCCTTCAAAGTTACTACAATGCACAGATACAATACATATATCGATATGACACGTATCTGATACACCAATAGATTTATTTTAAAAATAATAAGATACTATATGTGATATATACATATTGAAAGTATACAAAAAATTCTTAAAAACATGATAAATATATGATTGTTATTATGTGAATCCAAATTAAAATCATATGTATTAAACGCTGTTAAAATAAAAAATTATAAATTATTGTCAACATAAAAGTACTATTGGTAAAGTATCCACAAAGTATCGGACACAAAAACATGTCAGACACTAATCATGACCCAAATTGAAATATTGGTGCATCATAGGTTACTAAACTAACATACTGTCTTTATGCCACAAAATTATGCCTAATAGCATATCTATTGTGCACAATGGTATCATACATTATGCAAATCAACAGAAAAACAACTTTAATGTAAACTCAGCATATAAAGATGATACTAGTCATGTAACAGGGGTATTTCGAGGTTCCAAATCACCATTTTTAAGACAAAAGTCATCATTCCAAACTCCTTGTTTTTTTCTCTCACAAATATTTCAAACCAAAATTGTTTTCCTACCAGAATTTTTATCAATAATTACAAAAGGTAGAGCTTCCACATTATACCTATCCTATAGCATAACTTGCAGAAATGCTGTATATCTATATTGACCATCAAGTAAAATTTCATTGCGGTTTAAAAGTACTTAAAAAGAAAACTCAAATCCATCAAACAACCTAGGTTATGATTAATAACAACTCAATTTCACTTTAACAACTTACGAGTCTATTTGGATCAAAATCTCAAACGCACAGAGAAAAAATAAATTAAGAGAAAAATGAAAAATATTTAAAATACATTAAAATTAGCTCTTAAGCAAGCTAATTTATGGAAGCTTTTACATATCAGTTTAATCTTGTTTTGAAGTCAGCAAGTTTCAGTTAAGGGTTAGAAAAAGACATGTTCGAGGCGAAAATTTTCACTGTAACATTGAAAATATTTGCTCCGAACCACAGAGAGATAAAGAATCCATGAGAGACAACAAAGAGAGGTACCTGACGGTGAGGCCACGGTGGCGAGAGGCGGAGCTAGCTTGGTTGTGGCTATTGCAGTGCGGCGAGGAAGCTAGGGGTTTTGGTTTTGGGCACCGGGTCAGGCCTAGGTTCAATTTCCATAATTAATTGGAAAATTGTTATTATTAAAATTGTTTTTATTGGTTACAAAAGAACCTTTTACAATTCAGACTTTATTGTGTATACACTGTATTATTATTTTTATTGAAGAAATTGTTTACAATTTTTATTTGAATGAATTATTTGGTAACTTTTTAAGCATTATAATATCACTTTTATATCACTGAAATTTATAATTGTTTTAAATAAAAGCAAAGACTGCAAATATTTTATTGAAATTTATCTTACTATTGTAATAACATTGTACTGTAATCGATTTTTAATTCAAATTAAGTATGTTTTTGTAAAACTCTAGAAAAAAATATTTTTAGAAGTGGTGGTAGTCTAAAAACAGGGAGACTCGATTATTTTAATATTAAAAGGTTTTATTATAAATAGTTTGATTATAAACGAGTTTCATTATTTTAAAATCAATTTTTCTAGAAACTACTTTTCTAGAGTTCTTTACTTTCTCTCTAAGAGTTCTAACTCCTAAGTCATCTATTTCACGATCAGTAAGTATCTAATCAACCACGGTAACGAGATCTACATTTCTACTCGATCAGTTTCTTCAATAAAGCAAGTAAGTTTTGATTCCTTTTTTCCCTTTCGTTCCTAAATTTGTTATAGAGGAATATTGTATTGTTGCATGTGTAATCATGCATCTCCTACATGTTCTTGATTCATCTAGAGTTCTAAAAGCTCTGTCAGTTTCCAATTTGGTGTTTTGTAGGTTCGTTTAGGTATTCCTTGCGGTTCAAATAATTGGTGGAGCGTTTCGCGAAGTTTGGCAGTTGGTTTAGAGGTAAGGGAAGCTAGATAATTGCTTTTAATTGAAATTGTGCCACAAGTGGTATAATTCAATTTGAGTCTCTAAGTTGAGTTTTTGTGAGTTTTTGGTTGAGATCTTGTAGCCATTTGTTAAAAATTAGTTTAGAAAGGTTTAAACACACTTGGTTGAGTGTAATTGATGGTATAATACAATCTAGGAGTGTTAAAAGGTGAGAAAAGTGAATAAAAGTGGTCAGGAGTTGTTGAAATGCGCAAATTTTGCAGTTTTGGTGCTGCAGAATTATGCAGTCTCGTTGAGCGAACAGACTTGCTGCGCTGAGCGAATGGGCTTTAGCTGAGCGAACATATTTGGTGCGTTGAGCGAGGTGAGTGAGCATAACTCATTGTTTCTGTTTTCGCACAGGGAGTTGGGTCGCTGAGCGAAAGTTTGGGGTCTGGAACCATTGTGAGTTTTATTCGCACATCGAATTGGGTAACTAAGCGAGTGGTTTGGGGTCTGGAGGTACTGTCTATGTATTCGCACAACGAGCTGGGTGATGAGTCAATATTTTCTTCACTGCACTTAGCTTATTGTGCTAGATTTAATCAGGGAATTATGCTTGAATGTCCAGTATTTTCCCATTTATGCTAATTGTGCTTAATTTGATCAGAAATTCTTATTTTAATTAATTTGAATTATCTGAGGCTAATTATTTGCATTATTAATTGTAAGGGAAATTGTTGGATAATATTTGGGACATTTGGAAGGTTGTCACTTAATTCAAGACTCTTCATAAAAGAAGTGTGCACAAGAAAGAGGACACTATGGTGATTTTACTCTTTGGCCCTTTGAGAAAGGGGTGCTTCAATTGAAAAAGGGGGTGCGTCCAACAAGCACAGGCTTCAATTATTACATCCAACAGCAGCCCACATTGAATCACATGTCTGGGAGCTTCTTTGGGAGGTGCACACGATGTAGAGTGCTGGAAGCAAATAGCACACGGCCCATGGGGAAACGCGGTCCAGCAGCTTGAATGAAGGGTGTGACACACAGCTGGTCCAACACGTGAAGAGTTGCAGCCATTTATTTTCATACGATCCAGCAGCAAAAGAAAGGGGTGACTGCAGCATGTGGTGGCAACAAAAGAAGCTGTCCAGCAAAGAAGTGTTGATCCACTTGGGGCTGAATGAAAGCAAGCAGGTGGCTAAAAGTAGAAGCAGTCCAGCACACGTTCACGCGGAGAATGGGAAAAAGAGGATGTTGGGATGAAGACGTGGTGCTTGGGAGAAGAAGAAGGTGCACGAAGAAGGGGGAGCAGGCCCAACTATCTTCATTCACGCTTCCAGCAACACGTCCAGCGTTGGTCCAGCAAGCAGCTTCAGCATCCAACAAAGTGGAGGGGTGCATACGGAAATGACTCCACGCTGTCCAGCTTGGATGAAGGAGCACACGGAGCATGGAAGGGGGGAGACGCATAATATAGGGGTCCAGCCGCCACCTATGGGGGATGGTTTTTGGCTTCACAGAAGAGGTGTTGTCACGACTGCACTTTAGAAAGCAATGTAGTCAAGGAAGGAGCAGCTTTGGGGGGGCAGCGTGTATGCACGCACCACACGGTCCTGTGGAGAACTCTGGAGCACATTTCATTTTATTTTCATTTTGAGTGGAGCTGGAAAGGAGCTGTTGCGGTTTAGAGGGAGAGAAGCGGTGCAGCAAGGGGATTTCTTTTGGAGGCGCTGACACACTTTGCAGAGGAGGACTTTCATTGTTCACCATAGAAGAGACGGACGATCACTTTGCTGGAGTACGTGACTTCATATTGAAAAAAAGAGTAGATGTCTCGTCAACAGGGAATGGCACTAAAAGAACTTTGGTTTCCTTACTGTTCAAGTACCTTTTCTTTGCACATGATGAATTACATTTAATGTTTATGCATTCTCTTTCTTTCTTCAAGGAAAAGTGGTGATTAATGGGTGAATTGGAAAAACACACGGCTTGCTCCACAAAGTTTCCTTCTTTTCTTTCTTTCGCAAGCATGAACTGAGAAACATTACTCATTGTTAAGCATTTCTTTCTTTTTAATTATTAATCCCGTGATGAATAGCATCCATAGGTTTTATTGTCTTTTTTTTATTAGCTCAAGTCTGCACTGAACTCATTGAATATTATATATATTGGAATACATTTAGCTTGGAAGCAGCTTACTAATTCATTTTATTTTCATTGTTCACACGTTTTCAATTCCTTGTTTTAGTGTTGGATGTGCAATTCAAGTTTTATTTGACCTACCGTGTGCATTTGATTGTTTAGCTCAACGTTCCATTTTAATAGCTTTAATTGCGTTTGGATATTTATCTATTGTATTATTCAGTTTACTGTTTTCGTTCACTATGTTGTCTATTTTGTTCGTCTTTAAGTCGTACTGTTCAGTTTTCCTTTTATCGTTCGGTTTTCAGCCTTTCTTTCCTACATTTCAATTTCCACTTTTGGTTTAAAGACCGTTCGGTCTCAATGTAGAACCGTTCGGTCTCAATGTAGAACCGTTCGGTCATCTGTAGGACCGTTTGGTCTTCATGCTTTGTTTATTTAATTCAATGTTTTCAATTATGTTTGGTTGTATTTAATTTCCAGTTTTCATTTAGTTCATTTCGAATCACAAATTTCAAAATCCCCCACTACGTATCTGACCTAAGACTCGAACCACATTTGGTCCTTGAGAGACGACCTAGGAGTCACTTCCTAGCACTATACTGCATTCTTTAATGCACATCAAATTTGATGGGCCGCGACAGCCCGCATCACTGGGTCGCTGAGAGACTAGTTCAGGTTTTGGTTTACTTTTTCTTTCTTTAATCTGGATTGATGTGTGTGATGTTTTGGATTCATTTGGGAATGATGCATGATTATGTATGAGTTTATATGTGTATCAAAGTCATGTGTTGAGATTCAAAGTGAAAGTATGGTTGTAAAGTATGGTTCCAAATGATGTGGAAGAGAATTCCAAGGAGGAATTCTCTTAGTGGTGGTTTCAAAGGTTGTAAGTATATGAATATGGAAAGCTTAATCTTGGAGTTCATCTTGACATTTTAATGGTCACCTATCCTCAAGTAGAGGAGGGTGAGGCATGTCGTGAGAATAGCAGGAGGTCATAGCCTAGGGGCTTTACCTTGGCCTAAGGTGAGTGATAACGGACTAACCTTGTGTGGTAGCTTAGGGTGCGCCAGTTGTTTCACCACAAAAGGTGCACGAACTGCCATAGCTACATAATCATACTAAATCTGAATAGTCAGTCTAGGTCTTTGTATGTTAAGATGTTTGGATTGATGTATTTGATATAAATTATTCATGTATGTTATGTTATAAACGTGATATGATTTCTTTGGTATCTAGTTTACCCTTATTTTTCTGTTGTCTGTCTTTGTATGTTGTTTCTCTTTTGCGATGATCACCTAATGATGTGAGCTTAGGGATTCACCTTTTCAGTTGTTCCAGCTAGAGGTGAAATAGAAGCAGATGAGTTGTTAGATCGATTTACAAAAATAGATATGTTCTTTAAAGGAGGTTTATTTTACCTAGTTGTTCTTTTAGCATCTATGTAACATTTCATTTTGATAGTTTATACTATTAAAATGGGATGTTACATATTTTCCCCCATAAAACACATTTGAATAATTTGTAAATTCAAAATTATAAATTTAATATTAAGATTTTATTTAAAAAAGTTGCTATAGTATATAATAGAATAGTATATTATAAAAAATATATTATAGTACAATATACATATATATTATATATTATACTATACTAAAGGTGTATTTGTGATTTTCTTTAAAAAAATATACTATACTATTAAAAGTTTTTATAGATATTAAATGTATTATATAATGTTAAGTGTGCGAATGGATTAATAAAACAATAGTCTAAAAAAGTCATATATTAAAGTTTTAAATCGTATTTCATATATTAAAATTAATATAAGGGTAAATTTTAAATTTTATAAAAAAATAATTAATAAATATTTTTAAAATAATTGAAATGTGTAAATTAATAATATTTTTATATGCTATATAAAGCATAAGACTTAATTAAGTTTTAAATATTTGATAAATTTGAAAACGTTAAATTAAGCTTTTATTAAATTTTTGTGGTATTGAGTTTTAAAAAATCTAAATTTTTTCCATTGAGTCCTTGATGTCATATGTTTTTTAGTAATGGGACTATTAAATAGGTGATTTGTTGTTATCTTGTCTCCTCATTTTACTTAGTTTTCATAATAGGAAATTTTATAATCTTATATTTTTACAATTTTATAATGTTATTATTTTTTAATATTGGAATTTTATAATCTTATAATTTTGTTAAGTAAGTGTCTTTTTTAGCTTAACAAATGTAAGTGTCTTATTTAACCTAATAAAGACAAGTACTGTAGTTGAACACACAAAAACTCTACTTATACATGTTTGATAAAATTTTGTTCGGATAGACAATGACATACTTTGTCTAACAAAAAGCTTGGAATATTCACTATACATATCAAAAAAACTTATAGATGTTTATTATTTGTGTGCAATTAATGGTTGTCTTTTCATTTATCCCAAGAAGATCTTATTTTGATGTGTTAATATTAAGATCTCTTTAAAAACGTGCTTAAAACTTATCCACACAAACAAATTTTTATAAGGGCTAAATGTTAGTTGTCGAGTCAATAACTTGTCACGTCCTATGCTTTATGCTACAATGGAAGGAATCCATCTACTTTAGGCCTGATGTATGAGAGTAGTTGCTTAAAGAAACAACATGCATTTAATGTTGCATGATGAACATTTAATGTATCAATGTTCTTGAACATGGTCAAATGATAATTCAACAAGATGAAAGGCTTGTAGATTTCACAAAGGCTCGAAAAAGGATTTAAAGACTGTTAGATAACACAATGCCTCCAAAAGAATTTGTAATGGTTGTTTTCTTTTCAGTTCTATACATTCTCTTCGAAGAAAAAAGGTTGATGAGGATGCTTATGAAATACTTCTTAATGCTTTCAAGTAATCCTTAGCCTTGTGTTTGTGAGGAAGAATGTTATTTACATTCATAACAATATAAAATAGTATTTATCATCTTGTATTTGTTTTAGGATGTTTATCTCTTTTAGTGAAAAAAATCTTGTAATATTTTAGATCACTATCTTAGTTTATCAAAATATTCTAGATTCAAATAAATCCAATACTTAGCTAGAAGTGTGTATGTCCAATGAATGTGTGGCTTAACCAGAAATGATTATGTTTAAAACATACGAAAACACTAGGGGAAGGGATGAATAGTATTTTTTAAACTTTTTGCAAATGACGTCTGATAGGTTTTCAAAAGATTAATCAACAAAGATATCTTCAGATGATGTGTTTCAAAGAGACTTTATGAAAACGTTTGAAGAAGGAAAGCAATAGAGCACATATTTTATACGGGTTCACTCAACCTGAGCTACGTCTAGTTCTTCCTTAAGAACTCTTAAAGGGGTTTCGTTAATCTTTTACAAAGATTATACGAGTTTTACCTCTCCAAGTTTACACAAGTATTCTTACTACTCCTAGTTCTCTTAGTCAAGACGACTAGTCTAAGTTTAACCACTCTTGATTTACAAGTATTCTAACCACTTTTGATCTCAAGTATTCTAATCACTTATGGTCTTAACCCTAGACAACACGCCTAGACAAGTATTTTAATTCTCTTCAAAATTTACAACATAAACAGTATTATAAGAAAATGTACAAAATTGAAATATACAAAAAAACACTAGAAGGGTAAATAATGTTTTCTAAAACTTTTTGCAAAGGGTCTCTAAAGAATTTTCAAGAGATTACAAAATAAAGATATTCTTCAGACAATAGTAAAAAAATAGCGTACAATGTCGAATATTTTGGGCCTTTCACGTCGAATTCGATGCTGACATCATATCGGGAGACGTTAAGTTGACGTCAAATTTAAAAAATTCGACGTTAAATTAACGTTGTATTTTGTAACTATACGATATTAAATTAACGTCGAATTTTGTCAATATACAACATTAATAATTTTTTTTTGTTTTTTTTAATTAATTGTGATCCTTTTTTACAATTCTACTAGACTTGAAAAGCAGAAAAACAACAAATTTCAGTTTTTGGTATTTTATAAAGCATGAACTATAAACGTGTAATGTAGTATCAACAACAAACAACAATAACCAACAACAAACAAGTTCAATCAAACAATAACAATAAACAAGTTCAACCAAACAAAAACAACAAACTAGTTCAACAAAAAAACAACAAACAAGTTCAACAAATAAGTTCTTCAAAACGAAAATGAAAACTAACCTTCAAAAGGTGAGTTCGTTGGAATAAAGTGTTGTCACCAGTGAGAGAGAAAGCAGAATGCGCCTATGAACACTAGTGCAAAAACAGCGTATAATGTCACGCATTCGACGTCCAACAACTGAATAACCAACGTTAAAAATGACCGGTGACATTTTTGTAAATAAATGCAATTGTAGAACGTCGAAGCCTCATTCAATTCGACGTTCTATGATGGTAATTATTTAAACCAGCGTGTCATTCTCTTTTTTCTTTCTTTTAAACCACCAATAGTATGTCGAATCCTGTAGGGGTTTGACGTAATATTTGTCCATCAGAAGCCAAAGACTCACCCTTTTTAATTCTTTTTTTTTCTTTTAAACAACAAATAATACGTCAAATCCTGTAAGGGCTTCGACGTATTATTTGTCAGCCAGAAGCCAAAAAGTAACCCCTTTTTAATTCTTTTTTTGCTTTTTTCTTTTAAATCACATATAATACGTCGAATTTTGTAGAAGCTGCGATGTATTATTTGTCAGCCAAAAGTTTCCCCTTTTTAAGCGGGAGATTGAAAATTCATTCAATTTATCTTAGCGCGTGAGACCCTATTGTCTTCTCAAACTTTTCCCGAACAAAGTTTGACAACCATCACATGTAATCTTTCTTTCATTTGATACAAATGCATGTTAATTAACTACTTTATGTATAATTTTCGTTTGTTTTGACCGATTATTTTTGTGTTTTTGTCCTTCATAGGTGCATTCTGCTTTTTCTCTCACTGGTAGAAACACTTTATTTCGACGAACCCACATTTTGAAGGTTAGTTTTCGTTTTCGTTTTGAAGAACTTATTTGTTGAACTTGTTTGTTGTTGTTTTTTGTTGAACTTGTTTGTTGTTGTTATTTGGTTGAACTTGTTTATTGTTGTTGTTGTTTGATTGAACTTGTTTGTTGTTTGTTATTGTTGTTTGTTGTTTATACTATATTATACGTTCATAGTTCATGCTTTATAAAATATCAAAAACTGAAATTTGTTGCTTTTCTACTTTTCAGGTTTCGTAGAACTGTAAAAAAGGATTACAATTAATTTAAAAAAAACAAAAAAAATTTCTTAACATCGAATATTAACAAAATTCGATGTTAATTTGATTAACGTCGAATTTTTTAAATTCGACGTCAATTTGACGTCTCCCGATATGACATCGACTTCGAATTCGACATGAAAGGCCAAAAAACAACGTTATACGATATTTTTGTACTAGTGGAAGGACAAGAACACAAAAATAATCGGTCAAAACAAACGAAAATCATACATAAAGTAGTTAATTAACATGCATTTGTATCAAATGAAAGAAAGATTACGCGTGATGGTCGTCAAACTTCGTTCAACAAAAGTTTGAGAAGAGAAGAGAGTCTCGGTGAATGAATTTTCAATCTCCCACTCAAATTTTTATTGAATTCACTAACCTTTTGACGTCTAACACTGGAGCATTCGACGTTCAAAAATCATTTTGTAATAGATCACTAAGGATTATGATAACGACACTCAATTAATGCATCCAATCACTCCAATGCCCATCATGTCAAAGCCCCATGCAGATTAGACGTTCTATTGATGGTTTAAAAGAAAAAAGAATTAAAAAGGGTAACTCTTTGGCTTCTGGCTGAAAAATAGTACGTCGAAGCCCCTACAAAATTCGACGTATTATATGTGGTTTAAAAGAAAAAAGAAAAAAAAGAATTAAAAAGGTGTTACATTTTGGCTTTTGGCTGACAAATAATATGTCGAAGCCCCTACAAAATTCGACGTATTATTTGTTGTTTAAAAGAAAAAAGAAAAAAGAATTAAAAATTGGTAACTCTTTGGCTTCTGGCTGAAAAATAATACGTCCAATCCCCTTTAGAATTCGACGTACTATTGGTGGTTTAAAAAAAAAGAAAAAAGAATTAAAAAGGGGTGACTTTTTAGCTTCTGGCTGACAAATATTACATCAAAGCCCCTATAGAATTCAACGTACTATTGGTGGTTTAAAAGAAAGAAGAAAAAGAATGTCGCGCTGGTTTAAATAATTACCATCATAGAACGTCAAATTGTATGGGGCTTCGACATTTTACAATTCTAAACGATGTCTAATAATTGCATTTATTTACAAAAATGTCACCGGTCATTTTTAACGTTGAATATTCAGTGATTGGACGTTGAACGCGTGACGTTATACACTGTTTTTGCACTAGTGATATAGAAAACTAAATAAAAGCTTTTAAGAAAGGAAAACAATACATCACAATGTTTACACTGGTTCACTCGATCTGAGCTATGTCAAGTTCTTCCTTATGAACTTTTGAGGGGTTCAACTAATCTTTTCAAGATTACACAATTTTAACCCACTTCTGGTTGTAAGTATTATTACCACTCTTAATTCCCCTAATCAATCCTAACTAATCCGAGTTTACCCATTCCTGGTTCTAAGTATTATCACCATTCATGGTTTCCTAGTCAATCCTGACTAGTTCGAGTTTAACCACTCCTATATCTAACCCTAAACAAACACGTCTAGATCGAGTTTACTCACTCTTGGTTTCAAGTATTATCACCACTCCTGGTTTCAAGTATTATCACAATCAAAGAAAGGATATAAGTAATACAAAAGAATGTTGTGATTTACTAAGATTTTACTCTTAAAAGAAATATATCTTCAGGCGATATACAAGCACAGTAGACTTGAGTTCATGTTGAAAGGCTTTTAGGTCGCACTAAAAGTCAACAAACCCTAGTCCCCACTAATGTAGTATAGGACAACCAGGGAATCAATCCAAAGACTCGACAAGAATTAAGTTTAAAGTGTAGAATTAAATCTTGTATTTATTTAACACCTAATTAACTACTAATGCAAGGTGGGGAAATGAAATATGAACAATGAAATTAAAGAGAAAAGAATGAAGGAATCAAATCTATATAAAAGAAAAAAAATGAAGAAATAGAATGTAATTTGAAATAAAAGAAAAGAAATGAGAATAGAACTCTAAACTACCTAACAGAAACAGAAATGAAACTACTATGAGAACTTAAATGCAACTAAAATGATCCTGAACTAATGAGCATTATTACTGCCTAATAACAGAATCTAAAGATTATCACTGCAATAGGTAAATGATGCAAGAAAACAAGAAAATAAACCTAACTAAGAATGCTAAGAACAGTGGAACATATAACAAAACTTAAATGGAAGGAAAATAAAATTCATAATCAAAACTAAGACTATTCTAATATCAAGTCAAGAGAAATACATAAAATGAAGAAGCAAACTAAAGATATTGGATAGAAAACAAACAACAGAGGCAAAAGTGCAATAAACTGAATGAAAGAGTCTCAATTCCTCTTCAGAAAGACATTCCGAGAAATTTAAGCCCTCCTTGGGGTCTTTTGAGTTCGAATTTCAGAACTTAAACTGGAAATTCTCACTCAATTATTCACTCAATACACACTTCCACAAGAACAGGATTACAACTCTGCGATTGCAGAATTAAAATCACACAAATCAGAATTAATAAAAAAAAAATAGAAACACAAAACCGATTTGAATCATCTCTGACTCGAGAAGACATCCCGAAAATGTATGCTCACTGTGGAGTCATTCAATTCCAAAAGGAACCATAGAATTGCAGAGTTACAGAATCCAAATCCTTTTCTCAAAACATAACAATGGTAGAAATAAAAAACACAGAACAATCTCAACACAAACGAGGATACGAATTTGAACTTTATTAATATGAAAAAAGAAAATTACAAACACTTTACCAGAAATCATCGAATGAGGAACTCACGGATTGTCACGGTTCCATGAATCTCATCAGCGAAATCCAGAATCAAGAACAATATCCTACTCTAAGAAAAGCGAATAAAACCCTAAACTCTAGAATGGAGAACTGTAAACTGAAAGGGTAAAAAGTGTGTGAAGAAGTGTTCTATATATTCTATTTACATGGTGAAAGCCCTTTATATAGGGTCGAAAAGGAAAAGAGAAAAGAGGAAAAGTAAAGAAAGAAACTTGATTTTGACACTTCCTGCTCTTGATCCAGCGGTCACTGTTCATTTGCTTCGAGCTTGCGTTTCCAGCCATTCGATCCTCTATAACGGGCAGCTCCGGTCAGCATCTTCCTCACCGATCATCTTCTTCAGCATGTGTGCAACTTCGGTTGAGTGGCAGGAGCCTCAGGTAAGTGATGTGCTCCTCTCTTCAGCTCTTGCTCTGCCCTAGCTTTGGGTTTTGCTTTTCCTTTCTCCAAATGCTCGAGGGCTTCCTTTGTTTTTTCCAAAATGAATCACAAATCTCAGACCCCCAATCAGCTGCAGCAAAACGACATCGTTCCACTTAATTTCAGTCACAACAGCGGCCCAGTTCCAGCATAACAGCAGCACCCAATGTCCAGTGCTCTTATTCAAATCAACACTTGTGTAGCCTATCAAAGGCAATTAGCCCAATGCAGCGCTGAAGATGTGCACATAAGTTCCAATTCCATTTATTCAAGGCTGAGGCCCAATTCAATGGTCCAATTACTTTCTGCAATAAAAAAAATTCAATTAAGACTAAAAGGTTAAGCAACAAAACTAAGATATTTAAGCAATTACAAAAATTAAAAATTTAATTAATCAAAAATAAAGAAAAGAATTTCTTTTGCCCATAGATTTTCTAAAACACTAATTTCTAATTATTAACAAAAACTAAAAATTACCTTTAAAAACCTATTTTTAACTAGAATTTTATAAAACTAAAGAATTAAGAGAAAAACATAAAACTAGCCTAATTGTAAGAAATTAAAAACTAAAGAAATGTAAGAAATGATTTTTAACAAAGAAAAATATGTAAATCTAGAGTGTTATCACACCCCCACACTTAAAGAACTGCCCTCCTGGGTAGGGACAACTAAAAAGAAAAAGCAAAAGCAAAAGACTCCATCTAAAAAGAAAAGACTAAAGACACACAACAAGGAACACTAGACTCTTATCACATTTAACTCAACTTTACCAATTCAGACAATAACTAGCTATTTTCTCTAATCAAAATTGCACAAACAGAATCATCAACTCTAAATGTATGTTTCAGTAACTCTAGCAAGTAAATAACAGTTAAATTCAACCAAACCAAGCAGAAAATTACAATTTAGAGAAGTAGCAACCCAATTTCAACCTCACAGGATAAAGTGTTTCTCTCAAAGCACTCAAGTGTAATGTAATGGAGAATGGAAAAGGCTAAATGGATGAGAAATAGAAGCAAAAACTGGAATGGATAAGAGAAATGTGCAAGAAAGAAGGGAGAATCTGAAACTCACTGCAGGTATTTTCTTTTAGCTTGGCCATAATCCATTTTTTCTTTCTCTTTCTGATATTTTCTTTTTCCAGGTCTTTTTCTCAATCAATTTTCTCTTTTCCAAACTTCTTCTTCTCTTTTTCAGATCAGATTTTTCTTTTTTTTTGAGCTCTTCAATTTCACATCTGGCCTTACTCTTTTCTGCTTTCTGAGTTCTAAATTCTCCCGACTTCTCACAAGACTCTAAGGTTTTATGGGTATGATCGGGGAAAGGGTTTGTAATGGATGGAAAGCAAAGAAAATGCTAAGGCTCAAATGAGGGTACAATGGAAAGAAATGTGAATGGGAAGAAGAAAGAAGGCCTAAATCATCTCTAAAGTTCTACCAAGATCAAGCACATCAAAGAGAATTAATACAAAATCAAAATTATGGCTATACATGAATGCAATCACACTAGAAAAAAAATTGCCCAAAACTCTCCACGGTTAAAGATTTGTCAAAAATGGACTTGCTACTCTCTACCATGGAAAAACTGCTTATTTAGACTAAACTAACTGCAAAACTACTGCTAGAGCTACATCTACTTAAATCTAGAGCTAAAGACACTATTGGCAATCTAGCTTAAAGAAATAAAGCTAAGAAGTTAAGTAAATCAGCAAAGAATTGAATGAAATGTGAAACAGAGTCAAGAAAGAACCTAAAAGTACCTAAACAATATTACCTAAGCTATAAACAATCTAAACAAAGCAACACAGAACAGAATGTAACCAAAAAGAATCTAAACTAAAGCTCTACAAAGTAAAACAACAAAAGAAGAAAGAAAAAACTCTAAACCAAATAAACAAAAGATACCTAAAACAATGAACTTAACAAAATCTAAACCAATTGAAACAGAGATGTAGAAAGAAGAAGAAACTAAAAACAATGCTTAAAATAAAAAGAACCTAAAAGGAATTCTAGCTAAAGACTAAAAACAAAACCTATGCAATGAAAAGAAATCTTAAAACAACAAATCCTAATTTACAAGCTGCAACAGAGATGTATAAAGAATTAAAAATAGGACAATCAAAGTCAAAAAGATGAAAGGAACCTCAAATCAGTCCTAACTACCTAATATATTGACAGAATATAAACTAAATTATTCCTCTAAGCTATCTAAACAATGACAAATTAACTAAAGAATTGAAAAAGAAAAAAAAACTAAACAGATTCAGAAAAATTTTAAAAACAGTCGCAGAAAGAAAATATAACCTAATTATGAAAAGAATCCTAATTAAAAACTTGAAGCAAAGCATGAAAATAAAATGAAGAATAGAAACTAATGAAAAACTAAAACAGAGCAAGAAACTAGCATAAGGAAGACAAAATAACAGAAATAAGCAAAGAAAAGGGACCTAAAAGAAGTTCTAAAACAGATTCAAAAACAGTTAAAACAGATTCAAAACAGTAAACGAACCTAAGGACTATACCTTCCCACCCCCACACTTAAGAGGCACATTGCCCTCAATGTGTGAGTGAGTAAGGTTCTAAAACAGCAGAAATAAAACAGATATGCACAACACAGATTACTAATGGATATATACAAAAATTAAAGGCACAACTAGAAACAAGAATGTGTATAGCAGAACCAAAAGAAACATATTATTAAATGTATGTGATAGCAATAGAAACTGAAAATGAAAAACAAGAAAAGAAAGCTTATTCGCTGAAGCTCTATGTGTTGCTTGGTGCTTCCTCTGGGTTCACCATTGGCTGAGCAAGAATGCCTCCAGCCTTTTGATTCACCAGTTCATTTACCGCATGAGCCAGTTGCCCAATCTGCATCTTCATATCCTGAATGGTTGCTTCCAGAGTGGGGTCCATCCCAGGCTGCATTTGTGGTTGGTTTTGCCTATACTACTGGTTTTGCTCTCCATAAGATGATGCATTCTACCTATTCTGCTGTGCATACTGATTCATGCTCTGCATCAGCCCATTTGACTGTTGTCCACTCTGCTGATAGTATGGAGGAGCTTCGTATCTTGGGTTCATCATGTTCCTCCATCCTGAATTCTGAGTTAGAAGCTTGACTGTAATGTTGTGGCTGATTCTGGGTTTGCCATGGCTGTTGATTCTGCCTGAAGTTTCCTTGCTGATATTGGAATGCAGCTGCCACTGATTCAGCTCCAGGAGTGCCTTGAAGTTGATAACACTGGTCTGTGAAGTGTTGATCTGATGCACACAGACCATAGTGCTTTCTCACTGCATTCACTTGGCCTCCTAAAGCCATTTGCCTCATCAGCTCAATTAGCTCCAAAATTTTGTTCCCCAGCAGCAGGTTGTTCTCAGTAAACATGTTGGTCCTCACTGAATCTGAGATTGCATTCAGTTGCATCTCATGAACTCCTTTACTACTGCCACCTCTGGTGTAGGTCTATTGGTAATTCTCAGCCATGTTTGCAATGAGGTTTCTTGCTGTAGATGGTGTTTTGTCCATGAGAGTGCCTCCACTTGCTGCTTCTATCATGTTCCTTTCTTGAGGCAGCAACCCTGCAGCAGCAGCTGCTCATTGATTTGATGGTTGGGACAGGTGGAGCATAACCTCTTGAAGCGTTCCCAATATTCAAACAAATTCTCCCCAAGCAATTGTCTAATCCCACTTATTTCTTTTCTTACAGCTGCTGTCTTGGAGGCAGGGAAGAACCTTTCCAGAAATTTTATCTTCATTTCTCCCCAGCTAACTATGGGTACATTATGAGAAAATAGCCACTCCTTGGCAGCATCTTGCAGTGAAAAGGGAAAGGCTTTCATTTTGACAATCTCCTTAGGCACATCCAGTGGTTTCATAGTTGAATAGACCACTGTGAACTCCATAATATGCTTGTGAGGGTCCTGCCCTACTGACCCATGGAACCTTGGTAGAAGCTAAATGAACCCAAACCTAAGATCAAAGTTGGGAGCCCCCTGCACATACGACACTTGGATGCATAGGGGCTGGAATCCAATTTCCTGATTAGCCAGCTCCTTTAATGTTCTCTCTCCTTGCTCAACAGTCATGTCTTCAGTCTCAGATGTATCTGATAAACACTCAAATGAAGTCGGAAATGATCCAGTAGCCTCAGATTCACGCTGGTTCCTCTCCTTTCTGATTCCTTTTCTATTCCTACTAATTTCTGGATCCAGGGTAAGCAAAGGGCTATAATTAGCCTTGGTCATACACTTTCAACTCTCACAGCTAGATGAACACCTGTTAGTTTGCAGATTCAGAGAAAATAAAATATTTTTCACTACACGCACTTCTAATTCAACCTAAACCTCCTCAATAGATGTATTGACTAAGCATCCAGCAATACAAACACAGTAATCACCAACAACTTTTCACATAAAAGACCAAAACATCACAAAATAAGGACAGATGTACAAGACAGATAGCACATGAATATATATAAGTCATAACTACTAAAGAGCACAAAAAGTAAAAAAAAATTGAAAATCATTACGAAAACAGAATATAAAATCTACAGTAGGAAAATCAACACAGTACTTAACTAAAATAAAAAACAAGAGCAGAAAAGGAGGAGATAAAGTTTATTCAAGGTAGATTTTCTAGAACTGGATCATTGAATTGCAGTGTACTTTTCTCATTTTCTAAAGGCTGCTTCTCCTGGAAGATTTTTAATTGATGACCATTGACCGTGAATGACTTATCAGCCTCTGGTTTCCTAATCTCCACTGCCCGATTTGGGAATACTTTGACTATTACATATGGACCTTCCCATTTTGATCTAAGCTTGCCAGCTATCAGCTTCATCTTGGAGTTGTACAGGAGCACTTTCTGCCCAATGCTGAACTCTTTCCTTGATATCTCATGAAACCTCTTCACTTTCTCTTTATAAAACCTTGAGTTCTCACAAGCCTCCAGCCTGATTTCATCCAACTCTTGTAGCTGCAATTTCCTCTGCTTCCCAGCTTCACTATACTCCAAATTGCACCTCTTAACAGCCCAGAATGCCTTGTGTTCAATCTCTACTGGTAAATGGCATGATTTTCCAAATACTATCCTGAAAGGTGACATCCCAAGAGGTGTACGGTATGTTGTCCTTTGTGCCCACAATGCTTCATCTAGCAACTCACTCCAATTCTTCCTATTTGGCTGGACGAGCTTTTGGAGCAGCTTCTTCACTTCTCTGTTAAACACCTCTGCCTGCCCATTTGTTTGTGGGTGGTAAGGTGTAGACACCTTATGTTTGACTCCATATCTGCTCAGAAGCGTTGCTATGAGCTGATTGCAGAAGTGTGTGCCTTGATCACTAATTAGTGCCTTTGAAACCCCAAACCTGCAAAAAATGTTGGTCTTCAAGAATTTTGAGACTGTTCTAGCATCATTAGACTTGGTTGCTTTTGCCTCTACCCACCTACACACATAATCCACAGCCAACAGAATGTAAAGATACCCAGATGAGCTTGGTAGGGGTCCCATAAAATCAATGCCCCAAACATCAAAGATTTCACAAAATAATATATTCTGCAGAGGCATCTCATTTCTCCTAGTTATATTCCCCCCAGCCTTTTGACAAACCTCACAACTCTTCACAAAATTATAGGCATCTTTGAAAAGAGTGGGCCAAAAGAACCCACTGTCTAACAATCTTTGAAAAGAATGACCTCCTACCAATGTATCATGACAGCCATGCAGGACTCCATTTATTTCACTATCAGACACACACTTCCTAATGATTTTATCACTACAAAACCTCCATAAATAAGGGTCATCCCACACATAATACTTTGCATCAGATTTCAATTTATCTATATAATGCCTAGATGCATGAACAGGTAAAACAGCAGCAGCTAAATAATTAACTAATTCTGCATACCAAGGAGGTTGAGTCAGAGCAGAAAATACAAACTCATCTGGAAACTTTTCATTCAGTGGAATTTCTTCCTCCTCCCCCTGTTATTCTGCTCAAGTGATCAGCCACTTGATTTAAGGCTCCACTTATGTCTTTAATTCCTATATCAAATTCCTGCATCAGAAGCAGCCACCTCATAAGCCTAGGTTTTGAATAAGCTTTCTTCATTAAAAATCTCAAGGCTGAGTGGTCTGTGTGAACCACAGTTCTTGATCCCAGCAAGTATGGCCTATACTTCTCCAAAGCAAAAATGACGGCCAGCAACTCTTTTTCTGTGGTGGTATAATTTTTCTGAGCAACATCAAGGGTCCTAGACACATATGCAATGACATGAGGGATCTTTTCTTTTTTCTGGGACAGCATAGCTCCCAATGCAAAGTCTGAAGCATCGCACATCAATTCAAAAGGCAATTCCCAATTTGGAGGTTGAAGAATTGGTGCAGTGATGAGTTTCCTTTTCAGCTCATCAAAGGCTCCCTTGCAAGCCTCATCAAATTCAAAGATTGCATCCTTTTGAAGGAGTCTAGACAATGGCAAGGCTATGTTGCTAAAATTCTGAATGAATCGCCTATAAAAGCCTGCATGTCCTAGGAAAGAACGTACTTCCCTCACAGTGGAGGGGTAAGGTAGGCCAGAAATCACATCTATCTTAGATTTATCTACTTGGAAGCCCTTTTCAGAAATAACATGTCCTAGCACTACCCCTTCATTGACCATAAAGTGGCATTTTTCAAAGTTTAAGACCAGATCAGTTTCAATGCACTTTTTCAAAACTTTTTCTAAATTGCCTAGGCATTCCTCAAATGAAGCTCCAAACACCGTGAAGTCATCCATAAAAACCTCCATGCAACTTTCTATTAATTCAGAAAAAATACTCAACATGCATCTTTGGAAAGTTGTAGGAGCATTACATAGTCCAAATGGCATCTTAGTGTAAGCATAAGTGCCAAATGGACATGTAAATGTGGTTTTATGTTGATCTTCAGGGTGTATATGAATCTGCATGTACCCAGAAAAGCCATCTAGAAAACAGTAAAAAGGTTTACTTGTCAACCTCTCAATGACTTGGTCTATGAAGGGGAGAGGGAAGTGATCTTTCCTTGTGGCTTGATTCAGCTTTTTATAATCAATGCAAACCCTCCACTTATTTGCAACTCTGGTAGGCACAAATTCTCCCTCTTGATTCTTTACAATTGTCATTCCAGATTTCTTTGGCACCACTTGAACTGGTGATACCCAAGTACTGTCTGAAATGGGGAAAATCATCCCTGCTTTTAAGAGCTTACTCACTTCCTCCTTCACCACATCTTGAATAGTTGGATTCAACCTCCTTTGAGGCTGCCTAACAGGAACTGCATCACTGTCCAACAATATTCTATGCATGCAGAGGGCAGGACTAATCCCTGGTATATCTTCCAAAGTCCACCCAAGAGCCTTCTTGTGCTGTTTCAAGACTTGTAGCAGTTGCTTTTCCTGTTCCGGTTTCAAACTTGCTGAAATGATCACTGGAAATTTATTTCCAGCTTCAAGATAAGCATATTTTAAGTGCAGAGGCAGCAACTTTAATTCAGATTTTTGCTGCTACTCTGAAGTTTCTTGCGCAGATTCTTCACCAAGTTCAAAAATGTCCTCTTCTAGTGCTTGCAAGTCCATATTTTCAAAGAATTTATCTTCACACCCGATGCAGAATTCAGAATGTAATTCTCCCTCTGCCATGTTCAAATCAGATTGCACCTGAAGCTCCAAATTATTACAACAAATTTCTGAATAACTGAACACATCTGAATGGTTTTCTAGGGGATGACTCATGGCTTCAAAAATGTTGAATCTGACCTGGGTGTCTCCAAACTCCATGGTTAAATTTCCTTCATGCACATTGATAATGGTTTTTGCTGTCATAAAAAATGTCTTCCCAAAATCAATGTAGGACTCTGCCTTGAATTCTCACCCTCCATTTCTAAAACATAGAAATCTGTTGGGAACATTAACTGGTTTACCCTCACTAGCACATCTTCCACAATGCCCAAAGGTTTTGCAGTGCTTCTATTGGCTAGTTGGATAATAACAGTTGTAGGCTTTAAGTTTCTTAACTGCAGAGCCTTGTAAACAGAACTGGGCATGCCATTTATGGATGCTCCCAAGTCCACTAAAGCATTTGCAATGGAAATTTCTCCATTGGTGCATGGGATTGTAAAATGTCCTAGATCACTATGTTTAGGAGGCAGCTCCAATTTGGAAACAGTAGAAATATTTTTTATGTGTGGCCTCCTTAGTCCTCTTTTATAGGTGCACACCTCTTTAAGGAACTTGGCATATTTAGGCACCTGTTTAATTGCTTCCAGCAGAGGCATATTAATTTCTATCTTCTGAAAAATCTTCAATAACTCAACATCAGTTTCCAATTTCTTTTCTACAGGTGTAGATTTGACAGGGAAAGGTGGTTCAATTATGATTTCTGGTTGCTGCTCATTCTCAACAATTTTTTCTTTCTCCACTGAAGCATGCAACTCCTTTCCACTTCTTAACATGACTGCATTGGTATTGGCAGTCCTATTTACTTGCACCTTTGGTTGATGAGCTGACTGCATCTTCCCAAGTTCAGATGTTCCTCTCAAATAGGGAGGAATATACTTGGTGGTCTCTTTTTCCTCTGCAGGTGTAATTTCCACTGATACACCGCTCTCTTCAACATCTTCCATACAACCAGCTATCTTTTCATTCTCCCAATATTTTGTTGAGATCCCTTCAGAGTCACTGTGCCCTAGTTCTCTTTCAAATTATTGGCTGCTGAGTCACAGGTTGCATTTAAAGTGTTCTCAGACCAGCCTAACAGCCATGATGCTGTCATCTTATTCTCTGAAGGTTTCTGATTCAACAACTTCACTTTTTCCACTAGCTAGGACATTACTTGAGTCAAATCCCTTAAGTCTTTGGATTCTGCCCCAATTACTGGTACAGTAACAACAGCTTTATTGTACAAATATCCTTGATAAGAGCACTCAGCCATTTTACTCAACAGTTGTCTTGCTTCAGCTGGAGTTTTATTCATTAAGGACCCTCCAACAGCCACATCAACAAACATTCTCTCTCTTTGCAGCAGACCTTCATAGAAGTATGTTAGGAGTAGAGAATCTTGTAGCTGATGAATTGGGCAAATGAGGCATAATTTATTGAATCTGTCCCAGAAATCAGCCAAACTTTCATTCTGCCCTTGCTCAATGGTGCAGATCTGCCTCCTAAAGTATGATACTCTTGATGCTGGGGAAAATCTATTCAAGAATCTACATTGCATCTCTTGCCAACTTCCAAAAGGCTGTTGCTGGTAAATTATCCAATACCTAGCAGTGTCTTGCAGGGATAAGGGAAAAGCCTTCATCATAACCAGTTCTTCAGCAGCTCCCGAAGGCTTTATAGAAGAACACACCAGAATAAATTCTCTGATATGTTGATGAGGGTCCTCATGCTCCCATCCATGGAAGGTGGGCAACCACCTTATGAGCCCAGGTTTAAGTTCAATTCCAGATGCATTCTGCTCCAGGGGTAAATGGGTGCACACCGGCTGGTGACCCACTTCTTGGTTGGCCAGTTCTCTCATGGACTTCTCCAGAGGAAAAGCCATACTAAACAGCTCCGTTACAACACTCTCAGGCTACTAAAACTACCCCAAGCTAATCTCACTAATTCCCCAAAGTTTGGCAGAACACACTCAGCCTAAACCTTCTCAACAAAGGTGCCAGTCAAGCACACAGAAACAACCAAAAATAATCACCAAGACAGCTATCAAAATCAAAGACCAAAACAGCAAAAAGAATCAAAATTCACACTACTGTAGTTTTAAAAACAGATCCTAAACATACTAAAAAGAATTTGTAAAAAAAAGAAATAGATCTTAAGCTAGAAAGGACAAATATGAACACAAGAAAGAATTGCAAAGAAACAATTAAACCTACACAAGACTAACCCAACACTCTAAGACTTAATTCGTCGAGTCCCCGACAACGGCGCAATTTGTTGAAAGGCTTTTAGGTCGCACTAAAAGTCAACAAACCCTAGTCCCCACTAATGTAGTATAGGACAACCAGGGAATCAATCCAAAGACTCGGCTAGAATTAAGTTTAAAGTGTAGAATTAAATCTTGTATTTATTTAACACCTAATTAACTACTAATGCAAGGTGGGGAAATGAAATATGAACAATGAAATTAAAGAGAAAAGAATGAAAGAATCAAATCTGTATAAAAGAAAAAAAATGAAGAAATATAATGTAATTTGAAATAAAAGAAAAGAAATGAGAATAGAACTCTAAACTACCTAAACAGAAACATAAATGAAACTACTATGAGAACTTCAATGCAACTAAAATGATCCTAAACTAATGAGCATTATTACTGCCTAATAACAGAATCTAAAGATTATCACTGCAATAGGTAAATGATGCAAGAAAACAAGAAAATAAACCTAACTAAGAATGCTAAGAACAGTGGAACATATAACAAAACTTAAATGGAAGGAAAATAAATTCATAATCAAAACTAAGACTATTCTAATATCAAGTCAATAGAAATACAGAAAATGAAGAAGCAAACTAAAGATATAGAAAGACATTCCGAGAAATTTAAGCCCTCCTTGGGGTCTTTTGAGTTCGTATTTCAGAACTTAAACTGGAAATTCTCACTCAATTATTCACTCAATACACACTTCCACAAGAACAGGATTACAACTCTGCGATTGCAGAATTAAAATCACACAAATCAGAATTAATAAAAAAAAAATAGAAACACAAAATCGATTTGAATCATCTCTGACTCGAGAAGACATCCCGAAAATGTATGCTCACTGTGGAGTCATTCAATTCCAAAAGGAACCACAGAATTGCAGAGTTATAGAATCCAAATCCTTTTCTCAAAACATAACAATGGCAGAAATCAAAAACACAGAACAATCTCAACACAAACGAGGATACGAATTTGAACTTTATTAATATGAAAAAGGAAAATTACAAACACTTTATCAGAAATCACCGAATGAGGAACTCACGGATTGTCACGGTTCCATGAATCTCATCAACGAAATCCAGAATCAAGAACAGTATCCTACTCTAAGAAAAGCGAATAAAACCCTAAACTCTAGAATGGAGAACTATAAACTGAAAGGGTAAAAAGTGTGTGAAGAAGTGTTCTATATATTCTATTTACATGGTGAAAGCCCTTTATATAAGGTCGAAAACGAAAAGAGAAAAGAGAGAGGAAAAGTAAAGAAAGAAACTTGATTTCGACGCTTCCTGCTCTTGATCCAGCGGTCACTGTTCATTTGCTTCGAGCTTGCGTTTCCAGCCATTCGATCCTCTATAACGGGCAGCTCCGGTCAGCTTCTTCTTCACCGATCATCTTCTTCAGCACGTGTGCAACTTCGGTGGAGTGGCACGAGCCTCAGGTAAGTGATGCGCTCCTCTCTTCAGCTCTCGCTCTGTCCTAGCTTTGGGTTTTGCTTTTCCTTTCTCCAAATGCTCGAGGGCTTCCTTTGTTTTTTCCAAAATGAATCAGAAATCTCAGACCCCCAATCAGCTGCAACAAAACGACATCGTTCCACTTAATTTGAGTCAGCCCACATCCATGCATTTTCATTAAACCAGCAGCGGCCCAGTTCCAGCATAACAGCAGCACCCAATGTCCAGTGCTCTTATTCAAATCAACACTTGTGTAGCCTATCAAAGGCAATTAGCCCAATGCAGCGCTGAAGATGTGCACATAAGTTCCAATTCCATTTATTCAAGGCTGAGGCCCAATTCAATGGTCCAATTACTTTCTGCAATAAAAAAAATTCAATTAAGACTAAAAGGCTAAGCAACAAAACTAAGATATTTAAGCAATTAAAAAAAATTAAAAATCTAATTAATCAAAAATAAAGAAAAGAATTTCTTTTGCCCATAGATTTTCTAAAACACTAATTTTCTAATTATTAACAAAAACTAAAAATTATCTTTAAAAACCTATTTTTAACTAGAATTTTATAAAACTAAAGAATTAAGAGAAAAACATAAAACTAGCCTAATTCTAAGAAATTAAAAACTAAAGAAATCTAAGAAATGATTTTTAACAAAGAAAAATATGTAAATCTAGAGTGTTATCAGTTCACTATTTTATTTATCTTATCTTATATTTCTTGTGTTATCATTCTTGTCTTCTCTTCAAGCTTTCATCTATATATAACTTTTTTTGAAAGATGATCGTTAAACAAAGAAGTTGACTTCAGGAGAGTAGGTAGGCTTTAGATGCGAAGTCAGACTTTAGTCTACTTTGTAGGGGTCAGAGCTTTATCATAGTCTTTAGCAAAACTAAGCTTATACGACGTGACAGAGCCGAAGACTTCAAGGGAAACATTCCTAGAATGTCCTCCATCTCTTACAACGTCTTTTTCTTGGATGTAGTGAATTTGATAATATCTTTCTTCTTTAGTGATTTGCACAAATATCAAGAACAAAATGTACAAGCATCAAAACACTTTATCGTACATGTATTAAATGTTTTGAACGTTGATAAGTGTTAGACTGTATTGTGTGTTAAAACATTTTATCATTTGTCATGTCATTCATCAATGCATCATTTGGTAAAACAAACATGTATAATCATTAGATGATACAAACATTATATGCTTCTTCAAAGGCTATAGTGTTTAGTGGTTCTACATTAGACAATGTATTCTTAAGACGTTTTGCTTAAGATAACACTTGTATTGAATAAAAATTTCTTTTAACTTTTAATGTTATAAAAGAGATAGACTTTTTCTTTCATAAGACGCTAGCTTGTTACTCATACAGTCTATTGGATGATTTCAAAGAGAGACACTTTCTTTTCTTAAATGTTATTCATAACTTTTGTTCATTAGACAATTTAGTCTAGAAAGCATTGTTCATAAGCTTGATTTCATTTAAAATAGATGTTACAAAATATTTCTTTCTTAGATGTTATTTCTTTTGAAACAACTTTTCATACACAACAATATTTCTTCTAATGTTTTTTTGTTAAACTTTAAAAGTTACGGTCTATTCTCTAGACGATCATGTCTTAACAAAATACATTATTCAAATCTAGGGATGACAATGTAGGCTGGCATGCTCCATCCTGCCCCGTATTTAACCGACAAAAAGTGAGTTAGGCTGGTCCGCCCCGCATAAGAAAAGCAGGTTATTTCTCGTGCCCGCTTGCATAACATTTGGTTTGGCTTGCATAATAAATTTAATAGTTTTTTTTAATTTTCCTAAAACTAGTAGAAATAATAATTTATATAGACTCATTTCTTAAATAAGTAATATTCATAATTTTAAAATTTATAATTTTTAAGTAGAAGCCTTTTGTAAATAAAAGTGACTGTGAAGTAATTGAAATAAGGAAAGAAATGTGAACGAGGAATCTACTTTTGGATTGACTGAAAATGAGCGAGCTACTTTGGAAGAATGGGAGAAGAAAGCGAATGAGCAAGTTACTTACAAGAAACACACACAACATGTTGTGGTAGAGCGATTAGATTTTAAAAATTGAAGTAATACGAGTTGTGCTGGTTGAATGCAAGCCAACTCATTATTGGCCCGTATAGACTAGTGGTACGAGACTAAGTAAGCTAAAAAAGCTAATCTATCTCACACTTTTTCTTTCAGGCCTGCAAATCACTCCACATTGCCATCTCTTTCAAACCTTCCTTTCTACCTATTTGACCTGTTTTTACACATTAACAAAGAATAAAGCATGACAGGAAAATCTGATTAATTTAAGACTACATTAAGTTTCAATTATGTCATAAATTTGAGTATATTTTCAATTGAATTTCTATTAAAACTTTTATTAATTTTAGACTTTCCAAAATTATTATATATTCTCTATCATCTTAATTACTTGTCTTCACATGTTAAAAAAATGTCAAGTTTCATTATTAATATAAACTGACATGAAATTTATTTCTTTGATGAAAACATGTTAGAAAACAAGAGGTTATCTTTGTTACCTACATAATGATGGTGACAATGTTCTTATCAAACACATTTTCAATTAAAACAATAAAACTCAATTTTGATAATTACAATATTAATTTGTATTATCCATATGAAAACAAATAACTTAGATGATGTGACAACTCGATTAAAAAATATAAAAAAATCTCACTTTGATATTTACTTTTCTCGTGATTTAAGAAACACTAGTGTAACAAGAAACACCAAAATCACTTCCTTCTCATTTTCTATGTTAGAAAAATTACTTATTTTATTTCTTATTTATCGTCTTTTATTTTAGTTGACAAAGCATTTGATGATGGCCGGAGGAAGTTCAAGACGGGGTCATGGAGAGAGGAGAGGTGATCACTGAGGAGTGGTGTTGGGAGATGGAGAGGCGGAGGTCAAATGATCTTAATCTACAAGTTGAGATAAAACGAGATAGATACCACATGCCGTAGAAATTGAGACACTTCACCTATTTTACCAAACACAAAGAATCTCAAAAGAAAACCAAAAAGAAGCATGTACATGTTACCAGCCAGAAAAATAAGCATCCCTTCATCGTTTTCTGAGTTCTACGTTGAATGATACCTTGAGTTTAAGGTTCTTACGCATGCTATTGGGTCTTCTTAAACAAGATTTCAACCCAGTAGTAACGTGTTCACTTGATACAAACTCTAAGTTAACCCCATTCTTGAGGTCTAGCATTTCAGCCTCTTCATAATATTTCAAGGCTTTGTAATAAGGCCTAAACTCAAAAGGTGATACATCATTAATAGGCCTAATCTCAACATGGGATTGGTTATCTGATCTTTCACCATATCTGCGAACATGTTCCATGTCCTGAGACAGTACTGGTTCGTGAGAAAGGAAGGGAAGGAAGAGATTGTGCATTTGGGGTGAGAAACCGATTCCATCACAAGCTTCTGGTTTGAGTTGTTGGTTGTGCATTTGTGTTTGAACTTGTGATTGGATGCTGATGGTTTGTGTTGTGTTGGCCTTTAACAGGTCATAGATTGTGTGATCTGGAACAATGAGGAACACACTACCAGGAAGCAAAACTGACTCAGGTTTTACCACAATCCATGGGAACTTGAACACATCTGGCCTAGTTATGCAGTGTCTAGGGTTCTTTCTCAGAACCTCTTCTGCTCTCACTGGCTTTCTGTGAACCTCAACATGTTTACCAGGATGTACTAGTTTCAACACCCTTTTCTCTCTTTTCATGCTTCCCATTTCAAAAACTATACAGGATTTTTTGAAAGAGGATGTCTAGAAAGAAAGTATATACACTTTTTGTAACACGTATCATATGATGACACAGCAAGTGAAAACTCCTAGGTAATGATCTTTGGATAAGAGAAATCTTGTTCTAAGCATTGGTCTCATTGGATGATTCACTTTCTTTGTTAATTTCCTTTTTTGTATTTTGTTTCTTTCCTTTTCCTCTCCAAGAATCTTCGATTGGAAAAGACATTTTATAAGGAAACAAATCTTTCCCAAATCTCTTTCATGTTTTTGATATTATTAACGTTAAGATCCTAGTAACAAAACTAAGCTTAAGATGCAGTATATTATTTTTTGTGTCACGTGCTTAATCAGTTTAACATATTGTTCTGAGATAACTATTTCTTCGGAAGCTCGTGGAAAGTTACAAAGAGTTAGTAAATAATTTCAATATATTGTTTAGCCTTTTACAATTTATAATGGAAGTAACTCTTCATTTTTTCATAGCATTTTCTTTTTCAAAATAGTTACTCGTTTTTCTACATTCTATATATATATATATATACTAAATTAATTTCTTGACACTATTTTTTTTTTGTATGAAAAACTAACAATATAAATGAAAATAATATACAATCACATCTCAATAGTTTAATCCATGAAATTTATATTCGCACAGAAAATTACTGCAGATTATTTAATTTTGGTAACTTAAAACTAATAGAATTTACTCTTTTATATAACATTATGCGTTTACATTTTTATGAAAGCTATTGCATTGATTTCTATATAATTCTAGGTTTTGTATGATATTTTCACCTTTCCGTAATTATGTGTGGAACAGATAGAAGAGACATATAAAAAAATGGAGAAAAAAATGAAATTGTAAAAAATATTAGAAAATGTATTATATGAATACTATAAATTTATATAATAATGAATATTTTTCTCACCATTAATAACAAGAATTGTTGATGCATAGAGTTGGCATAAGGGTGAAAGTAAAAAAAAACAAATATTATTTGCAAGGAGAAAGAATTGTTCGGATTTAACAACCAACAATGAAGTTTGAAATTCAAAACTGATTAACACAATGTTCACAGACACGGTGTTAGCAATGAATCTACTGCAAAGAAAAGAAATTAATATACTTGTACATGATCTACCCAAATAATAGTAATATTTCTATATAACGCTGGTTTAAGTTTCTTTATTAAAATTAAGGAAAAAATAGTTTTTTTATTTTATTTTAATACAAATCTAAATAAGTTATCTATTACATATTTTTATTTTTCTCATTTAATTTAATTCTCAAATATTTTTTTAATGCATAACAAAAATAAAAATAAGGGTATTATTGAAAAAGATTAAATCATCTTAAAATTAAAAAAAAAAGAAATTATTTTTATTAAAAGAACAGAGTAAGTAATTTATATGAGATTCCAACAAATTTGTGATATAGTTAAAAAGATCGATCTTCCAAAATCCATATAAATCTAGCTTTCATAATAAATTGGATAACCACTATGTTTTTTTTCGTTTGTTTCATTGCACAGCTCCCTTATACGTTTATTTTTTTCTACATTCATACTACGAAATCTATGTAGGAAACTGAGTAGTTATAATTCAAAGTATAATTACTCTACAAACCTAGTCGAAGTAACAAAGATTTCATTAGACAGTTATGCCTACAAAAGAAGTCATGACAAAACACGTAAGATATCTTTAATGTTAAAAGATAGAGAATGATTTGTTGTTATTGTTGCTATAAATTATCAGATAAAGAAATCTTTATTATTACTAACTAGTTTTTAATATGCATATATTTTTGTTATTTCTTACAGTATTACATTTTTTTTAGTGGACGCATATTACTAAATCATAGTTTAGTTAAAAGAAAAAGAAAGTACAATAGAAATATGAGTGAAATTACATGAGCCAAAAGGAATTATGCATGGAGATAGAGAAATGTTCTCAAACATGGTAAAAGAATACAAAAATATTCTTCTTTTTAAGTGTGGAAATAACTCTCGATTATCTGTACAGTTGGAAAAGGTAGTATAAGATTGATGATTAATGGTGCTACTTTTCTTATTCTATTAGTATATTATGTGCCTAAACTTCAAAAGAACTTGTTGATTATGGGGTAATTGTAGGAAAAAGGTCTTTCTATTTTCATTAAAAATTAAATATAGAATAGTTTGCACATATGAAAATGAGTATTAATCTTATCACTAAAAAAATAATATAAATTTTGATAATTATTTTTATATAATGTGATGATTTTAACCGCCACAATTTATAATTATGAAAACTGTCATAGTTCGAGTTATTACAAAATATAATATAACGATTCCAAGTGAATTGATGCAACAACTGTCAAATGATTATTTTTCCTGAAATAAATTAATACAATTAAAATCACTGTAATTTTTAAATAAAAATAAAATATATGAATAACAATAATATTTAAAAACATCACAATTCACATATAACTTTGTTATTATCAAATATCATAATTCAAATATTTTATTATTTATTATCATCTACGTATATTTATAATTAACATCATAATTTAATAAAAATTTATTTTTAATAATGAAAATTTAAACTATATAAAATAATTATGACACTAAAAAAAATTATCAAATATTTTGCTTTGACCAAAATCATTACATCAAATATCAAAATGTTGAAGTATAAAAAAGAATAGACAATTCTATATTGGAAATTGTTATGTAATCCTAAATTGTTTTGTTTCCATCATTTTAATCCCCTTATATTATAAATGACACACTACTTCCAACTAGTACTTGCAATTAAAAAGATATAAATAATTGAAGTTCAATGTTTATTCAAATAAATTAAAATAATATAATATTTATCAATCAAAATGTCCTATAATTGAAATTGTCTTTGAAATAAGCACAAGTACAAAAATTGATTATTTTATATGGAATATGCAATTCATTATGAAATTTGTAAGGTCCTGGAAACTATACGGGCTAGGGGGCCCTATTTTCTGAGGCAGCCAGGCACAAAGGGCCAAAGATACCGTGACCTTAGAAGGGGTTCCTTCATTTTCCCAACTCTGAACCAATTTCCAGTTCTCCTTTCTCTCTCTAAACTCAGCTTTCTTCTTCCTTCTCTGTCTTCTCTCTACCCTTACACTCATTTGAACCATTACATTTCCAATTAGGTGGTGTTCTTTCGCTCACGGAGTTGAGAGCTTCCCTTCTATCCGATTAGATTTCATTTGGACAGGTAAGTCAATTTCTCCACTCTTCTTGACCTTAGGGCATGCAACTTTACTGGTTGCATGGTGCTCCTTTTGATTCTCTATCTATTCTAGCTCTAAGAGCTGCTTTCATCACCATTTAGGTGATTGTAGGGCACTGTTAAACTGCTTTTCGTCGCGCAAAAACAGAACAAAATCTGGTCCCCACTAATGTAGTATAGGACAACCAGAGAATCAATCCTAGGACTCAACAAAATTAAGTTTTAAAATGTAGAGTTAAGTCTTGTATTTATTTACTAATTATTTACTTACTAACTACTACTAAACAGGTGGGGACGTTTAAAATGAAAACAAAGAAATAAAAAAATTAGGAAAAGCGAAACTATAATCTGTTTTAAAATAAAAGAAGGAAGAAAATAAAGAAATAAAACCTAAACTAAAGTAATGAAGAGATTAAACCTATTTATATCCAAAACAAAACCTATATACTAAAACTGGAACAAAATCAGAAATAAAACCAAATTGAAAAGAACTTAAAACTCAATATTGAAAAGCATCATATCAACAAGAATGTAAAGGCTGAAACAGAAGTAAAGCATATCATAAATTCTAAAATACTCAAAGTGAACAACTGGAACATCAAAACTCAAACTGAACTTCAACTATCACTATCGAAAGCAAAGACAGAATTGATTTCATAGGTGAATGTACATTGATATGAATAAAAGAGTGCTTAGAGTTCTCAAGAAGACATCATGATAATGTGAATCCCAATCCAGGGTATTCTAGTTCATATTTCAGAACTTTAAATTGACTCTTTCCACTAATTTTTCCAATCAAGGTTCATTAACCTATTCATCAATCTAAAATTCGCAAACAAATTCAAGAAACACAAATTTGAATCAATTTTTATGCATTGAACTCATCTCTGACTCGAGAAGACATCTCGATAAAGAAATGCTCAGTACAGAGTCATTTGATTCCAAAAGGAACTATAGAATGCAGAGAATCAGAGTCCAATTCGTTTCTTCATTGAAACAACACAAGAAACACACAAGCACGAAACATAACAGAATAACAAAACACTGAACAAGCGAAACATCAAGTACAAAATGTATTATTAACGAGAAAAGAAAATTACGAAAATTGTACCGACTACATGCTAAATCAGAGTCACCGTGGGCTGTCACCACCGTGATGTGCGCTCTAAAAGCAAGGGGAACGAAAACCTACTCTATAGAAAGCGGAAAAGAACCCTAATCTACAGAGCTAAACTGAAAGTGTGCAAAAGTATCCTATTTACAAGGTGAAAGCCCTTTTTATAGGGTCAGAAAAACAAAAGAAAACGAAAGAGGGAAAAGGAAAGGGGAAAAAGAAAAATGGGAGATGGAGAACCTTGCTGTGACGCTTCGAGCTCTCCACGTGGCAGCTCCGGTCAGCTCTTCTTTCTCACTGGTCAGCTCCAGTCATCTTCTCCAGGCAGGTAATGTGCTCCTCTCTTCAACTCTCTTCACTCATGGGAGCCCTAGCTTAGCTCGAAGGTTCTTTTCTTTTACTCAAATGCACGAAGACTTCTTCATTTTGCCAAAATGATTTGCAAACCTGAGACCCCCAATGACAGCCTCTGAAACGCAACGTTTCATTAAAGGAGAATTGGCCCAATTGTTGCTCCCTGCTGTTCAATAGATTCAGCCACAAAATAGCCCAAACATGGATCAGAGCCCAGTGTTTCTGCTGGCTGTTCAAGCCCAAACCAGATCCTAAATTAATAAAAGAGTTAGAAAAAAAATATTATGAGATTAAAACCTATTTAAAACCAAACATTTTTATTAAAAGAATTTCAAAAACATACTAATTTCCTAATTATTATCAAAGATTAAAAATTACATCTAAAAACCTATTTTTAACTAAAATTTTACAAAACTAAAGAATTAAGAGAAAAACATAAAACTAGCCTAATTCTAAGAAATTAAAAACTAAAGAAATCTAAGAAATGATTTTTAACAGAGAAAAATATGTAAATCTAGAGTGTTATCACACCCCCACACTTAGACAACTGCCCTCCTGGGCAGGGACAAACTAAAAAGAAAAAGGAAAAGAAAGACTCAATCTATAAAGGAAAAGACTAAACACACACAATAAGAAACACTAGACTGTTATCACAAGCAACTCAACTCTGCTAATTCACATACCATCCAACCATTTTTCTCTAATAAGAACTGCACAAACAGAATCACCAACTCTAAATCTAAGTTTCAGTAACTCTAGCAAGTAAATAACAGTTAAATTCAACCCAAAACAAGCAGAAAATTACAATTCAGAGAAGTAGCAATCCAAGTTCAACCTCACAGGATAAAGTGTTTCCCTCAGATCACTCAGGTGTTTAGGTCAGCCTGTGTTTCACTCCACATAACATGATAGACCACAGTTCACAACTTTGGAAAAATTCTAATTGACACTGCTTGAATCAAGATAACTCTAGATCACTAGGACTTTCATGGCTTGTAATGTAATGGAGAATGGAAAGGCTAGATGTATGGGAAATAAAAGCAGAAACTGGAATGGATAAGAGAAATGTGAAAGAGAGGACAACTAGAACTCACTGCAGGTATTGCATTCTTTTCTTGGCCAGAATCTTCTTTTTTTTTTTTTTCAGGTCTTTTTCTCAATCAATTTTCTCTTTTTCTCTTTTCCAGACCTTTTTCTTCTCTTTTTCATATCAGATTTTTCTCTTTTTAGAGCTCTTTTTTTTTTCTTCTCAACTTCACCTCTGGCCTCACTCTTTTTCTGCTTTCTGAGTTCTAAATTCTCCCTACTTCTCACAAATCTCTCAAGGTTTTATGTGTATGATTGGGGGAAAGGTTTGTAATGGATGGAAAACAAAGAAAAGGCTAAGGCTCAAATGAGGGTACAATGGAAAGAAATGTGAATGGGAAGAAGAAAGAAGGCCTAGATCATCTCTAAAGTTCTACCAAGATCAAGCACACTCAAAGAGAATTAATACAAAATCAGAACTATGACTACACATGCATGCAATCACACTAGAAAGAAAAATTTTGGCCCAAAACTCTCCAGGGTTAAAGATTTGTCAAAAATGGAATTGCTACTCTCTATCATGCAAAAACTGCTTATTTAGACTGAACTAACTGCAAAAACTACTGCTAGAGCTACATCTACTCAAATCTAGAGCTAAAGACACTATTGGCAATCTATCTTAAAGAAACAAAGCTAAGAAGTTAAGTAAATCAGCAAAGAATTGAATTAAATGTGAAACGGAGTCAAGAAAGAACCTAAAAGTACCTAAACAATATTACCTAAGCTATAAACAATCTAAACAAAGCAACACAGAACAGAATGTAACCAAAAAGAATCTAAACTAAAGCTCTACAAAGTAAAACAGCAAAAGAAGAAAGAAAAGACTCTAAATCAAAGAAACAAAAGATACCTAAAACAGAATGATATTAATCTAAACAGATCCTATTTACAAGTTTAAAAAGGAAACAACTAAAGAGAACAGAAGGTAATCCTAAAACAGAGAATCTATACAATTCCTAATAAAGGACCTAAGCAACACCTAAAGCTATTTAAAATCTATACAAAGTAGAACTAGCTTATGTGTAACTAAGAGAACCTAAACTAAACTAAAACAGCTAAAACAATTCCTAAACCAAGACCCTATGAAGGAAAACAGTAAAAGAGAACCTAAGAAGATCCTAATAAAATGAAAATGAATTGAAGAAAACCTAGAAAATTCTAAAAACCAGATCAGGACCTATTGTAAAGAGTCTAAAATAGAAAAGCAAAAATCAGAAGAATAAGAAAAACCTCTACTAAATTCTATTTAAAGAAACAGTTGAAAGAAATTTAACCTAAGCAATCCTAAAAACTACCTAAAAAAAATCAAAAAGTAAAAATGCTATAATAATCCTAATAGAAATCTAAATAGGACATATTAACCAAAGAATTGTAAAAGAAAAAATACTAAACAGATTCAGAAAAATTTTAACACAGTAACAGAAAGAAAATAGACCCTAATTATGAACAAAATCCTAATTGAAAACTTAAAACAAAGCATGAAACAAATCAAGAGCTCAAAACAGAACAAGTAACTAACATAAGGAAGAGAAAATAATAGAAAGAAGAAAAGAAAAGGGACCTAAAAGAAGTTCTAAAACAGATAAAAAAACAGTAAAAGAACCTAAGCTAAAACAACAAAAACCAGAAAATGAATGAACTGTAAAAACCTAAAGCACTATTAACAACAAAGCTAAAAACTAAACTAAAACAGATCAGTAACAAAAATAGGTATTTACAGACTAAAACAAGAATAGTAAACTACTCTAGGGATTTAAAACTAAACCAGACCTAAGCTAAGAGAAAAACAGCTCAGAGAAAAAAAAAATTTACCCCTATTTTATTACTAAAACTAATACTAAACAGGGTTATTTACATCAGAAAAAAAAAAAACAACTTCAACCTATACCTTCCCACCCCCACACTTAAGAGGCACATTGCCCTCAATGTGTGAGTGGGTAAGGTTTTCTAACAAACACCAACAACAAAAAGTATGTACAGATCAAACAAAATCAAAATTATAAAAAAAAAAATTGAATTTAGAAAACACAAGTTTGTACAGAACAAAAATGAAAAGATTAAAGCTAAAACTATAAGACTAAAAGAAAAAGAAAACATGTTCAAATAGGCCATAGATCAAAATTAATTTTTTTAATTTTTATGAAAAATAACATATTATCTATCCTACTATTTACTATGCTACTTAAAACTATGCACATTACTAACAAATACCTATAACTATTATTTAAGAGTAAGGAAAAGAAAATTCTTATGGGTTTTTCTCCATGCTCTGCCCAGGTGCGCATTGCTTCCATAGCTGCATTGAAATCTTTTTTCTCAGTCATTTGTTGCAGCATTCTCAGCTCTCCATTCAGTGTTTGCAGCTGGTGGTTGCTTGGAATTGGTGTTGGGCGTGTAAGCTTGCCACTATTAGCAGCCCTCCTTCCTTGCACAGTCAGGACTACATCTTTGTTACAATCAATATATGCCATAGGTATATCATCTGCCACATCATAATCAGCACACATGAGTGAATCATCAAATAATATAGAGCTGTCAAAAGTGAAATCAGAATCACCCAGCAAATCATAAAAATTTAATGCATTAAAATCTGAACACCCATCAGTAGGTGTGTTTCTATGATTCACAACAAAATTCTCATGCACCAATTCAGAATTGCTAGGCATGACAGTAAGAATATCAGGTAAGAGTTTCTGAGACTCAACATGCACATGATCATTAATTTTAATTTGCATCTCACCCAAACAAATAGGAAGTTCAAGTTCAGAGTAAACCTGTTCTAGCTCCTCAGCAACTGCCCTATTAAATCTATCATAGAAATTGATGTTAGTGCAAGGATTATGAACAGTCACAGGTATGTCAATGTGTTTTATTTCAAGTGTTGAATCACAAATGTGAGAATGTATAGGCATGACAGGGACACTATTCAATGCAGGTTCTATGAGTTCAACTTTAAACATATCAAAAACGTTAAAATCAAGTTGAACCTCGTCTATATCAATTGGAAGATTCAGTTTAAAGAAAACCTGAAGTCTTGATTCACCAGCTACCCTTTCAGGATCATTCCCATCCAGCTTGCAGATAATGAACTCTTCCTTGGCACCTGCAAAACAGTTAGAAGCAGAACATATAGCAGAACTAATTTCTTCACAAATTTCACAACCACCCCCAAGGCATGTACAAGCAGTGAGTTTTTCATTGTTCAGTTCTAAAGAATTTAAGAACCCAGCAAACTCAAGTTCAAGTTCTAATCCTAAATCAGTACAAGCATTTTCAAAATCAGCCACATCAACTTTCACATCATCAAAAACTGCATGTCTATCATCATGAGCATCTGATTCATCATCAAGAAGTGCATTTAAATCTGTGCAATCATCAAGTACACTAGATGCAGGTATATGAACTTTATCAATGGAATAGGCTGAATTTATGATATTAGAATGATCAAAGCAAGGAGTAAAATCAAAAACTTCTACAGGCACATCATGCATATGATCAAACACATTGAAATCAATTTCAGGCTCACCCACATCAACATCAAAATCCATTTCACAGTACTGCAGCACCAAAACATGGTCAGCAGCTTCCCTCATTTTTTTCAAATACTCTTTGGACTTTCTGAAATCAGTTTGTACTTCCAGTTCAGCAGATTCAACTTTTAAATCAGCAGTACAATCAATTTCATTGAAACAAGAATGAGGTTCAGTACTATCACCATCATAATAGACATTTTCACTTGATTGAGCACTAGCAGTGGTAAAATCATATATAGGAACAGCAACAAAACTATTACAATCATGAATCACAGCCAACTCCCTAAAACCATCAACTAGCTTTTCAAAATCATCACCAGTGTAATTATGATCATAAGGTTCACAAACAGATTCAGAAAAATCATCAGATGCATTCATACAATCATCACTCATCAGAGAATTGGAATTATCATCATCAAAATTTAAAGTAGAATGTGAATCAATGAAAGAAGGATTAGAGTATACAGTTACAGAGGTGGTTGGACACTTAATCTCTTGAAACTCTGCGGCAGCAGCTACCATCAGTGGTGCTTCATTGGTTGCTGCCTCTTTCTCCTTTTCAACTCTCCCAGTCAACTTGTTGACTACAGCTACTAACTCTGCCACTTGATTGGTTAGTCCTTGAAGTTCATATGCTGGAATCCCCTGCTGCCACTGATCACAGAATTGTGGCTGCCATGGTTGTTCTGAATGAATTTCCTCCTGCTTTGGTGCAACACACTGGTCCCAATATGAATGTGGCATCTCTTGTTGCACATGCCAGGGTGACTGCTCTCCATAAGGTTGAAAATAGGATGGTGGTTGTTGCTGGAAAGCTTGATTAATTGGCTGCATAAAAACCTCAGGAATAGGCTCATAAAACATGTCAAATCTTGGTGGTTGAGCATTATAAGGAAATGAGAAATTACCATATGCAGAGGAGTGATCCATGCTTACCAATTGCTCACAAGATAAAAACCAATCAGACCAATAAAGCCTCTATCACAGAATTCAACAAAAGAATTGAAAGAAAAGAAAATCTATACAAGCTATATTCACAATTTCTACTCTGCAGAACAGATCCTAATATACAAAAATGAAAACAAAACAAACAGATCCTAAACTAAAAAGGAACATATATGAACACAAAACAGAAATAAAATCAAGAAAACAAACCTAAACAAGACTAACTTAACACTCTAAGACTTAACTCGCCGAGTCCCCGGCAACGGCGCCATTTGTTAAACTGCTTTTCGTCGCGCAAAAACAGAACAAAATCTGGTCCCCACTAATGTAGTATAGGACAACCAGAGAATCAATCCTAGGACTCAACAAAATTAAGTTTTAAAATGTAGAGTTAAGTCTTGTATTTATTTACTAATTATTTACTTACTAACTACTACTAAACAGGTGGGGACGTTTAAAATGAAAACAAAGAAATAAAAAAATTAGGAAAAGCGAAACTATAATCTGTTTTAAAATAAAAGAAGGAAGAAAATAAAGAAATAAAACCTAAACTAAAGTAATGAAGAGATTAAACCTATTTATATCCAAAACAAAACCTATATACTAAAACTGGAACAAAATCAGAAATAAAACCAAATTGAAAAGAACTTAAAACTCAATATTGAAAAGCATCATATCAACAAGAATGTAAAGGCTGAAACAGAAGTAAAGCATATCATAAATTCTAAAATACTCAAAGTGAACAACTGGAACATCAAAACTCAAACTGAACTTCAACTATCACTATCGAAAGCAAAGACAGAATTGATTTCATAGGTGAATGTACATTGATATGAATAAAAGAGTGCTTAGAGTTCTCAAGAAGACATCATGATAATGTGAATCCCAATCCAGGGTATTCTAGTTCATATTTCAGAACTTTAAATTGACTCTTTCCACTAATTTTTCCAATCAAGGTTCATTAACCTATTCATCAATCTAAAATTCGCAAACAAATTCAAGAAACACAAATTTGAATCAATTTTTATGCATTGAACTCATCTCTGACTCGAGAAGACATCTCGATAAAGAAATGCTCAGTACAGAGTCATTTGATTCCAAAAAGAACTATAGAATGCAGAGAATCAGAGTCCAATTCGTTTCTTCATTGAAACAACACAAGAAACACACAAGCACGAAACATAACAGAATAACAAAACACTGAACAAGCGAAACATCAAGTACAAAATGTATTATTAACGAGAAAAGAAAATTACGAAAATTGTACCGACTACATGCTAAATCAGAGTCACTGCGGGCTGTCACCACCGTGATGTGCGCTCTAAAAGCAAGGGGAACGAAAACCTACTCTATAGAAAGCGGAAAAGAACCCTAATCTATAGAGCTAAACTGAAAGTGTGCAAAAGTATCCTATTTACAAGGTGAAAGCCCTTTTTATAGGGTCAGAAAAACAAAAGAAAACGAAAGAGGGAAAAGGAAAGGGGAAAAAGAAAAATGGGAGATGGAGAACCTTGCTGTGACGCTTCGAGCTCTCCACGTGGCAGCTCCGGTCAGCTCTTCTTTCTCACTGGTCAGCTCCAGTCATCTTCTCCAGGCAGGTAATGTGCTCCTCTCTTCAACTCTCTTCACTCATGGGAGCCCTAGCTTAGCTCGAAGGTTCTTTTCTTTTACTCAAATGCACGAAGACTTCTTCATTTTGCCAAAATGATTTGCAAACCTGAGACCCCCAATGACAGCCTCTGAAACGCAACGTTTCATTAAAGGAGAATTGGCCCAATTGTTGCTCCCTGCTGTTCAATAGATTCAGCCACAAAATAGCCCAAACATGGATCAGAGCCCAGTGTTTCTGCTGGCTGTTCAAGCCCAAACCAGATCCTAAAATAATAAAAGAGTTAGAAAAAAAATATTATGAGATTAAAACCTATTTAAAACCAAACATTTTTATTAAAAGAATTTCAAAAACATACTAATTTCCTAATTATTATCAAAGATTAAAAATTACATCTAAAAACCTATTTTTAACTAAAATTTTACAAAACTAAAGAATTAAGAGAAAAACATAAAACTAGCCTAATTCTAAGAAATTAAAAACTAAAGAAATCTAAGAAATGATTTTTAACAGAGAAAAATATGTAAATCTAGAGTGTTATCAGGCACTGTTTGGGTTTTTGCTGTGAAGGCACGGTTAGGGCACTCTAGTTGGCTATACTGCTCAACTTCAAGGTAAGGGGAGCTAGACATTTCTTTTCTGATTTTATTGTAGGAGGTGTATGTGTGTTGAAATCTGAACTGTTGTGCTGTTTAAGTTGAGTTTCTAAGTTTGAATGTATAGAATGATATGTACTGACATGTTCATATGTGAAACTGTAAATTTATGTTTGCCTTGTATGTGAATGTTGTATGAACCATGAATTGAGGTTGTGACTGATTTTGGGATTAACCATGTGGTGGTGATTAAATATGGTGGAGAGTGTTAATACTGTTATGATGGTCATTTTGGAAGGAACTAAGTAAACTGAGGTAGGAATTTTAGTCACTATGATTGGGAGTGTGATTGAAGTACTGAGATAGTGTAGAGAGGTAAATTGGGACAGGTTGAGAGCACGTTGTTGGTAGGATAGAGGAACCTTAAAAACTTGAGTTGGCACATCCCTGATCATAGAGCAGCCTTGGCCTGGTCCAGTCAGTTGTGACTAGTCATATGTGCTGGCGTCGAAGGTGAGTTTGATGTGTTCAGACGTTGGGTTCTCTCCGGTGACCAATTTGGGCAGTTGGGTTAGTTTAGATGAGTCAATGTAACTGGTGAGGGGTCAGTTAAAAGATAAAACTGGATTTAATCACTTTAGATTAGTACTGGGGAGGATTTGGATCATCTAGGAAAGTATAATTATACTTAATAATCGAATTGGAGGTCTTAGAAGTTAGCCAAGAGTCCTAGAAATGGTAAGGATTAGTATGAGTGTGTGATTCTGCAGAATTCGCATTCTGCAGATTATGCAGTGTTGCTATGCGAGTTGTCTCGCATAGCGAGACCCTGTAGAGGGTGCTCGTTGTCTTGGTAATTTGCTGTGTGAGCTGGTGCATTGTGCGAATTACCAGAGGGTGACGCTCACTGTTTATGGACTCGCCATGGCGAATCCTGTCGCTATGCGACTGGTGGTGGTCTGGGATCACTGCCCATTTAATTCGAAGGGCGAGTGGGGCGCATAGCGAGAGCTTTGGGGAGGTTGGTCTCTGTTTGGGTTCTCGCATAGCGACCTGGGTGCGCTATGCGAGAGGTTTGAAGTCTGATGTATGTTGCGACTTAATTCGTTATGCGAACTAAGCTGTGCTGTGCAAGATCCTTCTGTCTCGCCTTGCGAGTAGGATGCGTTGTGCGAATTGTCTTGGGTTAAGCCTTTTCTTTTGCTCTCTATCTTGATTGATTCTAGTGTGTGAAGTGTTTGGAATGCCTAAAATGATATGATCATGTGATTTATGTGGGATGTGTATGGATTCACTGTGATAATATGATGGTATCTGGATATTCATGTATGGGTTAAGTTTCAAAGTGTTAGTACGGTTCATGAACGTAATTCCATGGTCCTCAAGGAGAGGATACATGGTGGTGCTCAGGTGGTGTGTACAATGATTGCATGGTAGCTCAGTCTTGGGGGTTTTCCTGACGCTCCAATGGTCTTTCATTCTCAAGTAGAGAGGATTGATCCATGTGGTGAGGAGTAGCAGGAGGTCCTAGTCTTGAAGGCTTCCAGTATGCTCCAGGGCGCGGAACGGACTAACCTCGTGAGTGTGGTAGGATGGAACCCATTGGCAACGGCTTTGCAAAGCAGTAGAGGTCACCACGAGTGCATAACCCGCCATAGCTCGGTAATCATTCTGGTCCGGACGAGTCGGTCTATAAAGCAATGAGTCTTGTGATGTCAATGTACTATGTTTGAGTGACTTTTGCATGTCGTGTGTGATTGAATAACATGATTTTTATATCTAGCTCACCCTTGCTTGTTTGTATTGCTTGTGTATGTTTCTTCTTGCGATAATCATCCATTTGGATGGGAGCAGATGGCGAGGAGGTTCCTTTGGAGACAGCTTTAGAAATTAAGGACAATGCTGCTGCCTAGTCTCCTAGGATGTTATTAGTTGATCTTGTATTCTGAAATACTATTTCTCTTTCAGTTTACATTTTAGATATCTTTGGAGTTTAAGCTTATATTCTAAAGTTACTTTGAGGATGACTGTAATCCTATTTACTTTCAACTGCTTTCCTATATTATGCATGTGGACATTTTTATTATATATGTTTTCTATATAATTGGGATGTCACAAAATTCATATTATTTTTATACGAAAGTTTCCAGTAAAGCTAGTCATAATGGATTAAATTACATTTTATTAAATAGATTAATTTGGATCAGATTTTTACTTAATTTTTTAATGAATTAACTAATGGATTTATTTGATCTGATTCGTTATAATTCAAAATAAAATTCAATAAAATTATTTTAATTTTTTATATAATTTGATTTGAAGTTTTAAATCTAACATTATTTATTACAGGATTATCACCGTTTTCATTTTCTAGTATTAGGAAAATTTATTGTCAATGTCAGAAAATGTAAGATGACTTCAAGGTCAATTCCATAAAGAATAAAATGCATATAAAGAAACCAAAGAAAAATAGTATAATGGAGATGGACATTTTAGATGTTTGTCTCCGAAAACATAAGAAAAAGAAATCCTTTTTAAATAATTTTTGCAGCTTCTATATTTATAAATTAATGGTTTATATTTATGTACGAGTGAATACTAACTAATTACATGAAGTTTGAATTTGTGTCTTAACTTTGGAGTTCAAGAAAATAGAGACTTGGTGAAATTTACCATCACAGAAAGAGGTGAAGAATAGATAACGATATTCTAGCGAGCTCCCACAACTTTTAGAATCCATAAAGCAACTAAGAACATTACGCAGTATTAACCAATAACATAAGGTTATGAACTTGAACAATGAAACATCTTCAAAATACAACACATAAAAAGGTTCCATTAAATTTGTTGGAAGTCTAGCCAATTTAGAGTATATAAGTTGGTGCAAACCTTATTTTACAAACTGATTTGTGGGATTGAGTTAGACTTAAAATTCACTTCTTAACATGTGTGTTGAAACACTTACATCGATTAGAGTGAAAGAATTTAGAATATATAAGTAGGTGCAAACCTAACTTTACAAGCCGGTTTTGTGGGGTTGAGTTAAGCTTAAAGTCCATTTCTTAACATGGTATCAAAGTCATGGATTAAAGTCTATCATAACGAGATTTTTGTTTGTTAGGCATCATTCCAACCGCTACCAGGCCACTATCGGACCACCCATTAATGTTTAGTTTCACGCACAAGATGCATATACCTCGGCGTGAGGGGTGTGTTGGAAGTTCCACATCAACTACAGATAAGGTCATTTTAGAATATGTGTGTGTGGATGTAGACCTTACCATACAAGTTAGTTTTGTGAGGTTGAGTTAGATTTAGAGTCCACTTCTTAACAACAAAGGTTGCATAACACATGTGGAAAGTGATATATCTTATGCTTTTGATGATTATAGTTCTAAGGGTTAAGTCTATTTGTTTTTTGTAAAATCATAAGCCTGAGAGTGTTTTAAGATTCATAAGAAATTAGTGCAAAAGGAAAAATAAGCATATATAAAATATTTGTGGATGAACAAAGGATTATAGTTTAAATATCTCAATGTCAAATAGTTTTGAGAAAAAGAATAAAGATTATGGCAACAAAACGCAAAAATACAACAATGATGATTATGATGCACTACCAATAGTGCAAAAACAACGTATAACGTCACACGTTCAACGTCCAACCACTGAATACGACGTTAAAAATGACCAGTGTCATTTTTGTAAATAAATGCAATTATTAAACGTCGTTTAGAATTGTAATTCAGCGTAAAAGGATATAAAACGTCAAATGCCCCAGCATTAGACGTCAAAAAGTTAGTGAATTCAATAAAAATTTGAGCGGGAGATTGAAAATTCATTCACTTTATCTTAGCGCGTGAGACCCTATTCTCTTTTCAAACTTTTCTCGAACGAAGTTTGACGACCATCACATGTAATTTTTCTTTCATTAATGCATGTTAATTAACTACTTTATGTATGATTTTCGTTTGTTTTGACCGATTATTTTTGTGTTCTTGTCCTTCATAGGCACATTCTGCTTTCTCTCTCACTGGTGACGACACTTTATTCTGATGAACCTACCTTTTGAAAGTTAGTTTCCATTTTCGTTTTGAAGAACTTATTTGTTGAACTTGTTTGTTGTTTTTTGTTGAACTTGTTTGTTGTTGTTGTTTGGTTGAACTTGTTTGTTTTGTTTGATTGAATTTGTTTGTTATTGGTTATTGTTGTTTGTTTTTTATACTATATTACACGTTCATAGTTCATGCTTTATAAAATACCAAAAACTGAAATTTGTTGTTTTTCTGCTTTTTAGGTCTCGTAGAGTTGTAAAAAAGGATCACAATTACTTAAAAAAATGATTAACGTCGTATGTTGACAAAATTCAACGTTAATTTAATGTCGAATTTTTTAAATTCGACGTCAATTTAACGTCTCCTTATATGACGTCGTTCGCGAATTCGTCGTTAAAAGCCCAAAATATTCGACTTTGTACGTTGTTTTTGTACTAGTGTACATGGTCTATGCTCGAAAAGTTCATGTATCCTTTTAGCTTAAAGTTGTAAATTTGACCTTCTACTGTTGAATCATTGTCCAAAACTTGTGAAGAAAATCACTCCTCACGAATCTTGAAGCAAAGGTAAACGTTAGTAGAGTGCCTTCAAGTGCGGGTTGCATAACACGTGTATACATACAAGAGACAAAACAAGGTAAACTTGATAAAAGCTTTCCTTGTATCATGTTGCGTGTAATAAGTCAAAGGGTTATAATTGTTTTGACCCTTAAGCAAAGAAGATTGTTGTTATTAAGAATGTAATGTCACTAGTGCAAAAATAGGATTTGACATCCCCTAATATGCACGGCTTTTAAGATTAAAGCTTATAATGACACAAACATTTTTTAAAATATTTGCACAATTATAGGCAGTGATTCAATTATAATGACAATGTGACATTTTTGAAAATATTTGCATAACTATAGGTTTCGGTTCTTTAAAGAATCAAAGCCCCCAGTTTCAAGAAATGTCACTGTCAAAAGGTTTTACCTGGATATCAAATCTTAGGCTTCAGTTTAACGTAGAATTGAAGTATACCCATTTGCATAGGATAAATTTGTGAATTTTTACAACCTATGAAAGGTCTTGTTGCATAACATCTTTACATTCTTCTCCACCGTCGATGTAATTTTGTGTTTTACTTCATTATATCCTTTGTTAAGGTTCATTTTTGTCTTCATTATTGTTTATCTTCCTTCTTGTTTCTCATTTATCTCTTCCTTTCTATCTTATTTTTCTCTTCCTTTTTCTAACGTTGTTTTTTCTTCTTGTTTCGGTGTTGCTGCTGTATTTTGGTGACCATTGTCATCTTTTCACTTTGAGGAGTCACAACATTGCAAGTTTGTATCTGTCTTGGTTTGTTGTGTTTGTGATGCCTCAACATTATTGTTATCTTAATTGTTGGTTCAAGTTTGAGTAGGTAGTCTTGATCTCTCACTCTTACTCTTGCTCTTGCTTTCAATGTCGTTGTCATTATGTTCTTATGGTTGACTAAAGTCTGTTGCTCTAATTTATTTATTTTAATCGTTTTATTCTTTGGTTGTCTTACCAATCGAAGTTTATTTATAAAAGTTTATTTATAAAGTATAATAATAAATCGAAATCTAAACTTCTTTTTTATTTTGCTTGAATATATTCTATTGTAGAATAGAAGTATAATGGCAAAAAAAATTGGTACCAAAACCTTTCGCACTAGTGTGTTAAAGAAGAAAATTTGAGATTGAGAAAAAAATTATAAACAACAAATATAAGCATAAATGATAAAAAGCAAGGAATGAAAATGATACGAGGGGTAGTAATGCTAAGAATGAAGTAGAGAATTTATAAGCAAATGCAATTAAAGAAAGAAAAAGGAGGACGTCAACTTGGATGGAAGGATTTGTGAGTGGTGAGGGGTTAAGTGAAGAAGAAGTAGAGACCTACATGGTAAAAGAAATTACGAGTGAATGTTCTTCATTTCTTGAAGCTATAAAGCATGATAAATAGATGAAGGCTATGGACAATGAATTAAGCTTAATAAAAAAACCAGTCTTTGGGATCATCGATCTACCCAACTGGAAAGCATGAGCGAAATAGAATTTTAAGACAATTTAATGAGTTTGGTGAAGTAGATAAGTATAAAACATCATTAGTGACAAAGGAGTATTTCCAACAACATAAAATTGATTATTCTAATGTTTTTGTCTATTGATTGCATGGATATAATAAGGAGGATTGTGATACTTGCAGCTTGTAAAGGATGAGACATATTTCTGTTGGACGTCGAATTTGTGTTCCTTCATGTAGAATCAAGTGAGTATGTGTGCATTGACCAACCACAAGGTTTCATGTATCAAAAAATATATAATATTGACATTTTTAAGAAGGGATGTTTCACAATAAACATATAAAATTCTAATTATTTTAGGTTTTAAGATTAACGAAATCGTGGTGATGTAGTTGTGGATGACACTATAATTTAAGCAAATTATTAGAAGTTGTGTAGTTTACAACTACAAGCCTAATATAATGTTTAGTGTGAGCTTATTTAAAAGTTATATATCAAAACTAACTCAATTATACTTATAAACTGCTATATATATATATATATATATATATATATATATATATATATATATATATATATATATATATATATATATATATATATATATATAACATACTTAAAAGGAATGAGTGGCTTTGGAGTTTTTTTTTACAAGAAAAGGAAAGAAGATTTGTTTTGTTTTTGCAAATTATGACTACTCAAGAGGAAATAAATTTAAAAAATACATCTAATTATGTTATTTTATATTTCTTATAATTTATTCATAAGTTATCCTCTCGTCTCTCATCAACCAAATTCTTTAACAAAAATAGGTAATCTGTAAAGAAAAATTAAAATTTACTGTGTTTATCATTTATTCTCTCTTCTTTTACTTTGTTTTTCTTCAATCTATCGGACTTCTCTTAATTTGTTTTTGAAAAATTAACATTGTGTTTCTGTAGAAAATTTTGCATTTAAATATATCATATTAAAATTTATATAACATTAATTTTTTTTTAACAATGTGGATTTATTAGTTTTCTTACTTCAATTAATAATCATTTAAATATTAAACATTGACTAATAATTAAAAAAATATTAGTATAATATTTTTTTAGTTGATATTAGTTTATGTTATTTTTTACTTAAATTTTTTAACTATGGAAAAGAAAAACAATAATTTTGATTAATATTGATTTAGAATATTTTCAATTAATATTGACTGTAATTATTTAGATCAATTGAGATTATTTTTTCAAGATGATTACCTAGATTTGTTTTTACGATTTTTCGATTAATATCAATTGGAAATTTATCGGACAAAGTGAATCCTAGTTATAATAAAAATTGAATTATTCCTCTTATAATTAAGAGTATATAACACTGTTAAATAGTTATAAAGAAATGGTATATGTGTTCTATAAAAAACATTGCACAGAGAATCATTAACACAGTTTTTTTTATTATTATTAAATATTGCAGGATATATTAATGTGTGTCATGTAACTATATTCGTAAATAATATTTATCCTAATTCGACATTCTAAGATACTTTATAGACAGTAATGGAGAAAGATCTAATCTTTGAAACACATAGTTTATAATATTTTATTACAATGATCTTTAAGAGATGTAATTTTAATTTGAATCCACAACTATAATTGTACATTTATTATATTTTAATTTTTTTACACATTTTTTAAATAGTTGTAGTATTATGATATATTCAAAATAAGCAAATTCCATTTATGCATTTGATCGCAAAACTGCATTTGGAAATCATAGTGGTGCCGTATGTTGATAACACTATATTTTCAAGGTATACAAAACATATCCTCTAATCCAATACAAACAAATGGTTGAAATTCAGGTGTAAGTATAAGATCGTAGAAATGAGAAAGTTAATAATATATAAAAAGAAATCAGAAATTCATTATTTAAATTTTTTTTTGTTAGAGATGATATTAGACCCTTATGTAGGTAAATCTTCTCGAAACATTTCTTCCAAGAAACCTTAACCAGTAGTCGAAGTGCACTTGTTAAAGCAGTGTGAGTGTGTAGACTTAAAAGTAGTGTTCTCTGTAGAAAATGCAGAATAATGAAAATGGAATGATGGGTCTCAAATTTACATAAGAAATTGAACGTCGAATCTGTTTTCCAAAGGTAACTTTATTAGTGTAACCAGAATCTCATACACTTCAAATTCTAAAACTACCAGAACTTTAAGGAGCAGAAAACTGTTCTAGTAGCTTATCAATGTGAGGGTAAGACAACCACAAATTCAACAACAAATGACAGTAACAAGGAAAAACAAGTTGGTATATCCTATTCATCCCATATAGTCTTAGTTCCATAGAACAGAACAAGCTATATTTGATAGTAACGCTTGAACAAGATTAAAGTGTTCGTGCAGTTTCAGTGGCTATGTTGATTTGTTGTTGAAGAAACGAATACCAACTGCTAAACCCAAGACAATCAGAGGAACTAGAAACTGCAGCATCTTGGTGATGAAACTTGATGATGTGTTGTTCTGATTATTTTGGAGTTGTTTGGGAGGAGTTTGCTGAACCTTGGCAGGCATGGTTGCTGGATCAATGTCTCCAACATATAGATCACTCAACATAGCTCTAGCACTCTTACTGTGACCAACATCCTCAAAGTCATCAGTAGCATCTTTCCCTGCAACAAATGACATTTTGGGCTGTCAAAAAGACATTATTTGGAAACATGTTAACTCAAGTGAGTGACGCCAAAATGGTATGTAAATCAGATATACACCTGTGGAAGACAACAAGACATCATCACCACCAGGATGGTCATCTAAGAACTTTGTGACATTATAAACCTGTTCCAGAAAGAACAGACATTTAAGTAATACTAAATTTTTTTACTGAATAGTGGTTGCTAACACAACTTGAAAGCTCGTTAAAATTTTAAGCTGATGAGAAAGAGAGAAATGAAATCCATACTTCATTAACTTCTATATGTTTGTGTGTATGTAGTGGATACAGTGGCATTCAGATATCACATTCTTTTGAGAAGCTTCATATGCTTTGAAAAACTCTTAGATGCAAAACACGCTAACACAATACAAAAACAATGTTATAAAATTGTTTAAAGCTTCCCCATGCTACAGTTAATATTTAACCAGATAACAAAATTCATTCCTTTCCTAATCAAATGTTATGACATCTGCAGTAATATAGACATCAAACTTCAGAACATCTCTTAAGTTGATTATAAAAACAAAGAGAATGGATATAACAATGTTTAGCAGAAACCAGATGTTAGTCCACACCATAAGAGAGAAGGATACAGAAGAGGGATAGTAATAATGTGAGATTATGAACATATCATTTGTATCAATCAGGTTTAGGAGTTGTGAACAAACAATGTGCTGCATTAAGCACACCGATGAATCACAACACAGCCAATCTAATCTTGATTTGCGTAATTGAAATTCTTATTGAATATGCAGAAAAATAATTGAATTTCAGAGATAGTTCAATACCAAAAGAATCAATTTTATGGTGATTCATGTGATCCACAAATAACCACTTCTCACATTGCAAGCAGAAATATGAATACCAACACCCATTTGCAAATCAGACTTAATTGTGATAACCAAAATTAACCCGTCACACAAATATCCAAAACGTTCACCATGTGTTTGTGAAAAAAACGCATGCTTCATCAGTCACTATCATATAATGTTATTCAGACCAGACAAAAATATACATACAAAGGGAATCTCAAGATCAGATCCAATATTCGTTGCTATGCATGATTCCATTTCATGTGAGCTTTTTTAATAAATAATCAAATCAAAGGCACAAAACCCAGATGTAGAAGCAGAAAAATATTTGCATCGGTGCATGCATGTATCGGTAATATCACAGACACACCTTTCCATCAATGATAAGCCAGCAATCTTTGGAGTTGTTGTGTTCAGAAACTTGGGCCAAAGTGTAAACCATGCGCTCCCCACCCATTTATCTTAGGAGAGCAATGATACAATGTTGTCTTCTCGAAGAAATTGATGATTATGCTAAGGTATTTGGAATTAAGATGTTAAAAGAATTTCAAAGCGTGGAACATGGAGATCAGTGAGAATGGTTAGTTGGTTATATGAAATTATTCAGGGGAATAGATCCTTACCTTTGGGCCCAAATAGTATTTTGGTGTTCACACTGCACGCACAACTTTTATATTTAAAATTATTCATTTTGTTCGTACAAACTCTTTAATTCTTCAAAATTTGTAGGGACTAGATACATGTACAAGAAAGTAGTGAATAACTTTTATACACAAGAACTAAAATAAAAATGTTTAAAATAAAACAATAAAAGGAGTAATCAAATCTAAATTTGTTAGTACTTGGAAATTGCATGCAGCCAGTAAGTTTAATTTCTGAAATTATAAAACTATTATTTTATTTAGTGTTTTAAATTATCAAATAGTGCATATTAAAATTTCTGAAAGATTAACAACTATTTTAGTGTGTAAAATTGTAATAGGTGCACGATTTATATTGGGAAATTTAATTTGAAAATGATGCATTGTTAAGGCTAATTTAAGGATTAATTTATGGAAAATGATACTTTAACAACACCATTTGAAAACATTTTGACACGGCCATGTGTCATAACATGATTGGCCCACATGAAAAACAAAATTAAAAAAATTAGAATGACGTGAAAACAGAATTGGGGCAAGCTTTGAATTGGAGGAGTTCATTTTCTCATTTCAAAATTGATCTCAAGTAAAGCTTAGAGAGAGAACTGGAAATGTAGAGAGAGTGTCGCTTCCTCCCACCTACCAAACCTGCGAGAGAAGGAGTTCCCTCCCACCCACTCATTGTTGTCGGAGTGTCGTTGTTTACGTCTCTACCCACCCACCGTTCCATTTTTGTGCCTCTTCCTTGGAGCGTCGCGGTCCGTTGTCCACCGGAGTGCCGCTGTGGACGTCTACCCACCCACCGATATTCCTCCCTCCCAGCCACAGAGAAGCGTTGGTGTTGGTCGGATTGTCGCCGTTGAAGGCAACGTTGTAGGCACCAAACTTTAGGCGTTTTGGAAACAACGTATTTGGATACCGTCATTTGAGGTGCTTTGTGAAGGTTGCCTCTGTTGTTTTGGGTAATTCATTTTTTTGTGTTTGGTTGGTTTAGTTTGTTTAAATTTGTTTGGGCATTTATGGGTTGTTGTGTTATTTGGGTGTTTTTGGTGGTATGATTTAGTGTAGCATGAAGTTGTTTAGAACATATAGTGGTTGATGTGGTTTTCGTGAGGAAAGTATGACTTTTTTTGGTTTGTAAGAGTGAACTAGATGATTGACCGAATAAATACCTTGTAAGTCTGAGTTTGGAAAGAATAGAAGGCTTGTATGCAAATTTGTACTATATGTTTTCTCTAAACTCTTGGATGATGTTTTGAAATTGGTGGAATTCTGGTTCCTTAGTGATAAATGATAAGTTTGAGATTCAAATCTCTTCTAAATACCATAAGACCGTGAGTAAATGATAAGCATAGGGTCCTACATCATTTGATATTGCATAACTTTAGAAATGTTTGGTCATATGGGCCATGGTATTATTTGTCTAGTTAATACAACTTGTCTTATGGTGTTTGACCATACTTTCAGTGGAAATTTTCTCAAGCTACTGTCCAGCTCCTTATTTCAATTTAATAAGTGTCTAAAGCCAAAATAAAGGCACAATTCAGATTTAAAATTTCCTTTAGTCTAGAAATTTTATGCACACTTACGAAAATTTGAAAAATTAATCATAATTAGCTCACTGCTTCAAAATTTATGAATTTATAGTCATTCGAGAGATCTTTGAGTCTAATGTCCAACCCAAAAAGAATTAACTCATTTGGGGTTATGTGGAGAGAGTTATAACCAAATCAATTAGCAAAGGTTATAGCTGAAAATACAAAAAAACGTGATTAAAATGTTGATCTTAAAATTTTTAGTGCAGCTAACTCTGTGATCTAAAAATTACGAGTCTGGTGTCCAAAGAAATCTCTTTGAATCTAGATTCCAACAAAACAAGAATCATCTCATTGGGAATTCTGTGCAGAGAGTAATGAGTAAAATAGTGAGTAAAGGTCATAGTTGAAAATACTAAAAACGTAATTAAAACGTTGATCTTGAAATTTGAACTGCAGTTTACTCTGTTGTCTAAAAGTTACGAGTCTAGTGTTCAAAGAAAGATCTTTGAGTCTAGATTCCAACAAAACAAGAATCATCTCATTTGGAATTCTTTGGAAAGAGTAATGAGTAAAATATTGAGTAAAAGTCATAGCTGAAAATACTGAAAAACGTAATTAAAACGTCTATCTTAAAATTTGTACTGTAGTTGACTCTGTTTTCTAAAAGTTATGAGTCCGGTGTGCAAAGAAATATCTTTGAGTCTAGAATCCAATAAAACAAGAATCAACTCATTCGGAGTTCTGTAAAGAGAGTTATGAGTAAAACACTGAACAAAGGGCAGGGTTAACATCAAATTGACTTGAGATTAGGCTCTCTGATATTAGGTTTCTTGCTTCACACGGATCATCTTTGCTTCTTTTCTGGGTGCATTCTAATAGAAAGATAAAATTGCTTGAAAGCTTAATCAATGATGATTTTCTTGAAACTGGTAAATCTTCACATGATGATGTTGAGGATAAAAATGTCCCTATCTCTGAAGAATTGGGGGACCAACTGATATGTTAAATAATATTATTTTGTTGTTGGACTTTGTTTGTGGTAGATTTGATTGTGAAGTAATTGTTTTGAAAATTATGGAGTTGTGGGATGACATCGAGAAATACGAAGGCAACACAATGCCCAATTACACAACTGTAAGTTGTAAAATTTTCATGTTCTGGAGCTTTGATAGAAATGGTGCATTTTATTGATATGTTGTGCATTTTTGTTTTTGCAGGAGGAACTACAACAGGTTAGGGAGAAGCATGTTTGTGATTGGATTTTGGATGTGGAAAATGTGCGGAGGGCTGAAGTGTTGCAAGATTTAGGCATTGTGTAGATGTTGTTGAATGGGGATTTTTGCAATGTTATTGATGATTTGTTTACAACTTTTTCAATATGTATTGATGATGACTGAGTGTACATATTTGTTGTTAAAAATGTTCGAAGAAAAGTAGTGGTTACATTTATTGTTAATGAAATTTGAAGATCATAATGATCAATGTTTTAAATGTTTGCACTGCAGTCCCCACTAAATTTGGATGAGATTATTTATGAAATCTTGTATGTACAGTGTTCTATGTAGAAAAACTGATCAAAATAAATTGGGTTAAGTGCCACTGAATGCGTCAACATGAGTTGGATGTGCATTAAGTTTGAAGAAAAAAACCTTTGGCTGAAATAATAATTGGTTCCACATCACTTTTTAGTTGAAAAAATGATGTGAAATAAATTATTCAATCCAAAATGAGTGTCATATTCATAGTTGACCTACCTGTGCAAAACTTTTGCCTGATGTACCCACTTATTTTGCCTTTGCTACCATTGCAGTTTCTGCACCATGAGTTTTACCAAATATGGTTCCTTGGCCATGAAATTGTATATGAATGACATAATAGTTGGTTTCACATCACTTTTTAGTTGAAAAAATGATATGAAATAAATTAATCACTCCAAAATGAGTGTCATATTCATAGTTGACCTACCTGTGCAAAACCTTTGCCTAAAGTACCCACTTATTTTGCCTTTGCTACCATTTTAGTTTCTACACCATGAGTTTTACTAAATATGGTTCCTTGGCCATGAAATTGTCTATCAATGGCATAATAGTTGGTTCCACATCACTTTTTAGTTGAAAAAATGATGTGAAATAAATTAATCACTCCAAAATGAGTGTCATATTCATAGTTGACCTACCTGTGCAAAACCTTTGCCTGAAGTACCCACTTATTTTGCCTTTGCTACCATTTTAGTTTCTACACCATGAGTTTTACTAAATATGGTTCCTTGGCCATGAAATTGTCTATCAATGGCATAATAGTTGGTTCCACATCACTTTTTAGTTGAAAAAATGATGTGAAATAGATTAGTCACTCCAAAATGAGTGTCATATTCATAGTTGTATATGAACTGCAGTACAAATTTTAAGATAGACGTTTTAATTACGTTTTTCAGTATTTTCAACTATGACCTTTACTCACTATTTTACTCATTACTCTTTCCACAGAATTCCAAATGAGATGATTCTTGTTTTGTTGGAATCTAGACTCAAAGATCCTTCTTTGGACACTAGATTCATAACTTTTAGACAACAGAGTAAACTGTAGTACAAATTTCAAGATCAACGTTTTAATTACGTTTTTCAGTATTTTCAGTTATGACCTTTACTCACTATTTTACTCATTACTCTCTGCACAGAATTCTCAATGAGATGATTCTTGTTTTGTTGGAATCTAGATTCAAAGAGATTTCTTTGGACACCAAACTCATAATTTTTAGATCACAGAGTTAGCTGTAGTAAAAATGTTAAGATTAGCATTTTAATCACGTTTTTCTGTATTTTCAGCTATGACATTTGCTGATTGATTTGGTTATAACTCTCTCCACAAAACCCAAAATGAGTTAATTCTTTTTGGGTTGGAAATTAGACTCAAAGATCTCTCGAATGACTATAAATTCATAAATTTTGAAGCAGTGAGCTAATTATGATTAATTTTTCAAATTTTCGTAAGTGTGCATAAAATTTCTAGACTAAAGGAAATTTTAAACCTTATCATTTTAGGTGAAAAAACTCTCTCAATTTTCCAAACCTTATCATTTTCTTGTTATTTTTTGATTGAGTAGTATAGTTATCGAATGACATCAAATAGTTTACTCTTTAGTGAGTCATAAAAACTAATGTTTTTAACTTTTTTCAGGGTCTTCTTAATAAAATGGTGTATGATAAATGTATTAATGACCAAATATGAGATATGGATAATGATACTTTGACAATATTTTTTTGATAATATTTTAACACCATCTACGTGTCATTCTGTGATTGGTTCATGATGGTGTTTATGATTATTATTATTGATTGTGGAGTAATTTTGGACCAATCACAGAATGACATGTAAATGATGTTAAAATGTTTTCAAAAAAATATTGTCAAAGTATCATTATCCATGAGATATATGTATTAAAAAAAATATTACTTCTAATCTTGCACTTGAAGTTAATGAATCTTATAAATATTATCTTTGGGTGAAAAGTGAAAGAATGGTAAAAATATTCGTAAGTTTATTTTACCTTTTGTAATATCATCACCTTAATTTCTACCACAAATTATCTGATTTTCAAATCTTACCTTCTAAAATTAGAAAAAAATTAATGTTTGTTAATAAAAAAATGAAAGACAAGAATAATCTAATTAGAAATATAATTCAATTGGTAATAGTTAAATATGAGAAACATTAAAGATGAATATAGTGGTGTGTTTTCATTTTAAACGATTTTAAACTCAAAGAAAGATAAAATTGACAACATTCAATTTTTGTTGTGAAAATATTGATCCACAAAGTGAGTCAAAGCTGAAAAAAGTATCAAAGAACTCGTGTTTAATATTTCAGAAACTTTTTTACCACAAAATGTTTAAAAAGCAAAGCCATAAAGAATCTTTACTTCTTCTCTATGTCCAGATGATGATTTTTTTTATGTTTGCTTACTTACTTGATGTAATTAATCGACATTTTTAATTATTTATAATAATATCATTGTACTAATTGAAAGTATTACCATATAAATAGATTTAAATGTTAAAAAAATAATAAACTTAAAACCCAACATATTCATAAATTTAACTGAGAAGCATCCAAACAAAAAAAATCTAATAATATATACGTATATATATAAAAAAAACTAAATACTTTTAATTTTGTTGAGTAGCTTGGTTTACAGTTCAACGCAAGCGTTAGGCCCATTGGGTGAAAAGCCCAACCCACACTCTCCGGCAACAAAAAACCCTAATCCAGTAATCCCTCTGCGCCTCCCTCTTATACTCAAAACCTCAGCAGAGGCACACAGCAGAATAGACCAAAGAACCAACCTTCAGTGTTGTGTGGGAGAGAGAAAGAGAGAGAGAAAAAAATGGTTTCAGGGTCAGGGATCTGCGCGAAGAGGGTGGTGGTGGACGCTCGCCACCACATGCTTGGAAGGTTGGCCTCGATCGTGGCCAAGGAACTTCTCAATGGGCAGAAGGTGGTGGTGGTCAGGTGCGAGGAGATTTGCATCTCCGGCGGACTCGTGAGGCAGAAGATGAAGTACATGCGCTTTCTACGCAAGCGCATGAACACCAAACCCTCTCACGGCCCCATTCACTTCCGGGCTCCCGCTAAGATCTTCTGGCGCACCGTTCGCGGGTTAGTGTTAATGCCCTTTTGTCCCCTTTGAAAAAATTCATTAGCCGACACTTCTTTAATGTTTGCAATTGGTATGATTGTGTATAATCTAAAGTTCGAATTCTGAAAGTAAGTTTTTTTTTCAACGAAATTATTAAGGTCTTCGTTAATTGACGTGGATTGATGTTTGCAAATGAAAATTTATGTTTTCAGAATGAATGTAGTGTTTGAATTTTAATTTTGTTTAATGGGGTTAAGTGGTCCATGTATTCAACCTTTATTAGATGGATAATGTTTGGTGTTTATGGGATTAATGTGTAATTTTTGCAATATTAGGGTTTGCGATGAAGGATATTGATGTTGTCAATTCGTGGGAAGTTTTTTCTGAAATGGGTGTTTGTTTGCAGGATGATTCCTCATAAGACTAAGCGTGGGGAAGCTGCTCTTGATCGATTGAAGGTTTATGAGGGTATTCCTCCTCCATACGACAAGACTAAGAGGATGGTTGTCCCTGATGCTCTCAAGTGAGTTTATTTAGTTTTTTAGAGATTTTCTGTCTTGATGTTATTGTTGTTGTTATTGTGAATGCTGAGCTGGGGAATGGATTTGCTTAGGGTGTTGAGGCTTCAGAAGGGGCACAAATACTGTCTTCTAGGCAAATTGTCATCTGAGGTTGGATGGAACTATTATGATACCATCAGGGTGAGTTCTTACCTTCTGTTATTTTTGTACTTGTAATTTCCTTATTTCCTTGTGAATTGTCAAGAGAAATCACTGGGTGAATTATTTACGACAATTTTGGTCTCAGTGTAGCATCAAGGGAACTAGACTGAGGCTCTGCCACTTTTGGAAATTTTCTCTTATTCTGTGGTTTCTAATTGCTATGTTGCTAACAGGAACTGGAAAAGAAGAGGAAGGAGAGGGCACAGTTGTCTTATGAGAGGAAGAAGCAGCTTGCCAAATTGAGGGTGAAAGCTGAAAAGGTTGCAGAGGAGAAGCTCGGTTCCCAAATTGAAATCCTTGCTCCCGTTAAGTACTGAGTAGGTGTATGCTAGTTAGTGTTTTGAAGTTTTGGTTTGAGGTGTATACCCAATTGAACTCCATTTCAATTTTGCTGGTCATCTTGGACTCTAGATATGACAATCTTGGAAGTTGTTTTACTTTGTTTGCTTTAGAATTTTTATGTCATCCGATTAAGTTCTATTACATATTGTTTTTTTTTTGTGTTGTCTCTATGGTGTGATATATTGTGGCATTTTAATCTTACCTCCTGCATGAAGATGGACTAAATAAAATATTTTACCTTCAGTTTTTTATGCTCAACAAGATACATCGTTTTCTAGTATTTGTAATTGTGTAATTTGAGATCAAGTGGGAATCTGGAATGATGTAATATGATATCAAAGGGGGACACAGACACCACCAATTTGGTGTCATTCGACATGTAAACAGGTTCGATCTCAAAGGTATTATATCCAAAGAAAAGCTACAAATGAACATGTGATATAAAAAATGTATGAAATTTCTATAAACAATCTTTTTAACATCTAATAGTATCTGCAAATGTTGTCTTCGTTAACTTGTTAATGCCTATTGCTGGGTTGTAAAAAGAAATTGTGAAATTCATGTAATTTTAAGTCATTATAAAGTCATTAAGTTATGTTCTTTTTGATCAATAAGGCAAAATATAAGTGGCATAGATCATAGAGTAACACTATCATGCTATGTTACGCTTTAACAGAGTGATAGTTCCCTTAACTTATTTTTTTGATGATATGCCTTTGTGTTGAAGTACTGTTTCATTTAACACAATGTTGCACTATGATTTTGCAAATAGATTTACATTAGATAGTTAAATGCTTGATAAAATATATCAATATAAGAAATCATTCAATAAAATCCTCCTACAACCAATCAAATGAAAAAAGGACGGTGTTTTTTTCAGCAAAACTAATATAATTTCTCTTAATTACCACGTATTTAAGGATTAAATTTAGTTTTCTAAAAAAGTATTAAAATAACCAGTTAATAAAAATTGAGTAAAGTTATGTGATTTTTCTCGATAACACTTGGTCCAAATAAAAAATATATGACCATTAATAATCCCGTAGTTAATTTACCCGTGTGCAACTTTCCTATAAATTAAATTCTTATATAAATTGATCAGATTACAAAAATTAATCTTACACATTTGACTGTTACTATTAATGAGGAATATTTATTTAAATGTAAGAGGGAAGCAAAAGAACGATCAAGTAATCGAAAAAACAGCTAGAATCGTTTTTGTAGAGGATAATTCATAATATTTTTAGGTTCTAATTCCAAATTTCATATACATCATTATACATCAAATAAAAATAAGTCAATTGAAAATACCTATTCAATGAAAATGTGATAATGTAATTAATTCTTGGCCTTAGAAAGACAAGGTGTGAAGAATAGTTATAAGTGATACAGAAATGTGACAAGATACCGCATTGCCAAGCAAAAACGCCGAAATGACATCCAAATAATTGTCGTTTGAGTATTGTATTAGGAATGAATAGATAGGAGAGTATGGATGATAAACTGCATTCTGTATTAGAACAAAAAACTTTGATAACAAACAAACTATGTTCCTTCATCCATTGCTTTCTGTATGTGAGAAGGAAGAGCTATTGGAGGCATGTGACTCAGAATTCTTGTTGAAGATGAAACCTTTACTCCCAATGTCTTTGAAAAATGTCATAAAACTCTTAACACCGTCATCTAGACCACTCTGCAGCATCTGAGGGGAAAACAGTTCTGGGTTTTCTGAACCTTTTTTGACCGAGATTACTGCAAAATTTATCTACAAAACGAAATTGTGTAAGTCACAATTTTGATGGATTACTAATATTTCAACACATGAACACTTTTGATTCATATCATAATAGTAATTAGGCGAGGCTATACAAATTACAAAAAGGAAAATTAGATACACTAAGGCATTTTCACCAACTGTGTTCTGATCACATTGCCTTTGCTCCCTGCATCTGTTTAAATATTAAAAATAAAAATTTGTTGAAAAGTTAACGGTTCTTACTCCTGAGAAATACAAACAAACTATTTAATAAGTTGTCACTACTCATTTACCTCAATAATGAGGTTAATCAACACTGGAAACAAAATCTGATTTAACAAATACTAAAATTTCCGTTGATCATATATGCCAAACAATTTCAAACTTACAATCGTTACACGATGATTGATCCTCTCAACCTATTCAACTATTCATCATAAACTACAAAATAGTAATGAATTTAAAACATCCTAATCCACGTCTTTCATAGTTTCTATGGGTAGGCTCTCCTCTTTTATATAAGGAAAAACGTTGATCACAAAGTTGTGGCATTCAAAACATATACATATGCGTTGTGGGTATTACAAAAGACACGTAGTTCGACGTTTCTTAGTTTCCACACTTTCAAAAGGTTTATATACAATGACTCTCCATATACCTTCAAAGTGGGTAGCAAAGGAGGTGAGTCTTTTTGTGGGCCTCATTTGGGCTTTCTGTGCATGTTTCAATTCATTCCTAACTCATTTGGACCGGCTTGCTGGAATTTTGGCTTCCACGTTACATGAACGTTGGCTTGCAGGTTCCGTGGCTTCCATGTTGCCTCCTCTTTCTCCACAACATTCATCCTTTTCTTTTGTAACCTAATGGGGATTGTGTGATTCTACTCTTTGGTGAATGCTTGCTAGTTTTGTAATTCTCGATATCACTCAAGAAGTTCTTATTGTATCCTGAGACTGACACAACAAACAGTGCTCAGCCACATCTTAGGAAACCATTCATTATATTTGTGATCTCAGCCAACTTTTATTACAAATTATACATCAATTTGTAGATCACAGATCAAGGGTTACTGTATTTGTAGTAAAAGCTAGCTTAAAACATTAACAAAGTGGTTTCCTAAGGCGTGAATGAACAAGCTTCCTAGGGTACAACAGGAACCTCATGGGTGGTATGCTAAGGATACAAAAACTAACAAGCACAAGAAAGTAGAATCCAAGATAGAAGAGAAGAAAATGAGTGAAAGTGTGATTTCAAAGGAGAGGTGAGGAAAATATTTACAGGGGAAGAAAACATGACCTACACAGTCACACATTCCCACAATCCCACCACGTTAGGAAAGGGATGGATGAAGATTGCCGAATAGGAGGGGCCAACATTCACAAAGAACGTGCAATGGCCAATGTAGCCATTGAAGTTTCAATGGTGAGACGTGTAGGGCAAGGGCAAAAAAATAAGGAATCTAGATACGGTTTTAAAGATTAATATTAACCAAAGACAAAAAGAAAACAAATATATAAATCGAATGGTAAAAAGGACCTGGACCTCCTAATCACACACGATCAAGGGGGGAACCAACCACAAATTGAACTGAAACGATCACAAAAATTCCAAATGAGACCCACAACTTCATGCACGCAAGCCCCACCCACAACCCTTGCTAACCACTTTGTAGGTATATGAAGAGTCTCGGTATATAAACACTTTGAAAGAGAGGAAACTAGGAAATATGGGATTTGGCACCTTTTGGAATAATCAAAATACAATAGTATTCCCATCAACTAATAGTCACTCTTGTAGTATGGTAACATCATAGTGCATTAGATATGATGCTTAAACAAATAGAAGTAAAGTAATTTAGTCTTTTATACATATGGCTAGTATTTTATCACGAGTCATGTCTCATGTGCAATGAATTTAACAGCCTATTTGATGGTCATGATCCTTGAATCTTGATCCTACATGCACATTATCAGTTACATTTTCAAAGTCATGCTTGCAGTGTCATTGAAAAAATCCACCAATTAAGAACATCAAAGACAATAACTGATAAAACTTACAATGAAGGAATAAAGACAAATATTGGAGCAAGGTATAAGAAGAATAAATCAACAATAGGCCAGCTAAAAAAAATGTAAACAATAAACCGATACGATAATAAAATCAAGAAAACAAAAATTTATTAAAAGAAGTAAATAATGGGCCAAAACAAAGTGATGACAATAATAAAATCGTAGTCATACTGATTGTGAGGCCTTCTGCACCAAGGCTTTGGCAAGTGGCAGTATGCAAAACCTTCAGACAGATAAAGAAAGAAAAATAATTAGCTAGTAATCAAATATACAAAAGGTGTTTTCTTGCTTAGCTTATGTATAGAATTTCCTTTACTTTATGCACTCCATAAATTATAAAACTAAGCAGCAGATCGCACACTCAGTGCTTATAAAGTACATCATTAAATTTTTGTGCATTCAGGAGCCACAACAAAAGGTTTAATAGAAAAGGGAAATATCTTACATTCCTCTGCCTCCATCAAGTGCTTCCTCTGCTGGGTCTTTCCACTCATCGATTCTGTTTAGACAAACCAATATTTGAAAAACATAGTAGAGGACAACATTAATACATATGAAAGAGACAGAAAGGGACAGATTGGGGAGAGACATTACACCCATCCATAGCGGCGGTCAAACAGAAGCTGCTTAGAAGATTGTCTGGAATTTGAAACATTGACTCTTGAGCTTGTGGATTCCATCTTCCACACTTATTTGCTAGACAGAGAGAATAAGGAAGTATGTTTGAGTTGATAACTGGAAAAGAAGCTATAACAACAACGAATGTAGACAGTCAGACATTCGTTTAAGATCCAACATAGGAAATATTTTGTATAGATAATTTTAATTTTATTTTAATCCAATCCCGAAACATATATCAACTTAGCTAAACTTTACTAGGGTTTACATACAATTTCATCGGAATATGATTATTGTTGCCACAAACAGCCACATTTGTCCCTAATTTCTCACAATTTCAAAGATTGTGATGAAACCTTCACCAGTGGGGTTGCTATATAACTATTAGACCAATCTAAGAATCACTGAGCATTCAACTTTGAAAACTTTTTAACACAAACGACTGTAGTGTACAAATTTTATACCCTCAAACAGAAGATAAACAAGGAGAATACGTAATCAGTGACATTTGCAACCCAGAAGGTACTACAAGTAGAGGAAAACGAAAATTAGACAAGGGAATGAGTTACCTTAGGCTAAAAACTGAATCTTGGAAATGGTTATGGCTCAAAATAAGGATTATGTGGGTGGTGTGAAGAAAGAAATGAGTTTGTTCGAAGCTGCAGCAGAATAAAGAAAAGATAAAACTGCATGTGTTTTTTCTTTTTCTTTTTCTTTTGTTTTTCAAGAAAATAGATGTTTGGCAATCCTAAATCAGAATTAAACATAGATCTTACAGCGAATAAGTTTTTTACAAATTACTTTGTTATCTAATATTTTTCAAATAAAAATATATAATGTTGAACTAATATAAATGTAGTATTTTAAATTTACATATATAATTAAAAATTGAAACTAACAATAACTTTTTTTTAAAAATCTTATTAATTCGAGATTTAATGTTTAATGTTTGAGCTTAATATGAATAAATTATTATAATAATCAAATAATATATAAATAATATTAAAAATATAATATAATAATATTACGATGTTAAAATGTAAAATTTTAAATATATATTAGTAAGTTTTTAATTTTTAAAGAAAGTATGAAACGTATAAGAAATTATGTTTTGATATTTAAATTAAATTTTAATAACATTTATCAACATTTATTATTGATAATAAATATATATGGACAAAAAAAGATAAGTATTTTAGTATTTTTAAGAAAAATCTTTTAAAAAATTGATCATTAGATATTTTTAATTGAATTGACTTATACCAATGTTGGATTATTTGAGCAGTTTTTTCTCAAGTTGGCTTATGATTTCTTTGAATCCATGATTATTTGATTTGCGAATGGTCAGATTTGATTTGAAATAGAAAGATCAAAATTATATTTTGAATTTATAATATATATATATATATATATATATATATATATATATATATATATATATATATATATATATGGGTATTTTAATAATTTTTATTCTCAAAACTAAAAAAAAAGTCCAAATTCTTACTCATATTCCTCATTCCTTTCTCTTTCATCACTCACTCCAACCTTTTCTCTGTCATCCTACTGTAGTCCAATTGGAAAAATCATAAACACTTGCCGTTAAACAATTTGCGTTTGACATATTCACCTTCAGGCAAAGGATCTCTTCAATTTCACCATCTTCACTAACCTCTCTAATTTCATCATCGGCATATGTTGAATCATCATCTCTAAAAAACCCTCCAGGCCAATTACCAATTATCAATTCCTTCGGATATCATTATGCTTGTGAAAATTACATAAAATTATATACGACAAAAATTATAAAATGAAAACTCATTATAAAATCATTTTTTTTGTAAGAAATTGTTTAACCACCAGTATTTTTTATTTTTTCCAGATCAATTACCAATTCCTTTATGCTTGTGAAAATTGGATAAAATTAGATAAGACAAAAATTATAAAATGAAAACTCATTATAAAATCATTTTTTTGTAAGATTGTTTAACCACCAATGTTTGTGATTTTTTTCAGTTGGGCTACCATAGGATGACAGAGAAAATGTTGGAGTGAGAGGTGAAAGAGAAATGGTTGAGAGGAATGAAGGAGGTGAGTATTTAATTTTGAGAATGAAAATTATTAAAATACCCTTAATCTTAAAAGTTAGAATTCATGATACATTAGAGTATTTTTGTGTACGAAAATTCGATACACATTGCTAAAATATACTACCTGAAAAAAAGGCATACGCACGTTAACAAACCCTATATATATATATATATATATATATATATATATATATATATATATATATATGAACATATAAGAATTATTAGGGTAAACATATGTATACGTACGTACTTAATATCTACAAATATATTAATACGTGATGATATTATAATTTGAATAAATTAATATACGAAATAAATTTATATTTATCATAAACAAAGTATAATATTTATTGGTGTACAATATTTTTGAATAGAAAATTATTAAATTATACACTTATAATTATTCATCAATTAATTTTTTAATGAAAGATAAAATAACTATTTATATTTAAAATGAGTTGATTTTTTTTTGTAATGTATAAAAATATATTTTTTTATTTTTATAATAAAGAAACTAATGTTTGGGTAAATGATAATTGTGGAAAAGTGAGATAAAAAATACTTAAATTTAAAAAGATAATCAATTAAAAATAAAATTGATAAGAGAATTATTTTAAATTATAAAATTTAGTTATTAAAAATTTAAATTAAAAAATATATATACACAAAAAGGATAAATTACTTTTATTTAATTATATAATTATATAAGTTATTATTAAATAAGAAATATGAGGCTGGAAAAAAAATATAAGATGTTATCTTCTTCTAATCAATTCAAACTAATACATTTTAGGTATGGTAAGGAAAACAATGGCAAAAAAAATTACAAACATTTTAGAAGAGGAAAATCAAAGTATTTATAAAGCATAAATAAAATTTACATGTTTTTTTTTTCATTTTTTGTATGAAAATAAAGTCTTTTAATCTCATTAAAAACATGTAAAGTAACTAAACTATTAGACCCTGATGAGACGTAAAGTTTCAATCTCATTTTTTCTACTATTATTATCCAATCTTAGGGATTCACTAACTTTGTCTAAATCTCCATAAAGGTTTGAACAAAATCTGATGAGACGTGTTTAACATCATATACTTCCTATGTAAAGAAGAATTTAACGAGTTGTAAAAAGTCACCCATATATATATATATATATATATATATATATATATATATATATATATATATATATATATATATATATATATATATATATGATATTGTTATTTATTTTAAAGCATAGTTTAAGTTAAATAGTATATCATTATTTTCATAAGATAGCTATATTTGAAATCTAAACACTTATTTCATCTTGGTATATATTTATAATTAGGTTTAATCATTCAGAACATCTTAATTTCTGCAGGGTTTTCTCAATTAGGTTCTTGTATTGTAAATCTCTCAATTAGGTCCTTGAATGTGAAAAATTGGATCAATTTAGGGCTTGCCGTTAATTTGGGTGGACGACATTAAAAAATGTTGTGCGTGGCAGGGTGACATTAGAAGGTTTTATTGACGTGACAGATTATGGTGATCTGAGTTGGATTTGTTTTATTTAAAAATTAATTTTTATTGAAATAAAAAATTGAAAACGCAACGTTTAAATAAAATACAATTAATAAATGAAAACATAACGTTTTAATTGAGTGAGAACTGATTAGAAGAAAGGGAATTTTATTTTTATTCTTCACTTGGTGCGAAATTGGGGATTTTTGGGAGAATAGGGTTTTATCGAGGCAAAAAATTATTGAGTGGGTGCAAGGTTGGAAGACTGGAATCCTAATTTAAATGTTTGACTGAGGAGAACGAGGTTGGTATTGTTGGAGCTTCTGGAGGTTGTTGTTGGAGGGTGTTTTTGTGCGACGCAGGTGGGTGCTGAACGAGAACTTGTTCGAAGACGATGTCGAAGGACCATTCTTGTTGTTCGTCGACCTGCAATGTATGGCGGAAGGAGAACCGTAATGTGTGTTCACCGATTTGCCACTATGGAGAGAGATGTGCGTTGAGAATTGCTAAAACTATGAAGAATCGTGGGAAGCAATTTTAGGGATGCTCGAAGTATAAGGTATGATTGATTTCAGCTATTTGTTATGTGGAATTGTTTCTGAGAATACGTTTGTGTGTTTACAGAGTGGTACTGAAGACGGTTGTTGCAACTACTTCAAATGGTGCGTTGATGTTTCGGAACACGAAATGGGGACTTGTTTGAAGTCTGCAGGAAATAAACACAGTTTGCTGAACAGTGAAGAAATGGATAATGATAGGAAAATTTTAGTCAAGTTACAGAACTGTGTCTTCATTGTTGAAAAATGGATGAAGGTGTTGATAATTTTGGTTTGGGTTTTATGTGTAATAAACACAATTTTAGTTTCAATGATGATGAGAATGGGATGATGTCTTGTACGTCTTTTGTACCTTTATTCCATTTTAATGAAAATGAGAGTTGTTTGATGTGTTTGAGTAAGAAATTGAATTCTGGTTATGGAATCTGATATCACTAAAGAGAGGTGTGTATCTTGGTTTTATATGGTATTGAATCTGATAGTTGTGATTGAGTAAGAATCTGATATGTTCACTTGGCTTTAGATAGCTTGCTTAACTTTACAAATTGAACTTTGAAAAATCACCAATATGCAATTGTCGTTTATCACGTTTTAGAAAGATAAGTTGTACATAAATCATTGTAATAAGTTGTACATAATCATAAGCTATTCATAAATGGTTAATATGAACTGACACAGAAATAGTCATTGCCATAAGCTGCACATAGTCAATAACAATTGTAGAATAAAATCATGGCACAAAAAGCAGTTTCCACTTGTTCAGAGGATACAATAAGCAGTGATAAAACAACACTGACATTGTCTAAAGATTAACAAAGTCTAAACATCACTAACACATGACTTATACAATTGTTCACATGCTGAACATTGTGTAAACATTACAATTAATCATATATCTCCTTGACCTACAACTTCATCCTGATTTGATGATGGCATCATTGGTTGAGTTGATGGGTTAGTTTCTTGTGTTTGGTGAGAGTTCACATCACGTGTTTGGGTTGATTTGGTGCAAGAAGTTCTATTGTGGCCCAGTTGCTTACAAATGCCACATCTTTTCTTTATACCACCCTTCCTCATTCTTTTGTCGTCCTTGACCAACTCCCATTGCTTCAACCTTTGCTTCTTCTTTGGTCTCCCAAGCAATATTCTTTTTGGTGGAGGGAGGACATCAACATATGGGGTAATCTCCCACATCTTGTAACCATTTATTGGATACACAATTGAAGAGTATATTTCTTCATATGTTGACTTCCTAAAGCAACATGGTATGAAGTCCTCTGCATCGAGATTTAGGAATTTCATAGCAGCCAATGAGTGACAACATGGTATGCCAATGATAGCCCACTTCCTGCATGTACACAATTTTTGATCTAAATTCACTACAAACTTATCACCAGCTTGGGACACATGGCGAACTTCAAAAAGCTTGTTTCCTGACCAACTGTAAAGTATAAAGAAGGAATTTGATAATGAATAAAAACTTCACATACTAACACAAATCATAAAGAAAAATGAATAAAGGTTACCACGGAATCCAATGTTTAGTTAATTGAGACTCCTTATTTAGCCTAGTCTTGATTTTAGGACAAATGTCCCCAGACAATGATTGTATTTTACTCCTGTTAGTTGCCCATATCTTCATCAAGTAAAGGCGGATCTCCTCCAACATGCTTATGATTGACTTAGACCTTGTATGCACCAAAACACTGTTGAAAGCCTCAGACATGTTGTTGACCAAAGTATCACATTGAGATGTGCTGCTAAATCTTGAACGTGACCAGTATCTACATTGGATAAGTATAATGAACATTTAAGTCTGCACTATAAGGTACCCAAGTGATACGCTGTCGTTGAAGCTATCAAATTAATACTACTTTTCAAGGCAACTTCAGTATTGCCAAGTAGTATCCAAGAAAGTAGATAGGGCTGAAGTAACCCTAAGTCGTCTCCCTACGAACACGGAATTTCTTTCGAATATCTGACTCTTATGAATGTTATGTAATGCTTAAAAGTAATGGTTGAAGAATGTTTAAAGAAAAAATAAGAAACTTAAAAACAGTTACGATGAAATAGGCTAATTCCACTGCTTTTCCAAGATAGATTCATCATCAGTTATTCACGGATAATTGTTTAATTGATTATTATTTAAGTTTCAAATTAATTAAAGTACATTCTTAATTAATTTGAGGGTGATCATGCATTTAACCAAAGTAAATTCTCAATCAAATGCAAAACCTTTCTAGATTATTCACAATAAATTCAACCAAAGTACATTCTCAATCAAATTCTATTGTGTTTAATCATGTCTATTCTTAAATCTCCTAACCAAATTAAAAGCTAATCAATCAAAGTAAATTCTCAATTGATTATAGTTGAAATTATTACTAATCAACCAAAGTACATTCTCAATTGATAGTAAAAACCATTTAATCATATGAAAGTTCCTAAATTAAATCAAAGTAAATTCTCAATTAAACCTAGAAACCCTAGAACTCATATAATCAATATGCACGTAGATTCAAACACATTATGATGCAAAAATCTTTACTTTTAACAAGATAGAGAGATGAAAGACATAGAGAGAACAACTTAAATCAATAATCAAAGTAAACAATTGCATTAACTGAACGTAACCTCAGAATCCGTCATGAAATTACAGTAGAATAGCCCTAGATGCTTAGCTCTCCATGAATGGAGTTGAATACAAGATGAAATAAGAGAGAGAAGTGGTCAACTAAGTGAAGTCCCCCCTGGGTCTCTTTATATAGGGCTTGATTGGGCTTGGACTCTGAATATTCAGTTGACAAAATTTTTTATCTTATATCTTCCAAATAACTAAAAGATTTAGATAATTATAACATTGTTTGGAAGATATTTTCTGTTGATATTCCCAAATTACATTAATTCAACAACTGAATTTTATCTTTTAACTTTTCTGACTTTCCAAAATTGCACAAATGCCCTGAAATTTCTTCTATCTACACTTTAACTCCTTCAGAATTTCTCCAAAATTGCACCAGAAGCCCCTGTTGACCAGCTTTGACCAGAGAGGTCACAACCAATGGGAGACTGACACGTGTCAGCCCCTTTCCCACCCAAAATTAGGGTTTCAGATTGGGGGAAAGGGTTTCTCTTCTCGTCTGCGGTGCTGCGAACAATGGAGGCGCGACTTCGCATTTTCGAATGGGTTTTGCTTGTTGCGATTGCTCTGTGCGTTTGGCTTACTTTGATTTTCAGGTGGAGACGCAAAGATGATGATGAGAACGAAGGCAGCGGAGGCGCGGTTTCTCAGTGGCTGCCATGGAGGAGTTGTGGTGAAGATGATGGATAGTGGCGAAGGTCGCGGTGGCTAGTGCGTGTTCGATGGTGAGGAGCAGCGGTTTCGCGGTTGATGGTGGGGAAGATGAAGATTATGGGAGCCTGATGAAGAACTCGCGATGAAGGAGGAGGGGTGCGCGACAGTTTCGCGGTTGTAGATCCGGTGATGGTCTGATGCGTAGAGGCTTCGACCTATGGTGGGTCTGCTTGCGGCGCATGGTTGCGGTAAGGTAGTGACCGGCGAAGGAGGACTCGCGTCGATGGTGGAGAGATTCACCCAGTAGTGGCCTCGCGAGGATGGTCTTCGCGATTCTGGGTGGCTCTACGACGGAGGATAGCAACGTGGTGGTTTGGATCTGCGGCGTGGTGGCGCGATGATAGTTGCCATGGGAGACGGTGACGATGCTGGGTTTGATGGCGGTACAGCATGTGGTTATTGGCTGTGGAAGAAGGTGGTTGATGGTGGCCACTGGCGGCGCAGTTCCTATGCGATGGCGGCTGATGGCGAGACTCTATGGTGGCCTGTAGTGGCACGGCGGCAAGGTGGTTGTCTGGTGACGGAGCGGCGCGGTGACACTAGGGTTTCAGTGGGTGGAAGATGATGCTCATGTGTTAGGGCTGAGGTGGCGTGTTCTGACTGGTTCACTAGTGAGTGCAAGGATCAGTGATGTGGCATCATCTGAGTGGTTCAATCTGTTAGTGGTGGACTGCCACGTGGCATGATCTGGTGAAGTTTGGCTTAGGAGGGGTATGGGTAGGGAAATTTAGGAGGTGTAGTAGAAAAGGCTTAGTGTTTAGGCTTGGTTAAGAGAAGAGGGGTGTATATAGGGAAATTGGGAGGTGCAAGGGTAAAAGTTGTCTGTTTGGCCCATCTGTACATTATTTTCCAAATAAAATCTGATTTTGGGCCATTTGGACCAATACAACTTATATTCTCAACTGCACAAATAAACGTAAGAATTTCCAAGAATAATTTATGCAACTAAAATCACCTTTTTAAGTCCCTTTTTATTTCCAAACCCAACAATTTCAATAATCACAAATTCACATTAAATCAATCATTTAAGCACATGAATCTCATCAAAAATTTCGATTTTAAAGCGTAAATGTGGGCATAAATCTTGAACGTGACCAATATCTACATTGGATAAGTATAATGAACATTTAAGTCTGCCCTATAAGGTACCCAAGTCAGATATCCATGTTCAAATATTAAAGAAAACAAGTATAAATACAAACCTGGGAGGAATTTTTAACAAGTATTTGAAAGCCTCATCATTGAGTTGTTTTATATTTCTCATTTCTGATTCCCATGTTTGTGGATGGGTTGCTAATGATGCCTTCCACATCAAACGCTTTAGTTGTTTTCGAGGGAATTTTTTTCTAAAATTTGCGTATAGGTGCCTAACACAGAAACGTTGATCAACTCCAGGAATGACTTCTTGTACAGCTTGCAGTAGTCCCTGTTTAATCTAAATAATGACAGTGTTGTCAGAAATATGATTTCAATATGAATGTTAATTAACATAATGGGGGAGAAGGTCATATGCATTACCTTTTGCTAGTCCGAGATCAATGTAAATGATGAACTGACTTCCTCCCCACCAAGATCTTCAACCAGAAGTTCAAGGAACCCAAGTATCCTTGTTCTCTACTTCAACCACGACATACGCAAGAGGTAACATTTGGTCATTTGCGTCTCTACCAACAACACTTAATAATTCACCACCATATTTTCCTTTCAAAAAAGCACCATCTAGCCCAATAATTGGTCTGCAGGACACAAAACTATCCTTGCAGGCCTTCAACAAGTATAAAACCTTTTAAAAATGGGTCCACTGCCAGTATCTTCAACTTTGACCTTCATTGTGGATCTGCATTACGAGCTAGGAGCTCATTCACATAATCATAAATCCTTTTAAATTGGTCTTTGAAAGACCCATCAACTTGGTCTGAAGCAATGGCCTTTGCCCTATAAGCCATGCATCTAGATACACCTACATTCCATTTTCTATTTATCTTTTCACGAATTTCTACTCCCTTTACACTGGGATTTTCTCTAATAGTTTTTTTCAACCTCTTACTGAGCCATTTTGTATTAAGTAATCTTACTTTGTGCTCTTTACTACAGCTATGGTTGTCAACAATAGTCCTTAATTGCCAAGTTTTAATGGCTTCCATATAAGTACAATATGTCATCTAGGGGCATTCTCCTTTACCACCCATACATTTGAGCCTAATTCTCTTCTTATCATTTTTAACATATTTAATATTTCTGCCATTTTGTACTGCATACGTTTTTATGGCATCCACAAAGTCTTGCTTGTCAGCAAAATAAGTACCCAGATCCCATTTATAATCTAGCAGTGTCTTATCCATAGAGAATGGTACAAACTTCCCATAACCCTCGTCTTCATCATCTTCACTATCACAGTCAACATGTACATCAACCAAACCTTTCATACAATCATTACCATCATCATCATCATTAACGTCCTCACCACTAGAACTCCAACTACAAACATCATCAGCATCATCATTAAAATCATCATTGACATCGTCATTAACATCCCCTTCACACTCAATTTCACCTTCAACAACATGATGACCCTCACATCTTTCTTCTGAAGGAACAACAGTTTCACTCATACCATCACATTGACCTCTCTCACCTTCATTGGCAGGCACCTCACATTGCCTTTCACCATCCTGTTGACATTCACCCCAGTATCCTGTTGACATTCAGCCTGAACAGTTTCTACTTCAACTGTATTCTGAGAAACATATTCTAACATATGTATCACCTCAGGTTCAGAAACTGTGTGAACAACAAAAAGATGCACCTCACCATTAAGCCTAGCTAAGGTAATCATGTGCATGGCTCCTATGTCATCCAATAAAGGCTCCAACCTATTCTCTAACATAGAACCACCACCTACGTAGTACCATAACTCCTTAAACCGATCATAACCTAGCCCTTTGACTACACTCACTACAAGGAAATAGCTCCACATGTTTGGGTCAAACGACAAAGTTGTACTCTCTCCCTCATAGTTAAGTTTCCCTTCTTTTATGAACTTTCCACCGTGGTGGATAACAACTTGGAAAATTTCCTCCATGATGTACAAAACAAACTTATAATTAACCTATAAAGTAATAAAAAAGGGACGACAACAACATTTAGTAAGAATATATGCAAACCACAACCCACTGAAAAAGACATTCCAACAACACTTTAATATTAGGGGACCACATTGCACTAAAAAATGAAACAGGATAGACCATGGAACATTGTGGGACAACCATAAAAGGACAACATCATCAAATAATTCAATGAAAAGCGTATTTACTAACCTGAACACGTGATTCACCTCAAACACTTTCGTCACTGCCTTCCACGTGATTCACTGCCAAGAGCTTCCTAATTTCATTGATTTTGCACCGATAAATCACTCCAAAATCTTCACACCAAGCCTACTTTCTCACCACGTTTACCAAATTTCGCACCCACTCAACAATTTTTTGCCTCGATAAAACCCTATTCTCCCAAAAATCCCCAATTTTGCACCAAGTGAAGAATAAAAATAAAATTCCCTTTCTTCTAATCAGTTCTCACTCAATTAAAACACTGGTTTTCATTTATTAATTGTATTTTATTTAAATGTTGCGTTTTCAATCATTTTATTTCAATAAAAATTAATTTCTAAATAAAACAAATCTAACTCAGTTTACCATAATCTGCCATGTTAGTAAAACCTCCTAATGTCACCCTGCCACACACAACATTTTTTAACACCGTCCACCCAAATTAACAACAAGCCTTAAATTGATCCAATTTTTCACATTCAATGACCTAATTGAGAGATTTTACAATACGAGGACCTAATTGAGAGATTTTACAATACGAGGACCTAATTGAGAAAACCCTGCAGAAATAGGGATGTTCTGAATTATTAAACCTTATAATTAAAAGTAGATAACGTGATATTGTTATATTTAAATTGTAGGTATTTTATCATCCATAATTAAGACATAGATGAAGTTAAATTAACTTTTTGGTGGTTAAAAATATACTTTTTTAACAAAATGTATATAGGAAGTGTGTTTAATATTCTTATAAAATTACATATAAAAACAGTTTTGAAATACACATTAAAACACTAAAGGTGATTTGAATAATGTTTTCTAAAAAACTTTTTGTAAGAGCTATATGATGAATTTTTCAAGGATTACTAAATAAAAATATTCTTTAGACAATGTCATAGAAAACTTATCAAAAGCTTTTAAAAGAAGGAAAACAACAAAACATAATTTTTATACTAGTTCACTTAATCTTGAGTTACTTCCAATTCTCCTTAAGAACTCTTAAAGGATTCCACAAATCTTTTCAAGGTTACACGAGTTTAACTCACTCCTGTTTACAAGTATTATTATCACGCTTAGTTGTCAAGTATTCTCCACCGCTCCTGACATCCCTAGATAATTGTCTAGTTGAGTATTCTTCACCACTCCTAGTATCCCTAGACAATTGTCTAATTGAGTATTCTTCACCACTTCTTCTCTTCGGTTGATCTTCTTTATATATGTTATCTTGTAAGATGATTGTTGGACACTGAATTGATTTCAAGAGAGCAGGTAGCCTTTAGGTGGAAAGTCAGACTTTAGTCTTTTTTGTAGAGGTATAATGCTTTATCAGAGTTTATATTGAAGAAAAACTTGTAGGAGTTGTTAGAGCAGAAGTCTTCAAAGAAACATTCCCAAAATGTTCTTCTTTTCTCTCATCGTCTTTATCCAACGTGTGTAGATGTTATGATCAATCCTTTGTGTATTCCTATTCTGTATAACAAGAACGAAATATACAAGCAAAGTAACACTTTATAGTACAACATTAAATGGGGTTAAATGTTTTGAACCTTTATAAATGTTAATTTATATTGCTTATTCAAAACACTTTGTCACACGTCTTGTTAACAATTACTGCATTGTTCAAGTATAATATTCAAGAATTGTTAGACCATGTATAACACATTGACATCAGACCATGTAAAGTGTTATACACTTATGAATGAAAAGTTGTTTTAGATGTAGAACATCAAACTCTAGTGTTTTTATGATTCTCGAGAATATTACGTTTCAATCAGAGAGCATGAGAACACATCTTATTGTTTTGCACATATCCCTTAGGGGTATTTTTGTAAAAAGTTTTTCTTTTAACACTTCATGGATAGAAATCCTTAATCATATTGTCACAACAGGTTCAAGTAGGCTTTTCTTATTGATCAGATGCTTCTTGTAAATAACATGTTAGACGATATAGAATTAAGGGAAATGAAGAGGGGTGGGCGAGGGAGGGGGAAAGAGGGGGGCGGGGGGGGGGGGGGGGGGGAGAATTGGATTTAAACCATTTTCGAAAATATTTTTCAAATCTTTAAAGAGTTCTTGAATCTTGAAATCAATAACCAAAGATTAAATGAATCAACTAAGTAAAGAAAGAAGAAAGACAGATCAAAAAACACAAAGATTTTCTAACAAGCCTACATCTAGTCTTCTCCCAACAACCTAAGTTGAGAGACAATCCACTATATCAAATTTGAGTTGAGAATACAACGAAACCCTCGTTTGTTAACCTTACCACCCTCAAATCAGATTACAACACAAATAGGAGAGGAAAGACTCACTCTCACCCAATACAAGAGGTGAAAACCATCAATCTCTAACTTGGCCTAACTCGCACAGGTGCTACACAATGTAGAATCAAAGATAAACTGATTAGAACACACTCCTGTAGTGTAGATGTATAAGTCCTAGTGAAGTACAATTGATCTTGAATGAATTCTTGATTGCTTGATCACCAATTAAGCGTGAAATCCTCCAAGAATAGTTCTTGAGAAACCATGTACTTAAAACTCAGAAAGAAAGTCTATTAGAAAAGTGATGTATTGTATCCTAAACCAAGAGGGGGAGGGTGAATTCAATTTTGTTTTAAAAATTGTTCTTTTCAAAAGCTTTGCAAAATCTTTGGTTTTCTTGAAATCAATAGAGGAAGTATGATAATAAAAGAGAAAAAATAGAGAAAGATTAACTCAAGCAATTTATAAAGTTACAAGAATATAGAGATATCCCCTCTCAATGTAATTCTCACCTCACTCAAAATCACTATAGTAACAAGATGTGAATACCTTCACAATCTTACCAAAAACATAAAACACTCTGATGAGTGCATATTTATGCCCACATTTATGCTTTAAAATTCAAAGTTTTGATGGGATAATTGTGCTTAAATGGTTGATTTTAAGTGAATTTGTGATGATTGGAATTGTTGGGTTTGGGAAATAAAGAGACGTAAAAAGTGAGTTTTAGCGCATAAATTATTCTTGGATGTTCTAATGTTTATTTGTGCAGCTGAGAATATAAGTTTTATTACACTCACAACTCTCTTTACACCTTGAGAGCAATCCCAACTCTCAATAAGAACAATCACAGTTCTCTCCCCCTGGCACAACAGCACAAGAACACAATACTCAGATTGCAAATGTTGAAACTGATCGTTCAGGTACACTCTAGTAGTGCAAAATGAATCAATACTGTTCAGCCTAGTTTCTTGATAGAATCTTGATTTATTAACCCAAATTTGATCCTTGATTCTTCAAGACTGTTCTTGGACGCTCCTGTAAGCAATTCCCAATCAAAATGCTAGTTATGAAATTGGTAGCTCAAAAGATTAGTTTGAAACAGAGCGCAAGAGAATTATTTATAGGATTTTTGAATCTTGACGCAATTTAATCGATTATGAAATTAATCTAATCTGTTAACCTTTTCCTTCTGCTTAAACGAATTTGCTTCTATTTAGATTTAACAGATTATACAACACATACAATCGATTAAACAATTCATACAAGCTAATAATAAATTCATATGACCGTTAAAAACAATTAAGGCTTTAAATGAAATTGATTTTGACAAGAGAAACATATTGAACCGATTATGAAACTTATGTAAACGGTTATGTTCAACACTTAAGCAAATATTTAAATCAATTTTCATTCCAAACAGATCAATGCACTTATCAAACATATATAACTTATGTAATCAATTACTACACAACTGTTTGCCCTTATTAAGCATACAATGATACATGGATAAATCTAACATATTATATACATTGCTTAACCAATTATTTCTACCAGAAATGAAACATTCAATATGTTTAACACATGAATCATTTACCAATAATGATTTCATACATCAAGCATAAACACAATAAAGATAAAGCAATTATTATGCCATTTATTGTGCAAGAAACCATAAAATCATTCTTTTGTTCATCATAAAAAACATAGATATATAGGGTAGGTATAGCTTCCCCTATCAACAATCTCCCCCTTTTTTTATGATGCACAACAAGAACCATGTTTTCTAGTTACTCTTCTCATTTGGGCATTAGCAAAAAATGGCAAAACAAGTAACATGGAATAAATATGTGCTCAAGAACATCAAAAATACTTACAGACCATGTAAAATATGATGCTTCCCCTATTATAAAGAGATGCAACACTATACCAGAATATGATTGATCATCAGAATGTGTATCAGAGCTCAATTCATCAATTTAAGAGAGTATACCAAATGTATATGACAGATATAGAGCATTTATATTGAATTCAAGTGAATATAATATATGATATAATGTGCAATTCCCAATACTCAAGATAATGTATGCAATGGTGATAAAGCACAAAGTATTATTGCAGTAATGACATTAACATATTAGCTATTATGCAGAAGAATATATATATAAAATGTGTTAGCTCATCTGGAACAGAGTTATCATTTCATAATGATGCATATATGAAGGATCTCAAAACGAATTTGAGCAATATGCAACATATGATATATGTTTTATGCCAAACATGTATATAAGACTAGTTAAAACTTGTTTAACAACTCAAAACAACAGTTATAAGTGTGTAAAACTATATTCGATGACCTAATCAATTACATTAACAATGTAACAGATCAAGAAAACTGTAGTTTGAATTCTTTAATAGATTATAAAACTGTTTAATCTGTTAAAATTCGCAGTAATGATCAAATTCATAATTTTTTATCTTTCAACCTGTTATGATTACATTGTAATCTGCAACCACAACTTTCTTAACAATGTAACATATTAGTATCACAATAAACATGATAAAATCAGCAGTTGTGTATCAAAGCATGATCAATGAATGATAATGAACAATTAATCAATTTCAGAATGATATTTCAAATTTCATCCATTCATGTCAAGATGGATATTACATCGTGAGTTATTTTCTTGACTACCGTCTATCAAAGTGAAAAACCTTGGTAATCCACCTCCTAGTGAGTTTTAAAAGCTTAGGTGGTGTTGAGAGTTACCTCCTAGTTTTGAGCAGAGTTATTATAAAGAGCATTTGGAACATCCACCATTGAGTGCTCCCAACCATCGTTGAGCGCCACAATTACAGAGAGCGTTTAGGGCAATCCTGAAGGCTGGCGTTGAGTAACAAAGCCCTAGTGTGGGAGGTACCTATGCTGATGTGTCAAAATAAGCTTATTTATTGAAGTTCTATCGAAGGAAACCAAGTCTTTGGTGGCTTGGAGGCACAATTATGCTATTTAGAGCTCATGGAGGCGTCTTGGGGCTTATGGGAACATCCTCTTCTTCCTCCTTGTGTCTCCTTTTTCTTTCATCTTCCATTTTGTAAGCTTGAAGCTCTTCATGGAAATAAAGAGTCAAACTCATCTTGTTAGGGGAATTTGTAGCCATTGAACTTTCGTGTACCTTGTAAATGTTTTGATTATATATATGTCTCTTCCATTAAATGCTAATTTCTTGTTTTCTTTACTTAATGCTTGCGTGAAATGGGGATATGGATAGCTTGATTTGTGGTTCCTTAGGTTTTTAGAAGAATCTAGTGAAATCTAAATTGAAACAAGAGATCCAATGGAACTTGTATCTAGGAATGAAACTTGAGCTATTAATTGTCTTAAACCCTAGATCTTAATGCGGGTTAGCTTATTAAGTGTCCGAGGGGTTGGTTCTTAGTGAAAAAACCTAGGTTTTTTCACCTAAGGGATTAAAGTTTGAGTGTTTTAGTGGGTTGACTTTAGTATTGATGGATAAGAGATTATTTTGTGTGTGCATGAGAGTGAAGCTCGTGAATTCTACCCTTAGCATGTCATTCCATACCATTTCTTACCTTTTCCCCTCTTCTAAGTGCCTTCAACTATCAAAGTCCACCTTTTATTTCTTTGTTAATTCATTTACTTGCACATAATCTTATATTCTTTAGTCTAGATAAGTTATTAATCGTACAATTCTTTAGTATTACATGAGTCTCTTGGGAAATGATACTTGGACTTACCATATTATATTACTTGAGCGATTCAATGCATTTGTTGATGACTGTTAACACACCTTCACATTGTTGTCGTGCTCTTAACAACTTTTACATTTCTGAACGAAGACTTTGCAGTCTTCTTCCATTGTCGGCTAATAGTACCCAACTCGCAATGTCCTTGCTTTAAGTGTTTGTCACCCGGTATGAAGACCGCAAACACCATTGTTCAACACATAGTGCACCTCTTCCTCCAATAAACACTTAAACAAGGGGTGGAAAACCCTCTTTCATATAGGTCATCTCCTATGAAGACAAACCAAGCGATCCTTTTGCCATGAGCCGACTTGACAACTTCACCTTCATCTTATTTCTTTATTAGGGCTCTAATCTTCTCCTTTGGATCCTTCCACTCGGCCACTGAGGGGGTCATGCACTTAATGCTTGGCTTGATCAAGATTTGCCTTTTTATTGTGGCCAGCTAGCCTTTCTCTTTCCCGTTTGCAAGCTTATACCACGTATCTGCCCGAGTATTCTCCGTGCGGCATAATGTTTATGTCCATAACTTCAAAGCTTAGCATCAACTCCATGGCCTTCTGAAAGTATTGAAGTAGTTGGTAATCTTTTATCTAAAATTCTTTATTTATTTACCCAACGATGAGTTTTGAATCCATTCAACATTCCACTCGTCATGTTCCTAAGTCTTTGGCCAAAGTTAGGCCAATGATCAAGGTCTCGTATTCGTCCTGGTTATTAGAAATTTTGAACTTGAACACTAATGAGTGTTTGATCGTTGTCTTGTTTGATCCTTTGAAAACCATTCCTGCTCGTCCACTCTTTTTATCACATGACCTATCGATGTATAGTTTCTACGTTCGATTAGGGATTTTGTCTTATACGTCGCAATAGTTTATAGTTACGTTTAACCGTTTGGACCATCTAATTCATAACAAACCCAATAGTCATATAGTATAAAAATAAGGATTATGTGGATGGTATGAAAAAAGAAAAGGTTTAAACCCTTTAGTTGTCCCTATTTATGTGAGGTTTTCCCATTTTGATCCCCTTCTTATTAGAATCTCCAATTTCGTCCTTATAAGTGGTAATTTGCATCAAATAAGCCCCTGTCGTTAAATTTAGTTAACGAAGTTAAGTTTTTGCACAGGTGGGAGGATTACGTGTTATTTTCTTTAAATGTGGCATGTTTAGAGTTTAAACGTGGCATGGATTAGGCCTTTATGCATGGAATTATGTAAAACGTAATAATATAAAATTAGGGAAATCTGAAATGGGATTTAGGGTTCAATCAAATTCAATTTGGGATTAGAAATCTGAGAGGAGAGTGCATCGGAAGCTTGGGTGAAGTCTTTAGTGGAAAGGATACAGACTTCATTAGGGCTTTGGAGCTTCGTGATAGGAGTTTGGACGTCAATCGCGAAGTTGTTGTAGGTGTGCGTGAAGTGGTGGAGTGGAATTTACTGGAAGGTTAGTATGTGTACTTTACATAGATATGAATTTAATATTCGGTTGTTTCTGTTGTTATCTAGGGATGCTTTTATGAATGTGGGGTTAGGGTTGTCTGAAAATGTGGTGTTTGCATATTGCGGTTGTGGTCCCCGATGTCCCCCATCGTTAAATTTGTTTGTTCTGTCATTATCACTTTAATAAGCGGTGTTTTTTGTCGTTTTAGGCTTATTTGTAGGTGTAGAATATTGTTGATTGTGTTGTGTGTGATGGATGACATAGAGGTTGTTATTCACCATGGGAGGAAGTTCGTGAATGACGGGTGCTTGAAGTATGAAGGGGAAAGTGAGACAATGTATTTTGACCCTGACTTATGGAGTTATTTTGTTGTAGTGAGTGTAGTGAAAAGTCTTGGGTACGATGGGTTTAAGGAAATGTGGTTTTCTGTTGGATGTGGTCCTGTATTAGATGATAGGCTAGAAGCATTGTGTGATGACGTAGGTGCCATGCATATGGTCATTTAGCTCACTTAAATGGACAAGTTCATTTATATGTTGTGCACACTATCTCTCAACCTGATGTGATTCACATGATTGAATACAACGTTGATGAAGGAGGTGACGAAGTTGCACCTCAGGTGAATGAGGGTGCACAATTTGTTGAGGGTATAGATGATGGTTTGAGGAAACAATTAGATGAGGGGGTAGGTGCTGATGGTGAGAGGATAAAAGTTTTTGTTGGTCAGGCTGAGATGACACAAGCAGCTGAAGATGAGGGTGAGAGGATAGAGGTTGATGAAGGAGATGTTGAGAGGACAGAAGCAGATGTAGTGCAGGAAGAGAGGATAGAGGTTGAGGAAGCTAATGTTGAGGCTGAGAGGACAGAAGCAGATGAAGTTGAAGTTGAGGGTGAGAGGATAGAGGTTGAGGAAGTTGATGGTGAGAGGAAAACAGTAGATGAAGTGCAGGAAGAGAGGATAGAGGTTGAGGAGGCTGATGTTGAGGCTGAGAGGACAGAAGCAGATGAAGTTGAAGTTGAGGGTTATAAACAATGGTTTAATGTTACAATATGTAATAGCCTAAAGTATCCTACATATTGGTACTTGTATGAACAATGAATGACTACTTTTATGTATTAATATACAAATGTTGAGTTCTAACATTGGCAGTTTCTTTATTGCAAGTAAATTTAAATTTTATTATTTATCATATCATTGTGCCTTACTTGAATTCCTCTTTCAGTTGTTTATTCAGGTCCCAAGAATACAGTATTACTTTACTCCTGTATTTCGTATGTTTGTAGTTATGTGTTGTCAAGTGTTGATGCAACCTTTATTGAGAACTGTTTTACAGCTTCTATGCACATGTTATGTTATACATAGGGCAACTGCTGACAACAAAATGAAACCAAAACAGAGACAACAATTGAACTGATTTTTTCCAAATTATCATTTCATTAAAGATCTGAAACTGATACATCTTCTTAGTAGAAAACAAAAATACATTGCAACCTCTACATTAAACAAAACTACATTAACATAGAACACTAACAACTACATTAACATCAAGCCTACAACTAATACCAAAATAGACCTAAATTATCAAGCTCTTCCCATCAACATTGCAATTATAATGATGTTCATCACACATAGAACACTAACAACCCCAACCAAAAATTTCATCCAGCTTTGAAGACCCATCATAGCTTTCTGCACACCAACTATCTTCTTATCACTTTCATTTTCAAAACTCTTCACCAACCTGTCATCATTTGCTTCCAGCACCTCACAACTAACACTTTCTTCAATTCCCCAATCAGTGCACGACTTGAAGTAGTTGCATCCAGCATTTTCACTCCCAACCTTATACCTAGGGCAACCCCATAATTGTTTGTTACGATTCTTAGTGGTTTTCGCAGTCCTCAACATAGACTTCTCTCCGCAATGGCAGATCAACGAACCATCATTCCTGTTCGACCCTCCATCTCCACGAGAGCTCACAGACCGCAAATGCTTTCTTCCACACTCATTGCAAGTGGAAGAGGAACACGAATGACCCATCGACATTGTTGCGTCTTCTGCTTTCACACTTCCCTGTTTCGAAACTTCACATGCTTGCCAATCTTCAAAAAAAAGAACCCAAATGACTTCGCGCAAGGTAAAGAACCCTAAATCCTATATATTTAAGAAATCAGATTATTTCAATTTAAGAACTTCCCAAATGCCACGTTTAAACTCTAAACATGCCACGTTTAAAGAAAATAACACGTAATCCTCCCACCACCTGTGCAAAAACTTAACCTGTTAACTAAATTTAACGGCAGGGGCTTATTTGATGCAAATTACCACTTATAAGGACGAAATTGGAGATTCTAATAAGAAAGGGATCAAAATGGGAAACCTCACATAAATAGGAACAACTAACAGGTTTAAACCAAAAAGCCTAAAGGGTTTAAACCAAAAAGAAATGAAGTTGTTCGAAACTGCAGTATAAAGAAAAGGTAAAACAACATGAGATTTGTTTTTTATTTTCTTTTATTTTCAAGAAAATATATATTTTTTGCAATCTAAATTTGAATTGAACATAAATCTTCAAGACGAATAAATTTTTACAAATTACTTTGTTATTTAATATTTTTCAAATAAAAACATATAATATTGAACTAATATAAATATAGTATTTTAAATGTACATATATAATTAAAATTTGAAACTAATAGTAACTTTCTTATAAATTAATTCGAGATTTAATGTTCAATGTTCGAGCTTAAGATGAATAAATTATTATAATAATCAAAATAATATATAAATAATATTATAAAAAGTAATATCATAATTTTAAGATGTTAAAATTTAAAAATTTTAAATCTATATTAGTAAGTCTTTAACTTTTAAAGAAAATATGAAAAATATAAGAAATTATGTTATCATATTTAAATTCAATTTTAGTAACATGTATCAATATTTATTATTAACAATAAATTTATTTGAACAGTTATTATTCAAGTTTGTTTACGATTTTCATAATATTTGATTTGTGAATAGTCAGATTTATTTGAATATATATATATATATATATATATATATATATATATATATATATATATATATATATATATATATATAATCTTTGATAAATAAATTATTTGTTATTTTTTTTATAAAAAGTTGTTGAAATTTAATCTTAAAATAAAGTTAGTTTTTTATAAGTAAAACAAACACACACATCTCAGATTACTTAACCAAAGTGGAGGCGGTGTTGAAGTGAGAGTGTCTTACGTTGGTAACTAAAGTGAGAAGTTTTATTGGTTTGACAAGTAATTATCGGATGTTTGTCGAGGAATTCTTCAACATAGTGGGTCATTTGACTCAGTTGACTCATAAAGATCAATCATTTGTGTAGACAGATTAGTGCGAGACTAGTTTTGAAGAGATGAAGAAGAGGTTGACAACTACGCCACAGTTGATCATCCTAGACACATATAAGGCTTTTGAAGTGTACTACGATGCTTCTTATCAAGGTTTAGGTTGTGTGTTGATGCAGAATCGAAGATCGACGGCGTATGCGTCTCGTAAGCTAAAAGTACACGAGAGAAACTATTTGACGCATGATATAGAGTTGGCATCGCTGGAGACATTACCTTTATGGAGCGAGATTTCAGGTTTTAAGTGACCACAAAAGTATGAAATACCTATTTGATCAAAAAGAGCTAAACATGTGCGTCAGCGAAGGTAGATGGAGTATCTAAAAGACTATGACTTTAAGCTACAATACCATCCAAGAAAAGCAAATTTTGTGGCAGATGCTTTGAGCAGAAAACAGGAGTAGATGACTAGGTTGATGATCAAGGAGTTAGAGCTGATAGAAAAGTTGTGAGATATGAACCTTGGGGTACAGTTAGGGAAGGTCATATCTGGTGTAGTCATTTGATAATCGCGAGTGACTTCTTAGAGCAAGTGGATAGAACAAGAAACCAATATTCCACTATAGCGTATTGTGAAGTTGATAGGTGTCGCAACCGGAATCGCGACGGGACGACGATCTAAAAAGAAACGGGTTTTAAAAAGAGATTTGGAGTCGCCACCATAGTTTATTATGGAAAACTATGGAAAAACCTCAAAACGATAAAGCACGGTCCACGAAAACCAAAGATTGGGTTCGGGAGTCGGTTACGCGTGGGGAAGGTGTTAGCACCCCACAACGCCTGTCCTAAGGCAGTACCTTTAACTAAATGCACGAATATGATGTGGTTTTTCAAAATGTTTAATTATCCCCTAAAATAAAATTCTAAATAAACAAAACATATTTTTTAGTTTTTTGGGCCCGACAAGGATTGACCTTGCTCCTACGTATTCTCATTCAAAATGAGAAATCAGGGTTACGTAGTTCTAGCTTGAAAGACTGTTTGTTGTTTGGAAAAGCAGATGTTTTTAATTTTTGGAGATTTTATATTTTTAATATTTTCGAGAAAAAGAAGGTAACGAGTACTAGGCCGACGCGAACGGTCGCACGAGTACTCATACCTTTAAAATGATATTTAAATATTTTTAATTATTTTTTAAAAGAGAGATAACGATATTAAGCACTAGGACGATGCGAACGATCACACGAGCACTCATACCGTTATCTGCTTATTTAGGAAGACTTGAGAGTATTGAGTGCTAGGCTGATGCGGACGATCGCACGAGCACTCATACCCTCGTTTAATATTACGTAAATAAGAGAGAAAAGTATTGAACACTAGGACGATGCGAACGATCACACGAGTGTTCAACCTTTAAACGTATTTTTGAAATTTTATTTAAGAAAAGAAGAAAAAGGTTTTTAGCACAAGGACGACGCGAGCGGTCACACGTGCGCTTAAACCTTTAAATATTTTTGTAATAATTTTTATAAGAAGAAGAAGAGGTTTTTAGCACAAGGACGACGCGAGCGGTCACACGTGCGCTTAAACCTTTAAATATTTTTGTAATAATTTTTATAAGAAAGAAGAAGAGGTTTTTAACGCAAGGACGACGCGAGCGGTCACACGTGTGCTTAAACCTTTAAAATACATATTTTTTGTAATTTTTTATAAGAAAGAAGAAGAGGTTTTTAGCACAAGGACGATGCGCGCGATCACACGTGTGCTTAACCTTTAAAACATATTTTTTGTAATTTTTATTTAAGAAAGAAGAAAAGGTTTTTTTTAGCACAAGGACGACGCGAGCGGTCACACGTGTGCTTAACCTTCAGAACGTATTTTTTGTTATTATTATTATTTATTATTATTTTTTATTATCGTCTTTTTCGTGTTTAAAGTGCATCAAATAAACCAAAATAAAAAATAAAAGACAAGATCTAGGAGTGGGGTTATCATATAAAGGGGTTACATACAGTAAAAACTAGTAACCAAACAAATACTAATAAAAATAAAGAAACAAAAGCATAAAAATGAAGCAAGAGAAACAGCCCAACAAGAATAGGGGTGTAGAGATTAAAAACCAGAGGTGCGACGTAAAGTTGAGGCTCTTTAGTTTGGGCCAAAACCTTTTTCTCCAACTTTGTATCTGTCAGGGGTGTAAGGGTGAAACTGGAGGTGCATCCCGAAATAGTGTGCACAGGCCCAATTCTTCTTTTATTTTTGTTTGCAGAAACAGAATGGGCTGAAGCCCAAAACGGAACAGGGGTGCGAGTGGGCAGTGGGGGTGCGCTACGTAATTCTTGGCCTAGGCCCAAAGCTTCTTTACTCAGAAACTCATCAGGGTTCTTCTTCCTTCCTCTCATTTTATCACTTGCACTCAACATCCAAGATCAAAGTCTCTCCCTCACATACTCGCTCCACCACTCAAGCACCCACTTCATCCCATAGCCTCGGCGGCGACACCGAACACCACCGGATCCACTGCCGGCCGCGGCGTCACCACCTTATCTTCCTCTTCTCCGTTCGAAAACGGCAACCCAAGGAGGGGTTTGCTTCTTCTACACGTGCACCGTCACCTCCGCCAAGACCGGCCGCCAGCCAGAACGCATGCCGCCAGAGCCGTCGTCTGAGCTAACGCATCAGGCCACTCCTCTTTCTCCTTCCGCGTGGCGACTCACAACCCAAGCTCAACACCGATGACATTGGTGCCCCTGGTCATCACCCATGGCCACCACCGGGCTCGCAATTGGAAACAGCACCAACACCAGGAACCGCCATTGACAATGCCGCTGACTCTATTGCTTCGTTTCCCCTCTCAATCTTGGTTTTCTTATTGGCTGTTATTCACTGGTTCAACTTTGATTTTGTATAAAATTAGTTGGTGGATCGGTGGATGGTGTAAAGGTGGTGATGGTATATTTTGTTGGGTTTTGTTTCTTATTCTTAAAACTGTGTGTGTTTATGGTTTTTATGATTCAATTTTGTTATGATTGGAGTTGAAGGCTTAGTTTCAATATCTGCTTGACAAAATATTGTTTATGATCGGTGCATTGTTAATGAGTTGGTCTCGTGGGATTCTTGGTGGTCGGTGGGTGGATATGGGCTGTGGGCATTGACAAAGAATGAAGGAATTTCCTGATTCTCTTGGGGCTTAGGCGAAGGAGAGTTGCAGTAGGGGATGGATGGTGATTTAAGATTTTGTGATGGAGAATGGGTTCACACAACAATGACGACCATACTTAACATAGCGAGTAATATTCAGAATGAGAAACAGAGAGCTGAGATATCAAATGCCAACAAACAACTCACTGAAAAACATGATGACAGATGTGTAAGGTTGTTTACCTCTTGAAGCTTGGTTCGTTCTTTGTTAACCCGTGCCTCAGATGGGTTCTCGACCTTCCTTTGACTGGCTTCCTCCTCTTCTTCCTCGTGTGAAATGGTATCTTCCTCCTCAGCAGTGGACAATGCTTCAAGATGAACAAGCCTCCCCCAGTTCTTGCTTTTTTTTCGTCTCCGGAAAATAACAGCCCCCCTCTCTGCTCCCTCTCTGCATTTTTTTTTAATTTTCCATTCTCTGTATGCCAAATTCTTGTACTGATTTCGTACGCTCCCAACGCCTCTTTGCCAATCCGTATCCTCCAAAACGTTTATGCCCTCACCAGCCACTCGCAGAAAACCGTTTTCTGCTCTCCCCCTCCAGCACACATACGTACACTGCCCAGCCAACACCTTCCTCTTTTTCCCTTTTTTTTATTTTTTACTAAAAGACAAAATGCCTTTTTTTCTTTTATTTGTTTTTCTTTCTAGTTATATTGTATTAGAACAAAATAAAATATAAAGGGATAAAACTAGAAAAACAAAAATAAAATAAAATAAAATAATAATAATAATAATAAAAATAAAAAGAGAAGAAAAGAAAAAGAATAAGTAAAGTGAGAAATAAAAATAAAAATAAAGATAAAAATAATATAATATATAAATAAGAATAGAATAAAACATAAAATAAAAAAAGTCATAAAATAAATAAATCAATAAAAATAAAAATAAAAAAAAGGATAAAAAACAAAAATAAAGTAAAATAGTAAAAATAAAAAATAAAAATAAGGAAAATAGAAATAAGGCAGAATAAAAAGAGAGTCGTTATTTAGTCAATCCGGACGAAATTGGGTGTTGACAATAGGAAATGATCAAGTCAAGGATTTTACATTGTGCAATGATGGTATTCTTTGATTTCGAGGAAGATTGTGTGTATCGATCAAAGCAGAGATGCGAAAGTTGATATTGAAGGAAGGAAATAAGAGTGGTCTCAATATACATCTGGGATGACTAAGATGGTGATAATGCTAATTCTTACCATTATCTAAGCATCATTTTAGTAGCAAAATCAACTCTTCTTTAGCTTATTACTTGCTTAAATCCTCTCTTTTATTTAGTTTTAGCATTTATCTATATTTTGAGCTACATTACGTAAATAATACTGTAATCCCTTGTTTTTTGATCTATTTCGATGTTAGGAAGATCCTCCATTACATTGAAGAGCCTCGGTGATCCAGGAAGTCATTGATTTAAAAGTCATTTTCGCTTAAGCCAGAATAATTTAGCTTAAGCGAGAATGACTATCTTCTCCAAGAAGTTTATTCTCGCTTAAGCGAGAATAATTTAGCTTAAGCGAGAATTCGGGCAGTATATATACTCACGAGGGAGAAAGAAAAAGGGTCTTTGGTTCTTTGGAGGCGCGATTTCACGTCTGGAGCTCATGGAGGGCGCGAGGAGCTTGTGCGAACATCTCCTCCTCTTCCTTTGGGTCTCCTTCTTCTTCCATCTTCCATGTTTGTAAGCTTTAGAGTTCTCCATGGAAATGGAGAACCAGATTCATCTTGTTAGGGTTAGATGTAGCCTATGAACTCTTGTGTAATGAATGATTGTTTCGTATTTATAAATGCCTTTTCTATCTATTACTAGTATTCTTGTTTCCGATCTTAAAGCTTGCATGTAATGGGGACGTTCATGACTTGATTTTGGGATTTCATTGAGCCAGGGATGGGATATGAAATCTTAAACTGAAACAAGAGTCCTTGTGGGTCATTGAGCGAGGGATGGGATATGATTCACATGTTGTCTTAGATCCTAGTTCTTAATGCGGGTTTGCTTGTTAGATTGTCCAAGGGATTGGAGTTTGATAAGGAAAACCTAGGCTCTTTCACCTAAGGGATTAGGGCTAGAGTGTTTTAGTGGATTGACTTTAGTAAGTTGATAGAGAGGAAATGAAATTGGTTATACACAAGAGTGCATTGGTGAAAACTAACCTTAACAATGTCATTTCATACCATTTCTAGTCTTTTCCATTTCCAAGTGCCTTCAATACCAAAGTCCAACCTTGTAATTACTTGTGAATTTATCTTTTTGGACATATTCTTAAATGATGAGTTGTTCTTGAGTCTAGATGAGTTGTTAATCGCACAATTTTCTAGTATTACGAGTCTCTTGGGAAAACGATACCTGGTCTTACCACGGTTTATTACTTGAACGATTTGGTGCACTTGCCAAAGAGATTAACAGATGTATAGGGACTTAAAAGAATCCTTTTGGGTGGAGTGGAATGAAGAAAGATATGGTGGAGTTGTAACTTCTTGTTTGGTATGTCAGAAGGAGAAGATAGAACATCAAAGGCCGGGTAGAATGTTGTAGTAGTTGGATATTCTCAAATGAAAGTGGGACAGCATCTCGACGGACTTCATTACTCACTGACCGAGATCATCGAGGGGTCACAATTCCATTTGGGTGATAATTGATCGATTAACGAAGAGTGTTCACTTTTTGTCAATCAATTAGAAGATGTCAATGGAGAAGTTAACAAAGTTGTACGTTAGAGAAATTGTAAGATTTCATGGTGTACCTGATAGTATTGTGTTGGATCAGGATCCAAGGTTTACCTTGAGGTTTTGGCAGAAGTTGTAGGAGGCGTTAGGTTCAAGGTTGAGAATGAGTTCAACGTATCACCCTCAAACAAATGGGCAGACTGAGAGGACTATTCAGTCTATTAGAAAAGAAATGTCTTGTTTCTCAACACCAAGAGGGGGAGTGAATTGGTGATTATTAAAAACAAATGTTTTTTAAATCTTTTCACAAACTTTGAATGATGTTTAATCTTTCTTATAATCTAAGCAATAAGCGCATGCAAATTTAAAGTAAAAGAGATAAAGAAAAAAGAACAAAAACCTGGATTTCCAAAAGAGAAAGATGGAAGAATAGAAAACTAAAACCTGGATTTGACCATTGCCTCGCAGAGGGCCACACTCACAGAACAGAAATTTAAAACCGACCATTGCCATGCAGAGGGCCGATAACAGAAAACTAAAACCTGGATTTGACCATTGCCTCGCAGAGGGCCAAACTCACAGACCAGAAATTTAAATCCGACCATTGCCATGCAGAGGGCCGATAACAGAAAACTAAAACCTGGATTTGACCATTGCCTCGCAGAGGGCCAAACTCACAGAACAGAAATTTAAATCCGACCATTGCCATGCAGAGGGCTGATAACAGAAAACTAAAACCTGGATTTGACCATTGCCTCGCAGAGGGCCAAACTCACAGAACAGAAATTTAAATCCGACCATTGCCATGCAGAGGGTCGATAACAGAAAACTAAAACCTGGATTTGACCATTGCCTCGCAGAGGGCCAAACTCACAGAACAGAAATTTAAATCCGACCATTGCCATGCAGAGGGTCGATAACAGAAAACTAAAACCTGGATTTGACCATTGCCTCGCAGAGGGCCAAACTCACAAAACAGAAATTTAAATTCGACCATTGCCATGCAGAGGGTCGATAACAGAAAACTAAAACCTGGATTTGACCATTGCCTCGCAGAGGGCCAAACTCACAGAACAGAAATTTAAATTCGACCATTGCCATGCAGAGGGCCGAAATGCAAAAGAAAACTAAAGGTGCTAGATAAAACTGGGCTTGAAACGCTGAACCAAAACCGTGCTTGAGGGGAACGAGGTGTACAAACCTCGTGGAGGGTGTACAAACCCTGAACAAATGATGTGAGGTGTGCTAACCTCGTGGATGAATGCTATGAGGTGTACTAACCTCGTGGAGGGTGGCGTAACCCTATGGATGAATGAATGAGGTGTGCAAACCTCGTGGAGGGTGTCGTAACCCTGTGGGTGAAGTGAATGAGATGTGCAAACCTCGTGGAGGGTGTCGTAACCCTATGGGTGAAGTGAATGAGATGTGCAAACCTCGTGGAGGGTGTACCAACCCTATGGAAGTGAATGAGGTGTAATAACCTCATGGAGGGTGTACCAACCCTGTGGATGAAGTTGATGAGCTGTAGCAACCTCGTGGAGGGTGTACCAACCCTATGGAAGTGAATGAGGTGTAATAACCTCGTGGAGGGTGTACCAACCCTGTGGATGAATGAATGAGGTGTAGCAACCTCGTGGAGGGTGTACCAACCCTATGGAAGTGAATGAGGTGTAATAACCTCGTGGAGGATGTACCAACCCTATGGATGAATGATATGATCATTGGGTTCGACCATTGTCTTACAGAGGGCCGAAATGCAAAAAGGAAAACTTGAGGTTAGGGTGCCAGGCGAAACTGGGCTTGGGGGGCCAGTATGGGAACTGGGCTTTAGGACTTGGAAATTCTTGAGACTTGTAGTTTTGTGAAATGGGTTTTGTTTTGTAATTTTTGACAAAATTTTGATTTTTGAAAAGGCACAGTGACCATTTCCAAAGAGAAGGTCCTAATATGAGGATAGGAGAAACAAAGTGTAAAGACCATGGTAGAATGTTGAAACACTAACTTAAAGGCGGTGAATAGAGTGTAAAGATGTGGGTGTCAAAACCCCAAAATGAGAGAAAAAACATGATCAACATGAAACAACATGATTTGAAAGAGAAAACCATAATGTTATTCTTTTTGTATTTTTGAAGGAGGATTCGACAACCATTCATATCGATGAAGAGGGTTTCGATCTGAAAGATTTTTTTTTTTTATATTTATTTTTTTTTGATGGATGAATGCACACATGTGGAAAACATTTGCTTCGTTTTGTGTTCCGCTTGTTTTTTCTGCTTGAGTCAGTCATCTTTCTTGCAATCATCATACTTATTCTTATTTTCAGTATTTTGTGAAAGAGAGGAATGTCATACATCTTGAGGTCTAATGTCCAATATGATTATATGTTTGACTTTCTCTTTCTCGCCATCAATGCACACATGCTTGAATTCGTAGACAAGTGGAAAATGTGAGATGTTTAGAAAGGTTTGGAGAAGACTGGGAGAGTCATGCGGGCACGTCATTCCTTCTATAATCCTCAAAGGAGATGAGTGCCAAAGCGAAACACGAGGCACCTAAAAAGTTGCCCCGGTTTGGTGTAATGAGTATGATGATGAATCCATGATAATTTGGGTGAAAAATTCAAGTAAGATCCGCAAAGCTTCCCCAGTCTTGAGATTATGGGTTGATGAATTTCAAGGAAAGAGAAAAAAAAACGCGTGGTGAGGTCCACCAAGCTGCCCCAGTTTTTGGGGTATGGATTCTGTTTGGAAGAGGTAGTGGGCATGAAAAAGGATCAGTTAAAAGGATGACCCCAATTGGTCTGATTTTCTTTTGCATGCTTTTGCCTAGTTGGCGAAGAGATCCCTTCTTCCTGAGACATTACTTTTTCTTTTTTTTTTCATTCATTTTCAAATTTTGTGTTTTTTTTTCTTTTTTTTTTTGTTTGTTTTCTTTTTGGACACATTGCAAGTCATTTCGTCTTATCGCAAAATTAAGCTTTATGAAAATTTGAGCAAACATTATTCAATCTGTGTGGACTTTATTAGGCTTGTAATGTGGCTAGGGCTAGAAGGTATCGAAAGAAAAGGCTAAAGGCCCAAATGAATGCTTGTCGGTTATTTTTTGAAACAAGGGTTATCATCTAGGCATCGCATCAACTATTTGACTTTTTGAGCACTTTGCTTTTCTTTTTTCTTGAACTTCGTTTTTTCATTCTTTCGTTTATCATCACTTTGTGATTTTTTCTTTTTTATTGTTGTTTGTTTTTTTTTTGTTTACCCTTTGGAAGGATTCTCTTTCTTTGATTACTGAGTGCTCTTTATTTGTACACTGAGTTGACTCCCTACTGATGATAACCTTTGCCTGGGAATAATTTTGAAAAAGAAATTATTTTTGGCTCAAACGGGGTAACAATGGTTATAGTTTTTGCTTTTTGGTAAAGAAAAGATGGCCACACATCATTTCAAATTCTGATTGCTTTCTTTTCAAAAGATTAATTCTACGACTAGATGACCTCAACATGAGTCATTTTTCCTTTTCCTTTCTCCTAGACCGCCCTTTCGGGTTTTCAATCTAGTGGACTTATTCTCTTTTTGAAAGTTCCTCTGTTTGTCTCAATGGATTCAGGGATCACCCAACTAGCGCAAGCAAGGAAAATTTTGGCCAGGCCAATCTGCCCCAGTGTAAAGGCTTACATCATTACTAAGGGCAGTGACAGTGTTTGTTGGGGAACATCCTTTATTTTGGAACAGTGAAGGGTGAAGGTTTTCAAGCAAAATGCGCACAAACGTCTCGGGAGAAAGCGTCAAATTGTTATTTTTTGATTAAACACTTGACCTTAGAAAAACTTGACATCCCAATTTTCCTTTTGATTATTCATCATTTTTTCTTTTGCTCTTTTCTATTTTCGAAAAACAAAAGTTTGACAATTTGCAAGAAAGATAAGTGACTCAAGATTGACTTCATTTCATTTTTTTTTCCTTTTTTTCACGATACCCTTTCAGGACTCGATTTCCAGCACTACTTGGAGAAACCCTGTAGTGAATGCTCGCATCCAAAGTCATGGATGAAGACGTGATACCGATGAGCATACTTCCCAGTAGCAAGACACTCCACAACATCAAATTCACTTGTACAATGACTTATGATTTCTTGTGTGATCTTAAAGCCCACTTCATTTCTTCATGGCATTTGTGGAGGCATTCTCAAGCCTTGCCTCAATGTTGGATTGACTTTCTTCACAATTTAATCATCTTGAATGAATCAAAGTTTGCCTTTGCGCTTGAACCACCAGCATTTTTGGTGGAATGACCGATAGCCACTCCATGGTAATCACCTTTTGTGTATGATGTATCATGAGTCTTGAGGTATTGAGGCTTTAAAGGCTTCATGTAACAAGTAGAGGCCACGCCTTTTTATGCAGAAGACATGGAAGAAATGTTGCATAAGTCATATGGATAGGAGTGAAACTCATAGGCCTTTTCTCTTGATCAAACATTTTTCTACCTGACAGCTTGGTAGGAAGTTGAGTTTGGGTCTAGTCTCCAATCTTCCTCAAAACGGTTTCAAAGGGTAGGCCAACGGTATTTGAGCGGTGGGATGTGATTGAGCTCTTTCTTCTCTCCTTATCCCAAGCTTAGACCAGACTTGTTCACATTTACTGCCATGGTAGGACCTTGAGCGATTTCTTCAGTCTTCACACAAATTTTAATTATTTATTTGATTATCACCAAGTTTGTAAAGCTTATGGAAACACTGCTCACCACGGTCTCACAGAAGGGTGATTACAGAGTATTGAGGAATATGGGAACCATTTCCTTGTCACTCTGATGAAACTTCATTTGAGCAACAACCTCTTTCCACCTTTGGCATATTCTTTGAACAATTTAGACTCCTTCATTAAGGTCTGCAGTTGTAATCAATCAAGTGCCTCATCCCTGATATATTTGTACTGCCTCAAGAAAGCATCCACCAAATCCTCCCAAGACCGGATGCACGACTGTTCAAGGTGAGTGCCCCAGTTTGGTGTCATGCCAGCCAATCTACCTTAGAAGAAATGAATTAGCAACTTCACATGCGTGAACAATTTTTTTCCATACATCATGAGATGGCTCTGAAGACAAGTGATCCCTCCAGGTAATTTAAACTTTGGGAGGTATCACCACCTCTGAGACTAAGTATAGCCTTGCAACATTTTCAAAGTTAAGGCTTCCTCCAACTTCTATGACCCTTGCTCTTTTCCAGCATTTCCAATTTACATTTGTCAACCTCAACATCCATTGGCGTAACGACATGAGGAGAAGATTTCAACTCGGGTTGCTTTGTCATTGTCTTGCTCACTACATTGGGCTGAATCATTTTTGCAGGGACCATGAAAGTGGTTGCCCTAAGCTTATTTCTTCCTTGAACTGTGTTATATTCTGCCTTTTGAGTGTGAACATGCCTCAATTCCACTCCCAATGGTGAAGTGTAATGTAGGGGAAGACCATAAGGAGGGAAAGTTTGTGCCTCTGGAACTCTCTATTATAGTCGTGGTACGCACGAATCTCCAGGGCTTTGTAAGGCATTCAGGGCCTCTAGGATTTGGCTCATTTGTCTCTTCAATTGTTGGATATCGACTTTCATCCCTTCTTGAAATTATCCTTGGTTCTCCAAGATTTATTAACTGGTTCGAGTCCTTTAGGGTATCTTGGATGTTAAGTTATATATTTTTTTTTAAATGAAACAATTTAAGAAAATGAAAAGAAAAAGAAGAGACAATGTAGTTCAAATACACTAGTCAGAAATTATGAAGCTGTGAAAACATCGCTCTGGTAGTTTGGAAATTAACATGAAACAAAGTCAATAGGGTAGTTCATCATTCAGAAGTTCCCAAGACGTAAGACGTAGGAAGTACTGGTCAACCATCTCAGGCTTTAGCCATAACATTCTTCATTTCTCTGATCAGTTTCTTGCAGCAATTGAGGAATGTTTCAATCCCCTTAGGCGGGTTGATGATTGACATTACAGACTCAGCATCGGCTGAGAACTTAGGGACGTTTTCAATGGCTTCATCGGCAAGGGAAGCTAGCTGTGAGAGACTTCACTTCCAATTCTTTGTAACTTGTCCTTGTTCAATGACATACTCTTTCATCTGAATCATTATTTATGGATGTCTCCTTTTTAGCTTGATGCTAAGATTCTTTTTCTAATTTCTCAACTGTTATTTTCATCTCTGCTCAGCATTATGAAGTTGCTTTTCATAGCTTGTGTAAGGAGAAATTAACTTGAATGACAACTTGATTGTCTTAACCCTCTCTGCGATTCATTGGCTAAGGGAATCTTTATTAAAAGTCCATGATCTTGGGTCTCCCTTGAAGTGAACAACAATGCCCCAAGCGTTCTTAACTTGATGAAGCATTTTAGCAAAGGTTCATTCCTCATAAGATTTGTAATGTGGCCAAAGATGCAGGCGTTAGCGATCCTCTCACAGGATACCCAAAAGTTTTTTTTTTTTTTTTTTTTTTTTTTTTTTTTTTTTTTTTTTTTTTTTTTTTTTTTTTTTTACTGACACACGGATGTAAGCAACACACAACACCGGATACCCATGAGGTGGACATTAGGGTAATTCCCTCAACGGTGTGTGATACACGATCTTTGCTGCCAAGAAAACACGCGATTTAAAAATTTCCTCCTCTAAGCTTGCATAAAGTTGCACTCATTCATTTGTCCCTTTCCTTTCTGGTTTACATTGCAGTAGCTCCTCCATAGGACACGTGGCATTCAAGGCTCCCTTACTCATCCGAGAGATGAACCATGCATGCACCACCGGTAAGTAACACAACATCTTCCTGTCCTTTTGCTCATAACAACGATGAAGGGTCCCATAAACCTCAGTTAGGATAGCAGTGATTGGATTCTCATAGCGCTCTTTATAACCCACAAATGCATTCATGGCGGCGTAGTCAATGAAATTCTTGACGTTGGGAAAAAGCATGACACCATAAAGGACAAGAGCCAATACATCCATAAATGTTTCCTACTTTTCCTCTTCATCCAAACGATGCATGTATCCCTCTAGGTATCCCTCAGGAACGCCCCTCACTTTACCCTTGATTGTGACCTCACTTTCCAACTGCATAGGGCGAACTTTCATTATTCTCGCTATCTGTAAGATAGGGATATACTGCCTAAGGTAGTTGTAGAGAATTTTTCCTTCAAGAGGTATATCTAAGATTTGCTCGAATTCTTCTACCATAGGTACCAATTGGAAATCCCAGAAAGTGAAACATCTCAATGGTGGTTCATAAGACTGGGCTAAAAGAGTAATGGCCGGTGTTTGAACTTCCACCTCTAACAGGCTCAACAAATTCCCATACTCCTTCCTGAATACATCCTTTTGGGTTGTCTCCATTTTCTTCAGCAGTTCTCTCAGGCCATCCTTTCCTTCAATGGCTATCTTTTCCTTTAAAATGTTTGAACTTGAACCCCCCTTGAATTCAGATCTCATGTTAATTTCCATTTTATCTCAAAGGCTTAGTCACAAATTTATAATTTCCTGACTAGAACCAGTGACAAGACCATAAAAATGCATGAGAAAAAGAAAGAAAGAAAAGAAAAAGGTGTATAAAAACGGTATAAAGATATGTACAAGGTGTTGGATTTTATTAAGAAACAATGAGGATTATAAGGCTGCACACATCTCCCTTTGTGCCCTAGATAAGGTTCAACGCTTCAGATTCGAGGTCAACCATATGCAATCTCACCAGGATGGTTCCCTAAACTTAAAGGTCGACGGTCACTAGAGCTATGGCCCCCTTCATAGCATCTCCACAACAGTCGAGTAATCAACTAGGTGTGAAGACACAAATGAAGAGAACAGACTCTAGTTGGAGTTCTCACGATAGCCAAACAGGAAGTACATCCCAGAGTGACACCGCTACACAACTCCTCTAATTCTAAGCTACGCTCAGACCCGGGTATAGGGCCCCACTCATGATATGCCGAAAGTGTGTGTGTGAAGGGAGAAAATTATGCACACCCAAACCCTCACCTGCAAAACAACCAGAAAAATTCCCAGGCAGATATAAACATATTGTCTACCCTAGGGTTCAATATTCAACAGTTATTTACTCACATGCGATTATTCAAATATCAAAGATAGATAAAGAAAAAGGGAAGAAAAACATAAAGAAAAACCACATTGAATTCGCACACATAGTTAAATGGCTTGACTCTCTAAAAAAATCCCCAGCGGAGTCGCCATCTGTCGCAACCGGAATCGCGACGGGACGACGATCCAAAAAGAAACGGGTTTTAAAAAGAGATTTGGAGTCGCCACCATAGTTTATTATGGAAAACTATGGAAAAAACACAAAACGATAAAGCACGGTCCACGAAAACCAAAGATTGGGTTCGGGAGTCGGTTACGCGTGGGGAAGGTGTTAGCACCCCACAACGCCTGCCCTAAGGCAGTACCTTTAACTAAATGCACGAATATGATGTGGTTTTTCAAAATGTTTAATTATCCCCTAAAATAAAATTCTAAATAAACAAAACATATTTTTTAGTTTTTTGGGCCCGACAAGGATTGACCTTGCTCCTACGTATTCTCATTCAAAATGAGAAATCAGGGTTACGTAGTTCTAACTTGAAAGACTGTTTGTTGTTTGGAAAAGTAGATGTTTTTAATTTTTGGAGATTTTATATTTTTAATATTTTCGAGAAAAAGAAGGTAACGAGTACTAGGCCGACGCGAACGGTCGCACGAGTACTCATACCTTTAAAATGATATTTAAATATTTTTAATTATTTTTTAAAAGAGAGATAACGATATTAAGCACTAGGACGATGCGAACGATCACACGAGCACTCATACCGTTATCTGCTTATTTAGGAAGACTTGAGAGTATTGAGTGCTAGGCTGATGCGGACGATCGCACGAGCACTCATACCCTCGTTTAATATTACGTAAATAAGAGAGAAAAGTATTGAACACTAGGACGATGCGAACGATCACACGAGTGTTCAACCTTTAAACGTATTTTTGAAATTTTATTTAAGAAAAGAAGAAAAAGGTTTTTAGCACAAGGACGACGCGAGCGGTCACACGTGCGCTTAAACCTTTAAATATTTTTGTAATAATTTTTATAAGAAGAAGAAGAGGTTTTTAGCACAAGGACGACGCGAGCGGTCACACGTGCGCTTAAACCTTTAAATATTTTTGTAATAATTTTTATAAGAAAGAAGAAGAGGTTTTTAACGCAAGGACGACGCGAGCGGTCACACGTGTGCTTAAACCTTTAAAATACATATTTTTTGTAATTTTTTATAAGAAAGAAGAAGAGGTTTTTAGCACAAGGACGATGCGCGCGATCACACGTGTGCTTAACCTTTAAAACATATTTTTTGTAATTTTTATTTAAGAAAGAAGAAAAGGTTTTTTTTAGCACAAGGACGACGCGAGCGGTCACACGTGTGCTTAACCTTCAAAACGTATTTTTTGTTATTATTATTATTTATTATTATTTTTTATTATCGTCTTTTTCGTGTTTAAAGTGCATCAAATAAACCAAAATAAAAAATAAAAGACAAGATCTAGGAGTGGGGTTATCATATAAAGGGGTTACATACAGTAAAAACTAGTAACCAAACAAATACTAATAAAAATAAAGAAACAAAAGCATAAAAATGAAGCAAGAGAAACAGCCCAACAAGAATAGGGGTGTAGAGATTAAAAACCAGAGGTGCGACGTAAAGTTGAGGCTCTTTAGTTTGGGCCAAAACCTTTTTCTCCAACTTTGTATCTGTCAGGGGTGTAAGGGTGAAACTGGAGGTGCATCCCGAAATAGTGTGCACAGGCCCAATTCTTCTTTTATTTTTGTTTGCAGAAACAGAATGGGCTGAAGCCCAAAACGGAACAGGGGTGCGAGTGGGCAGTGGGGGTGCGCTACGTAATTCTTGGCCTAGGCCCAAAGCTTCTTTACTCAGAAACTCATCAGGGTTCTTCTTCCTTCCTCTCATTTTATCACTTGCACTCAACATCCAAGATCAAAGTCTCTCCCTCACATACTCGCTCCACCACTCAAGCACCCACTTCATCCCATAGCCTCGGCGGCGACACCGAACACCACCGGATCCACTGCCGGCCGCGGCGTCACCACCTTATCTTCCTCTTCTCCGTTCGAAAACGGCAACCCAAGGAGGGGTTTGCTTCTTCTACACGTGCGCCGTCACCTCCGCCAAGACCGGCCGCCAGCCAGAACGCATGCCGCCAGAGCCGTCGTCTGAGCTAACGCATCAGGCCACTCCTCTTTCTCCTTCCGCGTGGCGACTCACAACCCAAGCTCAACACCGATGACATTGGTGCCCCTGGTCATCACCCATGGCCACCACCGGGCTCGCAATTGGAAACAGCACCAGCACCAGGAACCGCCATTGACAATGCCGCTGACTCTATTGCTTCGTTTCCCCTCTCAATCTTGGTTTTCTTATTGGCTGTTATTCACTGGTTCAACTTTGATTTTGTATAAAATTAGTTGGTGGATCGGTGGATGGTGTAAAGGTGGTGATGGTATATTTTGTTGGGTTTTGTTTCTTATTCTTAAAACTGTGTGTGTTTATGGTTTTTATGATTCAATTTTGTTATGATTGGAGTTGAAGGCTTAGTTTCAATATCTGCTTGACAAAATATTGTTTATGATCGGTGCATTGTTAATGAGTTGGTCTCGTGGGATTCTTGGTGGTCGGTGGGTGAATATGGGCTGTGGGCATTGACAAAGAATGAAGGAATTTCCTGATTCTCTTGGGGCTTAGGCGAAGGAGAGTTGCAGTAGGGGATGGATGGTGATTTAAGATTTTGTGATGGAGAATGGGTTCACACAACAATGACGACCATACTTAACATAGCGAGTAATATTCAGAATGAGAAACAGAGAGCTGAGATATCAAATGCCAACAAACAACTCACTGAAAAACATGATGACAGATGTGTAAGGTTGTTTACCTCTTGAAGCTTGGTTCGTTCTTTGTTAACCCGTGCCTCAGATGGGTTCTCGACCTTCCTTTGACTGGCTTCCTCCTCTTCTTCCTCGTGTGAAATGGTATCTTCCTCCTCAGCAGTGGACAATGCTTCAAGATGAAGAAGCCTCCCCCAGTTCTTGCTTTTTTTTCGTCTCCGGAAAATAACAGCCCCCCTCTCTGCTCCCTCTCTGCATTTTTTTTAATTTTCCATTCTCTGTATGCCAAATTCTTGTACTGATTTCGTACGCTCCCAACGCCTCTTTGCCAATCCGTATCCTCCAAAACGTTTATGCCCTCACCAGCCACTCGCAGAAAACCGTTTTCTGCTCTCCCCCTCCAGCACACATACGTACACTGCCCAGCCAACACCTTCCTCTTTTTCCCTTTTTTTTTATTTTTTACTAAAAGACAAAATGCCTTTTTTTTCTTTTATTTGTTTTTCTTTCTAGTTATATTGTATTAGAACAAAATAAAATATAAAGGGATAAAACTAGAAAAACAAAAATAAAATAAAATAAAATAATAATAATAATAATAAAAATAAAAAGAGAAGAAAAGAAAAAGAATAAGTAAAGTGAGAAATAAAAATAAAAATAAAGATAAAAATAATATAATATATAAATAAGAATAGAATAAAACATAAAATAAAAAAAGTCATAAAATAAATAAATCAATAAAAATAAAAATAAAAAAAAAGGATAAAAAACAAAAATAAAGTAAAATAGTAAAAATAAAAAATAAAAATAAGGAAAATAGAAATAAGGCCGAATAAAAAGAGAGTCGTTATTTAGTCAATCCGGACGAAATTGGGTGTTGACAATAGGAAATGATCAAGTCAAGGATTTTACATTGTGCAATGATGGTATTCTTTGATTTCGAGGAAGATTGTGTGTATCGATCAAAGCAGAGATGCGAAAGTTGATATTGAAGGAAGGAAATAAGAGTGGTCTCAATATACATCTGGGATGACTAAGATGGTGATAATGCTAATTCTTACCATTATCTAAGCATCATTTTAGTAGCAAAATCAACTCTTCTTTAGCTTATTACTTGCTTAAATCCTCTCTTTTATTTAGTTTTAGCATTTATCTATATTTTGAGCTACATTACGTAAATAATACTGTAATCCCTTGTTTTTTGATCTATTTCGATGTTAGGAAGATCCTCCATTACATTGAAGAGCCTCGGTGATCCAGGAAGTCATTGATTTAAAAGTCATTTTCGCTTAAGCCAGAATAATTTAGCTTAAGCGAGAATGACTATCTTCTCCAAGAAGTTTATTCTCGCTTAAGCGAGAATAATTTAGCTTAAGCGAGAATTCGGGCAGTATATATACTCACGAGGGAGAAAGAAAAAGGGTCTTTGGTTCTTTGGAGGCGCGATTTCACGTCTGGAGCTCATGGAGGGCGCGAGGAGCTTGTGCGAACATCTCCTCCTCTTCCTTTGGGTCTCCTTCTTCTTCCATCTTCCATGTTTGTAAGCTTTAGAGTTCTCCATGGAAATGGAGAACCAGATTCATCTTGTTAGGGTTAGATGTAGCCTATGAACTCTTGTGTAATGAATGATTGTTTCGTATTTATAAATGCCTTTTCTATCTATTACTAGTATTCTTGTTTCCGATCTTAAAGCTTGCATGTAATGGGGACGTTCATGACTTGATTTTGGGATTTCATTGAGCCAGGGATGGGATATGAAATCTTAAACTGAAACAAGAGTCCTTGTGGGTCATTGAGCGAGGGATGGGATATGATTCACATGTTGTCTTAGATCCTAGTTCTTAATGCGGGTTTGCTTGTTAGATTGTCCAAGGGATTGGAGTTTGATAAGGAAAACCTAGGCTCTTTCACCTAAGGGATTAGGGCTAGAGTGTTTTAGTGGATTGACTTTAGTAAGTTGATAGAGAGGAAATGAAATTGGTTATACACAAGAGTGCATTGGTGAAAACTAACCTTAACAATGTCATTTCATACCATTTCTAGTCTTTTCCATTTCCAAGTGCCTTCAATACCAAAGTCCAACCTTGTAATTACTTGTGAATTTATCTTTTTGGACATATTCTTAAATGATGAGTTGTTCTTGAGTCTAGATGAGTTGTTAATCGCACAATTTTCTAGTATTACGAGTCTCTTGGGAAAACGATACCTGGTCTTACCACGGTTTATTACTTGAACGATTTGGTGCACTTGCCAAAGAGATTAACAGATGTATAGGGACTTAAAAGAATCCTTTTGGGTGGAGTGGAATGAAGAAAGATATGGTGGAGTTGTAACTTCTTGTTTGGTATGTCAGAAGGAGAAGATAGAACATCAAAGGCCGGGTAGAATGTTGTAGTAGTTGGATATTCTCAAATGAAAGTGGGACAGCATCTCGACGGACTTCATTACTCACTGACCGAGATCATCGAGGGGTCACAATTCCATTTGGGTGATAATTGATCGATTAACGAAGAGTGTTCACTTTTTGTCAATCAATTAGAAGATGTCAATGGAGAAGTTAACAAAGTTGTACGTTAGAGAAATTGTAAGATTTCATGGTGTACCTGATAGTATTGTGTTGGATCAGGATCCAAGGTTTACCTTGAGGTTTTGGCAGAAGTTGTAGGAGGCGTTAGGTTCAAGGTTGAGAATGAGTTCAACGTATCACCCTCAAACAAATGGGCAGACTGAGAGGACTATTCAGTCTATTAGAAAAGAAATGTCTTGTTTCTCAACACCAAGAGGGGGAGTGAATTGGTGATTATTAAAAACAAATGTTTTTTAAATCTTTTCACAAACTTTGAATGATGTTTAATCTTTCTTATAATCTAAGCAATAAGCGCATGCAAATTTAAAGTAAAAGAGATAAAGAAAAAAGAACAAACACAAGGTTTTTATCCTGGTTCAGCCTCAATGCCTACATCCAGTTTCCCTTCTAATCAACCTCAGATTGAAGGATCTTTCACTATAATGATTTGAGAATTACACCAAAGGTTTTACAGAGAACAATCTCACAGTGTAAACACCTCTCCCACTCAACAATCAAATATAGAAAGATAAAACCTACACAAAGAACCAAACGTCCTTGCTGCAGAACCCTTTGAGACCACCTCTCAAAGTCAAGAACCCCTTGTTCTTCTTCCTGTCACGCACGAACAGGGAACCACAATCCAAGATTGCGGAAACACGTTTATGATCAATGTAGAAACACCTCAATAGTGCAGAGTATGACCAGTCAATTACGTCCACAATCTTTCTCTCAAGAATCCTTCAAGTTTCTTCTAAATCTTACAATCTTGGTTCTTGGAGCTTCTCAATCACCTGTAACACTTTTCTCAAATCAAAGATATCAGATATGAAAATTTAGAATGATCAAATTTGTTACAATTCAGTATGCAATGCGCCAATATATAGTTATCTCATGACAAATGCAAATTAATTGATTACGTTAGTAATGTAATCGGTTACATAAGTGACAGATGTAACAGAATTACAATTCAAACAAATTTAATTGAATGCACAATAATGTAATCGATTTGCAATAAATCTCAGTCAACATATTTAAAAATATGACTGTTAAAATAGTTATGACTTAGCTTTAAAACAATTTTCAAAATATAACAGACTTAATTGATTACATACACAGTGTAATCGATTCAGCTAAACACTTAAGAAAATTTTCAAAACTTTTTTTCTTCAAAACTCATCACAGCACATATCAAAATGATGTTTGAAAAGACATGAGTTTTAATCGATTTTATACTTAATGTAATCGATTCAAAACATGTTGTCTTGCCACAATTTAAGGCTTAATGTAACACCCCGAAATTTGGTGTTACGTCGACTAATTTTTTTTTCCGTAAAACACATAAGTAAAAATTCAAATTTTAATATTCAACCTCAACGGAAAAATATAGTACGATATTTATTACAAACCGATTATTCCGAAAATAAAACGTTTAAATAGTCAGGATCGAATATAAACAAATACATTCCCAGTCATATATCCCATCTCTCTTTCATCCTTTATGCATGTTCAGAAACATCAGCCATCACATCTGCAATAACATCTGCTCCCGTATAACATCACACATTATACGATCATCGCATTCACATGCACAAACAAGCAAGGGTGAGCTAACGAAATACAATTCTTATACATCATAACATACTCATAATAACATGCTATCATCCACACCTTAATCAGATCGAACTATATACCCGAGTACGAATTATGCTTCAACCATATGCATATCCCAATATGTATCAAAATATCAAATTAGAATGCATACACCAACATGTATAACAAAATAAATCAGACTACATCCACCAATATTACAGACGAATCAAAATACATACCCCAATATGTACTAGCGTCACTCCCATCACTCTTTTCAGAGCTTCCCCGGGCCGTTACACATTACCCTAATGTGTAGTGCTGCTTCCCATCACTCTATAGGGAGATTCCCCGAGCAAGTACACCAGTCACCCTCCATCACTCTAATTAAGAGCTTCCCCGGACAAGTGCAAGTATACCCCTCATCACTCGCCTAAAGAGATTCCCCGGGCCCGCAAGCACAACGCCAATCAAATTTGTAATGAGCTTCACCGGACTAGTACCCCACGTCACGCCCATCACTCTTACATAAATGTAAGAGATTCCCCGGGCGGTTACACACGTCACCCGTGTATAGGGTTACTTCCCATCACTCTATAGAGCTTCCCCGGGCCAGTAACCACAACGCTTACTATCCACCACTCATTTAATGACACCAACCAGCCAAAAATACGCATATCCGATAATCCTCACAATACCAATCCAACCATACCATAATGCACATATCATATCATCATCACATAATCATCACAATACCAAATTTTAAACAATTCAAGTTCTTCATTTAACATGAAACTTATAATCAAATCATATACAACCATGATTTCAACAGTACTTAACCATCCAAACATCATTCTCATATTAATTTGCAATCTCAAACATATCACCCAACATTCCCATATTAAATAGATATATCAAACAACTCAAAACAGTGTACACATAACACATTTTCTTTATATCCTTTTAATACTCATTTTTAGGTAACTCAAACAGCTTTGAAACCATCACCAACAGTTCTGGAAGGGTCAAGAACCCCCAAAACGACCTAGAGAACGTCCAAAACGGACATCCAGAACCCCAAAAACTATCAAAAACAAATCCTGCAAAGCGCAGGTGCGAGTTAACTATTTGGACGAACGTCATAAACCATTGGACGGACACTGTTTGGACGAACGCTGTTACTCTTAGTCGAGTACTATTGGGACGAGCGTTGACACCCTTAGTCGAGCACTATTGGGACGAACGCATACTAGCTCTTCATGGACGAACACTGTGAGATCAAAGACTCTGCCGAACGCTCAAAACCGAACACCATATTGAATTCAACACTGTTTGAACGAGCGCTCAACGATCAAACGCTATGAAGACCGAACGCTCACTTAACCATCAACTGACCGAACACTACTAACCAGCGAATGAACGAACACTACTAACCAACGAATGAACGAACGCTACTAACCAACACCTGAGCGATCGTTACTAAACCATAACTTGAGCGATCGTTATTTTAAACCAATGACCGAACGCTATTAATATCATTCCCTAAAACCGAACGCTCTCCAGACAAGGACGAACGCTAAATGCCTAAGCCAAGGCACGATTATGACCGAACGTTACTACGAAGAACGAACGTTAACCAAACCAACATTTGACCGAATGCACTCAGCACATGGCATGACCGATCGTCCAAATCCGACGAGGACGAACGGTCAGTTTTCGCATTCTGCAGAATTCTGCAGAATGGTAGCAGAACCTCCCTTGACCATTTCTAACCACTTTTCTCAACTTCTTAAACTCTTAATTCTCGTTTTAGACTTAATTAAACTTATCCAAATGATTCTACGCATCTCTACTACCATTCTTAAGTGATTAAAGTTCACTTTCAGCTCCAAAACACTAACTTCAACAACTTAGGGACCCAAATTTGATTCTACTACTTGGAGCATGTTTTAGACCACTTTTATGTTTCTAACAAGTCACAATGGACTTGTCTAGACTGCCCAAACAGTCCAGGAACACTGCAGCCCTCATTTACTCAAAATCCTTACCTCACTTCCTCTAAAATAGCCCAAATTGACCATAAAGACACTTGATTTCCTTTCTAACAGCACTACCACCGAATTTTCATGTCAACACAGATCCAACATACACAATTCCAATAATCATCTCATACTTCCATCAATTCATCCAACCAAAAATTCATTAACTAAGCAAAACACACAATTTTCGTATTCCATGAAAAGTGAGTTAAAACTTCCTTGTTTACCACCCTAATTCACACCCAAATCCATCAAAACTTCATTTACGCCTATACTAACATGCTAGAACGAATTTCCATCATCCAATTCACATATATTCATCACCTTACACAATTATTTCATCATCCAACTTATGCAGAATTCATAGATTAAATCTAACTCCCTTTACAACTTTACCTTCAAGCTTCTTTCATATTCAGAATTTCTCAATCCATCATTTAATTATCTCACCTTATCATATTGATAATAACAAGTCCATAGATTCAAACAGAAAACCAAAGATCAAGATCAATCTAACATCATCTCCATATGCTTAACCCATTTCATCTAATTCATACAAATTTCATATATCAAAGTTATAGCAAAAACCCATTTGATTCATCTTTTTACCATCAAAACATACCCAACAACCATCATCTAAGAATAGGACATTTCTAATCCAAGATCTCATAACAAACATTCACATCCATCCCATTCAAACTAATCATTTGTTCAAAAAGCATGATTTTCGGATTTGAAAAAAAACTAAGGGAAAACCACCATGTTCTTCATCCCATTTCAAGAACCAATTCATCCAAAACTTCATATCTATATATACAAACACATTAGAACAAATTCTCATCATAACTCCCATCATTCAATCCATTAAACTCATCACATTTCGCAGGACTTTCATCAAACAATACATGTGCATTTTTCCAAATTAAAGTTAGCTCCCCTTACCTCTTGAAGATCTTAACTTCTTCTTCCAAGAGAGTAACTCCTCCTTTCCTTGGTAGACCAAGCAAGCTCCAACACCTCTGCACACTTAGAGTTTCGTTCTCCTCACACCAAAAAGCTCTCCACTCTCCCCAAATTTCCAAATCTGATTTGGATTTAAAGAAATGACTCCAAGATAAGCTAGGACCCAAGATATTGTAATTTAGCAATAAAAGACCAACATCTGGCCATCCTAATCCATTTTCCAGCCCAAAATCCGGAAAGAATGGTTTGTGGGAAGATTCCCCAACCTTGCACGCTCAAAAAACGTGTTCCAGGCTGTTATGTTTCCATAACTGACGTAGCTAATCGATTAACTCAAGTGCTAATCGATTAACACGAGTCCAGAGGTTAAAAACACGAAATTTTCTCTGTAACAATCGATTAACTACAGCTGTTAATCGATTGTTCCAGCAAAGAAAAACTCAAACAACACATCTGTCACAACTTTGACAGATCGGTTGAACCCCTTCCCGAAGTCGGAATTAGGCGTATGAGTACTCGAATCGAAGCTCTTTGAGTCTACTTTCCAATGGAAAAAGAATCAACCCAAAATATTAATTGTATAAAAAGTTATACATAAAATAGTAAACTATGTCAAATTTTGACAGCATTCTATTTTACACTACAACTTGAAATTTTTACAACTTGGTAAAATTTTGAGTTTACAAGGGTCTTACATTCTCCCCTCCTTTAAAAATTTTCGTCCTCGAAAATTGTACTTGTTAACCAAAAAGATGAGGATAAAGATTTTTCATTTCCTCTTCCAATTCCCAAGTCATTTCCTCAGTCTTCTCATTCCACAACACTTTCACTGTACGAATATCCTTCCCTCTCAACTGCTTTGACTGAACATCCAGTATTCGCACAGGTTTTGTATCAAATGACAAATCTTCTCTGATTTGGACATCATCCAATTCGAGCACATGATCAGGGTTTGACACATACTTCCTCAACTGAGAAATGTGAAACACATTGTGTAAATTTTCCAATTGAGGAGGTAGTGCAATTTCATATGCTACTGGTCCTATCCTTTTGATAATCTGAAATGGTCCAAGAAACTTCGGAGATAACTTCCTTGACTTGATGGCTCTTCCAACTCCTGTCATCTGAGAGACTCGCAGAAAAACATGATCTCCCACCTCGAACTCAAGAGGTCTCCGTCGTTTGTCTGCATAAGACTTCTGCCTACTCTGTGTTGCACGCATCCTTCCTTGTATCAGCTTAACCTTCTCGGTTGTCTTCTGTAACAACTCTGGACCCACCGATATTACTTCCCCATCTTGGAACCAGCACAAAGGCGTCCTACACCTTCTCCCATAGAGAGCTTCATACGGTGCCATTCCAATGCTCGCGTGAAAGCTATTGTTGTACGTGAACTCCACCAAAGGTAACACCTCACTCCAACTTCCTAAGTGATCCAGTACACATGCTCTCAGCAAATCTTCCAAGGATTGTATAGTCCTTTCAGACTGTCCATCCGTTTGGGGATGATAAGCTGAACTCATCCTTAACTCTGTACCCAAAGATTCTTGCATCTTCTTCCAAAATCTTGACGTAAATCTTGGATCACGATCTGAAATAATGCTCTTGGGTACTCCATGCAACCTTATTATCTCCTTAATGTAAAGTTCTGCTAGCTTATCCAATGACATCTTCTGGTTGATGGGTAAGAAATGAGCACACTTTGTCAACCTGTCCACAATCACCCATATAGAGTCATGACCTCTCGGGGACCTTGGTAAATGAGTCACAAAGTCCATTGATATGTCATCCCACTTCCATTGGGGAATTTCTAACTGTTGCAGCATTCCTCCTGGTCTTTGATGCTCAATCTTAGCCTTCTGACAAGTTAGACAAGAGGAGACAAATTCCGCCACATCCTTTTTCATTCCAGTCCACCAAAAAGAATCCTTCATGTCCTTGTACATCTTAGTCATACCAGGATGTATGCTAAGACGACTCTTATGTCCTTCTTCCAGAATCTTTCTTATCAATTCCAACTTTGCTGGAACACACACCCTGTTTCTAAACCGCAAAACTCCGTCAGCTCCTAGACTAAAGTCCTTAGCCTGCTCTGTCCCTAACAACTCCACCGTCTGTTGTAAGTTTGCGTCTTCTTTTTGCTCTGCTTTAATCTTCTCCAAGAAGTCACTTGTGATCTTTAAATGACTACACCAAATATGATCTTGGTTCAACTGTAAACCCAAGTTCATATCTCTAAACTTTTCAATTAGCTCTAGTTCCTTAACCATCATAGCTGACATTTGTATCCGCTTCCTGCTCAAAGCATCTGCAACAACATTTGCCTTTCCTGGATGGTACTGTAAGTCAAAGTCAAAGTCCTTCAAGTATTCCATCCATCTTCTCTGCCTCATATTTAACTCCTTCTGATCGAAAAGATACTTCAAGCTCTTATGATCACTAAAGACCTGAAAACGTGATCCATAAAGATAATGTCTCCAAGCCTTCAGAGCGAAAACAACAGCGGCTAACTCGAGATCGTGTGTTGGGTAATTCCTTTCATGTACCTTCAATTGCCTCGATGCGTAGGCCACTGGTCTCTTTTCTTGCATTAACACACATCCGAGTCCTTGGTGTGAAGCGTCACAAAACACTTCAAAAACCTTCGAAGTATCTGGGATCATTAGCACTGGAGCACTTGTCAGCCTTCTCTTCATCTCTTCAAAGCTTGCTTCACACTTGTCTGTCCAAGAGAATGGTTGGTCCTTCCGAGTCAAATGCGTCAGTGGACCTACTATCCTTGAGAAATCTTTGACAAATCTCCTGTAGTACCCGGCCAGGCCAACAAAGCTCCTCACTTCGGATACTGTTTTTGGACGTTCCCACTTCAACACTGCTTCTACTTTGGTTGGATCCACAGAAATTCCTTGGGCAGAAATCACATGACCTAGAAACTGTACCTCACCCAACCAAAACTCGCACTTGGATAATTTCCCGAACAACTGGTGCTCCCTGAGTGTTTCTAACACTGTCCTCAAATGTTTAGCATGCTCTTCCTGATCCTTAGAATAAATGAGAATGTCGTCTATGAACACAACAACAAACTTATCTAACCAAGGCCGGAAGATTCGATTCATGTAATCCATAAATATTGCAGGAGCATTGGTCACTCCGAACGGCATCACCACAAACTCGTAGTGACCGTAACGTGACCGAAAGGCTGTCTTCTGTATGTCTTCAGGCTTCACTAGGATTTGATGGTACCCAGACCTTAAGTCGATCTTTGAGAACACGCTAGCTCCACGCAATTGATCCAACAAGTCTTCAATCCTCGGTAATGGATACTTGTTCTTGATCGTCAGCTTGTTTAACTGCCGGTAGTCAATGCATAACCTCGAACTTCCATCTTTCTTCTTCACTAATAGTACTGGTGCCCCCCAAGGTGAAACACTTGGCCTGATGAATTTCTTTTCTAACAACTCTTCAATCTGCTTCTTTAGTTCGACCAATTCTACCGGAGCCATCCTGTACGGGGCCACAGACACTGGTCCAGCTCCTGGGACTAGATCAATGGAGAACTCTACTTCTCTGCTTGGTGGTAATCCTGGAATTTCATCCGGAAAGACATCCATAAACTCCTCCACCACTGGGATTCTCATTGCTTTTTCTCCAGAACTCTTCTTCTTCTCCTGAGCCATCACTACAAAACATGTGGCTCCATTACTGACCTCCTTCCAGGCTTCCTTAGTTGTGATCAACTTAAAATCGTCAGAGTCCGGGAACACCAACTGTTGTCGTCCACAGTCGAGAAGAATGTGATTTGCAGTCAACCAATCCATGCCTAGAATAACATCCAGACCTTGAAGAGGCAAGGAAATCAAGTTTACTTTAAACTTGCGCCCTGCTACGAAGATCGGACATCCGACACAGACTGAACTAGTTGTTATATGTCCAGATGCTGGTGTCGAAACTACTAGCTCACATCCTAGATCACTTACTGGCAAACCAAGTTTTTCCAAACAAGACAAGGATACAAAGGAGTGCGTAGCTCCTGAATCAAACAGAACATTTACACACTTTCCAAGTATCATGCAAGTGTCTAAGATAAGGTTACCTGACTGAGTAGCCTCTTCTCCGGTCATAGCAAACACTCTCCCTGTAGCTTGAGGCTTCGCTCCTGTTAAGACTTGTGGCTTCGGTCCACCATTCGTCATCCTGTTGGGACACATGTTGGCATAATGTCCCGATTCATTGCAAATGAAGCATCTCCTGACAAATGGTTTTGTTCCCCTGAGCTGAGGACAATCACGCTTGAAATGCGCTCCTCCACAATTAAAACACTTCATTGGTCCTTGTTGCGGCCTATGTGGTCGATTATAGGGCTTCTTCTGAAATTTAGTCCCGGATGAGCTTCCTCTATGAGGTCTAATAATCCTCTCTGGATCTGTCTCCAGCCTCTCCACCCTCTTAGCGGTTTCCACCATAGTCAAGAAATGTCGAATATTCAATGGTACAACGGCTTTCTTCAACTCATGTCTTAGGCCTTCTTCAAACTTTTGACACTTCCATTCCTCTGGGAGGGGCTGTGAATAGTACCTCGAAAGATGATCAAATTTCACCACGTACTCGTGTACAGACATCTGTCTTTGGCGTAAACTCAGAAATTCAATCTCTTTTGCGAACTTTGCGCTTCTAGGAAAATATTTCTCCAGAAATTGGAGTTTGAAACTATCCCAGGTAGGAACTTCTCCGTTGGTCTCCATCAGTCGTTTAACCCCGCTCCACCAGTATTCAGCCTCTCCAGTCAGTAGAAAGGCTGCAAAAATCACCTTCTTGTCTTCTGGGCAAGAGATTGCTTCGAAGACTTTCTCGATTTCGCGGATCCAATACTCTGCTTCGTCAGAGTTGGCACTCCCATCAAACTTAGAGGGATTGTGGCGCATAAAATGGGTCAGACCGGGTTGGTCTCTAGGCCCAGTCGTAGCATTGTGGTGTAGGATGTCAACCACCCTCTCGATAGCACCAACAACTCCTTCGATTCTCTCAGTCACATTGTGAGAGTTTCCATTCTCAGTTCTCCTAGACATGGTGCTCTTTACAGCATAATAATGACACAATCAATTTCATAAACAAATAAGAAAATTACAAGAATGCATGATAGAATTTCTCACTCCCCAGTCCCCAAAATTTTATTTTCGAAAAATAATCACTGCTCTGATACCACAAGTGTAACACCCCGAAATTTGGTGTTACGTCGACTAATTTTTTTTTCCGTAAAACACATAAGTAAAAATTCAAATTTTAATATTCAACCTCAACGGAAAAATATAGTACGATATTTATTACAAACCGATTATTCCGAAAATAAAACGTTTAAATAGTCAGGATCGAATATAAACAAATACATTCCCAGTCATATATCCCATCTCTCTTTCATCCTTTATGCATGTTCAGAAACATCAGCCATCACATCTGCAATAACATCTGCTCCCGTATAACATCACACATTATACGATCATCGCATTCACATGCACAAACAAGCAAGGGTGAGCTAACGAAATACAATTCTTATACATCATAACATACTCATAATAACATGCTATCATCCACACCTTAATCAGATCGAACTATATACCCGAGTACGAATTATGCTTCAACCATATGCATATCCCAATATGTATCAAAATATCAAATTAGAATGCATACACCAACATGTATAACAAAATAAATCAGACTACATCCACCAATATTACAGACGAATCAAAATACATACCCCAATATGTACTAGCGTCACTCCCATCACTCTTTTCAGAGCTTCCCCGGGCCGTTACACATTACCCTAATGTGTAGTGCTGCTTCCCATCACTCTATAGGGAGATTCCCCGAGCAAGTACACCAGTCACCCTCCATCACTCTAATTAAGAGCTTCCCCGGACAAGTGCAAGTATACCCCTCATCACTCGCCTAAAGAGATTCCCCGGGCCCGCAAGCACAACGCCAATCAAATTTGTAATGAGCTTCACCGGACTAGTACCCCACGTCACCCCCATCACTCTTACATAAATGTAAGAGATTCCCCGGGCGGTTACACACGTCACCCGTGTATAGGGTTACTTCCCATCACTCTATAGAGCTTCCCCGGGCCAGTAACCACAACGCTTACTATCCACCACTCATTTAATGACACCAACCAGCCAAAAATACGCATATCCGATAATCCTCACAATACCAATCCAACCATACCATAATGCACATATCATATCATCATCACATAATCATCACAATACCAAATTTTAAACAATTCAAGTTCTTCATTTAACATGAAACTTATAATCAAATCATATACAACCATGATTTCAACAGTACTTAACCATCCAAACATCATTCTCATATTAATTTGCAATCTCAAACATATCACCCAACATTCCCATATTAAATAGATATATCAAACAACTCAAAACAGTGTACACATAACACATTTTCTTTATATCCTTTTAATACTCATTTTTAGGTAACTCAAACAGCTTTGAAACCATCACCAACAGTTCTGGAAGGGTCAAGAACCCCCAAAACGACCTAGAGAACGTCCAAAACGGACATCCAGAACCCCAAAAACTATCAAAAACAAATCCTGCAAAGCGCAGGTGCGAGTTAACTATTTGGACGAACGTCATAAACCATTGGACGGACACTGTTTGGACGAACGCTGTTACTCTTAGTCGAGTACTATTGGGACGAGCGTTGACACCCTTAGTCGAGCACTATTGGGACGAACGCATACTAGCTCTTCATGGACGAACACTGTGAGATCAAAGACTCTGCCGAACGCTCAAAACCGAACACCATATTGAATTCAACACTGTTTGAACGAGCGCTCAACGATCAAACGCTATGAAGACCGAACGCTCACTTAACCATCAACTGACCGAACACTACTAACCAGCGAATGAACGAACACTACTAACCAACGAATGAACGAACGCTACTAACCAACACCTGAGCGATCGTTACTAAACCATAACTTGAGCGATCGTTATTTTAAACCAATGACCGAACGCTATTAATATCATTCCCTAAAACCGAACGCTCTCCAGACAAGGACGAACGCTAAATGCCTAAGCCAAGGCACGATTATGACCGAACGTTACTACGAAGAACGAACGTTAACCAAACCAACATTTGACCGAATGCACTCAGCACATGGCATGACCGATCGTCCAAATCCGACGAGGACGAACGGTCAGTTTTCGCATTCTGCAGAATTCTGCAGAATGGTAGCAGAACCTCCCTTGACCATTTCTAACCACTTTTCTCAACTTCTTAAACTCTTAATTCTCGTTTTAGACTTAATTAAACTTATCCAAATGATTCTACGCATCTCTACTACCATTCTTAAGTGATTAAAGTTCACTTTCAGCTCCAAAACACTAACTTCAACAACTTAGGGACCCAAATTTGATTCTACTACTTGGAGCATGTTTTAGACCACTTTTATGTTTCTAACAAGTCACAATGGACTTGTCTAGACTGCCCAAACAGTCCAGGAACACTGCAGCCCTCATTTACTCAAAATCCTTACCTCACTTCCTCTAAAATAGCCCAAATTGACCATAAAGACACTTGATTTCCTTTCTAACAGCACTACCACCGAATTTTCATGTCAACACAGATCCAACATACACAATTCCAATAATCATCTCATACTTCCATCAATTCATCCAACCAAAAATTCATTAACTAAGCAAAACACACAATTTTCGTATTCCATGAAAAGTGAGTTAAAACTTCCTTGTTTACCACCCTAATTCACACCCAAATCCATCAAAACTTCATTTACGCCTATACTAACATGCTAGAACGAATTTCCATCATCCAATTCACATATATTCATCACCTTACACAATTATTTCATCATCCAACTTATGCAGAATTCATAGATTAAATCTAACTCCCTTTACAACTTTACCTTCAAGCTTCTTTCATATTCAGAATTTCTCAATCCATCATTTAATTATCTCACCTTATCATATTGATAATAACAAGTCCATAGATTCAAACAGAAAACCAAAGATCAAGATCAATCTAACATCATCTCCATATGCTTAACCCATTTCATCTAATTCATACAAATTTCATATATCAAAGTTATAGCAAAAACCCATTTGATTCATCTTTTTACCATCAAAACATACCCAACAACCATCATCTAAGAATAGGACATTTCTAATCCAAGATCTCATAACAAACATTCACATCCATCCCATTCAAACTAATCATTTGTTCAAAAAGCATGATTTTCGGATTTGAAAAAAAACTAAGGGAAAACCACCATGTTCTTCATCCCATTTCAAGAACCAATTCATCCAAAACTTCATATCTATATATACAAACACATTAGAACAAATTCTCATCATAACTCCCATCATTCAATCCATTAAACTCATCACATTTCGCAGGACTTTCATCAAACAATACATGTGCATTTTTCCAAATTAAAGTTAGCTCCCCTTACCTCTTGAAGATCTTAACTTCTTCTTCCAAGAGAGTAACTCCTCCTTTCCTTGGTAGACCAAGCAAGCTCCAACACCTCTGCACACTTAGAGTTTCGTTCTCCTCACACCAAAAAGCTCTCCACTCTCCCCAAATTTCCAAATCTGATTTGGATTTAAAGAAATGGCTCCAAGATAAGCTAGGACCCAAGATATTGTAATTTAGCAATAAAAGACCAACATCTGGCCATCCTAATCCATTTTCCAGCCCAAAATCCGGAAAGAATGGTTTGTGGGAAGATTCCCCAACCTTGCACGCTCAAAAAACGTGTTCCAGGCTGTTATGTTTCCATAACTGACGTAGCTAATCGATTAACTCAAGTGCTAATCGATTAACACGAGTCCAGAGGTTAAAAACACGAAATTTTCTCTGTAACAATCGATTAACTACAGCTGTTAATCGATTGTTCCAGCAAAGAAAAACTCAAACAGCACATCTGTCACAACTTTGACAGATCGGTTGAACCCCTTCCCGAAGTCGGAATTAGCGTATGAGTACTCGAATCGAAGCTCTTTGAGTCTACTTTCCAATGGAAAAAGAATCAACCCAAAATATTAATTGTATAAAAAGTTATACATAAAATAGTAAACTATGTCAAATTTTGACAGCATTCTATTTTACACTACAACTTGAAATTTTTACAACTTGGTAAAATTTTGAGTTTACAAGGGTCTTACACTTAATACCTCTGATGGTCCCTATTTTTGTTAGGTGTGTTCGATTTGGTCCCAGTTTTTTTTTCTGTTCAATGTTGTCCTAAAGAATGTAATTTTTGTTTAATTTAGTCCTTTTTGCAAACGACGTTTAAATCATTAACGACAGACAGTCCAGGTGTGCACAAGACTAATGAGATGGCATTTAACTTCTGCCACGTCACCATCTTCTGCAACTTTCAGCCCAAACAGAAACCAAAATCCTAGCGCCACCACCAAACTCTAACGCCACCGCCGCTGCAGAGATCGTCCAAAGTCACCATGCCACCGTGAAGCCGCTCCTATAGAGAACCATGGCAACCATCATGTGCAACCTCCATGGCCACCACCATCAAAGTCGCGATCTCCCCCAAATCACGAAACTCTCCTCAGGCTGCGGCGCTATCCAGATCAGCTCCGCGCCTCCGCCATCACAGGATTTTCTCAAGCCACCCACCCAAACCTCCAGAAATAGAGAAAGTTGAATCGCACCACCCAAACTGCTAAGTCTTCACCGTCAATAATGTCGCAAGCCACCCTAATCTCGAACTCCATTCGAATCTTCATTCTCTCGCATTAGTCATGAATCATCCAAATCGAGAGCTTCATCGTCAGCGCGACAATCCTTGTCGCCGCCGCGCAAAGCTCCAAGGCCATCATCTTCTCCAACCTGCAGAGAACTAATACGAAATCCAGAAAAATCCCAAATCAAAGAAACCTAGAATCGCACCGCTTCTTGCCTCCACCGGCCACCATGAGTTTTTTCTTACACAACTAGGTTCGTCTTCTTCATGCTACCATGTGCCGCACAATTCGCGAAATCATCCTCCATTGAAGAAAAACCGCGAGCAACATTTTCCTTCTTCTCGCGGCGCAGACGCAGGAAGGTTTCCCCCAAATGCAGAACCTTAATTTTGGGTAGAAGGTTGAAGAAGATGGTGACGTGGCAGAAGTTAAATGCTATCTCATTAGTCTTGTGCACACTTGGACTGTTTACCATTAACGATTTAAACGCCGTTTGCAAAAAGGACTAAATTAAACAAAAATTACATTCTTTAGGACAACATTGAACAGAAAAAAAAAACTAGGACCAAATCGAACACACCTAACAAAAATAGGGACCATCAGGGGTTTTAAGCCCACAATTTAAAAACATAAGTATTTGATGAACTTAATTGATTACAACATCACTATAATCGATTGTATCATACAGAATTGCTCAATGCTTGATGTTTTATCTTATCAAAACATTTAACATGCATACAGAATATATAAACACAATTATGATCATAGTAGTATGCAAACCAATCAACATGATATCATATGTATTTAACTATATAGAGACATTTGTAAACTAATATATGTATCAAATACATATTTCTTTTGTGTCAAAAGAACATATATGTGTTTTTACATTCAAGGTGTTGTCATTATAAAAAACCAAAGCATCAGAGATTGGGTTCAACACTCATATTGCTCCCCCTATCAACATAATCATTGAAAGACTTATTGGGGGCCTGTGTGTTAGATCATCTTGGAGGTTGGAACAAGATTCTATCGTTGGTGGAGTTAACATATAATAACAACTATCGTTCTAGCATCGGGATGACCTTTTGAAGCGTTGTATGGGTGGAGATGTCAGACTTCTTTGTGTTGGTTTCAGAAAGTCGTATCAGTGGGTCCTGAGTTATTACAACAAACTACGAAGAAGGTGAAGTTGATTCAAGAGAGGATGAGAGCAACTCAGAGAAGATAAAAGTCATACGCTAATTAGCGAAGGAGGCCGCAAGGATTTAGTGAAGGAGATATGTGTTTCTACGTGTGACACCTATGACAGGCGTGGGTAGGGCTATCAAGTCAAAGAAGTTGTTGTTGTGGCCACGAGAGAAGGGAGATCATTTAGTGCGTTCTAGGAATCATAGGAGCATCAGAAGATTGCTGGAAAGACCGAGTAAGGGGAGTAATTAGGTTTTCTTATTGTGAATGAAGTGTTGGGATGTTATGTTCATTGTGAAGCATGTATAGTTGTTATATCTTTCGGGCACGTGCTTGAGGAGATTGTAAGGGAACATGAATGTATTTCGAGGTTCAAGAATGGTGTTTAATTCGTAGGGGTTCAGTGGACTTTAATTTTCTTGAGTGTTGTATGTTGGGAACCTATATGTGTTATGTGTATTTGTGTAGGACTTTGACTTCCTATTTCCAGTCCTTGTTGTGTTATCTTTGAGGGTTCTTCCTTGCTGTAGTACGTAGTACAAGTTCTGAAAGAGCTCAGGGTTCGATTTTCATTTTCTTCTTACATGAAGAGAGGAGGGTGTGTGTGGGAAACTAAGACATGGGGTAACTTAAAGGGGAGTGAGATAATTGTTGGTGAAGAAACGAAAAGTTGAGCAGAGTGAGAATTGATGGGAGGATGAATGTGTGTACATGATGGGTATCAGTAGGGATGTCCAAGGGTTTCGTAGAGTAGTGGTGGAAGAAGAGGGTAGTTTGGAGTGATGGTTGTGGAGGAGGGAAGTGGTCCTGGATGGTTGTGTAAGTGTTGTGAGAAAAGAGAAGTGAGGAGGTGTTTAAGTAGTTACCATTTGTATCGTTCAGGGTAAATCGGGAAAAAGGAAAATCCAATACCCAAAATGACCAGTTGACAATCACTTTTTCTTATTCTTTTCTGTTGGTAGGAACATTCTCTTCTGATACTTTTATTGAGTATTTTACATTTAACAATGGTATTATGAGTGGAAAGGGACTTGCTTTAAAGTTAACCACTACACTTGTAATTGGCTATGATTAAGCTATCATTTAAAAGAAACATAGAATTGTGGCAAACAAACACAGAATAAGTCATTTTCATATCAATAAGTTGGGCTGAAAAGCAGGTCCTTCTTTGAATAACACACCATGCCGATTTTTTACACTTGATGACAATTAAAGTTTCAATTCATAACCTATTGAATTCTTTGAACATGTAGGTGTTGGCAATTTGGTATGAATATTTATGAACATGTATGATAGTGGCACAGGAGACAAGAGTAGTGAGGAACTTAACAACAATGAGGGAAAGAAACAACCAGAAAGAGTGCGGGCCATAGTAAGTATAGCCATTAAGTAAATGGGTCAATTCACAAAGAATTATGGATGCAATGAATTCAAGGAAAAAAGGACTCAAGGGGAATGGAAAAATATGCAATGGCAATGAAAAAGTCACTCAATTTTTGGAAAACCAAGATGTTGTGGATGCTTCAAAACCCTTCCTCATCACAATTATAATGTGAATATTCCACGTTGATAGGAAAGACAGAGAGCACCATAACCAACAACAAGAAAACCAAAAGAAGCAGTCCTCTTTCCATGGCGACAAAATAATTAGAGCTATTATTTTTCTTTTTCTAAAGCATCCCCAAACAACATACAATGGAAATTGACACCACAATTGGTACACACATTACAACATATCTAAACTATGTTTAAAAGGTATAAAAAATATCCTAGCTAACATAGCTTAACATTCAACATTCAATTAAAACAACCAATCACAAAATTTACAAACATCAGTTGGATTCAAATTCCATTGCAAAAAGGTTACCTTAATAAGAATAACTTGGTTCGCTTTGCAGAGAACAAGATGGCTTATTCATCTAACCCCAATGCTGCACCAAACCTCCACCTCACTGAACGCACCAGGGATCCCTTCCTTACCGCTGTCGCCTCCTCACGCTAACATCAACGAACCATGAAGTCTTCACCACCCACCAAATCGTCGTCCCACTAGGATTGAACTCCAATGAAGCTTCCCTACCCACCACTTCGCGATTGAATAGAATGTAGACAACCAAAAACCACATTGGCAGTCGTGACAGGGATGACTACAAAGCACTCCTCCAATGATTTTGAGCTCAGGATTGATGCAAAGGACAAGGGTTTTGTGGGGAAAGGGTTTCGTGCAAAGGGGGAAGAGAGTTTTCGTGGACAACTTGGAGACAAGAGAAAGATTATGTCTTTGGTGCGAAATGAATTCGAGATTAAAAATACCTTAATTTTGGCCCTAATTCATCAAAAACATTATCGACGGCCACGAGTTGTTGGTAATTTATTTCACCAACACATTACCAGCGAACCCAAGGTTGCCGGTAATATTCCATTGATAATACACCCCTTTGTAGTGGAAAAAAGTTTATACTTGTAAGAAAATTTAGGAAAGACATTAGTAAGAAATGAAAATGTTAGTTATCCAAATACGTTCATGTAAATTCCCAAACATGTCGTTGCGAGTCACAATAGTGTCCTCCTTTTTAAGTGATAATTACACCAAACTTGGAAAAACCTAGCAATTGGATGTAGACTTTTGAAACTCTACGTGGAAAAAATAATTAACTTGAAGACCATGTGTGGTGATGAAGTTTGTGCAGAGTTTGACATCTTTGGTTCTGTTGAAGTGTGGGGGAGCAAACAACACTCTGATATGCTTGTAGGGTTTGTAAGATGGTCCTTTGGGTGGCTTTGTAAGCTACTGTACTCATATCCCTTTGCTTCTTTCCAAATACTCTTTTCATAACCTATTCCTTTGCTTGAAGAACGAGGCAAGTCTTACAAGTATGCTTTTTCCTGATAAACAAAATTAATTTGCCAATTTAATTGGGATGTTAGAGTTTCATATGGCAAAAAATAAAAAATAAAAATAAAACAAACTTTTGAGAGGGGAAAAGAGTGTAATATACGTTTTTAATTATTATTTTAAGCAAAATATTGAAACCATATTAAAATCCTTGCTTAATATAAAATCATAAATTAATTCTTGTTCCAAAAATACGCTTCGATTCCATCACCAACACATGCCCATTTGAAGATAATAAATTTACTTAAATATACAAACAAGATTAATTTGTACTTTTAATTCTGATTTAATTTTTTATTCACGATTTTTTTTCCATTTTATAAAGATTTAGTTTCTGGATTTTATAAAGTTTATAGTTTTGATCAAGTTTTTTTATTTATTTCGAATATGTTTACTGTATTCTATATTACTGCATTTTGAATGCATAGATAACACTTTTTTTTTAAATACCACCAAGTTTAGTTACTTTAAATGTAAAAAGAAAATAGATAAATCTATGTAAAATTGAATATTTGATAAAACAAATTCAAACTTTTAAAATAGTTAAAAAAGAAGATGACGAAAAATTAAATAAAACTAAAACTAAAACTAAAATTTAACATATTAAAAATATGAAAGAGTTGAATTTAGATAATAAATTCCTCACCTGTCTTTGAAGCATCCTCTGGAAGATCATTATGCAGGAACAAATCGGAATCCTCCAATGATGTTTGAATCGACAAAATTCTTGGCACATTTAGGACTCTTTCAGCGAAAGTTTTCATATTGGGGCAATCAATTACAGTTGCGTTTCTTAAACATGAAAATTGCAGAGTGACATTCCCCGATAAAAAGCTTTGTAGTCGAGGTAAGGAATACAACCTTAATGTTGTGAGTTTTCCAAATATGATCTTGTCACAACCATCTTCATCTTCTATATTTGCTATTTCTTTTATTGATTCACAATTTTTTATAATTAGGGTTTCAAGTTTCACCAAACATTTTGCAGTTGAACATGTGAACAAATACTCCATTCGATCACAGTCCTTCACATACAACTCTTTCAGATTGAAGAAAGACATTGCATGACACCCTAATTTTTGCAACAGAGGACAATTGACAACCCTTAATATTTGAAGCTTTTCAGAGTATGGACTTACCCATGGATGCTCAAACCCTATTGACTCAAGCTCATTTAGTTCAAACAGGGTTAATCCATTCAATGAAGCAGGAATTCCATCATGAACTTGCAATTTCTGAGAGGGAAATATCTCCTTGACACCAAAGCATCTCTGCACTCGAAGATGTTCTAAATTGAGTACCTTGTTCATGAATTCAAAAGGCAAACTATCTTTCTCGTTTTTATCATCCTCAAAGCATAGTCGGAGAAGATTTAATTTGGTAAGGTTGACTTCTGGTACATGTTCATCGCTCAACAACATCATGTTTTTCTCATTGAGTGTCAAACCCCTGAGTTTGGGAACAACCTAGATTCAAGCCAACCCAATTCAAAAGAAAGCGCACGGTGGAAGTTAGAAGGAAGAAACAAACACAAATATTGGGAAATATACAATGAAAAGGAGGAATATAGTTAATGTTGTCACCTTTTCAACCATGAATAGAGGTTGTTGTAGCCAGTTTATTGGAGCCTCAACAGCAGTTTCTTTGTGACTATCATGAATTTTTGATGTGAACAGATTCAACTTGGGACAGTAAGCCACATGCAAGATTTCTAACTGGGGACATTCTAGATGGTGTTTTCCAGGATAAAAACAACTCAGATGTGTTAGGTTATAAAGAGTCAGTGAAGACAAACACGGGAACTCAAACACTAATGTTTCAGTTGTTGCATCTTCATTGCCAACAATTTCTACCAACTTTTCAGACTTCTGCATTTCAAGTGTCTGAAGCTTCCTCGCAAACAATGTTACCAAACTTCCACAACCATCAACGAACAGTTCTTGCAAATTGGGAAAGCTGACACTTCCTTGGAGATTTTTGTTCAATATACATTTCAAATTTGACAAGTCTTTTAAACTGAGTTTTTTCAAGTGAAAGACTGTTTCTTTACTCTTGGCCCTGCTATTATGATCCATACCAAATATTACCTGCACCTCATCAGAGCTATGCACATTCAATTCTTCCAAGCTCTTCAGGTGAGAAAGTACATTAGATGGAATAACAGTATCTCCTTTACTTGCTCCATCAACTTCTAATTTCTTTAAACTGCCAAAAAATTTGCGTGGAAAAACATCTTTCACAGGTCCAAATCCCCTCATCTCAAGATAATCCAATAGAATCATTTGCTTTGAATATTCGAAAAAACCCTTAAACAAAAAGTGAATGTCAGAATTGACAAGCCTCATGCATAATTAATTTACATATATACAATAATTTCGTACTAAAATTCATTTTACTGTTGTTTTTTAATTAAACTGTGAGCTACTTTTAATCTATATATATTGTAAAATAAAAATTTTGTTTGTATTAGTGAAAAATTATGAATAATATACCCATTTTTTTAATAATAATAATAATAATAATTAAAAGAACTTTTTAGAATGCGATCAATTAACAGAAATTGAAGAAAAAAAAGGATAGGAATAATGACATAATAAATTCCTTACCTGCTCGTGGAACAGGCTTTCAACTGTCATGTTGAGATCCGAATGGAAGGTTAAATCAGAATCAGATGAAGATTTAATTCCATAAAACATTGGCGCATTTGTGTTTCCTTGTGAGAAACTTTTCATATTGGGACATTTAAATAGTCTCATTATTTGCAAAGATGAGAATTGCAAAGTGTCATTTCCTGAATAAAAGCTTACTAGTCTTGGTAGGGAATATAACCATAGTTTTGTGAGCCGTCCAAATATGATTTCATCATAACCATTTTCATCTTCTTTTTCTATTATCTCTTTCATTGACTCACAATTCTCTATACGTAAAGTCTCAAGCTTCCCCAAACTTTTGGCTGTTGAAAATGTGAATAGATACTTCATTCTTTTACAGTTTTTCACAATCAGCTGCTTCAAATTGATGAAAGATGTAACACAATTGACTAATCTTTCTAAACGAGGGCACTTAATAACTGCTAATCCTTGAAGTTTTTCAGTGTAAGGCTTTACCCAAGGGTGATCTAACCCTATAGATTCCAACTCAAGAAGTTTATTTAGGCTTAATTTATTCAATCCAGCTAGTAATATTCCATCATGATCACCATCTAGTTTTTTTGAGGGAAATATCTCCTTCAGACCAAAACATTGCCTCACAACAAGATATTCTAAATTGGGTACCTTTTGAAGGAAATCGAAAGGCAAACTATCTTTCTTATTTCCATAATCTTCAGAAGCTAGATCAAGATAATTTAGTTTGTGAAGGAGGTCTCGTGAATGTCCATCTTTCAACAAGGTAATGTTTTTCTCATTGAGTATCACTTCCTTTAGTTTGGGAACAACCTAGCAAGATAAAGTGATTTCAATTAGAAAGAGAAAAATTATGACAAAAAAGGAAATGAAAACATTAATTACTAATGCTCTGTCACCTCTTCAATCAGGAACATAGGATGTGGTAGACTATGATGAGGTTGTGATGTGAATAGCTTCAACTTACGACAGTATGCCACATGCAACCTTTCTAATATAGGGCATTTGAGAAGGTGTTGTCTGGGATAAAAGCAAATAAGCATTGGCAAATTCCAAAGAAACAACTTCGACAAACAAGGAAATTCAAAAATTTCGGTTATTTCATCTTCCATTTCCTCTTTCTTTTCAACAATTTCTACCAACTTGCTACAGTTATGTATTGTAAGTGCCTTAAGCTTACTGAGATTTCTGGCAAGGGTGGATGGGAACAATGTTACCAAGGTTCCACAACTACTTACAAACACTTCTTCCAAATTGGGAAAACTGACTATTCCTTCAGGGTTTTTGTTCCATATCCATTTCATATTTGATAAGTCTTTTAAAGTAAGCTTTTTTAAACGAAAGACTGTTTCCTTGATCTGACAGTCATCCATGTCAAATATTACTCGTGCTGATTTACAGCTCTCTATATTCAGTTCTTCTAAGTTCTTCAAGTAAGGAAGCACATAAGATGGAAGTACAATCTCTCTTTTACTTGCTGCATCAATTTCCAATTTTCTTAAACTGCCAAAGAAATTATCTTGAAAAACAGGTTTGCCTTGACAAACTTCTTTCATCTCCGGATAATCCTTCAACTTCATGTGCTTTGAATACTCAAAAGACACCTTAGAAGCCAAAACAACTCATCATTACAAGTGTATGTATGTACAAGAAAAATTAATGAAGAAATCAACTTATGACATTTATATTGGCTTTGCTTCAAATTATATTACACAAATGCTACAGCGTGCAATTTATATATGTTTTCTAACTATGACAGTTATATTGTAGAATACTTTGTTGCCCGAGTTTTAAATGAAATGAAAAATATTGATGGTTTAGAAATCATAAATAAATATTATGATTCGTACCTGATGTGTGAAATGTTTCTTCAGAGTTGCATTTAAATCACCTTCCCAATACCATTTGTCTTTTTCTGTGGCTACAACTTGTACTTTTTGTAGATTTGGAGCACTTTGAACTTTGGAGAATTTCGTCATTTTAGGACATTCACTCACTACTAAATTTTCCATTACAGGAAATTTTAAGTCACACTTATCAACATTCATGAAACTTGTGAGATTTTGTAGAGAAACCAATTCTAAGGATCTCAATAGTTTAAACTCAATTTCCTGTATTTCTTCCCCTTCATTTTCTGAAATGATTTCCACAATCATTGGACAAGAACTTACTTTCATCGTTTTGAGTTGAACCAAGGTTTTTGCAGTTGAGCATGTCATCAAATTCCTCAACATACAATTTTCCACTTCTAAATATGTTAAGTAACTAAAAGATACTGAGGATGACGCCAAAATTTTCAATTTGGTACAGCTTTGAATGATTAAGCGTTCTACCCTTTGAAGAAGCACCTCATGCTCAAAGCCAATCTCCTCCAGAGGCCAAATGTTTTTTAGTTCCAACTCTTGAAGTTGCATAACAACTCCAATTTTTTCACGTGAAATAAGACTTGCAGGGGCCCAAATCCTTTTCAAGTGACAGAACCCCAATGTTAACCTTTTCAAATTGGGAAGTCTATGCAAAAGCCAGAAGAGAACTTCAACGTTCTTCAACCCATGCAACACAACTGATTGTAGATTTTGCATTCTGTGAACATTGATAATGTAATTCTGCAACCACTCTACTTCCCTGAAGCTCATTGCCATAAATTCCAAATTGTATATCACCTAACAAACATATAATACAAATATTATCATTATCAAAGCATATTTGGAACCAAATTTTCGTGAATAAATTATTTTTTACAATACATAAAAGACCTATATATATATATATATATATATATATATATATATATATATATATATATATATATTCTCACATCCTTTAGTGAGAGGTTTTTAATTCATGTTTTCTATTACCTTTTCTGTAGCCAAACCAATTGGTTTCACTTGTGAGTTTGAGATATCTGTATTGATTCCTTCAAGCTTACCACATCTTAGTATCAACAATCTCTTCAATGATGGCCACTCCAAAGTATGAGCTCTCCCGTAAAAACTCATAAGTTCAAATAATGATTGTAATGATACATAGTTTAGACGAGGAAACTTAAAGGTGATAACATTTTCATTTGTACCTTTGTCCCAACCAACAATCTCTTTCATCGCCCTACAGTTCCTTACATCAAGAGATTCCAAATTTTCTAGGTCCTTGGTAATCGAAACTGGAAAGAGATAATTTAAATTTGGACTCCCAGCAACTGTTATGCTTTGCAGATTATTATATTTAAGTATTTGACAAGTGTCATCCTTCCATATGCTCACTAAATTTGACAAATTTTGTAGAACTATTTTATGCAATTGTGTTTCATTTATATCACTAGTTTGTGGAATCATTTCAAAATCAAATATGTTTTCCACTAACTTGCAATTTGTAATGGTCAAGCTTTGAAGACTCTGAAATTTTTGCCCCATAAAACTAGGAAAAATCGTTACAAGTTTGTGACACTCTCTTATTATCAAAGAGTCTAAACTGTTGAAGGAATGAAGACCGATATGGGGTTGCCAAATGCTATTGAGTTTCTCCATGCAGGTGATCTCCATTTTCTTTAACTTAGGAAAAACATAATCAATATTCCCCTACAATAAAAATTACTAGTTATTAGATAAGCAACTAAAAGACCTCAACAATTAATGCAATTAATTCTACAACAAATGATAATATGAATCAAACTAAATACTGAATAAATCCACACACCTCATCATCTTTTGGACGAAATATATCCTCCATCATTTCACATTCACTTACAGAAAGGCTTTGGAGATTCACCAAACTTACAGCCATGGAGAATGACAATAAATATTTCAAATTACCACAATCTGTCACATTTAACGTCAGCAAATTTTGAAAACAATGCTGAGATTGGTCACTCCATATCTTTTGGATGTTGACCGAGGATAGCTCCAACGATTCTAGTTTTGGAATCGAAATCTGTAAGAATAATTAATTTCTAAACAATAAGATTATGAAGAATAACATGCAAATTTAATTAAAGATTGTAAAGGATTCTAGAGGATATACATATTTTTGATAATGCTTTACATTACCTTTTCATTGAAGAGTGAAAGGCAAGAATTGGTGCCATCTTGCTCAACTTCAACAATAATATCTCTGTTCCTGTTTCTCCCTTTTTCTTCCAGTGATCGTGCACTACAAGGAATCTTATCATTGGTATACAAAGAAGTAAATGCTGGCAAGGATTTTAATGTCAAAGTTCGTAACTGAGGAAACTCGATATTGTCATCACTGTCAGTATGGGGTTGTCTTTCAATGGAAACTATGTCTTTCAAATAATCGCAATCACACACTTCAATATTTTCAAGCATGGTAAGGAGTCCAACCATGAAAAATGTGAAAAGGCTTTCCAATTTGTCACATGATTTAATCTTGATGGTTTTTAATCTGCAGAAAGAGGCCTCTAGAAGCTGATTGTTACATAGTTTCTCCAAATTATACAATTTGTAAAGATACAACGACTCCAATTTGGGAAAAGCTAATAAAGGGTGGAATCGTTCCACTGAGTTAATAATATATTGAAGGCCAATATTGTTTACAATGGATAAATGTTTCAACTTTTGAAATCCTTCAACATTTAACTCATAGAAAACATCATGAACATCAATGAGTTCTCCCAACAATAAATATTCAACATTTTTGAACAACATTTTAACCCATGTTTCAGAATGAATGTCAATACCTTCTTTTAGGTTCAATACCAGAAGTTTCACCACTTCATACTTGTCAGGGATTTTGAATTCTCCCTCTATGAGCAAGTTGAATTCACCAATGATAATCTTGTAGCTATCCAACTTATCAAAAAACAAGTTCTGTGGAACATGAGCAACATTCTGAATGTGTAAGTCTAGGTTTCGCAACTGATTCAAGGGCCTCAACTCAGAAAGACTAGCATTTTTATTTTGGATCATCTCCTTGGCCTCCCATAGAATCAAGGTGTCTCTCATATATAATTCTTCCAAAATGTTCATCCTTGATATGACGTTGGAAGGTATGACACTTAATTTTGAGCAATTGCTTAAGTCAAGAAGTTGAAGTTTATCTAGTTGCCCAAACTCAAAGGGAAAACTTTCAATGTTAGACCCCGAAAGAGTAAGAATTCGTAGTTTTTTTAACTCTCCAATAATTGACAAGTTCTGTCCCAGAGTGCACTTTTCCAAACTAAGCATTCTTAGTTTTGATAAGCATATAATTGAAGAAGGTAAACATGGAAAATAAAAACCAGTCAATATCAAGACTCTGAGTTCAATAATGTCTTTGAAAAAGTCATCTGGTATTTTCAAAAACTGATCTTTATTGTCAATATGTAGGACTTCAAGTCTAGGACAATATATACTCCCAGGAAGATCATCATTGATATAACAATAGTGTAAAAAGATAGCAGTGTACCTCTCAAGTTGATCTTTGTGAGGCCACTCATCGATTATGCCATTTTTCATAAAGAACATTTGTTTTTCTTTGGATGATATTGAAAGAGCAACATCACGCACAATGTCGTGCATGTTAAAGCGGTTGCTAGAGTAACTTTCCAACAGCAAACTTGATTCTTTTAGCTCTTCTATCAACATATTTACTTTGTTTCTCGCTTCTCCAATTGTGTGGACTCCTTGTATCAAACCCAAACCAATACAAAACTTCACCAAGTCCATAACCAAAGCATCATTTCCCATTCTTGCACAATGTAAAAAAATACACTTAAGCTGCTCATTTTTTAGATGATCATAACTAAGCTTTATAGAGAACTCAATAGGTTCTTGCCCTTCCATAAAACTTTTCTTTTTCATTTGTTGATAGACATCCTCCCATACAAAGGAACTTTTATTCTTTAGTGTCCTCCCTATGGAAACCAATGCAATAGGCAACCCATCACACATTCTTGCAATTTCAATGGCTTTCTCATCATACACTAAATTTTGGATGTGTATTCCAGCCAATCTCTTAAGCAAAGTCTTTCCCTCAGTTTCATTAAGGACTCCAACAGAGAAAGTTGATCTCTCCTTCACATCCATTTGATTACACAATACTTGTTTTCTTCTAGATGTTAGAAGAATTTTGCATCTTTTGTGATCTTCAGATAAATTTTCTTCTGTCATGTTATTGAAATCGGAAGATAACTCTTCTTTTTCCATCCTATCGTAACTAGAATCAGATATATCATTGACATCTTGTTCGCTTCCCTCATTTTCATCACTGATTGGAATCCCCAATCTATTCAAGTCCAACCCATCCCATAGATCATCTAGAATTATAAGGGTGTTCTCCTTTTCTTTCTTTAATCTCTTTCGAATGCGATCTGCTCGTACAATCTCACTTTCCTCTTCCAATCTCATTCCTAACATCTCAGCTATTTGTCCTTGAATTTTTATGATGTTAGGATTTCTTGTTATATTTGCCATAACCACCACATTGAACAACTTCTTTTCTTGAGCTTTCTTAGCAACTTCTTTGACTAAAGTGGTCTTACCCACACCACCAACACCATAAAGGCCAATTATATTAATTGTAGAGTCTTCTAGTGCTTGCATACACACATTGATAGTTTTTTCTCTTGATGCAAAGCTTTCATAACTAGTGTTTGTCAAAGCAGAATTAATAGACGGGAGTACTCGATAGGAAACTTCATCAAACTTTTTATTCCAAAGTTCTTCTGCTTCCATTTCCTCTACCATTTTTGTAGCATTTCTGCCCAATCGATACCTCAACGACAAGTTATTTGGAAAGAAACCAATGGAACATCTTGTCTTTGAATGATATTCATCGTGAATAAATTGTTCATACTTTTCAATCTTCTCATCCAACTGTTTTAAGCAATGTTGAACATCATCTTCAATTTCTTCTGCATTCATTTCTGCATTATTAACTTGATGTTGTATCCTTTTCCTAGTATTATCCAACCTCTCAATGTAACATTTAACCTCTTCAAATTTGTCATTGTAATTAAAAAAGTAGCTAAACTGTCTTTTCACTACACGTACTGCAATTTGCATTGCATTTTCAGCCGCCGTAGAGACAACTACTTCCATACTCCCTTGACAATTGAGACCTTCTCCTTTGCTTTATTGGTTTCTACTAGGGATACTTTTTTTTCTGATGCAAATGCAAAATTTCAAAGTTTATGACTTATAAGCGAATCAATATATAAACATTAAGTAAACATAATTGATAAAAGTTGATGCAAACATCTAGAAAGCTCATGTAAGAAAATCTTAGAAATAATACGACACTATAGTCTCTTGAAAGTTGTAAATGTCACTAGTGTAGAAAAGTCATTTTATATCATGTTTTTATATCGGTTATAATTTACCAGGTATAGAAATTGGCAAGGTAACAGTTTTGTAAATATGAAAAGTTTTTCTATACCCAAAACCAATATAGAAAGTAGCATGGTGATAAAACTATAATAAATTACAAAGTTTTTTCTACAACGATTGAACGCATAATCGGTATAGAAAGTGATACAGTGACAAAACTGTAATAAATTACAAAGTTTTTCTATATTGTTGGACTCGGAACCGGTATAGAAAGTAATGTGGTGGCATTTTTGTAATATTGGATAAGACTTTCTATACTTATTAGTCACTATAACTCGTATAGAATGTTTAATACTCCTCTTCCCAGCCCTTTCATGCTTTACTATCATTTGTGCTTCTCATATCGTCTTTTTTCTTCTCTACACTACTCCTCTATTTGCATCTCGCACTTCCCATGCTAGTTATTTCGTTCGTCGCTAACCTTTATCGTTGCTCGCGGTTCCCTGGTCGTTGGTTGCTCTCGTGCTACAATGGCGTTGCTCGTGTTGTGGTCGCGTTGCTGGGTTTATGGCGAGAGAATTCTCATCTTCCTCTCGCGTTTGAATATATGTGTTTCTACTTTTTTTTAATCAAGTTTGAATATATTTAATAAGTTATTCTAACATTATTCATTTTTAATATTTAAGATATTTACATCATATATGCATTAATTGGAAGAATGATGACATATATGGATTTATTGACCCTGTGACCATTCAAAAAGTTGGGATAAAGGTGAAGAGGTGAAAAAAATACCTATTAGAGAACTTTGAAAATGGAAAAGAAAAGTCTACTTAGCACGTTATGTACAATAGTAAGTATGTTTTTTTTTATAAATTATATTATATTCATGTAAATGTTAATTGTACCTAATGTTGTTAGAATCTCTAAGGGTCATTGACATTTGCTAGTAATTACTCCTCAACATTCTCTTGTGTTTCTCTTATGTTCATTATACAAGAAACCTAACACTTTGGCAATTAAAAGTACACTAATAGCATAAGTTTTTTTATAATTTATTTGTGTGTTATATAATTTAATATTACTACTAGGCACAAATTTCAATGTACAATTAACTTTTAGAGAGTGATTTAAGCTTATTCAAGGTTGTAAGAAACACATATCACCTTTAAAAATAAGTTACAGTTCATTAAGCCAATTGTAAGTAGTTAATCTTTCATACTATAGAAATACGATTATAAAGTTTATAATATTCTATGAATTTAACTTGTAGTGCTCATGTTAACCGAAAAGTTTTAAGTGCGAATATTTTGTGATAAGACACATGTAGAAAATCATACCACAAACATCGTTGACTAATGGGATTTGGTAATATGTACAATTTATAACTAACATTTCAAATATTTATCACTATAAATTGACTCAAACTGTTCAATGTGTAGATTTTCAGTGACACGCCTCCATTGGAGCAAGATGTCCTAAAGGAAGTTTGTGAATAGTGGGCTTCGTTCCTTTTAAGTATCTATAATATATGATATTATGTGATTTTATGAGCTTGAGATTGTATTAGCTTTGATGTAATCATTACAACATTGAATGAATATATATATCTTGGTTGGGTGTTTTGGAGGGTTATAAATTTGACTATTCTAGACTATATTAATTATATGCATGTTTGTATGTGGTAGGAAACACATACAACCTGTCATTTAAAAATAATTTGTAATTTTTTATATTAATTTGTCTCCAAATAGGTATAGAAAAAATAATTTGTAATTTTTTATATTGATTCGTCTCCAAATAGGTATAGAAAAAATAATTTGTAATTTTTTATATTGATTCGTCTCCAAACAGGTATAGAAAGTAGATTTTTTTAAACAAGTGTCAACCAATTTAAAAACTCAGAGTCATATAAATAATGCATTTTTTAAATCAGTTAAAGCCTCCCAGTAGTTTAAAAAGTATGGGTCATTTATATAAAAAGTTCACTTTTTAAACTGATTAATGTTCTAACCGGTTTAAATAGTCTAGGTCATATATATATATATATATATATATATATATATATATATATATATATATATATATATATATATATATATAATTTTGATTCCCAAAAGACAATCTTTTAAACCAGTTTCAAAACTAAGTATTAAAAGTAGACATTTTAAATCGATTTAAAAAAGTTGAATATTTTTCATACCCTTATTTCTATAGTTTCAAAAATCAGTTTAAAGTTTTTTTAACTTGTTTAAAAAGATATTTCTGCACTATTGTGTTTTAAGAAATGGTATAATAGTTTGACATTTTGTAGTAAGTGGAGTGATGTTTTACGTCATGAAAAATGTATTAAGTAAGGAATGAACACATTGATATCAACTCCCAACTACTCACATTATTCATCTGTGCGCATGATGGGTACAAACCCAATAAAAATACAAACCAGAGAAGCAATTTCAGTGAAAAGAAGAAAGAATAGATGGAATGGGTGATTTTTGTTCTTTGTTCGTGAATGATGGTCATCAATGCATGCTTATCTCTGTTTGCTCTCTCACTGTCAAACTCCACTATTTCAACATTTTATACTTTCTATTATTTCCAGTTCTGTAAATAAAGGCTTGGTGCTCATAACTCTAATTTTTCTTTGTTGACACATAAAAGACAACCTTAAATTTACATGATCAGGAAATCAAAGTGATAATCAATATCTAAATAAATTATTTGTGATTTTAATAAAATAATTATATTTCATATAGGCATGAGAACACCACAAGAATATAGACATTTATTGTCGATAAAAAAAATCAATATTAACAAAAAAGAAAAATTGACGTTAACTAGTTAATAATGTTGAGTTTAATGTAATGGATTTTAAAACCGTGGTACTAATTCATTAACGTCGAACATGACTCCAAACAATGTTGATTAAATTTATGTTAATATTTCATTAATTTTTAAAATATATTTTTTTAAAATATTTTGTATTAATCAAGTCAACGCTAATATATTTTTATTTTGATAATTCATTAATTATTTAAACCACGTTAAAAAAATTAAATTAAATAAAATTAACGAATATTAAACCTAAATTAAAAAAATAATATTAAAATTAAATAAAATAAACTCAACAAAAATAAAAATTAATATTTAAGTTTATGTAATATAAACAAATCAAAGTATAACATGGGTCCTATGCTTACCCTACCAGCGATCCTAAAGCCGGATTTTACTGATTTTCCTACTCCTGTACAAATATTGCTTTTTATTATTAATCACATATTATACCTATCATTTTTTTTTGGGTTAAATATGTTTTTAGTCCCTAAACTATTGACCGTTTCTGGTTTTCGTCCCTCTTCCAAAGTAAGGTACAATTTAGTCCTCAATCTTTAAAAAACGTTCGTTTTAGTCGAAAAAACGAACGTTTCGAGGACTAAAACGAGGACTAAAAACAAAATTTTGAGGACTAAAACGAACGTTTTTCTAAAGAATGAGGACCAAATTGTACCTTACTTTGGAAGAGGGACGAAAACCAGAAACGACCAATAGTTTAGGGACTAAAAACATATTTAACCCTTTTTTTTTCTTTTATTTCTTTCTTTTTACATCATATCTTTTACAGTCTTTTTATTCTGGATTCCATTTCGTTTAGAAATAAAATAACTTTATAATATATATATATATATAGCCAAAATTTAAATTCTACATAACAAAGTTATTCAAAATATAGCCAAACATATTATTTATTGAACATTCGTATATTTAAGTTACTTTAAACTTAACTCAATTCAAAAAAAATTAATTTATAAATTAAAGTTTACATTTATAAATTATAAATTGATAAATTATAAATTGATATAATCTTAGTTAATGTAAAACTTCAAACATAAAAATACATTTAATAGAAAGAGTAGAAAGAAACATTGACTAAGGTATTTACCTGTGGATCAGCGTGCACTGCAGAGAGAAGAGGTGAGAGGAATTGGTTGAGTGAAGCATGGAGATGATAGCATCTTGAGTGTGAAAAGTGAAAGAGAGCATAGAAGAGAAGGGGTTGGTTATGTAGGTTTGGTGAAGCATAAGAAGAGGAGCAAAGTGTGTGCAGAAACGATGAGTTTGAGATGAATCTGAGATGGTGGAGTGTTGTTATGGATCTCATGCAATGTGCAGTGACATGTGATTCTGTTCTCAAATTCAAAAGAGAGAGGAGAAGAAATCCATTAAAATAAACCTGTCTTCTTTAAACTAAACTAAACATATTCATTCTTATTGATTTAACTGTATACTTGGCAACAGCTGTCACACAATTATTGAATCCGTATCATTTTCCATATCGTGTTCTCACGTTGCCCATCTCTACTTATTATCACCATACCTAGTCCTCACGTCTATGCATGCACAATAATTTTACAAAAACCCAACAACAAAAACTGGGTCATATCTAACCCTTTACATTTCCACCACTTTCTTTTATTAATACCAAATAATTATACTTTTATTTAACTCTCAATTCAAACACTTTTTCTTTTTCTTTTAAAAGGAGATATATGAGTAGAACTTAGGCCAAATATCTTCTCTAGGGTTATAGGATAATCAAAGTCTATTATACTTTTTTTTTCGAAAGTTTATTTGACTTTGATTATTAGTAAATATCTTTTTTGCTTTGATTAGAGAGGTAACTAAAGTTTAATATTTTTTTTAATAACTTTTTATTAGAATATTTGGTTTCAACTTCAACCAAAACTAAATATTTATTTCTGTTTCAATTTGGTTATAATTAAAGTTTAATGTTTTTATTTTAAATACTTTTTTAAAGAGTATTTAGTTTTGGTTATGATAGGAATCAAAATCGAATATCCATTTTTGCTTTAATTTTGGTTCTGAAACTTAATATTAACGCTTTTTTTTTTAATTTTGTTTTTGTTTTTTGTTTCATTCTACTTATTAAACTTGTACAAAATCCCACAAAGAAATCCAAAATAGAAACAAAAATAAGTTAGAATTTAGATAGTTATAAATGTGTTAAATGCTTATTAAATCTTATAAATTATCATATCTTTATAAAAATTAAATATGATTCTACGTTTCTATTAAATATTTTGCATTTTTTTAAATAGTGAATGAAATTATTGAGAATCGGTGTAAGATTCTTGAATTTTTGCACAAAAGATATCAATTAATATATAAAAATCAAAGTTGTAAAGTATTTGACTAAATGCAATTATTACCATTTTTCAGCTACTTGTAATATGAACATGAATAATGATTGTCATTCAATGTATTACATAGTAACTGCACTTATATGAGTCGGTTTATCTATTACACTACACTATACCAACATAATTGTAAACAGTTGAAGAAGATCACTGGAATAAAACAATTATACATCAAAATACCAAACCTTGAGAGACAATCATGTAAGTTTTTAGCCTTAACAGTTGATTTCCCAGACAACATATGTCATGCAATTGAATTATGAAAAATGACATGTTTTAGGATACACTTATATAACAAAGAAAGTTCTTAAAATTGAGATAACATTGAGGTTCTTACTAATATATTACTTGTCTGAGATGGTTGGGGAAGACTAAGCAAGGACAAAAACCACATAGTAATATTGTTCGTTAAGAAACCACAACTAGCCGTCAATGACGCCTGACATAGTGTAATATACGAGGACCAAATAAATAATCTTACCAACCTCATTTGGTGTCAAATCTTCTTGGATCTTCATTTTAACCAAATCCAAACGAGTATTTACTTCATCTTTTTTGTTTTTTTTTTCTTCCAAAGGCTCGTTGCAGAAGACTTCTTAAATGTTTTCCCAAATACGTTATGTATTTTATTAACTTTTTCATGAATTTAAAGGCTAATCAGTACAATTGATGCATTTTCATTCTCTTGATGTCCATTTTATGTGTTTTTTAACCTTCGATATGATGATTAGATTGCAAAATCCTTGATACGCTAGTAAAAAGGACTTATTATCGCGCCTATTATGCTTCGGTTCAGCAGAAACCGAAGCATAATATGATGTGGTGGCATTTTTGAAATTTTTGAGATAATATAGGCCTCAATTGTCTTAGAACTGAAGCAATATAGACCCTATGGCCTCGGTTGTATGCAAAATCGAAGCCAAAAATCTCTGCAAAACATTGACAATCCAGTCAGTTGTCTGATGGAAATCTCTGTACAGGGTTTTCGTCCTCGGTTCCCCGTAGAAACGAGGCCATAACCCTTGACAGAAAGATGACAGTTGAAACGGTCAAATGTTTTGCTGATGTATGCAGGAGATTTGGCCTCGGTTCCCCTTACAACTGATGTCGTAGGTTACTACAAAACTCTAACAACCAACATCTGCAGTCTGATCAATAGAAAAAGTAAGTGAGATGGTCAGACATTTGGCCTCGGTTCCACCAAAACCGATGTCACAGTCTGATATGACCTCCTTTGACTTATTTTAAATATTTAATATATATTTTTGGGACTTTGGCCTCGATTTGCCGCGAAACCGAGGCAAAATGTTTGATCGAATATTGCAAAACTGTCATTTTGAATTAAATTTGAATTTGTTTCAAATGACGTTTGGCCTCGGTTAGGTGGACAACAGAGGCCATAGCCCCTTATTGCTTCGATTATTTAATGAATTGAGGTAGTAACGTTTAAGTGGGTTAAAAAAATATTACAAAGAGTGAACAGTTTCGTCTTCTTTGTGAAACTGTTCAAAACTCTCTGCAAAACTCTTTTTCGTCGCACCTTGCCTCTCATTTTCTTTGCATTTCCACTAGTCATCCTTGATTTTTATTGCCATCGTGGCCTTCATGATCATTTTGGAAGTATTTGCACCGATCAAAATTAGTTTTGAAGCATTATTGTGTCATCGTCATCGCTGTGGTTTGTTCATTTTTTTTTCGCGTTTTTGGTTTGTCTAGATACGTTTTTTGATTATTTTGTTGCATTTTTTATTATTTTAGATGATGAGACGTATGTTTTGTTGTATTTGTGTGTAGGTATTGTGATTTTGTTGCGTTGCAAAACGCGGGTAGTCGTTTCTCCTCCGTTGTTGTCTCTTTTTTCACGCTCTCAGGTTCCTATTTTGTTTATTAATTTTTTTTTGTTAATTTTTAAGTTTTTGTATGTTGAATATATGTAATTATGTGTGATTGAATGTTTGAATTGATCATTTGAATGCTTATTATGTGTGTTTGAATGTTTGAATATGTATAATTATATGATTGTAATTTTGTAGAAAATTTTTGAATATTTAGGTACGGATCGAAATTGGATTAATTTACCACGAATTAGTGTTGAGTACGAGAGAGGGGTAGCTCTTATACAATTTTCACAATGTAATGAGGGTAAAAGTGATGGTGAAGTGAAACTTAGATGTCCTTTTGTGAACTGTTGGAATGAGAGAAAGTTGAACGCAACCCAAATTAGGGAACATTTTATTTGTGATAGTTTCCTACAATGCTATACAACATGGATATGGCACGACGAAGAAATACATTTTCCGACTGTCTCCAAAAATAAAAACGTTATTGATTCCACCATGGAAGAAGATCGACTGGATGAAGACAAATTAGAGGACATGATCCGCGATGTTAGCATAGAAAATTTTGCCAAAGCTCATGTGTATGAGACGATGTCGACTGATGCGGAAACACCTTTGTATGTCGGTTCAACTAAGTTCATACAATTGTCACGGAATTGTTGACGTTGTGAATGAAATGCTGTCAGATGGAAATACAGTACCCACTCATAATTATGATGCGAAGAAAATTCTTTGTCCGATGGTTATGAAGTATAGAAGGATACATGCTTGTCTCAATGACTGCATTTTAGATAGGAAAGAGTTTGAATTTTTGAAAAAGTGTCCAAAATGTGGATTATCACGATACAAGTCAAAAAATAATAGTGAAGATAATCGTTAGATAGAAAAAAATGGATCTGCTTTGAAAGTAGTTTAGTACCTTCCAATTGTGCCCAAACTTAAGCGTTTGTTTGCGAATTCAAAAGATGTTAAAAACCTTAGATGGTTGTAGATGAAAGAAAAATTGGTGGGCTGCTTCGTCATCGAGCTGATTCAAAGCAATGGAAAAATATTGATCATAAATTTCCCCAATTTGGTCAAGAATGTAGAAATCTTAGGCTTGGTTTAGCCATTGATGGAATGAACCCATTTGGTAATTTAAGTACCAATCATAGTTGTTGGCCAGTTATTTTGATAATTTACAACTTATCTACTGCATTATGCATGAAGAGGAAGTACATGATGTTGTCTATGATGATATCTGGTGCAAAACAGTCTGGAAATGACATAAATGTGTATCTAAGCCCACTAGTTAAATACATGAAGTTGTTGTGGGTTGATGAGGTTGAAATATTTGATGCCTTCGCTTCTGAAGCTTTTCTGATGCATGCAATGTTATTTTGCATCATTAATGACTTTCCACCTTATGGTAATTTGTCAAGATATAGTGTCAAGGGTCATAAAGCATGTCCTATATGTGAAGAAAACACTGTAGCTCAGCAATTGAAACACGGAAGGAAGATAGTGTATCTGCGTCATCAGAGATTTTTAAAATGTAATCATCCATATCGAAGGTTAAAAAAAGCATTCAATGGATATCAAGAAAGGGACGAAGCACCAAATCCACTTAATGGCCTTCAAATCCTTGAAAAAGTTAATAAAATACATCATGTATTTGGGAAACTTCAAAGAAGTCATTTGTAACCACCCCTAGAAAGAAGAAATCAATATTCTTTGATCTTCCATACTGGTCAAAGATAGATGTAATGCTTGTAGAGAAGAATGTGTGTGATAGCTTGATTGGTACACTACTCAACATTCAGGGAAAGACAAAAGATGGAGTGAATGCTCATTTGGATTTAGTGTACATGAAGATTCGAGAAGATTTGGCACCTAGGGAGATTGGTAAACGTACTTATTCGCCCATTGCATGTTACACAATATCTAGACAAGAGAAGATAAGTTTTTGCCTTTATTTAAAGAATATCAAGGTACCACAAAGATACTCTTCAAATATGAAGAGTTTAGTGTCGATGCAGGACTTAAAGCTTGTTGGCATGAAGTCTCACGATTGTCACGTCTTAATGCAACAATTGTTACCGATGGCTATTGATGGACGAACGCCCGAGGAAAGGTCGATTGAAGCTGCGCGAACACAAACCGGACCTCCTTGAAGCTTCTCCGACGAAGAATACGCAGCGGAAAATGACAAAAACAGAGGGTTAAACTCGATAGAAACCCTAGAAATGGAAGGAAACCCAATATGAACCGATTAATCGGTTCAAAATGAAGATTGAACGGTGGAAAAAGTTTGGAACGAATCAAAAGTAATTTTAATCGGCTAAAATCAGAGAAAATGATGAAGGATGAAGAAACCCTAGACAAATGTGCAGATGATTTGGTGACAGTGGAAGAAAGATGAAGAAACTTGTGAATCTAATACTTACGGAGGAGAAGAGATGGATTTGTGATGAAGAATGGCTGGCGACGAGGAAACTCTCGAGTGGAAGAACGAGATGTGGTTCTGCGAGATGGAGAAAAAGCTCTCACGAAAGAGAGAATGTGGCTGTACGTGTCTGATGTGTGAGAAGAAAAACAAATGATGTGGAATGAGGGAGCGGACGCATGGCTGAAGAAGGAATTGAAAAACACTGACGCATGCGAGGTGGCAGCGAAGGAGAGGTAGCGTGGAGGAATGAGTAGCACCGTGAAGTTTAGAGAAATGGAAAAATGAGAGTGTGCTTGGAAGGTGGCTAGAGGGAGTCTTTGGACTCTCTAACCTGACTTTCAAGAGAGAATTGTTTCTATTTCAGAAAACTTAATTCTCATTAATCTCAAAAGTGCTAATACAAGAGAGGAGTTGGGTATTTATAGTAACCCATACTCCTTAAGAGCTAAGCTAGAAAAGGTAAAAATACAAAAGGAAGACTAAGTCAAGTAGGATTCCATCATGCCCTCCCTCTTAAGAAAAGATTTGTCCTCAAATCTGGCAATCGCCTTATGAAGAAGCTCCACACAATCTTTGGGAGCATGGCCATCTTGGAGTGGCCTTATTCTTTTAGATCTAGTTTTCTTCCTCCTGGATCAAACACGAATCTGCAATACACATCAAATATATCTTCGGTTAATATTAATCCAAGAAAGAATTTTTCTTTAAAAACAAGAGAATAAGAACTTCTAATACTTTGATTTGTAATCTTTGAAAATTTTAGAAGTCCAAATTCAATTTTATCTTGAGTTAATTGTTTTCTTAAAGATAACAATAACTCAAGATTTGAATTGTCATATTTTGAAAATGTTTTCATGACAATTGGTTTGAAAGAGAGGTCAAAAATTGAAAAGTAATCAATTATTGGAAAAGAAGTAAAGATTTGGAAACCTTCCCTTTTAGATCCCACCGTCTTTGAAAGAATAGGATTTGTCATCAGTAACAATTTCTCCTTTTCTTTCTTCTCTCTTTCTTGCCTTTCTCTCTTTTCTTCTTTTCTCTCTTCTTCTCTTCTTAATTCTTCTCTTCTTCTCTCTTCTCTTTTCTCTATTTGTTCTCTCTCTCTCTTCTCTTCTTCTTTCCTTTCTTCCTTTTCTTTTCTCTCAATCTCTCTTTCTCTTTTCTTATCCTTGATCTCCTTAAGTCTTGCCCCAAATTCTAATTCTCTATGAAGAAACCCATGATCATTTAAACTCTCAAGAAATAATTTTCCATTATTAATGCAATCCCTAATTAGTTCTAGGTTTCTTTTAATGCTTGAAGGCACAAACTTTCTTCTCATGCAAGCTTTTAAATCATGCCAATCACATATGGAGGACTTTCTACCTTTCCTAACATGATATTGTCTTTCATCCCACCACTCACTTGCATTTTCTTCTAACTTAGAGAGATATATGCTAAGGACATAATATTCACTCTCTTCATAAAACCAAGGATTTATTTTATCAATTTCTTTCTCCCAAGCTAGGTATGTTAATGCTCCTATGTCTTTACCAAATGATGGAAGATTCCTAGGTTGTTTAAACATTTCATCAACTTTATCTAACCTAAAAGACCTATATGAACCATAAGAAGACATCTTTGTTTTTAAAAGTTTTCTTAATCTAAAGGGTTCAAAACTTTCACTTAGACAAGTCCCAGGTAAGAGAGGTGAGCTAAAGAGCTGCTTAAGTACCAAGTCTTGCCTTGCCAGAAGTGTCTTAGGCTACTAATTAATTACCCCTTAAACTAAAATCACCTTTAGAAACAAAGTACACAACTCAAACAAACACATACAATTAAGCACAAATAAAAGACTAGACTCTCGAACTCTAATGTGTGAAAAGGCTTAGAGTTTAATCTCTTTTAGCCTAAGTCATCCCTAACCGTGAACACAAAATTAAACAAACACAACACTTAAAAATCCAGCGGACTCTAATGACCCCTACGAGAAACACAAATCAAATCACACATTCATCTATCTACCTATGCTAAATTTAAAGCAAGTAAAGTTGCCAAGAGTTTGAAAGAGCACCAAGGACTCTTCCAAATACTTGGACTTTATAAAAAGCCTTTTTACAAAACAAGCTAAAGCTAACAGTAGGCTAACACAAGCCTATTACAAACAAAATTGAAACTAAAAAAAAACTATACTAGGCTGCTACGGTCCTGGTCCTGGTCCACTTCATTCAGCTTTGTTGCTCAACTTTGATGTTGCTGGAATCAATTCTCTTGAATCTCCTTGTTAGTCTCATCCTACAACAATTGCACAAAGTTTCTGTCACTTAAAAAAAAACCCTTAGCTAAGCAGATTGCACACAAAAAAATATAGGGCAGTAAGAACTTCCCTTTCTCTTGGCTGCACAAGCTTTCTAAACTTTCCATTAAAATTCTGCTGCTGCTCAAGTAAACTTGTACACAAATTGAATTCCCATGAAAGCAACTTCCCTTTAGTTCAAAGCTTCCAAATTAAATGCTTAGGTTGCTGTTTTCTCAGTAATTTCCTGCTCAAGCTAAACTCTCAAACAAATCAGTTCTACACACACCAAAATCAAACCAGATTCTATTAGACACATGCAAATGGTCATTATACCAGATTCAAAGAAATGTAAAATCTAAGATGAAACCAAACTGATTAACAACCACCCAGTCTAATAAAAAATCAGATTAATCCAACACAATGCATAACAATTCCAATTCAGAATTCAGATTCAGATTCATATTCAGATTCATATTCAGATTCAGATTAAGATTCAGATTCAACACTTGAAATTATGCTAATCAAAGACAAGCTATAACAGGAATAGTTCAACTAAAACAGAAGCAATTTAAGGTGAAAGAGACTCCCTTCAGTTCAGATGGCTGCTACTGGTTGCTCATTTAAACTCCAGATAGCTCCATTTATTCTCTGGCTTTCACCGTGTGCAATTGTTGTGTTGCTTCTAAATGCTTTTCAAGAAAAAAAAAACTCCTATCCCACGTAATGCTGCAGTTTATCTATACACCAAGATCCCAGAGAAAGAAAAGAATTAGTATTTATAACAGCACAGTTCAGATTGGATTATTATCAACACAGAAAAACAAATCCCAGCCCTAATCTAGACTTTCTCCCTGCATTGGTGTTTTTGAACCCTTAAAGGATTATTGCAGCTTCCAAACAACAATTACAACATCCAATTTATTAGCCTGAATTGAATCAAAGAAATAGTTTGCCTACGTTAAATCTGCTAAGCCAACAATAACACTAGACCAACACTATCACTTAATGTATGGATGTCCAAACTTGCTAAACCAAATTCAATTTTCAGGAACAGTTAAACCATATGATATCCAAGCATAATATTCAATCAAATATGGTTAACTATTTCTAATCAGGCACAAATATAGCACGAAACTACACAACAGAATGAAAAAAAAAAAACTCCCTATTCAACTTGGTGTAGTTTATGAAGGTAGCAAAGCTCCTTTTTCTTCCTGTAGGTATTCTTGTGTTAGACTTCCCACACGTGCAAACTGCTTTTGAACAGTATTAATCAGAACAAAATCTGCACAACTAAATGGTCAGCACATTGAAAGTTCAGAAGTTATTTCAGCACTTAAACAAGAACACACTCTCAACAAGAAATTTGGCTCTTAGATGCAGCCACACAAAACTCACAAAAATCAGGTCTATCTCTGGAAGTTTAAAGCACTCAAAAAATAAAAATGAAAGGTTTGGAAGGGAGATTCTCCCTTGGCAGTTCAAAGCTGGAGAGTCTTCCAGACCACCACCACCTAAGATGCTACCAAGAACACAAACCTCTTTCAAACTCCATAAACCAAAGTGTAAAAACTTCTCAATTTTAGACAAGGCTATGCTAAGGCAAAGTAATGGACAGAACAGGACAACCACCAAGAATGTAAGCACCATATAATGAAACTGACAACACAGCAGAGAAACTGACTCAAGATCAGATTATGAAAGCAAACAAAAGCTCAATTAAAGAACAGTAGAATAGAATGCACATGCATTGAGACAAAACCAGGAAATTCAATTAAGACAAACAAGAAACAAAGCTTTGATCAAAGTAAGCACAACAAATAGAACCTAAGGAATAGAACTAGAACAGATTTTAAAAACAATAAAAATCACTTCAAGTTGAATCATACATGACCACACAGATTTGCAACTGAAATAGAAAAATGCATTGCCAATTGCTCTAAAATGTTCACTCCAATCCAATTATATGATGAACCAGAAAAAGGAGAGAAACATTAGGAGTGAAACTGTGTTGTGAATTGCACTTGCCACTTGACTCTTTATGTGGTTCAATCAATACTTCTTTTCTAATTGCTTTTTCTTTTTCAAATCACAAGAACTCATGCTTTTATACTTTCACTTTCTTTTGCTACAATTCACAACATAGAATTTGACTTCTATTTCAATTCAACTTTCCAAGATATAAGTCATGATAGAAACAAATGATTCAACTAAAAAAAAAATACAGAATTTTAAACAACACCAAATGCAAGACACAAATGACTCTAGAATTGAATACACCGAATTCCAGCAATGATCTACTACTGAAATGAACGAAAATAAAGCAAATGACTCAAGCAAGGAAATATGCAGTTCGACCAACTGCAAAAAAAAGACTCTACTAGAGTTTTCTCAGTGCAACCAAGCTTTGCCAAAGCAATTCATTGCTTATATAGTATGCACGTGGTACTGGCTCAATCAATCAGATGCATCTCAATGCCAAATTCTCAGTCAAGTGCAGAATTAACCAGAAACAAATTAGGCACTAAATTAGTGCTGTGAACCAATGCAAAGCTATCAACAAACATTAACAGATTAAAAAAAAAACATGAGATTCATTATCTCTACCACTGAAATCTGCCACCAAGCTCATTAATACAATGTCATAGCTTATATATGGTGAGCAGAACTTACTCAGTGCAGGCAACTCAAATGAATCACAAAACATAAGCAACAACTAGTTAAGCTCGAATTCAAATGACAATTAAAAACAAACCACAAGACTAGAACATGACAGAATAAGATTCAGAAAATAAAAGACTCAAACAAATTGGATTCACCGAATAAAATGATATAAGACTCAAAGCACAAATTTAAGCACAGAATCAGAAATTGGAAACCTAAACACATGAAAACACATATCACTGAATAAGATGCACAATAGTTCAACTTCAAACCAGAACAAACATATGGAATTGATTCAATGACGAACAAAAGTTAAACACAAGACAATACAGGAAAATGATGAACAACTCAGAAATTGACGGAACAAAACGCAAAGAATCAAAATCAAACCGAGACAAAATAAGATGAATGAATAGAGACGCGAAAAAACGCAAGAACAACAGAAAACTCGAAACAGAGACGCGAAACACTTAACTCAGAATCAAAACAAAGCGAAAAGACACAAGGAAATCGATACTTATCTTCGAAGCGTGTTCGACCTTGCTCTGAATACCACTTGATGGACGAACGCCCGAGGAAAGGTCGATTGAAGCTGCGCGAACACAAACCGGACCTCCTTGAAGCTTCTCCGACGAAGAATACGCAGCGGAAAATGACAAAAACAGAGGGTTAAACTCGATAGAAACCCTAGAAATGGAAGGAAACCCAATATGAACCGATTAATCGGTTCAAAATGAAGATTGAACGGTGGAAAAAGTTTGGAACGAATCAAAAGTAATTTTAATCGGCTAAAATCAGAGAAAATGATGAAGGATGAAGAAACCCTAGACAAATGTGCAGATGATTTGGTGACAGTGGAAGAAAGATGAAGAAACTTGTGAATCTGATACTTACAGAGGAGAAGAGATGGATTTGTGATGAAGAATGGCTGGCGACGAGGAAACTCTCGAGTGGAAGAACGAGATGTGGTTCTACGAGATGGAGAAAAAGCTCTCACGAAAGAGAGAATGTGGTTGTGCGTGTATGATGTGTGAGAAGAAAAACAAATGATGTGGAATGAGGGAGCGGACGCGTGGCTGAAGAAGGAATTGAAAAACGCTGACGCATGCGAGGTGGCAGCGAAGGAGAGGTAGCGTGGAGGAATGAGTAGCACCGTGAAGTTTAGAGAAATGGAAAAATGAGAGTGTGCTTGGAAGGTGGCTAGAGGGAGTCTTTGGACTCTCTAACCTGACTTTCAAGAGAGAATTGTTTCTATTTCAGAAAACTTAATTCTCATTAATCTCAAAAGTGCTAATACAAGAGAGGAGTTGGGTATTTATAGTAACCCATACTCCTTAAGAGCTAAGCTAGAAAAGGTAAAAATACAAAAGGAAGACTAAGTCAAGTAGGATTCCATCAGCTATTCATGGAATTTTGCCCAAAAATTTTAGGCAGACCATAAACAGGTTGTGTTCATTTATCTCGTCAATTTGTAGTAAAGCCATCGATCCTACAAAGTTAGATGAACTTCAAGTCAAAATTGTTATCATCTTGTGTCAACAAGAGATGGTTTTCCCTCCATATTCTTTTGACATCATGGTACATTTACTTGTTCATTTGGTTACAGAAATCAAGTGTTGCTGACCGATATACTTAAGATTGATGTATCCTATTGAGCGTTATATGAAGATTTTGAAAGAGTGCATTAAAAATCTATATCGTCTAAAAGGTTCAATGATTGAAAAGTATATTACTGAAGAAAGTATCGAGTTTTGTTCAGATTACATGACTTCAACAAATCCAATAGGAGTTCCTCGCACATCATGGTTGAATAAATGTTCTACAAGTAAAAGCATCTGAGGTGTGAATGTGGTGACGAAGAATCGCGAATAATTGTTGCAAGCACATCTTTATATATTGAACAACACAGATGAGGTGATCCCTTTTTTGGAAGCACACAAAGCCATTATGAAGAATAAAAATCTAAGACAATCAGAGAAATCACAATTGATGGAGCATAATAGAACATTTCTGTCTTGGTTCAAATCTGAAATTGACAAAGAGCCACATTCTTCTCAGACTTTGTTGTGGCTTGCAAATGGTTTAAAGTTTGATGTCGTATGTTGTACAGGTTATGAAATGAATAATTTCACATTCTATGCAAATACTTTGGATGATAAAAGCACAATACAAAATAGTGGAGTCAGTCTAGAAGCTGAGTCGCTCCAATTTTCCACATCAAAAGATCAAAATCCTGTACTTGGATCAATGAGATATTATGGTGCAATAGAAGAGATATGGGAGGTTGATTACACTAAGTTTTTTGTTCCATTGTTCAAATGTAAGTGGTTTGACAATAAGAGTGGTGTGAAAATAGATTAATCGGGTATGACACTAGTTGATTTTCGAAAGGTGGATTATCGAGACAAACCGTTTATCATGGTACATCAAGCATCTCATGTTTTTTATGTCAAAGATCCTACGTCTGATCGTTGGTATGTCGCTCTTTAAGGCAAAAAACAAATTGAAGTTAACGAAGACAATCTGATTAATATTCATATCGTTGACAACCAATCATTTAAAATAACGACAAATTTGGATGACCAGCCTCTAGTTCACGATGTACATGCAATTCAGTCAGATCATAATGAGGGAATATATATATGACCAATCCATATCTTTATGTATGAATTTCAAATTTATGTATAAGTTTTTTATTAATATTACGTAAGTCTTTTATTAATATTTCATATGACCCCTATTACATGTTTTGTTAAATTATATGATATTACATAAGTCTTTTATTAATATTTCATGTTGTTATTTATTTTGACAGATATATGGCTGACCACCCACATTCATCAGGGGATAAGGCTCCCTCATCCATACCTACTAGAGGAGCCACTAGGTTGAGACAATTGATGGTCAGAAGAAATAGTGGTGAAAGCACACCTATGGATGTTAATGTGATCACTAGTGTGGCATCTGGTCCAAATGCAAATGTCTTCAGATCATACCTTGGAGTACTAGCGTATGATAGGATTAATATTCTTACTCCATCTTTTGACCATGCGTCCGAGGTTGATCGGAACATTATATGGAACGATCTATTAGAAAGTTAGTTAATATCATTTGAATTACAGTTTGTTTATATTGATAATTTTGTATTGATACAACGTTATTATGTTTACTGTAGACGACATTTGACATTCCAAATGTCGCAACACTTATGTTGAGATTGTTGATAGGGGAGCAAATGTTTAGCTTAACCCATAATCTCAGTAATATCTGAGTTTTTGATGATGACAACACATAATTAATAACACATGTATATTGTTTGTTACATGTTCTATATTTACATGTTATATGCTTTTGATCACTATGTTAAATCTGTTTAAGCATATATGAGAGCATGTTTGTGTTGTTCATTGCATTTCACTGTGTTACATATGTGTTTTTATGTGTGAATGCATGACATATGATGTTGAAAGGAAAACCACAAACACTTATGTTGAACCTTAAATATGTGGCAAAACAACAGTTTTAAGTGGACTTCATTATGGGATGAATCAATTAAAACTCGTGTCTTTCCACAAACTATTTTCAAGTGTGCTGTGAGAGTTTTTAAAGAGAAAGTTTTTCAAAACTATGTGTTAAAATAAAATGCCTCAATTTCTCACACCAAGAGGGGGGGGGGGGGAGGGGTGTGAATTGGTGAAACGTAAAAACAAAGTCTTTTAAAATCTTTTTCGCAAAAGGTGATGCCCTTAAAGACTTTCTAATGCAGCGGAAACTTAATCGAATAAGTATAGAGTAAAGTCGATTAAAAGTAAAAGAGTAGGGATCAGAAAATTCAAACACTGCTTTTTATACTGGTTTGGCCAACCTGCCTACATCCAGTGTCCTTCCAACCACGGGAAGCAAATGTTCTATAATAATCAAGGTTTTTACAACAAGGCTTTTATAGAGACCTCACGTCAAAAATATAAAACCATCTCTAACCCTATAATCAAATATAGGCAGTACAATAACTAGACCAGCAACAAGAATCCCTTCTTCTGCTGTCTAAACCCATTGAGACACCTCTCAAAGTAAAGAACGTCGCACGCTCTTCTTCTTGTAGTCACAATAGGGAACCTCAATCCAATCTTCAATAGATTATAGACTCTGATCTTGCAGTTACACTCAAATGTGCAGAATTGATCAGCCCTTTGAATACACAACAAACTTATTCTTCAGGAACTCACAAGGAAATGATCACCACAATCACTTCTTTATTCTTAGAGCTCTTTTCCTCTTTCTGCAAGATAGCACTTTCTAAAAATATTACAAAAACTGTTAGATTCAAAAGTTCTTATTGAGATTATGGGTTCAGCTAAACTAGAGCTCCCTGATAACAAATGAAAAAATGTTATTTTCATGCTTAAAATTGATACTAAAAGCAACCTTTAACACTCAGAAACTAGCTTGGAATCATGTTTTTGTTCATATTTTTGGAAGTAAGAGAGTTGGACAGGTTTATGCTTGATTTCAATGTTTTATGCAGGTTTTAAGGTGAATTTGATGAAAGAAGTGAAGAAGGATAGAGATGGAATCAGAAAAGAACTCAAAAAGTGCAAAAGAAGAGAAGCCGCAAGTACCGCTCAGCGCCAGTTTACCGCTGAGCGGCACTAATGAACTCCCGTTGGCTTCGCTGAGGGGTGAAAATGCCGCTGAGGGGAAGAATCAACACACGCACTTATCGCTGAGCGGTAGTTTGTCGCTGAGCGGCACTATTTTGGGCTTAGGCCCACTTTTCTATAATATTTCAAATAGTATATAAGCTTTAGGACTTCCTAGGGTTTGTATCTTTGGCAGAGTACGAAGCAAACACTCACCTTTCCACCCCCAGGAGGAAGATCTTGGATGCTAAGGCTACCTACTCAACTTTCTAGGGTTCTATCTTTCACTCTTTCATTGTATTTCATCTAGTTTCACCATGAATATGGTGAACTAAACTCTTCTTGTTGTTGGGGAATCAATGTAATCTTTTGAAGCTCTCATATATGGGATTTTGTGTTTAAACATCATGTTTATGATACATGCTTTCTTTCATCATTAGTTAGGGTTTTTCCTCTTTGCTCAAAGCATGCATTGTTTAACTCATTCGATGTCATGATCATTGATTTTGTCGATATGGACACATACGGGGAAATCTAGATCTAGGGAAATTCTCCCAATAGCATATTGCCTAGACTTAGGGATATGAGGGTTGGTTGCCTTTAAGCTTCTGTGCTTCAGAATTAATTATTAGGGATGCTAGGAATTGTATGAACTCATAATTAAGGATAAGCTTTCTTCGCAAGGTGATTTAGAGAGTGGCATTAACATTGATGAAAAGAATGATGAATTCCTAAAATATATGAGAGTGGATAAGATGAAATTGATTACCCCAACAACATACTCATCCATATAATTCATTCTACGTACTTGTGTTCCTCTTTTCCATTGATCAAAACTCATGCATACATGTTTAATTATTGACTTTTGCATTTGAAACCTCAAGAATTTGTTCACAAGTCTTAAATAATCAAGAAATCATATAACTAACTAGGCCGTGAATCCTTTGGGAGAACGATACTTGGTCTTACCGAGTTTATTACTTGATACGATTCGGTCACACTTGCCGAGGGTTAAACAAGTTTTTGGCACCGTTTTTCGGTGTTCATAAATTTGTCATCACTCCCCCTATCAACAATCTCAACAATCTTCCTCTTTTTTTATGATGCAAAACCATGATCAATAATCAACCATGTTGTACAACTCAATACAAATTATCAATCAATTACCAATCAACATAATTCTCCCCCTTTGGGCATTAGCAAAAAAGGTAAGCACAATGGTATTGATATATAGATAATCAAGCATACAGAGATGCATCAGATAATCATCAAAAAACATATAATGAGGCTCCCTCTGTCAATGATATTCACATGATTTAATATATATTCTCCCCCTTAGATGTAGGCATATGAAACATCTCAATGTATATGTAATGCTCCCCCTATCATTATGCATGTTTTAATCTCAAAACACAGATGCACAATACAGTATTCACAGTATATATCAGAGCATATATCAACATATGTCAAAAATGTATCAGATCAGAAACGGTAAAAAGATATCAATGCAACAATGGTACAATATCATTCATCAAACACAATATAATCTCTTAATCATCTCAAGTCAATTATAGCAAAGAGATATATTGAAAGTAAACAATTAATAGCACATATATCAATAATTAAAGATATCATATATCCAAATATTGGAATCTTTAACACCTGTTGATATACAGTTGATTTGCCCTCAGTCATAATCGACTTCATTGCTTCCCCGTGAGTTTATTTGCCAATTTTATCCACCCAGTAAGCAATGTTCTTGCAAAACCTTTCAAGATCTTTCTAGATCAAGCATTTTAGAATCAATATGCACTAATGCATAAAGGACTTTAGACGTTTGTTATTTTGGGCTTTTAACATCTGATCTCTGTCCGACGTCTATATGGGTGACGTTAATGAGACGTCAGACCCTTTAGGTCGGATGTCTCTATAGACGTCGGACCTATATAGATCAGATGTCCATCCGATCCGTACAGGTCAGACGTCTCTGAGGTTGCTCCTGACTCATGGTGATTTGAGTTTACAACTTTATATTTTAGTTGAAGAGAATGTATTGTACATTTTTCTTTTATTGGATGGTTTTAAAAATGTAGTGGAGGGAATTGAAGGAGTGCAAAACACAAGAAATCGCCGCCGAAGAACGCCGCCCAAGGACACGAGAATAACTGCACCTAAACCCAACGAAAACGCATTTTAATCGATTCAAATTAAAGATAATGCATCAATGAGTGATGTAATCGGAGTAAAATTAATTTAAAACGGTGCAAAAGTGAGAAAATGAGTGCGTGTAACGGCTATCTCGCGTTCACAATGTTTTAATGCCGACATTTAGACGTCGGTTCCGTAATAACAGACGTCTAAAGTTCTTTACAAGTAAGAGTGAAGGGATCAGACGTCTAAATGGAGTCAAAAAGTGACTTTTTAAATTCTTGGGTTGTGTATTTAGACGCCGATCCCCCAATAACAGACGTCTAAAGTGCTTTAGAAGTCGGAGTGGCGGGATCAGACGTCTAAATGGAGTCAAAAAGTGACTTTTTAAATTCTTGGGCTACACATTTAGACGTCAGTTCCCCCAATAACAGACGTCTAAAATTTTGTTTTTTTTAACTTTTTCGTTTAGTTTTGGCGTCTATTCAGGGGAGTCGACGTATATGAGTATTTAGACGTCGGGCCCCTCCATAGCCGACGTCTAAATAGTTGTTTTATTTATGAAAAATGCCACCGGCCATTTTTTACGTTGGATATTCGAGGGTCAGACGTCTAAAGGGTGACGTTAAAAGTCTTTTTTGCACTAGTGATGATACAGGAAATAACACAGGTATAATATAAGTATGCAAATGTATGAATGTAACAGTAATCAATAGTTCATTCGCATACAGGCATAGCATAATCAATTTTAATCTGTTTAATTCATTTATATCAACCATAGAGTACAATTAGATAAAGCCAAGACAAAAATGGCATATAAAGCGATCTATTACAAAAGAAAACAAGGCAGCTTAAAAACAAAAACATTCTAGATTGAATAAAATTTTAGATTTTCTTCTTATTTTTCTTCAAATAGGTTCTAAGAAGCATCTCATTGTTGCTCTCTTCAGCAACATTGTCATCTTCACTTTCTTCCTCTTCCATAGCAGTAGTTTCAACAGGTGTACTCCCTTCCTCACCTGAATCATTTTCATTTTTCTCCTCCTCATTTCGGTTTTGAAACAATAAATGCTCTTTCATTTCAGTCACATCATCCCTGGTTCCTTGACACATAATCTTGCGAGATCTTATTTCTCTCAGCAGAGTTCTTTCAAATTAAGAACGAGCCCTATAAGGAATTAAAGATGATTGTCCTTCTTCTTCATCTTCTTCAACAACTTCATTCTTAAACTGCCAACCATCTGGAGTATGTTGCATACCCATCTTGTGTAGAGCAGACTTGCTAATCATGCTTGTTTTGCTGTAGGAATCGCTTGACTCACCAATGTAGTCAACTCCAAAATGAACAAGAATCTTGGAAATGAACACACAATAAGGCAGCTTTGCTGATTCCAGTCTGGTTACTTTCAGCATGTTGTCTGAAATAGTTGCAGGCCAGTCTACTTGGATATTTTCTTTGATTGCTTTCAACAGATACAAGTCTTCAGTAGTGGCTTATGCATGGTTGCTTCCTCTAGGCATTAATATCCAGGAGATGACGAAAACAGCCAATCGATCATCCTTTTTCATTCTACTAGTTTTTTAATGGGAGTAATCTTGAATATCCTCAAGATTCCTTAGGTTGTCTTGATATACAGAGAACTTATGAAAGCCTTCCATACCTAGATGACATCTTTCTCCTCCTAGTTTGAGACCGATTATCTTAGTCCAAATTTCATCTGTGAGTTTGATGTCTATTCCTTTTACCTTGGAGCACAACGTCCCTTCACTAATCCTTAGATTGTAGTAAAACACTTTTACCAGTTCTGGATACTAGCGATCTGTCATCTCAGCAAATTTCTTTAGCCCTTTGCGTTTCAGCCAACTTTGAAATTGAAAACCTTCGTTCCTGAAGAAACTGAGTTTCAAGAATTTATGCTTAGTAAGACTTCTCATTTTCCAACCGTCTAGAAATTTTGATTGAGCTTCATCGTCGCTTATCCATCCTTCAAGCTGTGATGGTCGGCTCATGTTTTTAGTACCCAAGGTTTTCACTCGTTTCCTTTGAGATGAACTAGACGCCATTGTTATACCGAAAAAATATTGCTCACAAAGTTCTAGAAAGGAAAGATTCAGATGTTTGCTGAGAAAGTGAATGACATGTTTTTGTGTTTTAGTTTTGAAAACTTAGCAAGATTAAATTTGGAGGGAACAATTAAAATTCATTTTCGCTCCAAAATTTCAACTTAATCGATTTAATCCATAGTTTAAATTTTTCTAAAACACATAATATATGAAACTGAGATTAACAAACGATTTTATTAAGTCAAGGTCGACTCATGTTTGAAAGAGTGTTTTTAGAAACAGAGGCATACATACTTCAAACATATTCGAATTTATACTTAAATACAATCACTCAATTAATCATTGAACAAACATGCATTCATCAATCATACAAACAATTATTAAGCATGATGCAATGAAAATACAATAGTTACCACTATCAGAATCTTAAGAATTTTTTATTTCATCATGGTAGTTCATCCTTGAGTTGAATACTGCTTCAGCAGTAGCTACTACCCTACAAAACAATTAAACGTTTTTACGTTGATACCCATTTGAATTTTGGTCATGTCTTGTTAGTTTCAGAAAGTTGTTCCTTAGGGATCCACCTGTACTTTCCTTTTGGAACACCAACTTTTCTATAGTAACAATTTCTAACATTATGACCAGTATTGTTACAATAAAAGCATGCATGAGTAACAAGTTTACTAAGATCAACAAATTTCTTTGAATTAGACCTATTACTTTGAGCCTTATAATCAATTCCTTGTCTATAGACAGCTCTACCAGAAGCTCTTAGAATGGAATCTAACTTTTCTTTTCCCTGTGTGAATTTTGTTAGAGTGCTAGTCAAGTAATCAATTTTTTCAATATGAACAGGACATTTTTCACATTCTTTTTCAACTATCTTTGTTTCAGTTTTGACTATCTTAGCAGACTTTAAGGCATTTTTTAACTCCTTTTTCAATTTTTCATTTTCCTCTACCAGATTATTGATTCTATGTTCATAATCCTTTCTGTCAGAGGTAAGTTGATTTACCTTATATTGGAGTCGCATAGCCTCTGCGTGTATTTCCTGAAACACATCTAGCAGCATGTCATACTTTACTTCTATAGGCTCATTTTCAAATTCCTCATCACTATCATAATCAATCCGTGCAGATCCAGCCACAAAGCAAATATTTGACTCTTCTTCAATGTTGCAATCCTCATTGCTTGAAGAATCAGTATCGCTATTTTCCCAGGCAATGTATGCACTCTTTTGCTTCCTTCCCTTGTCTTGTGGAAATTTTCTGCTTCCCTTTTGTTTGATCTTCAAGTCTGGACAATCTAGTTTGATGTGTCCTTCTCTTCCACACTCGTAGCATTGGACAACATTGGTTCTTGAACTTTTCTTTCCTTTTACAGGATGTACATAGTCAGTGGTGGAACTTTTATTTTTCATAAATCGATTAAACTTCCTTACCATCATGTTCATTTTCTCTTTGTCATGTAGTTCTGTTTCTAAGTCAGCTTTAGGTTCAAGATTCTTTGCAACTTTCTTGCTTGTGGCCTTTAGAGAAATTGATTTTTTTCTTCAATTTCTTCTTCCTCCTTTAGCCTTCCAAGCTCCAATTCATGCTCTCTGGGTTTTCCAAATAAGGTGGCCATGTTCATGCTGGTCAAGTCTCTTGATTCAGGTATTGTAGTGACTTTTGGCTACCAGCTTCTGTTGAGACTTTTCAATATTTTGATGTTGATTTCCTCCTTGTCAAACACTTTTCCAAGAGCCATTAGGTGATTGACTATGTGTGTGAATCGCTTCTATACTTCATAGATAGTCTCTCCCGCTTTCATTCTGAACAACTCCTATTCCTGTATGAGAATATTCTTTCTAACTCTCTTTACTTCATTCGTTCCTTCATGTGTGACTTCAAGGACTTCCCACATCTCTTTGGTCGTCTTGCATTGTGATATCCTGAAAAATTCATCCATTGTTAGTGTTGATGCAATGGCTAGGAGAGAAGTAGCTGCTCTTGTAGGCTAGGATGTGCGGGTCCCATGACCTTTGCCTCAAAGTTTTAGCTCTTGATTCAATGGGGAATGGCACACAAGGCACTACTCTTTTTGGTTGGAAGTCTTGTTTTAGAAGAATTGGTGTTTCCTAAGTTAAGAATGTGAATGGGTCCCACAACGAGGGATGAAGAGAAGAATTTTAATTCTTGGGAATGGTGGTACAATAATCCTATTTTGCATGGTAGAAGTCTCTCTTCAATACACTAGAGCATGGCGTAATTATCAGAGTCTAGGTGGTGCCCTCTTCTCGTGGCTTGGAGTCTACGTTTTAAAGAAATGATTCTAAGACTAAGCAAGACAAAGAAACAATGGAATTAAAAAGATTTAAAATGGAAGAGAGAAAGGATAAGAAAATTTAGGATTTTAAAGACACGCCACTTGAAATGATCCAAGATAAGTGCCAAGGTTGGATCGTCACTTGCTCTCACAAGTTAAAACCCAAAATACAACTAGGAGACAAAATTCTATCTTAAAGAAGATAAGCAAATAAATGCAAATCACTCTTGTTTCATTCAATCAAAGGTGTCTTACAAAGGAGACCATTAGGTTGCTTAGGCTTGCGTGAGGTGGGTCATGATCGCCATTCTATGTTTCTTTTCACTAGAAAGTGAGGGTTACTCCCTCCACCACCACATGTTGCTCCATGCACCTCCTCATTCCCATTTTGCCATGCAGATCAATAAATATGGAAGATCCGTTTGGCCTTCAACGAATCTTAATATCTGTTGACGAAAATCAAGATCTGTTGAAGGCCCAACACATCTCCTATATCCATTTGGTCTTTCAACGATTTTTTTACAGAACAAATTTTAAACAAGTTAAATAATTATAATTAAATTAATAAATAACCCAAAATCTCAAATTATATACTACAAATAAAAATTTATACTAAAAAATATAATTAATAAACTAAAAATAATAATAATAATAAAAGAAGCCAAACGCGAAAGCCTGAACGGATATGTGAGATCCGTTTGGCCTTCAACGGATCTTGACGTCTATTGACGAAAATCAAAATCTGTTGAAGGCCCAACGAATCTCCCATATCCGTTCAGGCCTTCGCGTTTGACTTCTTCTACGTTTTTCAAATAACAACGCGTAGATACCAACATTTCTAGGGATGAAATCAACCATGAACCACACTCTTCTTCACGAGCCAACCACCTCTAGAGCCAACTTAGTGACAATGGAAGCATAGGAAATGGAGGAGGAAACGAAAATCACAAATAAGAGAAGTAATAGGAGGAGAGGAAAGGAAGAAGAGAAGTTTCTATGGTGCGGAGGTGTGAGGTTGCGACAGTGAAAAGTGAAAGGAAGTAGGATCAGATTAGGGTTTTAGATTAAAATAGGTAAAAAGAAAAAATAAATATTTAAATAAGGTCAATTTTGGAAATAAGAAAAGTTGGGGAGATGTAGGGAGCAACATGTGGTGGTGGAGGGAGTAACTGTTGTAGAAAGTTATATATAAGATGGTTGATCTATGTGGCAATTTGTATGTTGATTGAGTATTAGTGGGCCACATGGGGTCCACTTGAGTTTTCTTGCCTTCTTGATATTAAGTAATGGAGATGGATTTTGTGCTTGGTTGGCTGACACATGCAATGGGGCTATGTTTTGACTTGTGATGTAAATATGAAACTATGTTATTCCTTGTATTGATGTTGGTCGTGTGAGCTTTTCTTACCGTGCTTTGTTAAGGATGTTGGAGTCTCGTGTAGAGACAGAGATTTGAGTATCAACGTTCCTCTTGTGTGTGGACTCGAGAGAGTTAGATGTCTCGTCCAATGGCTTCGGCTCGTGCTAAGTATAGTGCATTGGTGCACGCAGTATCGGTGTTTTTACTTGTTAGTCCTTGAGAAGTCGGGGAGATTGGTCTGAAATTACGATGGAAGACGACTCAAATCGACCTGTTATTGAGAACATGTTGTACCGACAAAATGCAAGGAAACAACGTTGGTTATGAACGGTTTGACTATGATGTTAAGGTTGTGATGGGATATGAGACTATAGTTTATCTTTTTCTGTATTTAAAATGAATATATATGATGCTATATGTTATGAAATTTTTGGTTGCTCACCTTTGCATGTTTATGATTGTGATTTTCACTTACGATGATCGTACTTGTTCAAAAGTAGATGTTGTTACAGATACACCAGTTCAAAGTAGCTGACGAGAGTTGGGACATTTAAGTTCGAGGTTAATTATTTAATTTTCATAGTTTAAAAGTTTTCAGACTTAGTACTTTAATGTAAAAGTGATATTCTGATTTTTTGTTTTGTACAGACAACGTTTATAATTTTGGTTTCGCTTTCGCATTATAATTGAATAAAGTTTTGATTATTTGAATTTTTTTTTGAAAATATTTTGAGAAAAAATTTTATACTCGTCACATTCCTTTAAAAGTATTAGAATATATGTATATATAACCCGGTATATAAGAACTCTTAGGAACTATAAGGGTAAACATACATATTTAATATCTACAATATATAGTATATTAATAAATGATGATGAGATTATAATTTCAATAAATTAATATATGAAATAAAATTAAATTTATCATTAACAAGTATAATATTTATTGAAAAAAATATTAAATTATATACTTATAATTATTCATCAATTAATTTTTTAATGGAAGACGAACTAACTAAATATATTTAAAATGATTTGAGTTTTTTTTAATGAATACAAATATTTTTATTTTTTTTAAGGAAGAAACTAATGTTTGGGTAAATGATAATTGTGAGAAAATGAGATCAAATGAAAAAAATACTTAAATTTTAAAAAATAATCATTTAAAAATAAAATTGATAACATAATTATTTTAAATTATAAAAATTACTTATTAAAAATAAAAATTAAAAGATATATATACAAAAGAAAATATAAATTCCTTTTATATAATTATATCATTATATAAATTATTACTAAATACGAAATATGAGGCTAAAAAAAATACACATAAGATGATTGTAATTAAAACAAATTTATACATATTTACTATTGTAAGGAAAATAATAAAGGCAAAACAAATACAATCATTCTAAAACAGGAAAATCAGAATATTTATAAACCGTAGATAGCACCTGCATGTTTTTTCAAGTCATTTTGTGTATGAAAATAGCGTTTTTTAATCTCATTAAAAACATGCAGAGTAACTAAACTATCGGACCCTGCATGATGACTTTTTCTAGCACTATTATCCAAACCTAATGACTCACTAACTCTATCTAAACCGCCGTAAAGGTTTGGACAAAATCTGATGAGGTGTTTAACATCGTATACTTCCTTTCCAAAGAAGAATTTAACGAGTTGTAGAAAGTCACTCAAGTTAGGAGGTAGAAGAGGTTGCATGTGTAGAAAACGGTGGCTCAATACTTTTATCATGTAGGCAAAATCATAAGCACCATGAAAAGTAATCCAATGAGTATAATTGTTGCAAACAAGTCCTGAAAGCATCATGAGCTCAGTAAATCGCATAATGCTAACTCCAGTAATTCGATTCTTGTGAAAATTCATGCCGTGACGTTGGAGGAAGGCAATGGAATGGGGAGCATGGGGATGACACGTGACGTCGAACTCACAAAAGTTGAATTCCCAAATGAAGCGATTGGAGGTTCCAAAGGTTGGTAGGTTGCCATGACAGTCTGAAAGGGTTAGGCCGACTTGAAGGAGATGCATATTGTCCACATTAGCCTTCATCACAGTGTAATTATTTTGTGGTTGTCGACGTATGGAATCCGACTGGAAGATGACACCAGGAAACTCGGTGTCCATAGAGATGAAAGGGAAGAATCTAATCATCTTATGAATCAACTCGAACTCGAACGCCTGTTTGATTTATCTATTTTTTTTTTCAATTTCATTATTTTTTCTAAAATTTAAATTTGTTAAAAGGTGAAATAAATATCTATTAGAGAGTTGCTCCCTCCACCACCACCAACCGCTCCCTTCACCACCCCATACCTAATTTGCCCTTGCTATAAAACGGATGTCTAACATCCGTTTCACTTTCAACGGATGTTAACATCCGTTTACATATTTTATATTTTAGTTTATTGTTTTTAATTAAAAACAAAAACTTCAATGGATGTGACCACATCGGTTTAATAGATTTTTTAAAAATATTTTATTTATTATTTAAATAATAATATATAAATTAAATTAATAATAATTGTTTTATTAAATAAAATTAAATTAATTTATAAATAATTAAGTAATAATTTAAAAAAAATTAAATAATATTTATACATTAATTTAAAATATAAAAAATTAAAAAACTAAAAAAAAAACTAATTCAACGGATGTCGCCACATCCATTAACAGATGTGGCACGTCCGTTTAGTAGATTTATAACAAAATTTTTAATTATTTAAATAATAATACATAAATTAAAACTAATAATAATTATTTTATTAAATAAAATAAAATTAATTTATAAATAATTAAGTAATAATTTTAAAAAAATTAAATAATATTTATATATTAATTTAAAATACAATAAATTAAAAAACTAAAAATTAAAAAAAAAAAACTCAACGGATGTGGCACATCCGTTGAAGAATTTTTTCTTCAACGAATGTTGACATCCGTTGAAAAAAAGAGTGAGGGTGTAGGATATTTTAAAATATAAAGGATAATTTTGGAATTTAAAATAAATGTGGTGATGCAGGAAGCAAAGTGGAGTGGTGTAGGAAGTAATCCTCTATCTATTATTATCCACGTTTGTATAAATTGTCCTGGATGCAAAAATTCTCAAACTCTTGTAATTTTTTATTCTTCCCCTTAAAAAACTAAAAGTGATAGATTGAAAAATTAAGTCATCAAAATATCCAAGTTTATTATAAGACAAAGATTATAGCGAGGGAATATACATATGACCAATCCATATCTTTATGTATGAATTTCAAATTTATGTATAAGTTTTTTATTAATATTACGTAAGTCTTTTTATTAATATTTCATATGACCCCTATTACATGTTTTGTAAAATAATATGATATTACATAAGTCTTTTATTAATATTTCATGTTGTTATTTTATTTTGACAGATATATGACTGACCACCCACATTCATCAGGGGATGAGGCTCCCTCATCCATACCTACTAGAGGAGCCACCAGGTTGAGACAACTGATGGTCAGAAGAAATAGTGGTGAAAGCACACCTATGGATGTTAATGTGATCACTGGTGTGGCATCTGGTCCAAATCCAGATGTCTTCAGATCATACCTTGGAGTACTAGCGTATGATAATTACTCCATCTTTTGACCATGTGTCTGAGGTTGATCGGAACATTATATGGAACGATCTATTAGAAAGTTAATTAATATCATTTGAATTACAGTTTGTTTATATTGATAATTTTGTATTGATACAACGTTATTATGTTTACTGTAGACGACATTTGACATTCCAAATGTCGCAACACTTATGTTGAGATTGTTGATAGGGGAGCAAATGTTTAGCTTAACTCATAATCTCAGTAATATCTGAGTTTTTGATGATGACAACACATAATTAATAACACATGTATATTGTTTGTTACATGTTCTATATTTACATGTTATATGCTTTTGATCACTATGTTAAATCTGTTTAAGCATATATGAGAGCATGTTTGTGTTGTTCATTGCATTTCACTGTGTTACATATGTGTTTTTATGTGTGAATGCATGACATATGATGTTGAAAGGAAAACCACAAACACTTATGTTGAACTTTAAATATGTGGCAAAACAACAATTTTAAGTCGACTTCATTATGGGATGAATCAATTAAAACTCGTGTCTTTCCACAAACTATTTTCAAGTGTGTTGTGAGAGTTTTCAAAGAGAAAGTTTTTCAAAACTGTGTTAAAATAAAATGGCTCAATTTCTCACACCAAGAGGGGGGGGGGGGGGGGGTGAATTGGTGAAACGTAAAAACAAAGTCTTTTAAAATCTTTTTCGCAAAAGGTGATGCCCTTAAAGCTTTCTTGAAACGCAAGGTAAAATACTTTCTAATGCAGCGGAAACTTAATCGAATAAGTATAGAGTAAAGTCGATTAAAAGTAAAAGAGTAGGGATCAGAAAATTCAAACACTGCTTTTTATACTGGTTTGGCCAACCTGGCTACATCCAGTGTCCTTCCAACCACGGGAAGCAAATATTCTATAATAATCAAGGTTTTTACAACAAGGCTTTTATAGAGGCCTCACGTCAAAAATATAAAACCATCTCTAACCCTCTAATCAAATATAGGCAGTACAATAACTAGACCAGCAACAAGAATCCCTTCTTCTACTGTCTAAACCCATTAAGACACATCTGAAAGTAAAGAACGTCGCACATTCTTCTTCCTGTAGTCACAATAGGGAACCTCAACCCAATCTTCAATAGATTATAGACTCTGATCTCGCAGTTACACTCAAATGTGCAGAATTGATCAGCCCTTTGAATACACAACAAACTTATTCTTCAAGAACTCACAAGGAAATGATCACCACAATCACTTCTTTATTCTTACAGCTCCTTTCCTCTTTCTGCAAGATAGCACTTTCTAAAAATATTACAAAAACTGTTAGATTCAAAAGTTCTTACATAAATCAAATTCGCGTCAATTTATAGTATAACACATCTCTGACGCATTTTAATCGACTAAGCTACTAATGCACTCGAATATAACAATTTTGTTATAGCAGTTAGCAACAATCAAAGCAATTAATTGAATTCGCAATTAATGCAGTCGAATGACATTTAATGCTTGGTCAACATATTTAAAAATATGACCGTGAGACAGTTATATCAAGCATTAATAGAATTTCAAAACAGTAACATACTTAGTCGAACGCAACACGCATATAATTGTCTATGTAACAGTGTAAATCATAGTTTTGAAAAACTTTCTCTTTGAAAAATCTCACAACACACTTTGAAAAAGGTTTGTGCAAAGACACGAGTTTTAATCGACTCACCCCATAATGAAATCGACTTAAAACTGTTGTTTAGCCACACAATTAAAATTCAACATTAGTGCTTGTGGTTTTTCTCATCCAGAAACATGTGTCATGCATGCATGTATAAAATCACATATATAACACAATGAAATAGAGTGAAATGCAATGAACAACACAACAACAACACAATCATGTTTTCATATACGCATATAACATTTAAGCATAGAACATGTAACACATAATACACATGTGTTATTAATTATGCATTGTCATCATCAAAAACTCAGATATTATTGAGATTATGGGTTCAGCTAAACTAGAGCTCCTCGATAACAGTTGAAAAAAAATGTTATTTTCATGCTTAAAATTGATACTAAAAGCAACCTTTAACACTGAGAAACTAGCTTGGAATCATGTTTTTGTTCATATTTTTGGAAATAAGAGAGTTGGACAGGTTTATGCTTGATTTCAGTGTTTTATGCAGGTTTTAAGGTGAATTTGATGAAAGAAGTGAAGAAGGATAGAGATGGAATTAGAAAAGAACTCAAAAAGTGCAAAAGAAGAGAAGCTGCAAGTACCGCTCAGCGCCAGTTTACCGCTGAGCGACACTAATGAACTCCCGTTGGCTTCGCTGAGGGGTGAAAATGCCGCTGAGGGGAAGAATCAACACACGCACTTATCGCTGAGCGGTAGTTTGTCACTGAGCGGCACTATTTTGGGCTTAGGCCCACTTTTCTATAATATTTCGAATAGTATATAAGCTTTAGGACTTCCTAGGGTTTGTATCTTTGGCAGAGTACGAAGCAAACACTCACCTTTCCACCCCTAGGAGGAAGATCTTGGATGCTAAGGCTACCTACTCAACTTTCTAGGGTTCTATCTTTCACTCTTTCATTGTATTTCATCTAGTTTCACCATGAATATAGTGAACTAAACTCTTCTTGTTGTTGGGGAATCAATGTAATCTTTTGAAGCTCTCATATATGGAATTTTGTGTTTAAACATCATGTTTATGATACATGCTTTCTTTCATCATTAGTTGGGGTTTTTCCTCTTTGCTCAAAGCATGCATTGTTTAACTCATTCGATGTCATGATCATTGATTTTGTCGATATGGACACATACAGGGAAATCTATATCTAGGGAAATTCTCCCAATAGCATATTGCCTAGACTTAGGGATATGAGGGTTGGTTGCCTTTAAGCTTCTGTGCTTCAGAATTAATTATTAGGGATGCTAGGAATTGTATGAACTCATAATTAAGGATAAGCTTTCTTCGTAAGGTGATTTAGAGAGTGGCATTAACATTGATGAAAAGAATGATGAATTCCTAAAATATATGAGAGTGGATAAGATGAAATTGATTACCCCAACAACATACTCATCCATATAATTCATTTCACGTGTTTGTGTTCCTCTTTTCCATTGATCAAAACTCATGCATACATGTTTAATTATTGACTTTTGCATTTGAAACCTCAAGAATTTGTTCACAAGTCTTAAATAATCAAGAAATCATATAACTAACTAGGTCGTGAGTCCTTTCGGAGAAAGATACTTGGTCTTACCGAGTTTATTACTTGATACGATTCGGTCACACTTGCCGAGTGTTAAACAAGTTTTTGGCGCCGTTTTTCGGTGTTCATAAATTTGTCATCACTCCCCCTATCAACAATCTCAACAATCTCCCTCTTTTTTTATGAAGCAAAACCACGATCAATAATCAACCATGTTGCACAACTCAATACAAATTATCAATCAATTATCAATCAACATAATTCTCCCCCTTTGGGCATTAGCAAAAAAGGTAAGCACAATAGTATTGATATATAGATAATCAAGCATACAGAGATGCATCAGATAATCATCAAAAAGCATATAATGAGGCTCCCTATGTCAATGATATTCACATGATTTAATATATATTCTCCCCCTTAGATGTAGGCATATGAAACATCTCAATGTATATGTAATGCTCCCCCTATCATTATGCATCTTTTAATCTAAAAACACAGATGCACAATACAGTATTCACAGTATATATCAGAGCATATATCAACATATGTCAAAAATGTATCAGATCAGAAATAGTACAAAAATATCAATGCAACAATGGTACAATATCATTCATTAAACGCAATATAATCTCTTAATCATCTCAAGTCAATTATAGCAAAGAGATATATTGAAAGTAAACAATTAATAGCACATATATCAATAGTTAAAGATATCATATATCCAAATATTGGAATCTTTAACCCCTGTTGATATACAGTCGATTTGCCCTTAGTCATAATCGACTTCATTGCTTCCCCGTGAGTTGATTTGCCAATTTTATCCATCCAGTAAGCAATGTTCCTGCAAAACCTTTCAAGATCTTTCTAGATCAAGCATTTTAGAATCAATATGCACTAGTGCAGAAAGGACTTTAGACGTTTGTTATTTTGGGCTTTTAACATCTTATCTCTGTCCAACGTCTATATGGGTGACGTTAATGAGACGTCAGACCCTTTAGGTCAGACGTCTCTATAGACGTCCATCTGATCCATACAGGTCAGACGTCTCTGAGGTTGCTCCTGACTCATGGTGATTTGAGTTTACAACTTTATATTTTAGTTGAAGAGAATGTATTGTACATTTTTCTTTTATTGGATGGTTTTAAAAATGTAGTGGAGGGAATTGAAGGAGTGCAAAACACAAGAAATCGCCGCCGAAGAACGCCGCCCAAGAAAACGAGAATAATTGCACCAAAACCCAACGAAAACGCATTTTAATCGGTTCAAATTAAATATAATGCATCAATGAGTGATGTAATCGGAGTAAAATTAATTTAAAACGGTGCAAAAGTGAGAAAATGAACCTGAAAAGCGTAACCCGTAGAGAGAAAACGTGACGAAGATGATGAACAATGAGTGCGTGTAACGGCTATCTCGCGTTCGCGATGTTTTAATGCCGGCATTTAAATGTCGGTTCCGTAATAACAGATGTCTAAAGTTCTTTAAAAGTAGGAGTGAAGGGATCAGACGTCTAAATTGAGTCAAAAAGTGACTTTTTAAATTCTTGGTTTGTGTATTTAGACGTCGGTTCCCCCAATAACAGACGTCCAAAGTGCTTTAGAAGTTGGAGTGTCGGGATCAGACGTCTAAATGGTGTCAAAAAGTGACTTTTTAAATTCTTGGGTTGTGTATTTAGACGTCAGTTCCCCTAATAACATACGTCTAAAGTGCTTTAGAAGTCGGAGTGGCGGGATCAGACGTCTAAATGGAGTCAAAAAGTGACTTTTTAAATTCTTGGGCTGCACATTTAGACGTTAGTTCCCCCAATAACAGACGTCTAAAATTTAGTTTTTTTTTAACTTTTTCGTTTAGTTTTGGCGTCTATTCAGGGGAGTCGACGTATATGAGTATTTAGACGTCGGGCCCCTCCATAGCCGACGTCTAAATAGTTGTTTTATTTATGAAAAATGCCACCGGCCATTTTTTACGTTGGATATTCGAGGGTCAGACGTCTAAAGGGTGACGTTAAAAGTCTTTTTTGCACTAGTGATGATACAGGAAATAACACAGGTATAATATAAGTATGCAAATGTATGAATGTAACAGTAATCAATAGTTCATTCGCATACAGGCATAGCATAATCAATTTTAATCTGTTTAATTCATTTATATCAACCATAGAGTACAATTAGATAAAGCCAAGACAAAAATGGCATATAAAGCGATCTATTACAAAAGAAAACAAGGCAGCTTAAAAACAAAAACATTCTAGATTGAATAAAATTTTAGATTTTCTTCTTATTTTTCTTCAAATAGGTTCTAAGAAGCATCTCACTGTTGCTATCTTCAGCAACATTGTCATCTTCACTTTCTTCCTCTTCCATAGCAGCAGTTTCAACAGGTGTACTCCCTTCCTCACCTGAATCATTTTCATTTTTCTCTTCCTCATTTCGGTTTTGAAACAATAAATGCTCTTTCATTTCAGTCACATCATCCCTGGTTCCTTGACACATAATCTTGCGAGATCTTATTTCTCTCAGCAGAGTTCTTTCAAATTAAGAACGAGCCCTATAAGGAATTAAAGATGATTGTCCTTCTTCTTCATCTTCTTCAACAACTTCATTCTTAAACTGCGAACCATCTGGAGTATGTTGCATACCCATCTTGTGTAGAGCAGACTTGCTAATCATGCTTGTTTTCCTGTAGGAATCGCTTGACTCACCAATGTAGTCAACTTCAAAATGAACAAGAATCTTGGAAATGAACATACAATAAGGCAGCTTTGCTGATTCCAGTCTGGTTACTTTCAGCATGTTGTCTGAAATAGTTACAGGCCAGTCTACTTGGATATTTTCTTTGATTGCTTTCAACAGATACAAGTCTTCAGTAGTGGCTTATGCATGGTTGCTTCCTCTAGGCACTAATATCCAGGAGATGACGAAAACAGCCAATCGATCATCCTTTTTCATTCCACTAGTTTTTTAATGGGAGTAATCTTGAATATCCTCAAGATTCCTTAGGTTGTCTTGATATACAGAGAACTTATGAAAGCTTCCATACCTAGATGACATCTTTCTCCTCCTAGTTTGAGACCGATTATCTTAGTCCAAATTTCATCTGTGAGTTTGATGTCTATTCCTTTTACCTTGGAGCACAACGTCCCTTCACTAATCCTTAGATTGTAGTAAAACACTTTTACCAGTTCTGGATACTAGCGATCTGTCATCTCAGCAAATTTCTTTAGCCCTTGGCGTTTCAGCCAAATTTGAAATTGAAAACCTTTGTTCCTGAAGAAACTGAGTTTCAAGAATTTATGCTTAGTAAGACTTCTCATTTTCCAACCGTCTAGAAATTTTGATTGAGCTTCATCGTCGCTTATCCATCCTTCAAATTGTGATGGTCGGCTCATGTTTTTAGTACCCAAGGTTTTCACTCGTTTCCTTTGAGATGAACTAGACACCATTGTTATACCGAAAAAATATTGCTCACAAAGTGCTAGAAAGGAAAGATTCAGATGTTTGCTGAGAAAGTGAATGACATGTTTTTGTGTTTTAGTTTTGAAAACTTAGCAAGATTAAATTTGGAGGGAACAACTAAAATTCATTTTCGCTCCAAAATTTCAACTTAATCGATTTAATCCATAGTTTAAATTTTTCTAAAACACACAATATATGAAACTGAGATTAACAAACGATTTTATTAAGTCAAGGTCGACTCATGTTTGACAGAGTGTTTTTAGAAACAGAGGCATACATACTTCAAACATATTCAAATTTATACTTAAATACAATCACTCAATTAATCATTCAACAAACATGCATTCATCAATCATACAAACAATTATTAAGCATGATGCAATGAAAATACAGTAGTTACCACTTTCAAAATCTCAAGAATTTTTTATTTCATCGTGGTAGTTCATCCTTGAGTTGAATACTGCTTCAGCAGTAGCTACTACCCTACAAAACAGTTAAACGTTTTTTACGTTGATACCCATTTGAATTTTGGTCATGTCTTGTTAGTTTCAGAAAGTTGTTCCTTAGGGATCCACCTGTACTTTCCTTTTGGAACACAAACTTTTCTATAGTAACAATTTCTAACATTATGACCAGTATTGTTACAATAAAAGCATGCATGAGTAACAAGTTTACTAAGATCAACAAATTTCTTTGAATTAGACCTATTACTTTGAGCCTTATAATCAATTCCATGTCTATAGACAGCTCTACCAGAAGCTCTTAGAATGGAATCTAACTTTTCTTTTCCCTGTGTGAATTTTGTTAGAGTGCTAGTCAAGTAATCAATTTTTTCAATATGAACAGGACATTTTTCACATTCTTTTTCAACTATCTTTGTTTCAGTTTTGACTATCTTAGCAGACTTTAAGGCATTTTTTAACTCCTTTTTCAATTTTTCATTTTCCTCTACCAGATTATTGATTCTATGTTCATAATCCTTTCTGTCAGAGGTAAGTTGATTTACCTTATATTGGAGTCGCATAGCCTCTGCGTGTATTTCCTGAAACACATCTAGCAGCATGTCATACTTTACTTCTATAGGCTCATTTTCAAATTCCTCATCACTATCATAATCAATCCGTGCAGATCCAGCCACGAAGCAAATATTTGACTCTTCTTCAATGTTGCAATCCTCATTGCTTGAAGAATCAGTATCGCTATTTTCCCAGGCAATGTATGCACTCTTTTGCTTCCTTCCCTTGTCTTGTGGAAATTTTCTGCTTCCCTTTTGTTTGATCTTCAAGTCTGGACAATCTAGTTTTATGTGTCCTTCTCTTCCACACTCGTAGCATTGGACAACATTGGTTCTTGAACTTTTCTTTCCTTTTACAGGATGTACATAGTCAGTGGTGGAACTTTTATTTTTCATAAATCGATTAAACTTCCTTACCATCATGTTCATTTTCTCTTTGTCATGTAGTTCTGTTTCTAAGTCAGCTTTAGGTTCAAGATTCTTTGCAACTTTCTTGCTTGTGGCCTTTAGAGAAATTGATTTTTTTCTTCAATTTCTTCTTCCTCCTTTAGCCTTCCAAGCTCCAATTCATGTTCTCTGAGTTTTCCAAATAAGGTGGCCATGTTCATGCTGGTCAAGTCTCTTGATTCAAGTATTGTAGTGACTTTTGGCTACCAGCTTCTGTTGAGACTTTTCAATATTTTGATGTTGATTTCCTCCTTGTCAAACACTTTTCCAAGAGCCATTAGGTGATTGACTATGTGTGTGAATCGCTTCTATACTTCATAGATAGTCTCTCCCGCTTTCATTCTGAACAACTCCTATTCCTGTATGAGAATATTCTTTCTAACTCTCTTTACTTCATTCGTTCCTTCATGTGTGACTTCAAGGACTTCCCACATCTCTTTGGTCGTCTTGCATTGTGATATCCTGAAAAATTCATCCATTGTTAGTGTTGATGCAATCATATTTCTAGCATTAACATCGTATCGAGCTTTGTAGTTCTCATCTTGAGTCCACTCAGAAAAAATTTTCAAAACAACTTTTCCATTTAAAACATGAGTGGACTCATATGGACCGTTTAGAGTTGCACCCCAAACTCCTTTATCCACCGATTCAAGAAAGATTTGCATCCTTGTTTTCCAAAAAGCATAATTTTCTTCAACAAATAGTGGTGGTCTATTTGTCGAAGTACCTTCACCAAAGGTCTGAGAATTGAAATCCATTTTCCAGGATCAGTCGATTTAACGAAAATAGTAATCGACTAGCTTTTCAAATATTTTATGAAAACCAGCTCTAATGCCAATTGTTAAAATAGAATGGCTCAGTTTCTCACACCAAGAGGGGGGTCAATTGGTGAAACGTAAAAACAAAGTCTTTTAAAATCTTTTTCGCAAAAGGTGATGCCTTTAAAGCTTTCTTGAAATGTAAGGTAAAAGACTTTCTAATGCAGCGGAAACTTAATCGAATAAGTACATAGTAAAGTCAATTAAAAGTAAAAGACTAGGGATCAGAAAATTCAAACACTACTTTATATACTGGTTTGGCCAACCTGCCTACATCCAGTGTCCTTCCAACCACAGGAAGCAAATGCTCTATAATGATCAAGGTTTTTACAACAAGACTTTTATAGAGACCTCACGTCAAAAATATAAAACACCTCTCTAATCCTCTAATCAAATATAGGCAGTACAATAATTAGACCAGCAACAAGAATCCCCTCTCCTACTGTCTAAACCCTTTGAGACACCTCTCAAAGTCAAGAACGCTACACGCTCTTCTTCCTGTAGTCACAAAGGGAACCTCAATCCAATCTTCACAAGATTGTAGACTCTGATCTCGTAGTTCCACCCAAATATGCATAATTGATCAGCCCTTTGAATACACAACAAACTTGCTCTTCAAGAAATCACAAGGAGATGATCACCACAGTCACTTCTTGATTCTTGGAGCTCTTTTCCTCTTTCTGCAAGACAACACTTTCTGAAAAATATCACAAAAATTGTTAGATTCAAAAGTTCTTATAGAAATCAAATTCGCGTCAATTTATAGTATAACACATCTCTGACGCATTTTAATTGACTAAGCTACTAATTCAGTCGAATATAACAATTTTGTTATAGCAGTTAGCAGCGGTCAAAACAATTAATTGAATTCACAATTAATGCAGTCGAATGACATTTAATGCTTGGTCAACATATTTAAAAATATGACCATTAGACAGTTATATCAAGCATTAACAGAATTTCAAAACAGTAACATAGTTAGTCGAATGCAACACGCATATAATCGACTATGTAACAATGTAAATCGTAGTTTTGAAAAACTTTCTCTTTGAAAAATCTCACAGCACACTTTGAAAAAGGTTTGTGCAAAGACACGAGTTTTAATCGACTCACACCATAATAAAATCGACTTAAAACTGTTGTTTAGCCACACAATTAAAATTCAATATTAGTGCTTGTGGTTTTTCTCATCCAGAAACATGTGTCATGCATTCATGTATAAAATCACATATAATACAGTGAAATGCAGTGAACAACACAACAACAACACAATCATGTTCTCATATACGCATATAACATGTAAGCATAGAACATGTAACACATAATACACACATGTTATTAATTATGTGTTGTCATCATCAAAAACTCAGATATTACTGAGATTGTGGGTTCAGCTAAACTAATGCTCCCCATATCAACAGTCTCAACACTATGCTTAACACTGTTGCATAATCGATTGCATGTGTGCTGTTTTTGGTTAAATTAGTTATTGTTTTGATATATTGTTAATGCTTGACATAATTGTCTAATGATCATATTTTTGATTGTGTTGACCAAGCATTAAATGTTACTCGACTGCATTAATTGCGCATTCAATTAATTGTTGTGATTGCTGCTAACTGTTATAACATAAGTGTTATATTTGAATGCATTAGTAGCTAAGTCGATTAAAATGCGTCTAAGATGAGTTATATTTGATTTCTGTAAGAACTTTTGTGATTCTAACATTTCCATATCTTTTGCATAAAGTTGTGATCTTACAGAAAGTAAAGAAAAGTTCCAAGGAACAAGAGTGACCGTAGTGATCATCTACTTGTGATTGCTTGAAGAGCAAGATTGTTGTGTTTTTCAAAGGTTGATCAACTTGCACATTTGGGTGTCATTGAGAGATCAGATTCTACAATCTTTTGAAGATTGGTTTGAAGTTCCCTGTTGTGATCACAGGAAGAAGAGTGTGCACCATTCTTCACTTTGAGTGTCTCAAAGGGTTTAGACACCAGAAGAGGGCATTCTTGTTGCTGGTCTTGTTGTGTATTGCCTATATTTTGATTAGAGGGTTAGAGAGGTGTTTTATATTTTTGACGTGTGGTCGCTATAAAAGCCTAGTTGTAAAAACCTTGATCATTATAGTGCATTAGCTTCCTGTGGTTGGAAGGACACTGAATGTAGGTTTGGCCAAACCAGTATAAAAACATAGTGTTTGAATTTTCTCATCCCTACTCTCTTTATTCAATTAATTACGTTCTGCACTTAATCGATTAAATTTCCACTGCATTGAAAATATTTTACCTTGCGATTCAAGAAAAGTATTAAAGCATCGTTTTTGGGAAAAAGATTTGAAAAGATTTTATTTTTTACATCTCACCAATTCACCCCCCTCTTGGTGTGAGAAATTGAGTCATTCTATTTTAACAACTTAGACATAAGTGTTTATCATCTATTGCTGAGAAATTCCGGGGTTTTAAGACTAAGTTGACCTCGAGATATGTATTTGGAGCAAAAAAAAAATGAATCTCCATGTGCAAAATATAAGACCATTGATGAGAAGACTTGGCGCCTCTTTGTAGAGAGTCAGAAATTAGAGGAAGGACAGGTTAATATAGTTGATATTATTCAAGGAGTGAGATAATTGTTGTTCAAGAGAGGAAAAATTGAGCAGAGGGAGAAATGATGGGAGGATGAGTGTGTGTACATGATGGGTATTAGTGGGGATGTCCAAGGGTTTCATAAAGCAGTGGTGGGTGGTGGGTGGTGGGGAAGATGGTAGTATGGAGTGATGGTTATGGATGAGGGAAGTGGTCCTGGATGCTTGTGTGTAAGTGTTGTGAGAAAAGGGAAGTGAGGAGGTGAGGGCAGAGGCTGGTCTCGAGTTGGGGTAAGGAGTTTGGAGTGTGAAAGAAAAGAAAAAGAGTGGTATGGGTGGTAAATAAGGGTGTTGTGAGTGAGGAAGGGTAGGAGTCTTGATCTAGGGAAAAGCATTGCAGGAGAAAGAGAAGAAGAGGGTGAGTATTGTTGGGAGTAACTTTTTTGAATTGAGATGGAGAGGGAGTAGTGTAAGTGGGAAGAGAGTGTTAGGATAATATAAAGGTGTTACAGGTTGTTAAGCTGTGAGAGAATATGAGAATGTGTGTGCTAGATCTTTATACCGAGGTTACAGGCTAATAGTGTTGGATAGATAAAGGTTGAAATTGGTCGTGCTTAGGGAAGTGGAAGGGAGAAGTGGTTATGAGTTGAAACCTTATTTGTATTAGGAGTTTCTGGGTCTAGGTGATAGCGAAGGGGAGGGAAGCGTAAGTCTGCATGGGGTTTACGTCCCTAACCTAGGGGCAAGAGAGAAGTAGGTGCTCTTGTAGGCTAGGATGTGTGGGTCCCATGACCTTTGCCTCAAAGTTTTAGCTCTTGATTCAATGGGGAATGACACACAAGGCACTACTCTTTTTGGTTGGAAGTCTTGTTTTAGAAGAATTGGTGTTTCCTAAGTTTAGAATGTGAATGGGTCCCACAACGAGGGATGAAGAGAAGAATTTAAATTCTTTGGAATGGTGGTACAATAATCCTATTTTGCATGGTAGAAGTCTCTCTTCAGTACACTAGAGCATGGCGTAATTATCAGAGTCTAGGTGGTGCCCTCTTCTCGCGGGTTAGAGTCTATGTTTTAAAGAAATAAGTCTAAGACTAAGCAAGACAAAGAAACAATGGAATTAAAAAGATTTAAAATGGAAGAGAGAAAGGATAAGAAAATTTAGGATTTTAAAGACACGCCACTTGAAATGATCCAAGATAAGTGCCAAGGTTGGATCGTCACTTGCTCTCACAAGTTAAAACCCAAAATACAACTAGGAGACAAAATTCTATCTTAAAGAAGATAAGCAACTAAATGCAAATCACTCTTGTTTCATTCAATCAAAGGTGTCTTACAAAGGAGACCATTAGGTTGCTTAGGCTTGCGTGAGGTGGGTCATGATCGCCATTCTATGTTTCTTTTCACTAGAAAGTGAGGGTTACTCCCTCCACCACCACATGTTGCTCCATGCACCTCCTCATTCCCATTTTGCCATGCAGATCAATAGATATGGAAGATCCGTTTGGCCTTCAACGAATCTTAATATCTGTTGACGGAAATCAAGATCTGTTGAAGGCCCAACACATCTCCTATATCCATTTGGTCTTTCAACGATTTTTTTACAGAACAAATTTTAAACAAATTAAATAATTATAATTAAATTAATAAATAACCCAAAATCTCAAATTATGTACTACAAATAAAAATTTATACAAAAAAATATAATTAATAAACTAAAAAAAATAATAATAATAAAAGAAGCCAAACGCCAAAGCCTGAACGGATATGTGAGATCCGTTTGGCCTTCAACGGACCTTGACGTCTATTGACGAAAATCAAAATCTGTTGAAGGCCCAACGAATCTCCCATATCCGTTCAGGCCTTCGCGTTTGACTTCTTCTACGTTTTTCAAATAACAACGCGTAGATACCAACATTTCTAGGGATGAAATCAACCATGAACCACACTCTTCTTCACGAGCCAACCACCTCTAGAGCCAACTTAGTGACAATGGAAGAATAGGAAATGGAGGAGGAAACGAAAATCACAAATAAGAGAAGTAACAAGAGGAGAGGAAAGGAAGAAGAGAAGTTTCTATGGTGCGGAGGTGTGAGGTTGCAACACTGAAAAGTGAAAGGAAGTAGGATCAGATTAGGGTTTTAGATTAAAATAGGTAAAAAGAAAAAATAAATATTGAAATAAGGTCAATTTTGGAAATAAGAAAATTTGGGGAGATGTAGGGAGCAACATGTGGTGGTGGAGGGAGTAACTGTTGTAGAAAGTTATATATAAGATGGTTGATCTATGTGGCAATTTGTATGTTGATTGAGTATTAGTGGGCCACATGATGTCCACTTGAGTTTTCTTGCCTTCTTGATATTAAGTAATGGAGATGGATTTTGTGCTTGGTTGGCTGACACATGTAATGGGGCTATGTTTTGACTTGTGATGTAAATATGAAACTATGTTATTCCTTGTATTGATGTTGGTCGTGTGAGCTTTTCTTACCGTGCTTTGTTAAGGATGTTGGAGTCTCGTGTAGAGACAGAGATTTGAGTATCAACGTTCCTCTTGTGTGTGGACTCAAGAGAGTTAGATGTCTCGTCCAATGGCTTCGGCTCGTGCTAAGTATAGTGCATTGGTGCACGCAGTATCGGTGTTTTTACTTGTTAGTCCTTGAGAAGTCGGGGAGATTGGTCTGAAATTACGATGGAAGACGACTCAAATCGACCTGTTATTGAGAACATGTTGTACCGACAAAATGCAAGGAAACAACGTTGGTTATGAACGGTTTGACTATGATGTTAAGGTTGTGACACTACAGGAAAAACAATTAATACCGACGGTTTATTACCGAAGGCCTTTTGGCCTTCGGTAAATGTAATTTACCGAAGGCTTTTCCGAGGGCTTGTGTAAGATGACTTTACCAAAGGATAATGGCCGTCTGTAATGGGCATGAGTGATTATCGAAGGCAAACGACCGTCGGTAAGTGAGTAATGTTTATCAAATTAGAAAGTCAGATATTTCGGACGCATTTCGCGAAAACTCCTCCTTCCCCCCAATCTTCACATTCTCTGCCCTAACTTCATAGACGAACTCAGTGGCTGGCTTGTGCAGACTGCTTCCCACCCTAAGCACAATCTGGATACGCTTCTTCTCCACTCCTCCATTATAGGTGAAGTGTCCCATTCTCCCATCTCATTTTGTGTTCCTGTTACTGTTTTGGATTACGCGTCAATGGTGTAACCTTTTTCCTTGTAGTTTTGCAGTGTTCTGAGCTGAGGAAGGTGGTGGGTGGCTGAGTTGAAGGCTACCATTGTCGAGGGAGGATATTGGACGACGCGGCATGGACGAGGCGGCGTAACCAGGGTAGTGTCGCTGCGTGACAAGGTCTTCCACTACTGCTTCAGAGGCTATCGAAGGGGCTACCGTCGAGGTAAGTTGTTATTTTCATTGATGAACTATGAAAGCTAAGAAGCATTTCTTCTGACTTTGTTAAATGTATGATCTGAATTATTTTGTGCAATATGATTTGGTATAGAAAAATTGTTCAAAGTTGGCATTTTGATTGGTAATGCATTTTTTAGAATTAGGCATTTTAAAACTAAAGCAAGCTAATATCAGTAGATTATGAAAACTCATAACAGTTACTCAGTGAGAGTAAAAAGGTACTGGTACACCTAAAAAGCCAATTTGATATAGCATAAGTACCGAAATACTCAAGATATCTCTGTCCCATAACTATAGAAGGTGTTATATTCCTGTCAAGGTTAATGTATAGACCTAAGGAAGGTAAGCCTGTCGTACATGGACACTGATATCTCTGTCCTATACCTAATACCCATAACCTTATAAGTAAGTTGCACTGAATATAGTGCATTCAAACTTGATTTCAGTCACAACCTTTTTTTACTCTTAGTTAATTAAAATGTAGATCAATCAAAACAAGGATTGATGGTAGACATATTCTCCATCCTTGATGGAGGACTTATTCTCTCTTAAAAATAGTATATTCAGGATATCCTCCATTGAGCAAAGATGGATAATTCTAAGCCTGAACCCAGTCGTATGATTTGAGGTTTAAAGCTCACTACCAAAGGTTTTTAAGTCTGTTTTTGAACCTTCTTTTTCTAAATCTAATATTGGATCTTTACAATATATTAGTATTACCAAACGACAATTATCCTTTTCAATTAACAATACAGAACAAAATCAATGACTCAGTTCTACTTTCTTTATACTCAAAGACATTAGGTTTAATCACTGCTGGGTTTAAAAATAAGATATTTTTCTGAAAGTTTACATTTTCTTTACGTTTAAAACAACCTTTCCCAGGAAAAAGACATTTTAAACAATTGAAGAGTTACTGTGAAATAGAAAAAGCAGGAAAGAAAAATGTCTATAATTTGACAGAATGTCAACAGTATAATTTACTAAAAAATGTTACCTTGGAGGGGTTTGGGATGAGTTGTTTCAAAGCATAAAATTTTCTACTCAAATCCACTCTCCCTTGTCTCTCAGTAGTGGTACTGGTAAAGTGGTTGGTCTTTTTCCCCCCCTCTATTTTTCCCCACATCTTGATTGAACTCCACCACCCCATTTCCAAAATCTTGGTTGGAAATTCCACTGCCTTGTATGACACCCCCTCCTCCAAAGGCAAAATCATTTCCAAGAGTTGGGGGAGGTGCTTGCAGATGCAAGAAAGGGTCATAGGAAACAGATGACACGTTTCTGCTGTCTGCTATTCCCATAGGGCCAGAGAGTTTCGGAACATTGGTGCTTGGGTTTTCAAAGGTCATTGGCAAGTGCAAAAGGCTGAGGAGATCTGGTGTTGGTGTGGAATAAGGAAATTGGTGATGATGGTGACCCCTCTCAAGTGCGGAGGAGTGAGTGGGGAAACAATAAAGCTCCTCACATGAACCATGGTTGTTCACCACTTGCACAAACTAGGGGTTCAAGTTATTAACTTGATTGTATGAGTTTTGTTGAGGGTGTGCAATGATTTCCATAGCAACAGCAGAAGCATCTTCTCCACTGGAAGATGTGTAGGCTAAGTTTTCCATCCCAAGGGTGTTTTGGGGCTGCATGCTAGTCAGAGACATAACTGCCTCTGATTTTGAAACCATCTAGGAAAAACAGTCTTCTGCCACCATCCCATTCAGATCAAAGCAACTACTTTCTTCGTACATGTTTGGACCCCCCACTGATTTTGATGTTTGCCTCTACAAAGAAAAGGTCTAATTAATATAACACAAGAACTAATGCAGCTTATAGAAAACAAAAGGGTCAATAAATTACTGATTTGTAATCTTCCAAATGTTTGACAAAATTTCATACAATTGATAGAAGTTTTTCTATAAGAGTGGTCTGTCATAATTTGAATATAGGTAGTTGCATGTGTTGGTCTTGAATCTTGTTGTACTAGACTTAGGTTCAGCAGTAAGTTGAAAGTAATACTCACATGAACAAGACTCTTAGAATATTTCAGCTGTGTCTGTCAATTTAAACTGGTAATTGTTCCAGTGCTTTGATTTGGTTTGGAAAGTGATGCCTAATCTTTGTTTAGGGGAAGTAATTTCTGTAAAATATGTTCTAGAAATGAAATCATTGTTTAGAGTTGAATGTTGGTGCTGTTCAGTCCAACAAACATGTTATAATTATTGATTATTTGGTGGCCACAGGTGGAACTGTATTAGCAGCAATTAGAGCTGTAGGTGATTTCCTCTTGCAGCCTTTTACGATTGAAGGTACTCATTTGTCCTAAATTCTCTTTTGGAAGAATAAATGTCTTATTAAGTGAATGTATTTATGTGGTGAGTAAATAAAGATGCATTTAGCTTTGATTTCTCATGATTGTAGACCATGGTTCACTTTAAATTAAAGTTTCATACATGTAAATGTCTAAAATGGTTAAGTTTGCTTTCAATTGTAGAAGTTGGTGTTGCTAAAGTAGTGGACTGTGCTTGTGTGATTGGTCTCTCTGATCTCAAGGTAATGGCTGAACTGAATCATTGTTTTTGTAAGTTCTGTTTTAGTATGTAGTGTTACAAAATTGCATATTCTTCTTCACATGCTCAAGTAAAGTATCATGCCCAAATTCATTACCTTTTTGTCATAGTTTGAGTGATCCCATAATGGTTAGAAAAAAGTATTGGAAATCCCTTGTAAGAACAAATTATAGTGTATGAGTGTGAGTGAATTAAATACATTACTGAACTTAGGATTGATTTACCTTTAATCTTACTACTTGATGTAGAAGGATGTATTGATGTAGAAGGATAAAATTCCCCTGAATTCTTAATGTTCAGCTATTCCAGAGTTTCAACATAGTTTTGAACTCTTGTTAACTTGAAACAAAATTTTTCACTAACATTAGAACTACAATTGCTGAAACAAATTTTATTTGAGATACAGTGATAAACATAATTCTGTAAAATACATCTCAGTATGTGGCATGACCTGAATTTTCCTCTTTAATTTCACATCCCCTTCAACCATTATACCATCTACTTTAAGCAATTGATTCAGCAATTATAAGTCAATCAGATTAAGCACATCTGTTTGTGCAAATCTTCCACCTTTGTTCATAATTCACTCAAATGTTGATACCTAACCAAATCCAATCAGTGATCATTAGCAAGCACAACACTATTTTTTCCCTGCAAGCCTCTGTACTTCCAAGCTGATTTCTCAGATTGATTCTGCAGCTTTGTCCATGTTAGCATTGTTCGTTCTCTCTAACAACCTGTTCTGTTGACTAATAGGGTATTGACCTAGCAATATATTGGATTTATCCTTCACCCCAAATGTAGGAATAAAGGCCTTTGAATCCCTTTCCAGCTATTATTTTGTTTGCCCAAATTGATTTTAGAACTGAATATTTGGCTATCGAAGTTGCCAATTTCATCAATTTTCCTTGCTGGACAACCCCTTTCAATTGAGAAATTGTGCTCCTTGTCCACTTCCTAAGATGCCACCTTAGTTGGAAAATGTTTGTAAAACTGGACTGCACCCCAAAGTCTTTAGAAGACCACTATTTCACACAATAATTAGTACCAAACTAGATCAAAAAGTGGACCAGAAATGTACAAGGACAGCTCCAAATTCTGACTTCAATTGGTCAATTTTAAAATGCCTACAAGCTTAAAACTATTATAAGTGACTTAGATAGATATGCAATGATATTATTCCAGTTCAAAGCTCTCTCTCACACACATTCATGCAGTGAAAAAATATGGATACATGAACCATAATAAGTGATCAGACTAACATCATCTAAGGTTCCTTACACCATACACACACTGTCAGCAAAAACGGCCACCCTCCTTGAAAACCACAACTTAACTTCCTTTCCCTTCTTCTTATAAGCTTTTCATGCACCATCTGCACCTAATCTACACTGGTCCTAATCCTCTGCATAACAGATAAGTGCAGATTTTTATAATTTGTATATAACAGATCAGCTTTTCAAGGGTCTTCTTTCTGTAATTTGTATATAATCTGGCTGGATTTTCAATCTGGCTTCATTTTGAATGCTGTAACAAGTTTAATACAACAATTACAACCTGTTTAAACTGCCAAATAGCACAACATCCCTGTTGCACGAAAATAGACACCCAATACAACTTTTTCTTCTTCAAAAGAACTACATTAAGTGCACTAGAATGGTTCGACTTTGCAAACTGCATAAATACATCCATGGTTAAATTGTTGTATATATCCATGCTTTTATAGATATTTGATTGTCTAAATTATTTTGATGTGTATATGGTATGTTCATTTACCTTGTATTTCATTTCTTAGCCTATAACTTCATTAAGTGGAGTAGTCATTTAAGTACCTATGGTACTACACTCATTCTCAAAGCAATGAGAAGGGAAAAAATACACTAAACACTTAGAAACTAGAAATTATTAGGAAGTACTCTAGAGAAGAGAACTTTTGTTGTAATAAGTTGTCTCCTCCAACTTTAATACAAAGCCCCCCTTAGTATGTCTAAGGCATTTCAATACCGAGGACTTCTCTTTGCATGCCCTTATTGAATGCCTATGACCATAGTGTTGAAATTGCCTTCCATGTTCGACTTGAGTAGTAATAGGTTTATTACTTATGTCACATGGAGTGTTGCTGTTTTGGCTAAGTTTTTATTTGTTTGGCTTGTCACAGAACATGGCCCATTTTCTCAACCATCGTGGATGGATGTACGACCGTTGTTATAGTGGAAGGAGAGGTTTGAAGGAATCTTTTGTCATCGGAGTTGAAGAGTTCGTGGAGACGGCCCGACGATATCAATATTATGCCCTTGATGGAGGGATTCGATGTCCATGCATCAAGTGCGAATGTACAAGGATTTTGAAAGATGAAGTCGTCAAAGTTCACCTTTACCAAAAAGGGTTCATGCCTAATTACACGGTTTGGACATTTCATGGTGAAGAAATTCCTTCAACCTCCACTGCAGATGAAAACCGGCTTGCATCAGGTTCGAATACTGTTGTACATACATTTGAGATAGATCAATTTGCCTATATGCAAGAGATGGTCGACAATGCTCTTCGTCACCATGCTGAAGAAGCAGACGATAGTCATGATGAAGAGCCTCCAAATGAAACGACGTAGAGGTTTTACAATTTACTGACAGAGGCAAATCTACCTGTATTTGAAGGTTCATCTGAGTCAAAATTGTCAGTGTGCATTAGACTCATGGCTGGGAAATCTAATTAGAACGTTCCCATTCAAGCAGTGGACTTCTATACAAAATTGATGTTAGATTTGACACCACCAAACAATTTCATGCCGAAGAACTATTACCAAGCCAAAAAATGTGTTTCAAAGTTGGGATTGGATGTGAAGAAGATTGATTGTTGTGTTAATGGATGTATGTTATTCTATGACAATGACAGTGGCAAAAATGATGCATTGTTGGTTGAATGCAAGTTTTGTGGCTCACCTCGATATCAGACAATGCATGCTGGACGGAGGCAAAAAAAACCAATTCCATTAAAGTCCATGTTCTACTTGCCTATAATTCCAAGATTACAAAGATTATTTACTTCAATGCAAACATCAGTACACATGACATGGCATGATGGTAACAAAACTCCGGGATTTCTGCGTCATCCTTCTGATGGTGAAGCTTGGAAGCACTTCAATCGTAAACATCCATCCTTTGCTAGTGAACCACGTAACGTCAGACTTGGTCTATGCTCTGATGGGTTTACCCCGTACATTCAGGCGTCTGCATCACCGTATTCATGATGGCCCGTGATAGTTACCCCATACAATCTACCACCTGAGATGTGTATGACAAAGCCTTACATGTTTTTATCGTGTATAATACCAGGTCCATCTAATCCCAAATCATTGATTGATGTTTACTTGGAGCCTTTGATTGATGATTTGAAGAAGTTATGGAATGGTGTTTGGACGTATGACGTTTCAAGGAGGCAAAATTTCCTTATGAGGGCAGCCTTGATGTGGACTATTAATGACTTCCCAGCGTACGGCATGTTATCTGGTTGGAGCACACATGGTCGATTAGCTTGTCCACATTGCATGGAACATATAAAGTCATTCCAATTGAGTCATGGCCGGAAAAGTAGTTGGTTTGACTGCCATCGACGGTTCTTGCCCATTGATCACCCCTTTAGAAGAAACAAAAAGGCATTTCGCAAAGGACAAGTTGAAACGGATATGCCCCCGCCAAAGTTGACTGGATCACACGTGTGGAGAAGAGTGAAAGACTATCCAAAAGTCACTAAATCTGGTCAGAATAGGCTAGAAGGGTTTGGCGAATGGCATAATTGGACAAAAAGAAGCATATTCTAAGAACTTCCCTATTGGAAGGACAACTTGCTAAGACACAACATCGATGTCATGCACACAGAAAAAAATTTCTTTGACAATGTCTTCAACACAGTTATGAATGTTAAAGGTAAGACAAAAGATAATGAGAAAGCAAGAAAAGATTTACCTTTGTATTGTGGACGAAAAGACTTAGAGTTGAAGGCACAAGCTAACGGCCGATTATTTAAACCAAAAGCAAATTACACCATGTCAAAAGACGAGACAAGAATAGTGTGTAGATGGATCAAGGAGCTTAGAATGCCAGATGGATATGCTTCTAACTTGTCCAGATGTGCCAATGTTCAGAACGGTACTATTCAAGGGTTGAAGAGTCATGATTGTCATGTATTCATGGAGACTTTCATCCCTCTTGCGTTCAGTTTTTTGCCAATGCACGTGTTAAATCCACTGATAGAAATCAGTAACTTCTTTAAAGATTTGTGCTGCACGACACTAAAGGAGAATTCCCTTAAAAAGATGGATGAAAATATCCCGATTATTCTCTGCAAATTGGAAAGAATATTCCCTCCTGCATTCTTTGATTCAATGGAGCACATTCCAATTCATCTTGCATATGAAGCTTGGCTTGGGGGACCCGTGCAGTACAGGTGGATGTATCCCTTTGAAAGGTTTATGGGAGAATCCAAACGTTCAGTTAAAAATAAAGCTAGAGTGGAAGGCTCAATATGTGCAGCTTACTTGCACAGAGAGACAACTTATTTTTTCACATTATTTCAAGAACTTCATGTTGTCCCCCACTCATGTCAGAAATGAAATGCAATGGCAAGTTCAACCACGTGAAGGTGCATTATCAGTTTTCCGACAATCAGGTCGTCACGCAGGGAAAGAATTCACTCATTGGTTAACTGATGCTGAATTCAACTCTGCTCATGTCCATGTCTTGATCAATTGCAGTGAAGTCAAGCCGTACCTTGAGTATGTCATCATCCATCTCTAATCTATCAAATGGTTTAATTGTTATACACTAATGAATTTCATTTGTACCAGCTCATTTGTTATGACTGAGGAAGTCGCACAAGGAAATACTTCTGCTAGAATACACTCTGAGTTTCCCCATTGGTTTAGAAATCAGGTCCGTAGTTTTGTCCTACAATTAGAGCAAGGTTAATTTGACTATTGCTTTTATAATTTTGTTAGTACCTTTGTAGGTTTTTAATCAGGCATTAACTCCCACGGTTCAAGAGTTAAGACATCTCTCAAATTGGCCAATGAGATGTGTCAAAGAATGGCACACTTACTTCATCAATGGTTACAAATTCCACACACATGAATGGTCTAAAGGAAAGAAAACATCAAATTGTGGTGTGTATGTCAAGGGCCTAACAGAGGGTTCTTATGATGATTTCTACGGCATCATTCATAAAATATATGAGTTAGAGTACAACACCACTACTTCTCCAAACAGAGTGGTACTTTTTTATTGTGAATGGTTTGATCCTTCTAGAGCTGGTACTAGAGTCGATCCACGCTTTAATATTGTGGAACTGAACCAGAGATTAAGATATGGGCCTTTTGATCCTTTCATTCTACCATCTAATGTCAGACAGGTTTATTATGTGCCATATCCACCATTTCGCAATATTGACAAGCGTGGTTGGGCCGTAGCAATACAAACGAAGCCTAGAGGTCGCATAGACTCAAATGAAGTTGAGGAAGATGTAGCCTACCAACTTGACCAAATGTCACAACCACAAGAAATTATCGAAGTTGAACGTATAACCGCATTGGTCGACCCTGATGGTGATGGAGATGAATTAGAAGCAACAATACAAGGTGATGAAGAACAACAGGAAGAAGAAGAAGAAGAAGAAGAAGAAGAAGAAGAAGAAGAAGAAGATGAAGAAGAACAAGAACAAGAAGATGATGATGATGATGACGATGAAGAAGAAGAACAAGAAGATGATGATGATGAAGACGATGCTGAAGATGAAGATGAGGATGATGAGCATGATGACGATGATTGAATGTTGAACATCTATTGTAGCAAATTGGACTATCATTTCATTACCGTTATCTAAAATACCATCTTAAAGTTGTATGCAATTACTTATACATTGACTTTAAAAACAATTGATCCTTCTTTATTCATTTATATTTTTTCGCTTTATTTGTAACCATTTGAATATAGTAATGACAGGACAAGGTTCAGAGCGTCCTGATAAAGGAAAAGGGGTAGCAAGGCCTACAAAGAGGCAACGGCAGGCACCAAAGTATGTACTTAGGGTGCCTGCTAGACTACCTACCACTACTGCAGGTAATACATCATCTGTAGGGCCTCCTCCTTCCCCTATTATACTGCCTCCTACACCTGCAGCAAACCCTTCTCCTCCTCCTGCAGCACACCCTTCTACTACCCCTGCAGTAGACCCTTCTCCTCCTCTTGCAGCACACCCTTCTACTACCCTTGTGCCAGACCCTCTTCCTCCTCCTGTTATTGCCACCCCCACTCCTCCCCCTATTGTTATTACCCCCACTCCTCTCCCTGACCCTACTTCTATACCTTCCTCATCTTCTGTACCTCCTTCTGAGACTGTCACACCACTTGCTGATCCAGATTCAAGTGGTGATGGTGATGGTCTTGACCTGCCCCTCCATGATCGACCATGGATTGAGCCCTATGGTAAAGGGTAAGTTTAAATCTGTTGATGATATCATTTGATGTTTAAACCCTATTGTAATTCAAATGACTTTTATCCTATAGGTTTATTCCATCTAGGGTTGCTTCCCAGGCCATCACACGTTCAATTAAGCAACAATTTCTAAGTCCATGGCCTACTTGGGGAGCAATTCCTGATGACGACAGAAAGGCATTCTGGGAGCGCTTGCAGGTGAACAATCTATTTAACTAATTGTCCCTCTTATTTGAGTATGTTCTGTAATCAATGTTTGTTCTCTTTAATGTTACAGATGAAGGTGCAGTGGAAACCTGAACATGAAAGTCAGATACACAGAAATTTCCACATGAAAGCATCTCATCGACTGTCAGAGATGTTTAGGGATGCCCGCAATGTAGCACAGCGCCCTTACTGGGTGGGTGAACAAATTTGGAACTCTTTACTGGCTCATTGGAATATGGTAGAGTTTCGCAATAAATGTGCCAAAGCCCAGAGGAATAGAGCGTTTGAAAGGGGTGGCACCCTGCATACTGGTGGGTCGATCACCATTCATGAGCATGCCATTCGTATGGTATAATCTCATTACATAACTTTTTCTTTCATACATAAGTTATGTATATTCTATTTCATATGTACGCTTGTAATTCTTAATTATGTTACAGGCACAGGCTCTAGGACGGGCGGTCCATGTTGATGAGGTCTTTGCACAAACTCATGTTCGGAAGGGAACTAATCAATTTGTTGATGAAAGATCTCAGAAGACTCATGTAAGCAAATAACACTATTACTATTACTAATTTTTCATTTATGTTATACTATCGTTCCCTGACATTGCTTTTAATGTTTCAACAGGAAGACTTTTCTACGAGACTTTCACAGGTTAGATCTGAACATGAGTCAGCTCCTACACCGGATGATGCTAGTAATGCTGATGATGACATCCGTAGGACACAGTGCTGGATCGACATCGTTGGTGGGAAGAAAAAAGGACGAGTGTATGGTGCGGGACAGCTTGCTGCAAACTATACAGCATCCAGAGGAGGTACTCTGAAGCACCAGCCTTCTTCTTCCACCAGTACTCCTGACGAGGTCGTTCTTCGCCTCACGCAGGAACTCCGGCAACGTGACTAGGAGATCACTGATCTCAGAGCAGAGTTTACAAACTTTAAGGCCCTGGTCATGAGAGTCTTGCCTGAAACCTCACAGGACGTACAAAATATCCCTCCGACCCAGCCACGACCCTCCTCATCACCTGCTGCCACTCAGCAGCCCACATCAGTCCAACCCTCATCAGTCCAACCCACACCAGTCCAGCCATCAGTAGAGGAGCAGGATAATGAAGATCATTCTGATGATAGTTATGTACATTATTAGTTTCATTTTCTTATTACTTGTTACACAAACATTATTAGTTATGTTAGAACATCCTTTTGTTACATTATTTTATATTTGCACTATAATTACATTATCTATACATTAATGGATGTTCGTTGGATTAATTGATGTTCAATGGATATTGATAATTGATTGCATCTTTGAGATGCAGATTATGCATGTTTGTATGTGCTTGAAAATTGATATGCAGGTCTGTTTGTAATTGAAATTTGATATACAGGTCTGGGTTGCACAAGAAATACCATTTCTCTGAAACCTTCTCTGCAATTTACCGAAGGCTTTTGCCCTTCGGTAAATGCCCACAGTAGGTCATTACCGAAGGCTTCTGCCCTTCGGTAAATACCCTCGTATGGTCATTACTGAAGGCTTTAGCCCTTCGGAAATTACCGAGGGCTTTTGCCCTTCGGTAATTACCGAAGGCTTTAGCCCTTCGGAAATTACCGAAGGCTTTTGCCCTTCGGTAATTAACGAAGGCTTCTGGCCTTCGGTAATTACCGAAGGGCAAAAGCCCTCGGTAATTTCTAGCGACAAGAGATTTACCGAAGGATTTCTGGCCGTCGATAAGCCTTCGGTAAACACCCTTTATCGACGGCTTATGGCAGTTTCCGACGGCTTCTGGCCTTCGGTAATGCCCAACTTTTTTGTAGTGTGATGGGATATGAGTCTATAGTTTATCTTTTTCTGTATTTAAAATGAATATATATGATGCTATATGTTATGAAATTTTTGGTTGCTCACCTTTGCATGTTTATGATTGTGATTTTCACTTACGATGATCGTACTTGTTCGAAAGTAGATGTTGTTACAGATACACCAGTTCAAAGTAGCTGACGAGAGTTGGGACATTTAAGTTCGAGGTTAATTATTTAATTTTCATAGTTTAAAAGTTTTCAGACTTAGTACTTTAATGTAAAAGTGATATTCTGATTTTTTGTTTTGTACAGACGACGTTTATAATTATGGTTTCGCTTTCGCATTATAATTGAATAAAGTTTTGATTATTTGAATTTTTTTTTTTGAAAATATTTTGAGAAAAAATTTTATACTCGTCACATTCCTTTAAAAGTATTAGAATATATGTATATATAACCCGGTATATAAGAACTCTTAGGAACTATAAGGGTAAACATACATATTTAATATCTACAATATATAGTATATTAATAAATGATGATGATATTATAATTTGAATAAATTAATATATGAAATAAAATAAAATTTATCATTAACAAGTATAATATTTATTGAAAAAAATATTAAATTATATACTTATAATTATTCATCAATTAATTTTTTAATGGAAGACGAACTAACTAAATATATTTAAAATGATTTGAGTTTTTTTTAATGAATACAAATATTTTTATTTTTTTTAAGGAAGAAACTAATGTTTGGGTAAATGATAATTGTGAGAAAATGAGATCAAATGAAAAAAATACTTAAATTTTAAAAAATAATCATTTAAAAATAAAATTGATAACATAATTATTTTAAATTATAAAAATTACTTATTAAAAATAAAAATTAAAAGATATATATACAAAAGAAAATATAAATTCCTTTTATATAATTATATCATTATCTAAATTATTACTAAATACGAAATATGAGGCTAAAAAAAATACACATAAGATGATTGTAATTAAATCAAATTTATACATATTTACTATTGTAAGGAAAATAATAAAGGCAAAACAAATACAACCATTCTAAAACAGGAAAATCATAATATTTATAAACCGTAGATAGCACCTGCATGTTTTTTCAAGTCATTTTGTGTATGAAAATAGCGTTTTTTAATCTCATTAAAAACATGCAGAGTAACTAAACTATCGGACCCTGCATGATGACTTTTTCTAGCACTATTATCCAAACCTAATGACTCACTAACTCTATCTAAACCGCCGTAAAGGTTTGGACAAAATCTGATGAGGTGTTTAACATCGTATACTTCCTTTCCAAAGAAGAATTTAACGAGTTGTAGAAAGTCACTCAAGTTAGGAGGTAGAAGAGGTTGCATGTGTAGAAAACGGTGGCTCAATACTTTTATCATGTAGGCAAAATCATAAGCACCATGAAAAGTAATCCAATGAGTATAATTGTTGCAAACAAGTCCTGAAAGCATCATGAGCTCAGTAAATCGCATAATGCTAACTCCAATAATTCGATTCTTGTGAAAATTCATGCCGTGACGTTGGAGGAAGGCAATGGAGTGGGGAGCATGGGGATGACACGTGACATCGAACTCACAAAAGTTGAATTCCCAAATGAAGCGATTGGAGGTTCCAAAGGTTGGTAGGTTGCCATGACAGTCTGAAAGGGTTAGGCCGACTTGAAGGAGATGCATATTGTCCACATTAGCCTTCATCACAGTGTAATTATTTTGTGGTTGTCGAAGTATGGAATCCGACTGGAAGATGACACCAGGAAACTCGGTGTCCATAGAGATGAAAGGGAAGAATCTAATCATCTTATGAATCAACTCGAACTCCGATTCAAGATTATATGACCACACTGATCGTGTCATCACAGGTCTAGGAAGGATGACCATCTTAGTATTTCTATTCCTATCTCTCTCCAAAAATAATAATGCAAAGCTACAACTATATACTTTTATAGTGATGGATTATGAAAAAAAAATTATATTCTAATTAAAAAAGATAAAAAGATAAGATAAAAGTAATTTGTATAAATAAATTTATGATAAACTTGTTTTATCTTCTCTAAAAGATATTCTTTATATAATATAAAATAGATTTAATATTTTTATTAAATACAATAAAAATGAGATTATATTTTATATTTTAGAGTTGGTGATATTTTAAAACAGATTAGACTTGTTCGGTTGAATTTTATATGATAAACTATAATTTTATCTGACATGTATTTACAAAAAAAAATTATCTTTTCAATAGTTCAAGTTCAAAATGATGTAATTATTTTTTTAGATAGATATATTTAAAATCTAAAACACTTGTTTATATCGTTATGATTAAAAGTAGATAACTTATCTATTTTGTGATATTATTATATTTAAATTGCAGGTATTTTATCATCTACAGTTAAGATCTAGATGAAGTTAAATTAACTTTTGATTGTTAAAATATATCATTTTTAACATAATGTAGGTAGGAAGTGTGTTTAATATTTTTATAGTTGAATACTTAAAAAACAGTTTTTGTTTTTTCCTTCATAACACATTAGTCAAATAGGAAATCTATTTAGGTGAAAAATAACCTTCTTGCAAAATATTCTAACGCCTGTTTGGTTTATCTATTTTTTTTTCAATTTCATTATTTTTTCTAAAATTTAAATTTATTAAAAGGTGAAACAAATATCTATTAGAGAGTTGCTCCCTCCACCACCACCAACCGCTCCCTACACCACCCCATACCTAATTTGCCCTTGCTATAAAACGGATGTCTAACATCCGTTTCACTTTCAACGGATGTTAACATCCGTTTACATATTTTATATTTTAGTTTATTGTTTTTAATTAAAAAAAGCTTCAATGGATGTGACCACATCGGTTTAATAGATTTTTTAAAAATATTTTATTTATTATTTAAATAATAATATATAAATTAAATTAATAATAATTGTTTTATTAAATAAAATTAAATTAATTTATAAATAATTAAGTAATAATTTAAAAAAAATTAAATAATATTTATACATTAATTTAAAATATAAAAAATTAAAAAACTAAAAAAAAAACTAATTCAACGGATGTCGCCACATCCATTAACAGATGTGGCACGTCCGTTTAGTAGATTTATAACAAAATTTTTAATTATTATTTAAATAATAATAAATAAATTAAAACTAATAATAATTATTTTATTAAATAAAATAAAATTAATTTATAAATAATTAAGTAATAATTTTAAAACAATTAAATAATATTTATATATTAATTTAAAATACAATAAATTAAAAAACTAAAAATTAAAAAAAAAAACTCAACGGATGTGGCACATCTGTTGAAGAATTTTTTCTTCAACGAATGTTGACATCCGTTGAAAAAAAGAGTGAGGGTGTAGGATATTTTAAAATATAAAGGATAATTTTGGAATTTAAAATAAATGTGGTGATGCAGGGAGCAAAGTGGAGTGGTGTAGGAAGTAATCCTCTATCTATTATTATCCACGTTTGTATAAATTGTCCTGGATGCAAAAATTCTCAAACTCTTGTAATTTTTTATTCTTCCCCTTAAAAAACTAAAAGTGATAGATTGAAAAATTAAGTCATCAAAATATCCAAGTTTATTATAAGACAAAGATTATAACGAGGGAATATACATATGACCAATCCATATCTTTATGTATGAATTTCAAAATTTATGTATAAGTTTTTTATTAATATTACGTAAGTCTTTTTATTAATATTTCATATGACCCCTATTACATGTTTTGTTAAATTATATGATATTACATAAGTCTTTTATTAATATTTCATGTTGTTATTTATTTTGACAGATATATGGCTGGCCACCCACATTCATCAAGGGATGAGGCTCCCTCATCCATACCTACTAGAGGAGCCACCAGGTTGAGACAACTGATGGTCAGAAGAAATAGTGGTGAAAGCACACCTATGGATGTTAATGTGATCACTGGTGTGGCATCTGGTCCAAATGCAGATGTCTTCAGATCATACCTTGAAGTACTAGCGTATGATAGGATTAATATTCTTACTCCATCTTTTGACCATGTGTCCGAGGTTGATCGGAACATTATATGGAACGATCTATTAGAAAGTTAATTAATATCATTTGAATTACAGTTTGTTTATATTGATAATTTTGTATTGATACAACGTTATTATGTTTACTGTAGACGACATTTGACATTCCAAATGTCGCAACACTTATGTTGAGATTGTTGATAGGGGAGCAAATGTTTAGCTTAACCCATAATCTCAGTAATATCTGAGTTTTTGATGATGACAACACATAATTAATAACACATGTATATTGTTTGTTACATGTTCTATATTTACATGTTATATGCTTTTGATCACTATGTTAAATTTGTTTAAGCATATATGAGAGCATGTTTGTGTTGTTCATTGCATTTCACTGTGTTACATATGTGTTTTTATGTGTGAATGCATGACATATGATGTTGAAAGGAAAACCACAAACACTTATGTTGAACTTTAAATATGTGGCAAAACAACAGTTTTAAGTCGACTTCATTATGGGATGAATCAATTAAAACTCGTGTCTTTCCATAAACTATTTTCAAGTGTGTTGTGAGAGTTTTCAAAGAGAAAGTTTTTCAAAACTGTGTTAAAATAAAATGGCTCAATTTCTCACACCAAGAGGGGGGATGAATTGGTGAAACGTAAAAACAAAGTCTTTTAAAATCTTTTTCGCAAAAGGTGATGCCCTTAAAGCTTTCTTGAAACGCAAGGTAAAAGACTTTCTAATGCAGCGGAAACTTAATCGAATAAGTATAGAGTAAAGTCGATTAAAAGTAAAAGAGTAGGGATCAGAAAATTCAAACACTGCTTTTTATACTAGTTTGGCCAACCTGGCTACATCTAGTGTCCTTCCAACCACGAGAAGCAAATGTTCTATAATAATCAAGGTTTTTACAACAAGGCTTTTATAGAGGCCTCACGTCAAAAATATAAAACCATCTCTAACCCTCTAATCAAATATAGGCAGTACAATAACTAGACCAGCAACAAGAATCCCTTCTTCTACTGTCTAAACCCATTGAGACACATCTGAAAGTAAAGAACGTCGCACGTTCTTCTTCCTGTAGTCACAATAGGGAACCTCAATCCAATCTTCAATAGATTATAGACTCTGATCTCGCAGTTACACTCAAATGTGCAGAATTGATCAGCCCTTTGAATACACAACAAACTTATTCTTCAAGAACTCACAAGGAAATGATCACCACAATCACTTCTTTATTCTTAGAGCTCTTTTCCTCTTTCTGCAAGATAGCACTTTCTAAAAATAGTACAAAAACTGTTAGATTCAAAAGTTCTTACATAAATCAAATTCGCGTCAATTTATAGTATAACACATCTCTGACGCATTTTAATCGACTAAGCTACTAATGCACTCGAATATAACAATTTTGTTATAGCAGTTAGCAACAATCAAAGCAATTAATTGAATTCGCAATTAATGCAGTCGAATGACATTTAATGCTTGGTCAACATATTTAAAAATATGACCGTGAGACAGTTATATCAAGCATTAATAGAATTTCAAAATAGTAACATACTTAGTCGAACGCAACACGCATATAATTGTCTATGTAACAGTGTAAATCATAGTTTTGAAAAACTTTCTCTTTGAAAAATCTCACAGCACACTTTGAAAAAGGTTTGTGCAAAGACACGAGTTTTAATCGACTCACCCCATAATGAAATCGACTTAAAACTGTTGTTTAGCCACACAATTAAAATTCAACATTAGTGCTTGTGGTTTTTCTCATCCAGAAACATGTGTCATGCATGCATGTATAAAATCACATATATAACACAATGAAATGGAGTGAAATGCAATGAACAACACAACAACAACACAATCATGTTCACATATACGCATATAACATTTAAGCATAGAACATGTAACACATAATACACATGTGTTATTAATTATGCATTGTCATCATCAAAAACTCAGATATTATTGAGATTATGGGTTCAGCTAAACTAGAGCTCCTCGATAACAGTTGAAAAAATGTTATTTTCATGCTTAAAATTGATACTAAAAGCAACCTTTAACACTCAGAAACTAGCTTGGAATCATGTTTTTGTTCATATTTTTGGAAATAAGAGAGTTGGACAGGTTTATGCTTGATTTCAGTGTTTTATGCAGGTTTTAAGGTGAATTTGATGAAAGAAGTGAAGAAGGATAGAGATGGAATCAGAAAAGAACTCAAAAAGTGCAAAAGAAGAGAACCTGCAAGTACCGCTCAGCGCCAGTTTACCGCTGAGCGGCACTAATGAACTCCCGTTGGCTTCGCTGAGGGGTGAAAATGCCGCTGAGGGGAAGAATCAACACACGCACTTATCGCTGAGCGGTAGTTTGTCGCTGAGCGGTAGTTTGTCGCTGAGCGGCACTATTTTGGCCTTAGGCCCACTTTTCTGTAATATTTCGAATAGTATATAAGCTTTAGGACTTCCTAGGGTTTGTATCTTTGGCAGAGTATGAAGCAAACACTCACCTTTCCACCCCTAGGAGGAAGATCTTGGATGCTAAGGCTACCTACTCAACTTTCTAGGGTTCTATCTTTCACTCTTTCATTGTATTTCATCTAGTTTCACCATGAATATGGTGAACTAAACTCTTCTTGTTGTTGGGGAATCAATGTAATCTTTTGAAGCTCTCATATATGGAATTTTGTGTTTAAACATCATGTTTATGATACATGCTTTCTTTCATCATTAGTTGGAGTTTTTCCTCTTTGCTCAAAGCATGCATTGTTTAACTCATTCGATGTCATGATCATTGATTTTGTCGATATGGACACATACAGGGAAATCTAGATCTAGGGAAATTCTCCCAATAGCATATTGCCTAGACTTAGGGATATGAGGGTTGGTTGCCTTTAAGCTTCTGTGCTTCAGAATTAATTATTAGGGATGCTAGGAATTGTATGAACTCATAATTAAGGATAAGCTTTCTTCGCAAGGTGATTTAGAGAGTGGCATTAACATTGATGAAAAGAATGATGAATTCCTAAAATATATGAGAGTGGATAAGATGAAATTGATTACCCCAACAACATACTCATCCATATAATTCATTTCACGTGTTTGTGTTCCTCTTTTCCATTGATCAAAACTCATGCATACATGTTTAATTATTGACTTTTGCATTTGAAACCTCAAGAATTTGTTCACAAGTCTTAAATAATCAAGAAATCATATAACTAACTAGGCCGTGAGTCCTTTCGAAGAAAGATACTTGGTCTTACCGAGTTTATTACTTGATACGATTAGGTCACACTTGCCGAGTGTTAAACAAGTTTTTGGTACCGTTTTTCGGTGTTCATAAATTTGTCATCACTCCCCCTATCAACAATCTCAACAATCTCCCTCTTTTTTTATGATGCAAAACCATGATCAATAATCAACCATGTTGCACAACTCAATACAAATTATCAATCAATTACCAATCAACATAATTCTCCCCCTTTGGGCATTAGCAAAAAAGGTAAGCACAATGGTATTGATATATAGATAATCAAGCGTACAGAGATGCATCAGATAATCATCAAAAAACATATAATGAGGCTCCCTATGTCAATGATATTCACATGATTTAATATATATTCTCCCCCTTAGATGTAGGCATATGAAACATCTCAATGTATATGTAATGCTCCCCCGATCATTATGCATGTTTTAATCTCAAAACACAGATGCACAATACAGTATTCACAATATATATCAGAGCATATATCAACATATGTCAAAAATGTATCAGATCAGAAACAGTACAAAAATATCAATGCAACAATGGTACAATATCATTCATTAAACGCAATATAATCTCTTAATCATCTCAAGTCAATTATAGCAAAGAGATATATTGAAAGTAAACAATTAATAGCACATATATCAATAGTTAAAGATATCATATATCCAAATATTGGAATCTTTAACCCCTGTTGATATACAGCCGATTTGCCCTTAGTCATAATCGACTTCATTGCTTCCCCGTGAGTTGATTTGCCAATTTTATCCATCCAGTAAGCAATGTTCCTGCAAAACCTTTCAAGATCTTTCTAGATCAAGCATTTTAGAATCAATATGCACTAGTGCAGAAAGGACTTTAGACGTTTGTTATTTTGGGCTTTTAACATCTTATCTCTGTCCAACGTCTATATGGGTGACGTTAATGAGACGTCAGACCCTTTAGGTCAGACGTCTCTATAGACGTCCATCTGATCCATACAGGTCAGACGTCTCTGAGGTTGCTCCTGACTCATGGTGATTTGAGTTTACAACTTTATATTTTAGTTGAAGAGAATGTATTGTACATTTTTCTTTTATTGGATGGTTTTAAAAATGTAGTGGAGGGAATTGAAGGAGTGCAAAACACAAGAAATCGCCGCCGAAGAACGCCGCCCAAGGACACGGAATAACTGCACCAAAACCCAACGAAAACGCATTTTAATCGGTTCAAATTAAATATAATGCATCAATTAGTGATATAATCGGAGTAAAATTAATTTAAAACGGTGCAAAAGTGAGAAAATGAACCTGAAAAGCGTAACCCGTAGAGAGAAAACGTTACGAAGATGATGAACAATGAGTGCGTGTAACGGCTATCTCGCGTTCGCGATGTTTTAATGCCGACATTTAGATGTCGATTCCGTAATAACAGACGTCTAAAGTTCTTTAGAAGTCGGAGTGAAGGGATCAGACGTCTAAATTGAGTCAAAAAGTGACTTTTTAAATTCTTGGGTTGTGTATTTAGACGTCGGTTCCCCCAATAACAGACGTCCAAAGTGCTTTAGAAGTTGGAGTGTCGGGATCAGACGTCTAAATGGTGTCAAAAAGTGACTTTTTAAATTCTTGGGTTGTGTATTTAGACGTCAGTTCCCCTAATAACAGACGTCTAAAGTGCTTTAGAAGTCGGAGTGGCGGGATCAGACGTCTAAATGGAGTCAAAAAGTGACTTTTTAAATTCTTGGGCTGCACATTTAGACGTCAGTTCCCCCAATAACAGACGTCTAAAATTTAGTTTTTTTTAACTTTTTCGTTTAGTTTTGGCGTCTATTCAGGAGAGTCGACGTATATGAGTATTTAGACGTCGGGCCCCTCCATAGTCGACGTCTAAATAGTTGTTTTATTTATGAAAAATGCCACCGGCCATTTTTTACGTTGGATATTCGAGGGTCAGACGTCTAAAGGGTGACGTTAAAAGTCTTTTTTGCACTAGTGATGATACAGGAAATAACACAGGTATAATATAAGTATGCAAATGTATGAATGTAACAGTAATCAATAGTTCATTCACATACAGGCATAGCATAATCAATTTTAATCTGTTTAATTCATTTAAATCAACCATAGAGTACAATTAGATAAAGCCAAGACAAAAATGGCATATAAAGCGATCTATTACAAAAGAAAACAAGGGAGCTTAAAAACAAAAACATTCTAGATTGAATAAAATTTTAGATTTTCTTCTTATTTTTCTTCAAATAGGTTCTAAGAAGCATCTCACTGTTGCTCTCTTCAGCAACATTGTCATCTTCACTTTCTTCCTCTTCCATAGCAGCAGTTTCAACAGGTGTACTCCCTTCCTCACCTGAATCATTTTCATTTTTCTCTTCCTCATTTCGGTTTTGAAACAATAAATGCTCTTTCATTTCAGTCACATCATCCCTGGTTCCTTGACACATAATCTTGCGAGATCTTATTTCTCTCAGCAGAGTTCTTTCAAATTAAGAACTAGCCCTATAAGGAATTAAAGATGATTGTCCTTCTTCTTCATCTTCTTCAACAACTTCATTCTTAAACTGCCAACCATCTGGAGTATGTTGCATACCCATCTTGTGTAGAGCAGACTTGCTAATCATGCTTGTTTTGCTGTAGGAATCGCTTGACTCACCAATGTAGTCAACTCCAAAATAAACAAGAATCTTGGAAATGAACACACAATAAGGCAGCTTTGCTGATTCCAGTCTGGTTACTTTCAGCATGTTGTCTGAAATAGTTGCAGGCCAGTCTACTTGGATATTTTCTTTGATTGCTTTCAACAGATGCAAGTCTTCAGTAGTGGCTTATGCATGGTTGCTTCCTCTAGGCATTAATATCCAGGAGATGATGAAAACAGCCAATCGATCATCCTTTTTCATTCCACTAGTTTTTTAATGGGAGTAATCTTGAATATCCTCAAGATTCCTTAGGTTGTCTTGATATACAGAGAACTTATGAAAGCTTCCATACCTAGATGACATCTTTCTCCTCCTAGTTTGAGACCGATTATCTTAGTCCAAATTTCATCTGTGAGTTTGATGTCTATTCCTTTTACCTTGGAGCACAACGTCCCTTCACTAATCCTTAGATTGTAGTAAAACACTTTTACCAGTTCTGGATACTAGCGATCTGTCATCTCAGCAAATTTCTTTAGCCCTTGGCGTTTCAGCCAACTTTGAAATTGAAAACCTTCGATCCTGAAGAAACTGAGTTTCAAGAATTTATGCTTAGTAAGACTTCTCATTTTCCAACCGTCTAGAAATTTTGATTAAGCTTCATCGTCGCTTATCCATCCTTCAAGCTGTGATGGTCGGCTCATGTTTTTAGTACCCAAGGTTTTCACTCGTTTCCTTTGAGATGAACTAGACGCCATTGTTATACCGAAAAAATATTGCTCACAAAGTGCTAGAAAGGAAAGATTCAGATGTTTGCTGAGAAAGTGAATGACATGTTTTTGTGTTTTAGTTTTGAAAACTTAGCAAGATTAAATTTGGAGGGAACAATTAACATTCATTTTCGCTCCAAAATTTCAACTTAATCGATTTAATCCATAGTTTAAATTTTTCTAAAACACACAATATATGAAACTGAGATTAACAAACGATTTTATTAAGTCAAGGTCGACTCATGTTTGACAGAGTATTTTTAGAAACAGAGGCATACATACTTCAAACATATTCGAATTTATACTTAAATACAATCACTCAATTAATCATTCAACAAACATGCATTCATCAATCATACAAACAATTATTAAGCATGATGCAATGAAAATACAGTAGTTACCACTTTCAGAATCTCAAGAATTTTTTATTTCATCATGGTAGTTCATCCTTGAGTTGAATACTGCTTCAGCAGTAGCTATTACCGTACAAAACAGTTAAACGTTTTTTACGTTGATACCCATTTGAATTTTGGTCATGTCTTGTTAGTTTCAGAAAGTTGTTCCTTAGGGATCCACCTGTACTTTCCTTTTGGAACACCAACTTTTCTATAGTAACAATTTCTAACATTATGACCAGTATTGTTACAATAAAAGCATGCATGAGTAACAAGTTTACTAAGATCAACAAATTTCTTTGAATTAGACCTATTACTTTGAGCCTTATAATCAATTCCTTGTCTATAGACAGCTCTACCAGAAGCTCTTAGAATGGAATCTAACTTTTCTTTTCCCTGTGTGAATTTTGTTAGAGTGCTAGTCAAGTAATCAATTTTTTCAATATGAACAGGACATTTTTCACATTCTTTTTCAACTATCTTTGTTTCAGTTTTGACTATCTTAGCAGACTTTAAGGCATTTTTTAACTCCTTTTTCAATTTTTCATTTTCCTCTACCAGATTATTGATTCTATGTTCATAATCCTTTCTGTCAAAGGTAAGTTGATTTACCTTATATTGGAGTCGCATAGCCTCTGCGTGTATTTCCTGAAACACATCTAGCAGCATGTCATACTTTACTTCTATAGGCTCATTTTCAAATTCCTCATCACTATCATAATCAATCCGTGCAAATCCAGCCACGAAGCAAATATTTGACTCTTCTTCAATGTTGCAATCCTCATTGCTTGAAGAATCAGTATCACTATTTTCCCAGGCAATGTATGCACTCTTTTGCTTCCTTCCCTTGTCTTGTGGAAATTTTCTGCTTCCCTTTTGTTTGATCTTCAAGTCTGGACAATCTAGTTTGATGTGTCCTTCTCTTCCACACTCGTAGCATTGGACAACATTGGTTCTTGAACTTTTCTTTCCTTTTACAGGATGTACATAGTCAGTGGTGGAACTTTTATTTTTCATAAATCGATTAAACTTCCTTACCATCATGTTTATTTTCTCTTTGTCATGTAGTTCTGTTTCTAAGTCAGCTTTAGGTTCAAGATTCTTTGCAACTTTCTTGCTTGTGGCCTTTAGAGAAATTGATTTTTTTCTTCAATTTCTTCTTCCTCCTTTTGCCTTCCAAGCTCCAATTCATGTTCTCTGGGTTTTCCAAATAAGGTGGCCATGTTCATGCTGCTCAAGTCTCTTGATTCAGGTATTGTAGTGACTTTTGGCTACCAGCTTCTGTTGAGACTTTTCAATATTTTAATGTTGATTTCCTCCTTGTCAAACACTTTTCCAAGAGCCATTAGGTGATTGACTATGTGTGTGAATCGCTTCTATACTTCATAGATAGTCTCTCCCGCTTTCATTCTGAACAACTCCTATTCCTGTATGAGAATATTCTTTCTAACTCTCTTTACTTCATTCGTTCCTTCATGTGTGACTTCAAGGACTTCCCACATCTCTTTGGTCGTCTTGCATTGTGATATCCTGAAAAATTCGTCCATTGTTAGTGTTGATGCAATCATATTTCTAGCATTAACATCGTATCGAGCTTTGTAGTTCTCTCATCTTGAGTCCACTCAGAAAAAATTTTCATAACAACTTTTCCATTTAAAACATGAGTGGGCTCATATGGATCGTTTAGAGTTGCATCCCAAACTCCTTTATCCACCGATTCAAGAAAGATTTGCATCCTTGTTTTCCAGAAAGCATAATTTTCTCCAACAAATAGTGGTGGTCTATTTGTCGAAGTATCTTCACCAAAGGTCTGAGAATTGAAATCCATTTTCCACGATCAGTCAATTAAACGAAAATGGTAATCGACTAGCTTTTCAAATATTTTATGAAAATCAGCTCTAGTGCCAATTGTTAAAATAGAATGGCTCAGTTTCTCACACCAAGAGGGGGGTCAATTGGTGAAACGTAAAAACAAAGTCTTTTAAAATCTTTTTCGCAAAAGGTGATGCCTTTAAAGCTTTCTTCAAACGCAAGGTAAAAGATTTTCTAATGCAGCGGAAACTTAATCGAATAAGTACATAGTAAAGTCGATTAAAAGTAAAAGAGTAGGGATCAGAAAATTCAAACATTACTTTATATACTGGTTTGACCAACCTGCCTACATCCAGTGTCCTTCCAACCACAGGAAGCAAATGCTCTATAATGATCAAGGTTTTTACAACAAGACTTTTATAGAGACCTCACGTCAAAAATATAAAACACCTCTCTGATCCTCTAATCAAATATAGGCAGTACAATAATTAGACCAGCAACAAGAATCCCCTCTCCTACTGTCTAAACCCTTTGAGACACCTCTCAAAGTCAAGAACGCTACACGCTCTTCTTCCTCTAGTCACAAAGGGAACCTCAATCCAATCTTCACAAGATTGTAGACTCTGATCTCGTTGTTCCACCCAAATATGCATAATTGATCAGCCCTTTGAATACACAACAAACTTGTTCCTCAAGAAATCACAAGGAGATGATCACCACAGTCACTTCTTGATTCTTGGAGCTCTTTTCCTCTTTCTGCAAGACAACACTTTCTGAAAAATATCACAAAAACTGTTAGATTCAAAAGTTCTTATAGAAATCAAAATCGCGTCAATTTATAGTATAACACATCTCTGACGCATTTTAATCGACTAAGCTACTAATTCAGTCGAATATAACAATTTTGTTATAGCAGTTAGCAGCGGTCAAAACAATTAATTGAATTCACAATTAATGCAGTCGAATGACATTTAATGCTTGGTCAACATATTTAAAAATATCACCATTAGACAGTTATATCAAAGCATTAACAGAATTTCAAAACAGTAACATAGTTAGTCGAATGCAACATGCATATAATTGACTATGTAACAATGTAAATCGTAGTTTTGAAAAACTTTCTCTTTGAAAAATCTCACAGCACACTTTGAAAAAGGATTGTGCAAAGACACGAGTTTTAATCGACTCACACCATAATAAAATCGACTTAAAACTGTTGTTTAGCCAAACAATTATAATTCAACATTAGTGCTTGTGGTTTTTCTCATCCAGAAACATGTGCCATGCATTCATGTATAAAATCACATATATAACACAGTGAAATGCAGTGAACAACACAACAACAACACAATCATGTTCTCATATACGCATATAACATGTAAGCATAGAACATGTAACACATAATACACACATGTTATTAATTATGTGTTGTCATCATCAAAAACTCAGATATTACTAAGATTGTGGGTTCACCTAAACCAGTGCTCCCCCTATCAACAGTCTCAACACTATGCTTAACATTGTTGCATAATCGATTGCATGTGTGTTGTTTTCGGTTAAGTTAGTTATTGTTTTGATATATTGTTAATGCTTGACATAACTGTCTAATGATCATATTTTTGATTGTGTTGACAAAGCATTAAATGTTACTTGACTGCATTAATTGCGCATTCAATTAATTGTTGTGATTGTTGCTAACTGTTATAACATAAGTGTTATATTTGAATGCATTAGTAGCTAAGTCGATTAAAATGCGTCTAAGATGAGTTATATTTGATTTCTGTAAGAACTTTTGTGATTCTAACATTTCCATATCTTTTGCATAAAGTTGTGATCTTACAGAAAATAAAGAAAAGTTCCAAGGAACAAGAGTGACCGTAGTGATCATCTACTTGTGATTTCTTAAAGAGCAAGATTGTTGTGTTTTTCAAAGGTTGATCAACTTGCACATTTGGGTGTCATTGAGAGATCAGATTCTACAATCTTTTAAAGATTGGTTTGAAGTTCCCTGTTGTGATCACAGGAAGAAGAGCGTGCATCATTCTTCACTTTGAGTGTCTCAAAGGGTTTAGACACCAGAAGAGGGGATTCTTGTTGCTGGTCTTGTTGTGTATTGCCTATATTTTGATTAGAGGGTTAGAGAGGTGTTTTATATTTTTGACGTGTGGTCGCTATAAAAGCCTAGTTGTAAAAACCTTGATCATTATAGTGCATTAGCTTCCTGTGGTTGGAAGGACACTGAATGTAGGTTTGGCCGAACCAGTATAAAAACATAGTGTTTGAATTTTCTCATCCCTACTCTCTTTATTCAATAAATTATGTTCTACACTTATTCGATTAAATTTCCACTGCATTGAAAATATTTTACCTTGCGATTCAAGAAAAGTGTTAAAGCATCGTTTTTGTGAAAAAGATTTGAAAAGATTTTATTTTTTACATCTCACCAATTCACCCCCCTCTTGGTGTGAGAAATTGAGTCATTCTATTTTAACAACTTAGACATAAGTGTTTATCATCTATTGTTGAGAAATTCCGGGGTTTTAAGACTAAGTTGACCTCGAGATATGTATTTGGAGCAAAAAAAAAATGAATCTCCATGTGCAAAATATAAGACCATTGATGAGGAGACTTGGAGCCTCTTTATAGAGAGTCAGAAATTAGAGGAAGGACAGGTTAATATAGTTGATATTATTCAGGTAGTGAGATAATTGTTGTTCAAGAGAGGAACAATTGAGCAGAGGGAGAAATGATGGGAGGATGAGTGTGTGTACATGATGGGTATTAGTGGGGATGTCCAAGGGTTTCATAAAGCAGTGGTGGGTGGTGGGTGGTGGGTGGTGGGTGGTGGGGAAGATGGTAGTATGGAGTGATGGTTGTGGATGAGGGAAGTGGTCGTGGATGCTTGTGTGTGTAAGTGTTGTGAGAAAAGGGAAGTGAGGAGGTGAGGGCAGAGGCTGGTCTCGAGTTGGGGTAAGGAGTTTGGAGTGTGAAAGAAAAGAAAAAGAGTGGTATGGGTGGTAAATAAGGGTGTTGTGAGTGAGGAAGGGTAGGAGTCTTGAACTAGGGAAAAGCATTGCAGGAGAAAGAGAAGAAGAGGGTGAGTATTGTTGGGAGTAACTTGTTGAATTGAGATGGAGAGGGAGTAGTGAAAGTGGGAAGAGAGTGTTAGGATAATATAAAGGTGTTACAGGTTGTTAAGCTGTGAGAGAATATGAGAATGTGTGTGCTAGATCTTTATATCGAGGTTACGGGCTAATAGTGTTGGATAGATAAAGGTTGAAATTGGTCGTGCTTAGGGAAGTGGAAGGGAGAAGTGGTTATGAGTTGAAACCTTATTTGTATTAGGAGTTTCTGGGTCTAGGTGATAGCGAAGGGGAGGGAAGCGTAAGTCTGCATGGGGTTTACGTCCCTATGATGAATCAATATTTTATTGATTTCACTTAATTTATTGTACCGGATTTAATCAAGGAATTGTGCTTGAATGTACAGTATTATCCTATTTTTCCTAATTGTGCTAAATTTGATCAGAAATTCTTATTTTAACTAATTTGAATTATCTGAGCTAATTATTTTACAAGGACAATTTGGAGATACAATTTGGGACATTTGAAGGTTAAATGAGAAATGGCAATTGAGCCCAATGCATCTCAGTCGTTTCAATTTTCGCACAGTGCTGCGTGAATGTTGTGTCAACTTGTGTGTCCTCGTTTGAGTTCAATTCTTATCCGTTTTCCATGCAATTTTTTTTCATAGTTTTGTATGGATGTCTATTTTCACGTATAGTTTTTATTTTGTTCAAATTCGTTCTGTGTTGTTCCCAGTATTTTTTTTACTCCCCTATGTCAGTCCAATGCTTACTGTTTGAGTGATTTCTAATATGTTTGCATTTGCTTGCTGTTAGGTACTTATGGTGGCTAGGAATTGATAATTGGATAGTGCTAAAACCTCCCAACACTCTTAAACAAGGCATACAACAGCTTGGCTTTATTGAATAGCAAAGAAAAAAAGCAGCCACATGCACATCACGACCCACAAGGAAAGCTTTTGGATTTTAAAATTGGAAAGTGGAGTGTTACGGAGAATGGATGGCAGCACGCATGAATTGGAGAAAGTGGTCAGAAACATCATTTCTTTCTTTTAAATTTGGTGCATGGTGATTAGAAAGAAAGGCACTGAGAGAGATTAGGAGGTGCAGCCCATGTGCAAAAGGCACGGAAAGTGGAGGGGCCATACGGTTTTGTTTTATATAGCATAGAGATTGGAGAATTTTTCTTTGGTTTTGGAAGAATGAGCCGTGAATGCTGAATGGAAAAGAGGGGCCACCACCCACACGGTTTTGGTTCAGAGCATTTAGTTATTGCTTTGCAAACTGTGGAAGGTCCAAATCAAAATTGAAAAGCATGCATATATGACAAAAATATGGGCTGACAAGAGAATATTATTCTTGAAAGTGAAAAGCACAACACATGACGCCCACGGCCCAGCAGCAGCCACGCGTCCCAAAATGTATCTTCATTTTCCAGCAGCAAGCCCAGCAGAGAGAAACTCTCGGTGCAGGTCCAACACGTCTAGGAGAGAAGCATCCAGCAGGGGGTGACGGTCCAGAAAAACAGGGGGTGCACATCATTCCAGCAGCTTGACAGGGTCCAGGATCTTTTCATTTTAGAGCCGCCACAGTAGAAGAAAAAATGGACGGTCCAACAATCCTTCACTGGATCCAGCGGCCACAGTAAAGAGGGGGGAGAGTTGGAAAAAGGAAGTGACCTAATGGGGGAACGGAGGATGAAGGGGCTGTAACGTGAAATGGTGTCCAGCCGCCACCCTTTCTTTTCTGCTTTTCACCTTTGAACATTTGGGGGTGGTCCAGCTGCCAGGGAGGCTCTCATTTTCTTTCTCTTCCAGTAGCTCTTGGGTTTGAATTTTAATTTTGGAAAAAGGGAGAAGTGGGTGCACGGTGATGAAGGAAGGAAGAAAGTAGTGTGCATAGTTACGTTCTGAAGGAGAAAGCTCCAAAGGGTTTCATTTTACTAGCTTCAAGCCTGCACCTAACTCAATGGGATATTAATTATATTGGAGTACATTTCTGTTTTAGCCAAAACCGTATTTTCTTATTAATTTATTGCATTTAAGTTCATCACGGTATGTTAGTTCCTGCTGCTTTTAATTGCTCCAGCACCTTTGCATTGCTTCTTTAATTCCAGCCACATAGTAATTATGCTGAAATATTGTTTTAAATTAATGGAAGATGCGTGTGATGATTTGTCTGCTGCAGTTCAAATGATTCACACTCCTTTGGCATATATTTCCAAGTTACATTTCACTTGATTCATTAGCGTAAAGCAATGCAATTATTAGCATTGGATGCATTGTTTCTCAAGCAGTGACACGTTGCTTTTTAAAGGAATTATATGTATTTTTTCTTGAATGCGTTTTCAGATTTCTCTTGCAGCTAGTTGCATTTAAATTAATTCTAGCAATTGAAATTCAACCCCAGCTGCACGGTGTTTTTAAGCTACAATGCACATACTATATTTTAGTTTAAGCGAAGTAATTTCCTTTTTCTAAGTAGTTTACACATCTTGTTTTAGAAACCGTTCAGTCTCAATGTAGAACCGTTCGGCCATCTGTTGGACAGTTCGGTCCTCATGGTTTGTTTATTTATTTCAGTGTTTTCAATTATGTTTGGTTGTATTTACTTTCCAGTTTTAATGTTGTTAATTTCTAATCGCAAAAACACTTTCAAAACCCCCCACTACGTGTTTGATCTGAGACTGAACCCAAATTGGTCCTTGAGAGACGACCTAGGAGTCACTTCCTAGTAACTATACTGCATTCTTTTATGCACAACTTTTGTGGGAGGTGCGACCCTCTCATCACCCTAACCTAGGGGTAAGAGAGAAGTAGGTGCTCTTGTAGGCTAGGATGTGTGGGTCCCATGACCTTTGCCTCAAAGTTTTAGCTCTTGATTCAATGGGGAATGGCACACAAGGCACTACTCTTTTTGGTTGGAAGTCTTGCTTTAGAAGAATTGGTGCTTCCTAAGTTTAGAATGTGAATGGGTCCCACAACGAGGGATGAAGAAAAGAATTTTAATTCTTGGGAATGGTGGTACAATAATCCTATTTTGCATGGTAGAAGTCTCTCTTCAGTACACTAGAGCATGGCGTAATTATCAGAGTCTAGGGGGTGCCTTCTTCTCGCGGGTTGGAGTCTAAGTTTTAAAGAAATAAGTCTAAGACTAAGCAAGACAAAGAAACAATGGAATTAAAAAGATTTAAAATGGAAGAGAGAAAGGATAAGAAAACTTAGGATTTTAAAGACACACCACTTGAAATGATCCAAGATAAGTGCCGAGGTTGGATCGTCACTTGCTCTCACAAGTTCAAACCCAAAATACAACTAGGAGACAAAATTCTATCTTAAAGAAGATAAGCAAATAAATGCATTCAATCAAAGGTGTCTTACAAAGGAGACCATTAGGTTGCTTAGGCTTGCGTGAGGTGGGTCATGATCGCCATTCTATGTTTCTTTTCACTAGAAAGTGAGGGTTACTCCCTCCACCACCACATGTTGCTCCATGCACCTCCTCATTCCCATTTTGCCATGCAGATCAATAGATATGGAAGATCCGTTTGGCCTTCAACGAATCTTAATATCTGTTGACGGAAATCAAGATCTGTTGAAGGCCCAACACATCTCCTATATCCATTTGGTCTTTCAACGATTTTTTTACAGAACAAATTTTAAACAAATTAAATAATTATAATTAAATTAATAAATAACCCAAAATCTCAAATTATATACTACAAATAAAAATTTATACAAAAAAATATAATTAATAAACTAAAAAAAATAATAATAATAAAAGAAGCCAAACGCGAAAGCCTGAACGGATATGCGAGATCCGTTTGGCCTTCAACGGATCTTGACGTCTATTGATGAAAATCAAAATCTGTTGAAGGCCCAACGAATCTCCCATATCCGTCCAGGCCTTCGCGTTTGCCTTCTTCTACGTTTTCCGAATAACAACGCGTAGATACCAACATTTCTAGGGATGAAATCAACCATGAACCACACTCTTCTTCACGAGCCAACCACCTCTAGAGCCAACTTAGTGACAATGGAAGCATAGGAAATGGAGGAGGAAACGAAAATCACAAATAAGAGAAGTAATAGGAGGAGAGGAAAGGAAGAAGAGAAGTTTCTATGGTGCGGAGGTGTGAGGTTGCGACAGTGAAAAGTGAAAGGAAGTAGGATCAGATTAGGGTTTTAGATTAAAATAGGTAGAAAGAAAAAATAAATATTTAAATAAGGTCAATTTTGGAAATAAGAAAAGTTGGGGAGATGTAGGGAGCAACATGTGGTGGTGGAGGGAGTAACTGTCGTAGAAAGTTATATATAAGATGGTTGATCTATGTGGCAATTTGTATGTTGATTGAGTATTAGTGGGCCACATGGGGTCCACTTGAGTTTTCTTGCCTTCTTGATATTAAGTAATGGAGATGGATTTTTTGCTTGGTTGGCTGACACATGTAATGGGGCTATGTTTTGACTTGTGATGTAAATATGAAACTATGTTATTCCTTGTATTGATGTTGGTCGTGTGAGCTTTTCTTACCGTGCTTTGTTAACGATGTTGGAGTCTCGTGTAGAGACAGAGATTTGAGTATCAACGTTCCTCTTGTGTGTGGACTCGAGAGAGTTAGATGTCTCGTCCAATGGCTTCGGCTCGTGCTAAGTATAGTGCATTGGTGCACGCAGTATCGGTGTTTTTACTTGTTAGTCCTTGAGAAGTCGGGGAGATTGGTCTGAAATTACGATGCAAGACGACTCAAATCGACCTGTTATTGAGAACATGTTGTACCGACAAAATGCAAGGAAACAGCGTTGGTTATGAACGGTTTGACTATGATGTTAAGGTTGTGATGGGATATGAGTCTATAGTTTATCTTTTTCTGTATTTAAAATGAATATATATGATGCTATATGTTATGAAATTTCTATTTGCTCACCTTTGCATGTTTATGATTGTGATTTTCACTTACGATGATCGTACTTGTTCGAAAGTAGATGTTGTTACAGATACAACAGTTCAAAGTAGCTGACGAGACTTGGGACATTTAAATTCGAGGTTAATTATTTAATTTTCATAGTTTAAAAGTTTTCAGACTTAGTACTTTAATGTAAAAGTGATATTCTGATTTTTTGTTTTGTACAGACAACGTTTATAATTTTGGTTTCGCTTTTGCATTATAATTGAATAAAGTTTTGATTATTTGAATTTTTTTTTTTGAAAATATTTTGAGAAAAAATTTTATACTCGTCACATTCCTTTAAAAGTATTAGAATATATGTATATATAACCCGGTATATAAGAACTCTTAGGAACTATAAGGGTAAACATACATATTTAATATCTACTATATAGTATATTAATAAATGATGATGATATTATAATTTGAATAAATTAATATATGAAATAAAATTAAATTTATCATTAACAAGTATAATATTTATTGAAAAAAATATTAAATTATATACTTATAATTATTCATCAATTAATTTTTTAATGGAAGACGAACTAACTAAATATATTTAAAATGATTTGAGTTTTTTTTAATGAATACAAATATTTTTATTTTTTTTTAAGGAAGAAACTAATGTTTGGGTAAATGATAATTGTGAGAAAATGAGATCAAATGAAAAAAATACTTAAATTTTAAAAAATAATCATTTAAAAATAAAATTGATAACATAATTATTTTAAATTATAAAAATTACTTATTAAAAATAAAAATTAAAAGATATATATACAAAAGAAAATATAAATTCCTTTTATATAATTATATCATTATATAAATTATTACTAAATACGAAATATGAGGCTAAAAAAAATATACATAAGATGATTGTAATTAAAACAAATTTATACATATTTACTATTGTAAGGAAAATAATAAAGGCAAAACAAATACAATCATTCTAAAACAGGAAAATCAGAATTTTTATAAACTGTAGATAGCACCTGCATGTTTTTTCAAGTCATTTTGTGTATGAAAATAGCGTTTTTTAATCTCATTAAAAACATGCAGAGTAACTAAACTATCGGACCCTGCATGATGACTTTTTCTAGCACTATTATCCAAACCTAATGACTCACTAACTCTATCTAAACCGCCGTAAAGGTTTGGACAAAATCTGATGAGGTGTTTAACATCGTATACTTCCTTTCCAAAGAAGAATTTAACGAGTTGTAGAAAGTCACTCAAGTTAGGAGGTAGAAGAGGTTGCATGTGTAGAAAACGGTGGCTCAATACTTTTATCATGTAGGCAAAATCATAAGCACCATGAAAAGTAATCCAATGAGTATAATTGTTGCAAACAAGTCCTGAAAGCATCATGAGCTCAGTAAATCGCATAATGCTAACTCCAATAATTCGATTCTTGTGAAAATTCATGCCGTGACGTTGGAGGAAGGCAATGGAGTGGGGAGCATGGGGATGACACGTGACGTCGAACTCACAAAAGTTGAATTCCCAAATGAAGCGATTGGAGGTTCCAAAGGTTGGTAGGTTGCCATGACAGTCTGAAAGGGTTAGGCCGACTTGAAGGAGATGCATATTGTCCACATTAGCCTTCATCACAGTGTAATTATTTTGTGGTTGTCGAAGTATGGAATCCGACTGGAAGATGACACCAGGAAACTCGGTGTCCATAGAGATGAAAGGGAAGAATCTAATCATCTTATGAATCAACTCGAACTCCGATTCAAGATTATATGACCACACTGATCGTGTCATCACAGGTCTAGGAAGGATGACCATCTTAGTATTTCTATTCCTATCTCTCTCCAAAAATAATAATGCAAAGCTACAACTATATACTTTTATAGTGATGGATTATGAAAAAAAAATTATATTCTAATTAAAAAAGATAAAAAGATAAGATAAAAGTAATTTGTATAAATAAATTTATGATAAACTTGTTTTATCTTCCCTAAAAGATATTCTTTATATAATATAAAATAGATTTAATATTTTTATTAAATACAATAAAAATGAGATTATATTTTATATTTTAGAGTTGGTGATATTTTAAAACAGATTAGACTTGTTCGGTTGAATTTTATATGATAAACTATAATTTTATCTGACATGTATTTACAAAAAAAATTATCTTTTCAATATAGTTCAAGTTAAAAATGATATAATTATTTTTTTAGATAGATATATTTAAAATCTAAAACACTTGTTTATATCGTTATGATTAAAAGTAGATAACTTATCTATTTTGTGATATTATTATATTTAAATTGCAGGTATTTTATCATCTACAGTTAAGATCTAGATGAAGTTAAATTAACTTTTGATTGTTAAAATATATCATTTTTAACATAACGTAGGTAGGAAGTGTGTTTAATATTTTTATAGTTGAATACTTAAAAAACAGTTTTTGTTTTTTCCTTCATAACACATTAGTCAAATAGGAAATCTATTTAGGTGAAAAATAACCTTCTTGCAAAATATTCCAACGCGTGTTTGGTTTATCTATTTTTTTTTTCAATTTCATTATTTTTTCTAAAATTTAAATTTTTTAAAAGGTGAAATAAATTAATTTTTTAAAACTAATAATAATTATTTTATTAAATAAAATAAAATTAATTTATAAATAATTAAGTAATAATTTTAAAAAAATTAAATAATATTTATATATTAATTTAAAATACAATAAATTAAAAAACTAAAAATTAAAAAAAAAAAACTCAACGGATGTGGCACATCCGTTGAAGAATTTTTTCTTCAACGAATGTTGACATCCGTTGAAAAAAAGAGTGAGGGTGTAGGATATTTTAAAATATAAAGGATAATTTTGGAATTTAAAATAAATGTGGTGATGCAGGGAGCAAAGTGGAGTGGTGTAGGAAGTAATCCTCTATCTATTATTATCCACGTTTGTATAAATTGTCCTGGATGCAAAAATTCTCAAACTCTTGTAATTTTTTATTCTCCCCCTTAAAAAACTAAAAGTGATAGATTGAAAAATTAAGTCATCAAAATATCCAAGTTTATTATAGGTTTAATTGCTTCCTTTGTCCCCAGTTTGGTTGAATTGTGTCAAATTCATCCTCATTTTTAAAAAAGTTTCATTGTCGTCCTCACGTGGTGTAAAAGTGTCAATTGAATCCAAACATAGAAAAAATTTGTGTCAATGTAGTCATCTCCGTTAAATACACACTAACGGTGTTAAGTGGTAATGACGTGTCAATGAATAATGGAAGGGCGATGGTGCTGATGCGAACACGTGTCCTGACAATCCCACCGTCTTGGCTTTCAAGAACAGCATAGAAGCAACACGAAGCACCTCTTTCTCTCTCTTCCATCTCTTCTACTTTCTCTTCACTGTCTCTGTGACTCTACCAGAAACTAGAGCCAGACATATAGCCCAGAAGGGTTTCATTCACCAAACCAATCTCTCTCTTCGTCTCTTCTTCCATTTCACAGACTTTTCCTTTTTTGTTGTTTTTTTGTGGTGTGATCGCTGCGATGTACGTAGCTTCCATGCGTAAGTCTTTCAAGGACTCCTTGAAAGTCCTTGAAGCTGACATCCAGCACGCCAACACCCTGTGGGTTTTCTCCTATTACCCTTTTTTCTGGGTTTTGTTTTTAACTGTCATCTTCCTTCTTATGTTAAATTTTAATTTTTTTATTTGAATTTAAGGTGATCACTGCTGCGAAAGGTTGGTGGCCTGTCATTGGCTGTTACCTTTCCTCCTCTCTTTTTCTTTTTTCATGAAAAATCGTTTTTTTTTCTCTTGGGGGTAAGTGGTTGGTGATTGCTAAGTGAGGGTTTTTCTGGGTACGATGATGATCTTCTTCTGGGTTTAGCCCTGTTTATTTATTTTTTTCTCATTGGTTTGCTTTTTTCGTCTGGCTCTGGTTAGTTATAATCCTTGAATATTTAGCCACTACACGTCATTACCACTACTCTCACTCATTTGCCACGTTTTAATTCTCTAGTGCCAAATAATCAGTCACTTAACACCGTTAGTGTGTATTTAACGGAGATGACTACATTGACACAAATTTTTTCTATGTTTGGATTCAATTGACACTTTTACACCACGTGAGGACGACAATGAAACTTTTTTAAAAATGAGGATGAATTTGACACAATTCAACCAAACTGGGGACAAAGGAAGCAATTAAACCTTTATTATAAGACAAAGATTATAACGAGGGAATATACATATGACCAATCCATATCTTTATGTATGAATTTCAAATTTATGTATAAGTTTTTTATTAATATTACGTAAGTCTTTTATTAATATTTCATATGACCCCTATTACATGTTTTGTTAAATTATATGATATTACATAAGTCTTTTATTAATATTTCATGTTGTTATTTATTTTGACAGATATATGGCTGACCACCCACATTCATGAGGGGACACTAGTAAAAAAAGGGGATTTGAAAGCGCCTCATACGCCTCGGTTTCACTACAACCGAAGCGTATAAAAACACGGTGGCAGAAAGGTAATTAACGCTACACTATATGCCTCAGTTCTCCAACACCCGATGCCTAAAGCCATATACGAACTCGGTTCTACGCAGAACCGAGGCATATGTGTCTGCCAGCTGACCTTTCAGTGGACCTGCAAAGAGCTACTAACTCGGTTCTGAACGAACCGAAGCGTAAAGTTGAGAATCGAACTCGGTTGCTGCAGGAACCGAGGTATATGACTCTGTGCAGACCTGCCAACCTGAAAAAACTCTGACGTTTGAGCTTCAGTTTATGCACCGGTTGATTCTAAACCGAGGTGGTAACATGTTTATGCTTCGGTTGTGTAAAGACCCGAGGCAGTAAGCCTCTGTTTAGGCACCAGTTTATTGTAAACCGAGGTGGTATGTCCTTTATGCACCGGTTAAGTGAAGAACCAAGGCATATGTGTTTAAATTTCTTGCGCGAACGAACCGCCTTCGCGCATCTTCTTCTCAGCGCTGCTACAGAAACAGAAAAAGAAACACAGTGCACCCTGCGTTTTTGCTCCGTCGCCCTGCGTCTTCTCCTCTCGGCGTTTGCACCCCTCATCGTCGTCGTCTCCGGTGTGGTCGCGTGTGGTCGCGTGTGGCTCCATTTGCGTCTGCCAGAGCTTCGGTCCGTGTGGTTTTGCTCCGTTTGCGGTTGCGCCTGTGGTTCGTTCTCCGTCGCCGGTGCCGGTGGTTTGGTGGTTGCGTCTGCCTGTGCTTCCATTTCAATCTCAGATTTGTTTCTCCCCAACTGCCACGCTCCCACGCTCCCAGGTTATTGCCCGTAAATTTTCTCCATCTTCATTGTGTAATTTGTGGTATTAGAATACTTTTCATTGTGTAATTTGTGGTATTAGAATACTTTGGCATGAAAAATAGTAGTAATCAATTAACCAAAATAATTAATTGCTTGTGATTAAGTAATCAAAATTAAGCAAAAAAATAGAAAATATTTTTATGTGTGGTATGAGATGAATATGAGAGTTATTTTAACTGTGAATTAACTGTGAAATGTTTTTATGTTCTTATGATATGCTTGAATATATTGTTTCTAACTGTGAATTAGCCTTAGTTTCCCGTTTAAGATTCAATACAAAATTTATTTACTATCTCCATATTTTTTTAACAAACATACTTTTTAGAAATGAAAACAGAGGAGATGGTAATAATAATTTACAAGTATTGAATCTTGAATTGTCCGGTTGGACAGTTTAGGAAGAGTAATAACTTTTTCATAGCTTATTATGATATATCAATTTTAATATATATGTCTTAAATTTCACGAAAATTTGTCGTTGTGTTTTGTATTGATCTTCGGGTGCATATTTGATTGTGATTTATAATCACTTTCATTTCGTGTAACCTGAAGACCAACTGGCAAAATTTCGTGAAATTTAAGATATGTTGTTTAAAATTGATATGTTTAATAAACTAAAAAAAGTGAATCTTCTTGAATGGGATAGGGTCACACCTTGAATACAAACACGATCAAAGTGATCATTCAAGATTATTGAAATTGTGTAAACAATTTCAGTCAACATGCGTACGGATAGAGGGTGGATTAATTTACCACGCATCAGCATTGAGTACGAGAGAGGGGTAGAAGACTTTATAGAGTTTGCGCAACGTAATGCGAGTACAAGTGGTGATGATGAAGTCAAGTTCAGATGTCCTTGTGTGAACTGTTTGAATGGGAGGAAGTTGAACGCAACTGATATTAGAGAACATCTTATCTATGATGGTTTCATACGAAGTTATACAACATGGATATGGCACGGCGAATTAACAGACTTTCCAACTGTCTCTCCAACTGAAAATGTTTATGATTCCACAATGGATATGGATATGGAAGATCAAGCAGAAGAAGACAACTTAGAGGACATGATCCGCGATGTTGGCGCAGAAGCTTTTGCCCAAGCGCATGTGTATGAAACGATGTCCACTGATGCGGAGACTCCTTTGTATGCGGGTTCAACTAAGTTCACACGGTTGTCAGCGGTATTAAGGCTGATGAATTTAAAGGCGAGCAATGGATGGAGTGATAAGAGTTTTACAGAATTGTTGTCGTTGTTGAATGAAATGCTGCCAGATGGAAATACGTTACCCAATCGTAATTATGATGCCAAAAAAATTCTTTGTCCGATGGGTATGGAATATAAACGGATACATGCATGTCCGAATGATTGTATATTATATAGGAATGAGAATGAAGTTTTGATAAAGTGTCCAAAATGTGGGTTATCACGATACAAGTCGAAAAACATTGAAGAAGGTGGCATCACAGAAAAGAATGGTTCTGCTTTGAAAGTAGTTTGGTGCCTTCCACTAGTTGCCAGACTTAAGCGTTTGTTTGCGAATCCAAAAGACGCTAAAAACCTAAGATGACATGCAGATGAGAGAACAACTGATGGGATGCTTCGTCATCCGGCTGATTCAAAGCAATGGAAAATTATTGATCAAGAATTTCCCCAATTTGGTGAAGAATGTAGAAATCTTAGGTTTGGCTTAGCTACTGATGGAATGAATCCATTTGGTAATTTAAGTACCAATCACAGTTGTTGGCCCGTTATACTGATAATTTACAACTTATCTCCTGGATTGTGCATGAAAAGAAAGTACATGATGTTGTCAATGTTAATATCTGGTCCAAAGCAGCCTGGAAATGACATCGATGTTTATCTAAGGCCACTAGTTGAAGACTTGAAGTTGTTGTGGGTTGATGGGGTTGAAATATTTGATGCCTTTGCTTCAGAAACTTTCATGATGCATGCCATGTTATTTTGCACCATTAATGACTTCCCAGCTTATGGTAATTTGTCGGGGTACAGTGTGAAGGGTCATAAAGCATGTCCTATATGTGAAGAAAACACTGCAGCTCAACAATTAAAACACGGAAGGAAGACAGTGTATATGCGTCATCGGCGATTTTTACAATCTAATCATCCATATCGAAGGTTAAAGAAAGCATTCAATGGAGAACAAGAGAAAGACAATGCACCCATTCCACTTACTGGACTTGAAGTTGCTGAGAAAGTTAATAAAGTACATCATATATTTGGGAAAACGTCGAAGAAGTCTTCTGTAGCGACCCCTTGGAAGAAGAAATCAATATTCTTTGATCTTCCATATTGGTCAAAGTTAGATGTTAGACATTGCATAGATGTCATGCATGTTGAGAAAAATGTTTGTGATAGCTTGATTGGTACACTACTAAACATCCAGGGAAAAACAAAAGATGGAGTGAATGCGCATTTGGATTTGGTTGACATGAAAATCCGAGAAGAGTTGGCACCAAGAGAGATTGGTAAACGTACTTATTTGCCCCCTGCATGTTACACAATGTCCAAACAAGAGAAGATAAGTTTTTGTCTTTGTTTAAAGAGTATCAAGGTACCACAAGGATATTCTTCAAATATCAAGAGCTTAGTGTCAATGCAGGACTTAAAGCTTGTTGGACTGAAGTCTCACGATTGCCACGTCTTAATGCAACAGTTGTTACCAGTGGCAATTCGTGGAATTTTTCCCAAAAAAGTTAGGCTGACCATAACTCGATTGTGCTCATTTTTCTCGTCAATTTGTAGTAAAGTCATCGATCCTACAAAGTTAGATGAACTTCAAAGCGAAATTATCATCATCTTGTGTCAACTAGAAATGTTTTTCCCTCCATCCTTTTTTGACATCATGGTGCATTTACTTGTTCATTTGGTCAGAGAAATAAAGTTGTGTGGACCAGTATACTTAAGATGGATGTACCCTATTGAGCGTTATATGAAGATTTTGAAAGGGTACGTCAAAAATCAATATCGTCCAGAAGGTTCGATGATTGAAAGATATATTGCTGAAGAAAGTATTGAGTTTTGCTCTGAGTATATGACTAAAGCAAATCCGATAGGAATCCCTCGGACATCATGGTTGAGTAGATATTCTACAAGTAAAAGCATCCGAGGTGTGAATGTGGTGACGAAAAGTTGTGAAGAATTGATGCAAGCACATCTATACATATTAAACAACACAGATGAAGTAATCCCATTTTTGGAAGCTCACAAAGCCGTTGTAAGGGACAAGTATCCACGACAATCAGAGAAATGGCAGTTGATGGAGCATAACAGAACATTCTTGTCCTGGTTCAAATCTGAAGTTTCGAAAGAATCACGGGCCTCTGAGACTTTGTTTTGGTTAGCAAATGGCTTGAAGTTTGATGTTGTATGTTGTACAGGATACGAAATTAATAATTGCACATTCTATACCAAAACTTTGGATGATAAAAGCACAGTACAAAATAGTGGCGTCAGTCTAGAAGCTGAGTCGCTACAGTTTTCCACATCCAAAGATCAAAATCCTATAGTTGGTTCCATGAGATACTATGGTAGAATTGAAGAGATATTTGAAGTTGATTACACTAAGTTTTCCGTTGCACTCTTCAAATGTAAGTGGATAGACAATAAGAGTGGTGTCAAAATAGATGAATCTGGTATGACACTTGTTGATTTTCGAAAGGTTGGTTATAGAGACGAACCGTTCATCATGGCATATCAAGCAAGTCAGGTTTTTTATGTAAAAGATCTTGCATCTGACCATTGGTATGTTGCTCTCCAAGGAAAAAGGCAAATTGAAGAAAAAGAAGAGAATCTAAGTAATATTCATATCGCTGACAACCATCCATTTAAAACGACAATAAATTTGGATGACGACCCTCTAATTGATGATATACAAGCAATACGAGAAGATCACAATGAGGGAATATATATATGACCAATCGATATGATTATGTATGAATTTCATGTTTGTGTAAATATTTATGGCTTTTGTTAAATAATATATTGCACAATTTATAAGTGTTTTATTTATATTTCATCTTATTTATTGTGACAGATATATGGCTGAGTCACCTCATTCGTCGGGCGATGAAGTCCCCACCACTTCTAGACGGACGAGAGGAGCAACGAGGTTACGACAGCTTATACTTAGAAGAAATGCAGGTGAGAGGACACTTGTCATTATTGACGTGGTCACTGGAGTTGCATCTGGCCCAAATGCAGATGTATTTAGGTCTTACCTTGGAGTATTGGCACGTGATCGTATCTCTATACTTACTCCATCGTTTGACCATGTTTCTGAGGCTGATCGGAATCTCATCTGGCAAGATCTATTGGTAAGTTAAGCAATATTGCTCAATCTTCTATATTCATTATATTGATAAATCTGTATTTATATAAGGTTATTACTTTCTTTGTTGCAGATAACATTTGATATGCCAAACGTCGAGAGCTTAAGGAATAGGTGTTTATCTGCAATTGCAGAACGATTTCGAGGGTTTAAGACAAAATTGACGTCTAGATATATATTTGGACCAAAAAGTGATGAAAATCCATGTTCCAAATATTCAGCAATTGACGAAGAAACATGGCGTCAGTTTGTAGAGCTTCGATCTTCTGAGGCGTGGCAGGTAAGTGTAGTAAAATCATTCAATTCATCCTTCATAATTATTTACCATGACAATTGTTTAATTTTGTCACAGGAAAAAAGGTCAAAAGCACAGGGAATAAGCGCTCAGAATAAAAATCCACACCTACTGTCTCGTGGTGGATATAGGAAGCTTGAAGAGAAAATAATGAAGCAGAAGTCAGATAGTAGACTTCCACTTTCTAAGGGTGATGACCCTCTTCCTCCTCCTTCACCACCATCTCGGCACGACAAGTGGAAGTTAGCCCGTATGAGACCATCGGGCTCCTACACTTCCGAGTATGCCAGAGAAATATCTGAAAGAATTGTAAGATGTCATTTCTTATTATATTACATTAATTTTGTTATATATCTAACATGTATATTAAAAATCCTTTGAACTTTTGTTATGTGACAGGACTCCTTGGTTGAGCAGAGCTCCCAAGGTCAATTCACACAAGAAGGTCGTCAAGATATTCTTGCCACAGCTATTGGACGACCTGAGCACCCAGGACGGGTGCGTGCTGCTGGGACTGGCATAGGCATACGACATTTTTTTGGGTCTTCCTCGCGTCCATATTCATATGAAAAGATGAAGGACGAAATAAGAAAAGAGATGACGCAAGAGATCACAAAGAAGGTTCGAGCAGAGTTATATGATGAAGTTGCTGAAATGGTTGCGCGCCAGTTCCAGCAGCATTATGAGGATTATGGCAATCGTCCTCCACCATCTCCTGTAGCGGAACATGCTGTGCCCCCTACAGGTAAGGTTATTTATTTTTGCTTACTAATTTACTTTTTGCATAAACTAACATTTAATTTGACAGGTAGAAGCGGTAAAGGAAGTTGCTCAGCTGCCGGTGCCCCAGGGGACGACATGGATGACACTCGTCCATGTGAGTTATATATTCTCTCTGATACTGGGACCATGCTAGTGGCTCGTGGTACAGTGTATGAGACAGCCACTGTAGTGCATGGTGTACAGCTTGCAGAAGATGAGGTCAAGGTCACGGTCGATGAAGTTGTCATAGCGGATGCCGTTCTTCCTGTGCCTACAGATGAGTTCTTCACTGTGGAAGAAGCATTTAGGTCCTTTGTCGCCTGGCCTAGACATTTGGTTGGTCATGTATCTAATCCCCCGGTAAACACTCGTACTATATACTTCTCAATTTTAATATTTACTTCTAATTGACGTTATAACAACCATTTTTGCATTTAACAGCAGATAGGTCAAGAGGGAAGTCCTAGACCGAAGAAGACTCATTTATCTGAGGATGACCCTCTTGGTGCGTTAGACGACCTTGCTAAACTCATTTCAGAGGTCCCGATGAATGTACATTGGGATTCTACTACATTTGGAAGAGAATCTCTTATCCCATTGTACTTGCATCAGCAAGATGTTAGGGAGCTTGCGTCGGGGAGAGATGAAATTAATATTACACTCATTCAGCTGTGGATGATGTAAGTTTATGAAAACTTTTATATATACATGTATTTTATCAGCTTACTTATATCATATTATTTCTTCATTTTAGGTATCTGTTTGATGTTAGTAACAAGAAGGGGTTCAACGATGTATATGGGTTCATTGACCCTTCTATGACTCATGAGAGAAATAAATTTGATGATATCCAGACATACATCACCACTTGCTTTGGAACGGGGAAGGAGATATATTTTCTCCCTTATATACATGGGTAAGTGAAGTTTGTTAACTTCAACACATTCATTTATTAATTTTGGTATATCATTCATAAGTTATTACCAATTTCAGGTGTCATTGGCAGCTACTTGTGATCTCCATACCGGAGAACACGGCTGTTTGGTTTTGTTTGTTGCATAAGTCTCCTCCCAGCCCTCTTAGACATGTAGTAGATTGGTAAGAATCTCAATGTGTGGTCCTTTTTTTTTATATAAATGTATGCTAAAAGAATTTTTTTTAATAGTTCCCTTGCAGCACATATGATGTTATCTGGGAGATCTACTGCTACAGCTAAAAAGCTTGCATGGGTTTCTCTTAAGGTTTGGTATTTTAGTCCATACTTTGTTACATTTGCTTCCATTCAAATGATGTTACTTAACATTTTATAATTATGATGATATATTGTAGTGTAATAGACAAATGGGGTCATACGAATGTGGTTACTACGTTATGTTTTGGATGGTGACCATCATCCGTGCACATTACACCAGTGGATGGGAAACGGTAATATTTAGGTTTAAATTTTATGTTCTCTATATTTGAATTTCATATACACTAATTGAAATCATTGTACTTTATGCAGAGATTTAATAGGACTGCTTCAATTCCAGAGAAGTCAATCCAACTTGTGAGGAAAGCACTTGCTAAATATGTAATTCATTTATATAATAGTATGTAGTAGCTTTTAGGATATACTAAGTTTTAAGTTTATGTTTCTAAGTTGTTTTATGTTTTTCTACATTACTATATATTCAACATGTACATTGCATGGATTTATGCTTGGTCCCTTGATTTATGATTGCATTGGATTCATTTATGCTTCTAAGAATTTGATTTATGATTTCATTCAATATATTTATGTTTTAATATAGATTTCATTTAAAATATATGTTTCTGCAACATTCTGGACTGTTCTGGTTATAAAAAAATATGCAGGTCTGTTTTTGTGGTTGGGAATGTTGCAGAAACAGACACCATTTAAAAAAAACGTACTTATATGCCTCGGTTCTGGTCAAAACCGATGTCAAAAGACCCCTTACGGCCTCGGTTATGGTCAAATCCGAAGCAGAATGTGTAGCGGAGGAGAAAAAAAAATTGAATCTACTGCCTCGGTTCGGGCCACAACCGAGGCAGTAAAGTGGTCCTTTATGCCTCGGTTAGGAAGAACCGAGGCCTAATGTGCTACGAAAAAAATAAATTAAAAAACGTTAAACTTTTATGCTTCGGTTAGAGGTGAACCGAGGCAGTAGGGTTGGAGTTTATGCCTCGGTTCACAACCGAGACCAAAAGTGTTAGACTTTTTACCTCGCCTGAATATGCCTCGGTTCGGGAACCGCTGCCTATATACAAAAATAACCGCTGTCGTTTCCCCTGACTGTACTAGTGGGATGAGGCTCCTCATCCATACCTACTAGAGGAGCCACCAGGTTGAGACAACTGATGGTTAGAAGAAATAGTGGTGAAAGCACACCTATGGATGTTAATGTGGTCACTGGTGTGGCATCTGGTCCAAATGCAGATGTCTTCAGATCATACCTTGGAGTACTAACGTATGATAGGATTAATATTCTTACTCCATCTTTTGACCATGTGTCCGAGGTTGATCGGAACATTATATGGAACGATCTATTAGAAAGTTAATTAATATCATTTGAATTACAGTTTGTTTATATTGATAATTTTGTATTGATACAACGTTATTATGTTTACTGTAGACGACATTTGACATTCCAAATGTCGCAACACTTATGTTGAGATTGTTGATAGGGGAGCAAATGTTTAGCTTAACCCATAATCTCAGTAATATCTGAGTTTTTGATGATGACAACACATAATTAATAACACATGTATATTGTTTGTTACATGTTCTATATTTACATGTTATATGCTTTTGATCACTATGTTAAATTTGTTTAAGCATATATGAGAGCATGTTTGTGTTGTTCATTGCATTTCACTGTGTTACATATGTGTTTTTATGTGTGAATGCATGACATATGATGTTGAAAGGAAAACCACAAACACTTATGTTGAACTTTAAATATGTGGCAAAACAACAGTTTTAAGTCGACTTCATTATGGGATGAATCAATTAAAACTCGTGTCTTTCCACAAACTATTTTCAAGTGTGCTGTGAGAGTTTTCAAAGAGAAAGTTTTTCAAAACTGTGTTAAAATAAAATGGCTCAATTTCTCACACCAAGAGGGGGGTGAATTGGTGAAACGTAAAAACAAAGTCTTTTAAAATCTTTTTCGCAAAAGGTGATGCCCTTAAAGCTTTCTTGAAACGCAAGGTAAAAGACTTTCTAATGCAGCGGAAACTTAATCGAATAAGTATAGAGTAAAGTCGATTAAAAGTAAAAGAGTAGGGATCAGAAAATTGAAACACTGCTTTTTATACTGGTTTGGCCAACCTGCCTACATCCAGTGTCCTTCCAACCACGGGAAGCAAATGTTCTATAATAATCAAGGTTTTTACAACAAGGCTTTTATAGAGGCCTCACGTCAAAAATATAAAACCATCTCTAACCCTCTAATCAAATATAGGCAGTACAATAACTAGACCAGCAACAAGAATCCCTTCTTCTGCTGTCTAAACCCATTGAGACACATATGAAAGTAAAGAACGTCACACGTTCTTCTTCCTGTAGTCACAATAGGGAACCTCAATCCAATCTTCAATAGATTATAGACTCTGATCTCGCAGTTACACTCAAATGTGCAGAATTGATCAGCCCTTTGAATACACAACAAACTTATTCTTCAAGAACTCACAAGGAAATGATCACCACAATCACTTCTTTATTCTTAGAGCTCTTTTCCTCTTTCTGCAAGATAGCACTTTCTAAAAATATTACAAAAACTGTTAGATTCAAAAGTTCTTACATAAATCAAATTCGCGTCAATTTATAGTATAACACATCTCTGACGCATTTTAATCGACTAAGCTACTAATGCACTCGAATATAACAATTTTGTTATAGCAGTTAGCAACAATCAAAGCAATTAATTAAATTCGCAATTAATGCAGTCGAATGACATTTAATGCTTGGTCAACATATTTAAAAATATGACCGTTAGACAGTTATATCAAGCATTAACAGAATTTCAAAATAGTAACATAGTTAGTCGAATGCAACACGCATATAATCGACTATGTAACAGTGTAAATCGTAGTTTTGAAAAACTTTCTCTTTGAAAAATCTCACAGCACACTTTGAAAAAGGTTTGTGCAAAGACACGAGTTTTAATCGACTCACACCATAAAGAAATCGACTTAAAACTATTGTTTAGGCACACAATTAAAATTCAACATTAGTGCTTGTGGTTTTTCTCATCCAGAAACATGTGTCATGCATTCATGTATAAAATCACATATATAACACAGTGAAATGCAGTGAACAACACAACAACAACACAATCATGTTCTCATATACGCATATAACATGTAAGCATAGAACATGTAACACATAATACACATATGTTATTAATTATGTGTTGTCATCATCAAAAATTCAGATATTACTGAGATTGTGGGTTCAGCTAAACCAGTGCTCCCCCTATCAACAGTCTCAACACTATGCTTAACACTATTGCATAATCGATTGCACGTGTGCTGTTTTCGGTTAAGTTAGTTATTGTTTTGATATATTGTTAATGCTTGACATAACTGTCTAATGATCATATTTTTGATTGTGTTGACCAAGCATTAAATGTTACTCGACTGCATTAATTGCGCATTCAATTAATTGTTGTGATTGCTGCTAACTGTTATAACATAATTGTTATATTTGAATGCATTAGTAGCTAAGTCGATTAAAATGCGTCTAAGATGAGTTATATTTGATTTCTGTAAGAACTTTTGTGATTCTAACATTTTCATATCTTTTGCATAAAGTTGTGATCTTACAGAAAGTAAAGAAAAGTTCCAAGGAACAAGAGTGACCGTAGTGATCATCTACTTGTGATTTCTTGAAGAACAAGATTGTTGTGTTTTTCAAAGGTTGATCAACTTGCACATTTAGGTGTCATTGAGAGATCAGATTCTACAATCTTTTGAAGATTGGTTTGAAGTTCCCTGTTGTGATCACAGGAAGAAGAGCGTGCATCATTCTTCACTTTGAGTGTCTCAAAGGGTTTAGACACCAGAAGAGGGGATTCTTGTTGCTGGTCTTGTTGTGTATTGCCTATATTTTGATTAGAGGGTTAGAGAGGTGTTTTATATTTTTGACGTGTGGTCTCTATAAAAGCCTAGTTGTAAAAACCTTGATCATTATAGTGCATTTAGTTTCCTGTGGTTGGAAGGACACTAAATGTAGGTTTGGCCGAACCAGTATAAAAACACAGTGTTTGAATTTTCTCATCCCTACTCTCTTTATTCAATAAATTACGTTCTGCACTTATTCGATTAAATTTCCACTGCATTGAAAATATTTTACCTTGCGATTCAAGAAAAGTATTAAAGCATTGTTTTTGTGAAAAAGATTTTAAAAGATTTTATTTTTTACATCTCACCAATTCACCCCCTTCTTGGTGTGAGAAATTGAGTCATTCTATTTTAACAACTTAGACATAAGTGTTTATCATCTATTGCTGAGAAATTCCGGGGTTTTAAGACTAAGATGACCTCGAGATATGTATTTGGAGCAAAAAAAAATGAATCTCCATGTGCAAAATATAAGACCATTGATGAGGAGACTTGGCGCCTCTTTGTAGAGAGTCAGAAATTAGAGGAAGGACAGGTTAATATAGTTGATATTATTCAGGGAGTGAGATAATTGTTGTTCAAGAGAGGAAAAATTGAGCAGAGGGAGAAATGATGGGAGGATGAGTGTGTGTACATGATGGGTATTAGTGGGGATGTCCAAGGGTTTCATAAAGCAGTGGTGGGTGGTGGGTGGTGGGTGGTGGGGAAGATGGTAGTATGGAGTGATGGTTGTGGATGAGGGAAGTGGTCATGGATGCTTGTGTGTGTAAGTGTTGTGAGAAAAAGGAAGTGAGGAGGTAAGGGCAGAGGCTAGTCTCGAGTTGGGGTAAGGAGTTTGGAGTGTGAAAGAAAAGAAAAAGAGTGGTATGGGTGGTAAATAAGGGTGTTGTGAGTGAGGAATGGTAGGAGTCTTGAACTAGGGAAAAGCATTGCAGGAGAAAGAGAAGAAGAGGGTGAGTATTGTTGGGAGTAACTTGTTGAATTGAGATGGAGAGGGAGTAGTGTAAGTGGGAAGAGAGTGTTAGGATAATATAAAGGTGTTACAGGTTGTTAAGCTGTGAGAGAATATGAGAATGTGTGTGCTAGATCTTTATACCGAGGTTACGGGCTAATAGTGTTGGATAGATAAAGGTTGAAATTGGTTGTGCTTAGGGAAGTGGAAGGGGGAAGTGGTTATGAGTTGAAACCTTATTTGTATTAGGAGTTTCTGGGTCTAGGTGATAGCGAAGGGGAGGGAAGCGTAAGTCTGCATGGGGTTTACGTCCCTAACCTAGGGGCAAGAGAGAAGTAGGTGCTCTTGTAGGCTAGGATGTGTGGGTCCCATGACCTTTTCCTCAAATTTTTAGCTCTTGATTCAATGGGGAATGGCACACAAGGCACTACTCTTTTTGGTTGGAAGTCTTGTTTTAGAAGAATTGGTGTTTCCTAAGTTTAGAATGTGAATGGGTCCCACAACGAGGGATGAAGAGAAGAATTTTAATTCTTGGGAATGGTGGTACAATAATCCTATTTTGCATGGTAGAGGTCTCTCTTCAGTACACTAGAGCATGGCGTAATTATCAGAGTCTAGGTGGTGCCCTCTTCTCGCGGGTTGGAGTCTTAGTTTTAAAGAAATAAGTCTAAGACTAAGCAAGACAAAGAAACAATGAAATTAAAAAGATTTAAAATGGAAGAGAGAAAGGATAAGAAAACTTAGGATTTTAAAGACACGCCACTTGAAATGATCCAAGATAAGTGCCAAGGTTGGATCGTCACTTGCTCTCACAAGTTAAAACCCAAAATACAACTAGGAGACAAAATTCTATCTTAAAGAAGATAAGCAAATCAATGCAAATCACTCTTGTTTCATTCAATCAAAGGTGTCTTACAAAGGAGACCATTAGGTTGCTTAGGCTTGCGTGAGGTAGGTCATGATCGCCATTCTATGTTTCTTTTCACTAGAAAGTGAGGGTTACTCCCTCCACCACCACATGTTGCTCCATGCACCTCCTCGTTCCCATTTTGCCATGCAGATCAATAGATATGGAAGATCCATTTGGCCTTCAACGAATCTTAATATCTGTTGACGGAAATCAAGATCTGTTGAAGGCCCAACGCATCTCCTATATCCATTTGGTCTTTCAACGATTTTTTATACATAACAAATTTTAAACAAATTAAATAATTATAATTAAATTAATAAATAACCCAAAATCGCAAATTATATACTACAAATAAAAATTTATACAAAAAATATAATTAATAAACTAAAAAAAAATAATAATAAAAGAAGCCAAACGCGAAAGCTTGAACAAATATGTGAGATCCGTTTGGCCTTCAACGGATCTTGACATCTATTGACGAAAATCAAAATCTATTGAAGGCCCAACGAATCTCCCATATCCGTTCAGGCCTTCGCGTTTGACTTCTTCTACGTTTTTCAAATAACAACGCGTAGATACCAACATTTCTAGGGATGAAATCAACCATGAACCACACTCTTCTTCACGAGCCAACCACCTCTAGAGCCAACTTAGTGACAATGGAAGCATAGGAAATGGAGGAGGAAACGAAAATCACAAATAAGAGAAGTAATAGGAGGAGAGGAAAGGAAGAAGAGAAGTTTCTATGGTGCGGAGGTGTGAGGTTGCGACAGTGAAAAGTGAAAGGAAGTAAGATCAAATTAGGGTTTATTAAAATAGGTAAAAAGAAAAAATAAATATTTAAATAAGGTCAACTTTGGAAATAAGAAAAGCTGGGGAGATGTAGGGAGCAACATGTGGTGGTGGAGGGAGTAACTGTCGTAGAAAGTTATATATAAGATGGTTGATCTATGTGGCAATTTGTATGTTGATTGAGTATTAGTGGGCCACATGGGGTCCACTTGAGTTTTCTTGCCTTCTTGATATTAAGTAATGGAGATGGATTTTGTGCTTGGTTGGCTGACACATGTAATGGGGCTATGTTTTGACTTGTGATGTAAATATGAAACTATGTTATTCCTTGTATTGATGTTGGTCGTGTGAGCTTTTCTTACCGTGCTTTGTTAAGGATGTTGGAGTCTCGTGTAGAGACAGAGATTTGAGTATCAACGTTCCTCTTGTCTGTGGACTCGAGAGAGTTAGATGTCTCGTCCAATGGCTTCGGCTCGTGCTAAGTATAGTGCATTGGTGCACGCAGTATCGGTGTTTTTACTTGTTAGTTCTTGAGAAGTCGGGGAGGTTGGTCTGAAATTACGATGGAAGACGACTCAAATCGACCTGTTATTGAGAACATGTTGTACCGACAAAATGCAAGGAAACAACGTTGGTTATGAACGGTTTGACTATGATGTTAAGGTTGTGATGGGATATGAGTCTATAGTTTATCTTTTTCTGTATTTAAAATGAATATATATGATGCTATATGTTATGAAATTTCTGGTTGCTCACCTTTGCATGTTTATGATTGTGATTTTCACTTACGATGATTGTACTTGTTCGAAAGTAGATGTTGTTACAGATACACCAGTTCAAAGTAGCCGACGAGAGTTGGGACATTTAAGTTCGAGGTTAATTATTTAATTTTCATAGTTTAAAAGTTTTCAGACTTAGTACTTTAATGTAAAAGTGATATTCTGATTTTTTTGTTTTGTACAGACTACGTTTATAATTATGGTTTCGCTTTCGCATTATAATTGAATAAAGTTTTGATTATTTGAATTTTTTTTTTTTGAAAATATTTTGAGAAAAAATTTTATACTCGTCACATTCCTTTAAAAGTATTAGAATATAGGCTTAATTACCTACTTAGTCCCCATGTTAGGAGGTAATTTTCTGTTTAGTACCCGGTTTTAAAAATGTAGGCATTTGGTACCTATGTTTTGAAATTTGTATCAATTCAATCCTATCCAGTTAACGGCGTTATAATTGATGCGAGAAATTAAGGACGTTAATGATAGCCTGGGTGGAATAGCTATCAAATGTTTGAATGCATCTTCATTAACGTCCTTAATTTCTCGCATCAATTATAACGCCGTTAACTGGATAGGATTGAATTGATACAAATTTCAAAACATAGGTACCAAATGCCTACATTTTTAAAACCGGGTACTAAACAGAAAATTACCTCCTAACATGGGGACTAAGTAGGTAATTAAGCCTAGAATATATGTATATATAACCCGGTATATAAGAACTCTTAGGAACTATAAGGGTAAACATACATATTTAATATCTACAATATATAGTATATTAATAAATGATGATGAGATTATAATTTGAATAAATTAATATATGAAATAAAATTAAATTTATCATTAACAAGTATAATATTTATTGAAAAAATATTAAATTATATACTTATAATTATTCATCAATTAATTTTTTAATGGAAGAGGAACTAACTAAATATATTTAAAATGATTTGAGTTTTTTTTAATGAATACAAATATTTTTATTTTTTTTTAAGGAAGAAACTAATGTTTGGGTAAATGATAATTGTGAGAAAATGAGATCAAATGAAAAAAATACTTAAATTTTAAAAAATAATCATTTAAAAATAAAATTGATAGCATAATTATTTTAAATTATAAAAATTACTTATTAAAAATTAAAATTAAAAGATATATATACAAAAGAAAATATAAATTCCTTTTATATAATTATATCATTATATAAATTATTATTAAATACGAAATATGAGGCTAAAAAAAATACACATAAGATGATTGTAATTAAATCAAATTTATACATTTTTACTATTGTAAGGAAAATAATAAAGGCAAAACAAATACAATCATTCTAAAACAGGAAAATCAGAATATTTATAAACCGTAGATAGCACCTGCATGTTTTTTCAAGTCATTTTGTGTATGAAAATAGCGTTTTTTAATCTCATTAAAAACATGCAGAGTAACTAAACTATCGGACCCTGCATGATGACTTTTTCTAGCACTATTATCCAAACCTAATGACTCACTAACTCTATCTAAACCGCCGTAAAGGTTTGGACAAAATCTGATGAGGTGTTTAACATCGTATACTTCCTTTCCAAAGAAGAATTTAACGAGTTGTAGAAAGTCACTCAAGTTAGGAGGTAGAAGAGGTTGCATGTGTAGAAAACGGTGGCTCAATACTTTTATCATGTAGGCAAAATCATAAGCACCATGAAAAGTAATCCAATGAGTATAATTGTTGCAAACAAGTCCTGAAAGCATCATGAGCTCAGTAAATCGCATAATGCTAACTCCAATAATTCGATTCTTGTGAAAATTCATGCCGTGACGTTGGAGGAAGGCAATGGAGTGGGGAGCATGGGGATGACACGTGACGTCGAACTCACAAAAGTTGAATTCCCAAATGAAGCGATTGGAGGTTCCAAAGGTTGGTAGGTTGCCATGACAGTCTGAAAGGGTTAGGCCGACTTGAAGGAGATGCATATTGTCCACATTAGCCTTCATCACAGTGTAATTATTTTGTGGTTGTCGAAGTATGGAATCCGACTGGAAGATGACACCAGGAAACTCGGTGTCCATAGAGATGAAAGGGAAGAATCTAATCATCTTATGAATCAACTCGAACTCCGATTCAAGATTATATGACCACACTGATCGTGTCATCACAGGTCTAGGAAGGATGACCATCTTAGTATTTCTATTCATATCTCTCTCCAAAATTAATAATGCAAAGCTACAACTATATACTTTTATAGTGATGGATTATGAAAAAAAAATTATATTCTAATTAAAAAAGATAAAAAGATAAGATAAAAGTAATTTGTATAAATAAATTTATGATAAACTTGTTTTATCTTCTCTAAAAGATATTCTTTATATAATATAAAATAGATTTAATATTTTTATTAAATACAATAAAAATGAGATTATATTTTATATTTTAGAGTTGGTGATATTTTAAAACAGATTAGACTTGTTCGGTTGAATTTTATATGATAAACTATAATTTTATTTGACATGTATTTACAAAAAAAATTATCTTTTCAATAGTTCAAGTTAAAAATGATATAATTATTTTTTTAGATAGATATATTTAAAATCTAAAACACTTGTTTATATCGTTATGATTAAAAGTAGATAACTTATCTATTTTGTGATATTATTATATTTAAATTGCAGGACTACAGTTAAGATCTAGATGAAGTTAAATTAACTTTTGATTGTTAAAATATATCATTTTTAACATAATGTAGGTAGGAAGTGTGTTTAATATTTTTATAGTTGAATACTTAAAAAACAGTTTTTGTTTTTTCCTTCATAACACATTAGTCAAATAGGAAATCTATTTAGGTGAAAAATAACCTTCTTGCAAAATATTCTAACGCGTGTTTGGTTTATCTATTTTTTTTTTCAATTTCATTATTTTTTCTAAAATTTAAATTTTTTTAAAGGTGAAATAAATATCTATTAGAGAGTTGCTCCCTCCACCACCACCAATCGCTCCCCACACCACTCTATACCTAATTTGTCCTTGCTATAAAACGGATGTCTAACATCCGTTTCACCTTCAACGGATGTTAACATCTGTTTACATATTTTATATTTTAGTTTATTGTTTTTTATTTAAAAAAAAAACTTCAACGAATGTGACCACATCCGTTTAATAGATTTTTAAAAAATATTTTATTTATTATTTAAATAATAATATATAAATTAAATTAATAATAATTGTTTTATTAAATAAAATTAAATTAATTTATAAATAATTAAGTAATAATTTAAAAAAAATTAAATAATATTTATACATTAATTTAAAATATAAAAAATTAAAAAACTAAAAAAAAAAACTAATTCAACGGATGTCGCCACATCCATTAACAGATGTGACATGTCCGTTTAGTAGATTTATAACAAAATTTTTAATTATTATTTAAGTAATAATACATAAATTAAAACTAATAATAATTATTTTATTAAATAAAATAAAATTAATTTATAAATAATTAAGTAATAATTTTAAAAAAAATTAAATAATATTTATATATTAATTTAAAATACAATAAATTAAAAAACTAAAAATTAAAAAAAAAACTCAACAGATGTGGCACATTCGTTGAAGAATTTTTTCTTCAACGAATATTGAAATCGGTTGAAAAAAAGAGTGATGGTGTAGGATATTTTAAAATATAAAGGATAATTTTGGAATTTAAAATAAATGTGGTGATGCAGGAAGCAAAGTGGAGTGGTGTAGGAAGTAATCCTCTATCTATTATTATCCACTTTTGTATAAATTGTCCTGGATGCAAAAATTCTCAAACTCTTGTAATTTTTTATTCTCCCCCTTAAAAAACTAAAAGTGATAGATTGAAAATTTAAGTCATCAAAATATCCAAGTTTATTATAAGACAAAGATTATGTTCGATTGTATTCATTAATTTCTTAATAAATAAAATAATTTATTGTTATTATTATTCTATTTTTTGTTTTAAATAAATATAACTTTTATTTATATCTTCACAAAAAAGAAATAAAAAATTTATATACTATATTAATTTGTGACTTAGTTCGACATCAAACTTATTTGCCTATATACTTCTAACGAAGTTATTGATTATTTTTGTTGATTAAAAATTTGAGAGGTGGATAATAATAAATATTTTGTCAATGGTTTGCATAAAGTCTTTTTTGATTTAATTACATCTTCAATCTTACATTTTTTTAAATAAATATTTTCTTTAAAGTTGCAAATCGAATATTTTTTAAATAAATATTTTTTTGAAATTAAATACATAATGTATGTCTAATTATACTGGCCAAACCTAATAATAGGTTGAAATCGTTTTTGATGGGGTCTTCTTTTTGGACTAGTTGCTCAATTAAATGAACTATGAATTAAATTTAAAAATATATTGTAAGAAAAAAAAGAAAAAAAAGTAAAACTAAATGCTTATCATAAAGTGAAATACTCTTGTAAAAATCATGAAAAAATAACTAAAAATATAAAATTAAGATCAAAGAAGATAAAAAGTTATAAGAATATCACTAAATATATTTCTGTTAAACAGTCCTCTTCAAAAATAACATTTAAAATGTTAAAAATAATAATTATTTTAATATATTAAATAAAGAGATATATTGTTATCATGCCCCTAAAGATATATGATATGACACAACGCGTCATAAAAGGGGTGAAAAGGTCAAGTCACGCGTAATTACCAAATTTTCTTCATAGTTTTTTCTTTTTCTTTCTGTTCGTTCTCTTCACTCGTTTTCGTGTGCCCCCTAACCAAATTCGATTCCTAACACCTCTCACCAAAGCTCGTACTTGAACCAATTCTCGCTCGTGAAACCCTAATTCGATTTCCGAAGAAGAAGAAGAGGATCGATATCGATGTGGGCAGCTTCTTGCCTTGCGTCATGCTGCGCGGCGTGCGCATGCGACGCGTGCAGGACCGTCGTTTCGGGAATCAGCCGTCGTTCCGCGCGGATCGCTTACTGCGGCCTCTTCGCCTTCTCCCTCATCGTGGCTTGGATCCTCCGCGAGGTCGCGGCTCCTCTCATGGAGTCTCTTCCATGTAACCATCCCTTCCCCCCTTTTATTTACCCTATAATCATTGATTTCATCTTCTTTCTCAGTCGTTAATTTTCTCTGCGATTTTTTAGTTTTCTGTATGCAATCCATGTCCCATTGTGTTTTTAACTATTTTGAGGTTCGAAACAAAATTAATTTGGTCTTGAAAGTAACAAGATGTTGATTGAAAGGATGCCCCTGGGGTCTTATTTATCTAGCATATAGGCCTGGCTATTGTGTTTATTTTTTTTCAGTAAAAAATTGGTTTGTTACGTAATTCCGGATATCCTATGTAGTACAAGTGCATAATTTTCTTTTCTGAACTGAAGTGTTGTTGCATATTAAGCCATAATTAGGGCCTTGCAATCTAGTGGGGCCTCGAATTAGTTTTGAACCTAATTTTTGGTTGGGGGCTAAGTCACGCTGAATTATCATATTTTTTCTCCAAGGATGTGTATGTTAATTTTGGTTTTGATAATGAGAGTATATTGATGGATGACTGAAGTTTATGAGATGTGTAGGTGACATCGTTGTTATTAATGCTGTTTTTAATACCGCAGGGATTAATCACTTCAGCCACACTCCTAGCAGAGAATGGTTTGAAACGGATGCAGTTTTGCGGGTTAGCTTGGGGAATTTTCTGTTTTTCACTATTCTAGCGGTTTTGATGATTGGTGTAAAAACCCAGAGGGATCCTCGGGATAGTATGCACCATGGAGGTTGGATGATGAAAATTATCTGCTGGTTCATTCTGGTAATCTTTATGTTTTTCGTTCCAAACGAGATCATCAGCTTCTATGGTAAGAATTTCTTCTAATGTGATTTCCATTGATCCATGATAGTTGATTATGATACATGTTGAACTCTTTGTACTTGTACGTTGCTTTAGTCTTATATTTGGGCCTGCATAATATGATTACAATTTTACAATAAACAGTATCAGGATGACCTCAGGACATACAACTTGTTAATAGAAAATGTAGCTATACTTCTGGTTCATGCCTGATGTCTCTAGTCTTCAATAAGTCGACTTCTTTGTGCTTCTAGACATAGGGTGTGCTTGAGACAACTGCAAAAACTAGATTATTTCAATAATTGATTATAATTAGAATCAGTTTTGTTTGGGTAAGTTGGCTCAAAATAATGTTAAAATATTTCTTTGGATACAACAATAAATTAGTTTTACATAGTAAATTACAAAAGTGGTTATGTATGTGTCTATAGAAAGGGGAACAAAGCTATTTGGAAATTTGGGGGTAATTTGGAGAAAGAAAAGCTGTTGGTAAATAATCATAAGCTTCAAATTTTCAAAATATGAAAAGAACTTGTATTTGAGACAAGAAAAGGAATTTTACAAATTTCATTTATTGTCCGCAACACACAGTTAGAAGACTTGAATCATGGGTGTAGTTTGACTGCCTTAGACTAACATTTCATAAGTATGAGTTTACTCATAATTTGATAATGGGTTGGAAGTGAAAGGTGTATTTGGTTAACAACCCAATATTGATAATTTTTTTTCATCATTTGAAATATGTTAATGCTTTTTTAAGAAGAGACTACCTGAGTAGCTCCATGTTTTTGAGCATTAAGTTTGAATGTTTACAGATCATACTAAAATAAAAAAATATGTATGTAACTGCTACGTGACATGCTCACTAAATGGACTTTTGGAGCGCCCAATATCATTGGATGATGGAAGTTCAGCTGGAATGAAAAGATTTTTCTAATATTCTTGAAATAATATATCATTGTGCCTTATTTATTTGAGCTATAGCTTTGAATTTGGAATTACTTCTCATGATCAAAATATTGCTTTAAATATCATTTTATCACTTTATTGTTTTTTATATATGCCCAGTGTAGTCAATTTGTTTGAAATCATAAAGAAAACAGCATCCGGTCTTAATAAAAGCCGTAAATTTTAAAGATACCAAAGATTATCGTGCTTAAACATATTGAATTGAAAGAGGATATGTATAGTTCGCATACACTTCATATGCACTTGATGTGTAAATTATTTCGTTGTTTGTGATAATGATGACGTATGACAATATGCAGAAACAATATCGAAGTTTGGCTCAGGCATGTTTCTTCTTGTTCAAGTCATGCTCTTGTTAGATTTTGTTCATGGATGGAATGACAAATGGGTTGGATTTGATGAACAATTCTGGTTAGTTTTGGGGTTTGATTTTTATATCATTCCTGTAATGTCATTTTCTTTATTTGATAAGTTGTCATTATATTTTTGAATGATTTTTTCAGTATTTACCTGTGTATTTATACAGGTACGTTGCTCTATTTGTTGTTTCACTAGTTTGTTATGTGGCAACATTTGCATTTTCGGGTGTTCTTTATCACCTCTTCACACCATCTGGACAAGACTGTGGCCTCAACGTCTTTTTCATTACCATGACCCTGATTCTCGCATTTGTTTTTGCCATAGTGGCTTTGCATCCTGCAGTAAGTTTATTTTTTTCTTTTTTATTTCATTGTAGTTAACTACTAATTTATTTCCCTGGTTTTTCATATGCGTATGTTAATTTTCCTAGTTTTTGGCTTGAAGCATAAACTACTGAAGTTTTATTGTTTAGATGGGAATAGGTTTTACCTATCTGTAGATCATTCATTACTTTAGTTGGATTTGAGGTTTCTGAACTATATTCATATTCAGGTAAACGGAAGTGTTTTGCCTGCTTCAGTAATATCGTTGTACTGCACTTATCTTTGCTATAGTGCACTGGCTAGTGAGCCAAGAGATTACGAGTGCAATGGTCTTCACAAACACTCCAAAGCTGTTTCCACTGGCACCCTTACATTGGGTTTACTCACAACTGTTCTATCTGTGGTTTATTCTGCTGTGCGTGCTGGATCTTCTGCTGCAGTACTTTCCCCCCCTAGCTCCCCTCGAGCTGGTAATATTATTTAAATCCAATGTTTCGAATAATGGTTTTATTGATCTCGAAGCTGAATTTGGTGCCATGAAGAAAAATAATGTCTTATTTTATTTGATTGGCATTAAATTGCAAAAAATTGCAGATGCAAATATCGACAATCTTTCATTTCTGGTGTTTCTGCAGGAAAGCCTCTGCTTCCACTAGATGCAAGGGAGGAAGAAGAGGAGAAAGCAAAGCCAGTTTCATATTCATATGCCTTCTTCCACTTGATCTTCTCTCTTGCAAGCATGTATTCTGCAATGCTTCTGACAGGTTGGTCAACATCTGTGGGAGAGAGTGGGAAGTTGGTTGACGTGGGATGGCCTTCTGTGTGGGTTCGGATTGTCACTTCCTGGGCAACTGCTCTGCTGTACATATGGTCTCTCTTAGCTCCTATCATGTTCCCAGAGAGGGAGTTCTGAGCATCATGTTCCTCAGTTTCAAGATTGAGGAAAAATTTGTCCCCTAATTAAGTAACTTCTCTACGGTCGACTGCTGTTGCTTTATTCAGGAAATACGGTGTGCATCTATATCAACAGACATTGGAATAAAGTGTTATCAATACTCCTGTGCTTTTAACTGTATAGTGAAAGATTTGTGCCTTGTACAAATCTTTATTTGTCCATATGGTATGACTCTCTGCATCTAAAATTATGCAATTTCGTTGCCTTTTACGTGTGTTGTGACTGATCTTTAAAATTGAAAGAATGAATAAGATCATTCTTGATTATGAAAATGATAATAGTTGAAACAATGGGGTATTTTAGTGCGTTTACAAGGAAAGTAATTACTTTATGCATGTTTACTTTATGGTTATAACTACAAAACCAAAAGTCCAATCAAGTTTATTATTGTGTTTCAAAAGAACTTCCTCACGACATTGACTAAAATAAAAAGTTATTATTTTTTTAAAAGCGAAGGTTTGAAAAATATGAATTTTAGAATGAAGAGTTGGATAGAGTGCGATGTATAGATCCTTGAGGGAGATGCAAAATTAGTGTTAATCAACGATAAGCAAAAGTAGGTATTTTTTAGAACGAGTTTTTTTTAACACAATTATTCTAGAAAGTTATTATCATCAAGTTTTATTACAAGGAATATTAAATACATATGTCCTGTGTTTTTTTTTTTCAGTTTAAAAGAAGAAATCAACTTTGGAAAAAATGGTAAACAATTTTTTAGATCTTGTTTTTAAAACATTTAATTAGTACATTGATGGGTGTTTGCCCTTGCATCTCCCATTCTTTTTCGTGCACTTTCAAGTGGATCATTATGTCAAATGTTAAAAAGAATAATTGGTACACAGTAATCACTGTTTACCATATTGCATTTACTTCAACGTCTATATTTATCGTCATATCCGCACTCCAAAGTTCACCATTGCATCATTCTTTTTCTCTTGACGTTGTCTGTATGCTTCATCATTGTTCTTGTTTTGTTGTTCTCCTACTTATAGTATTCATTGCTATGGGTAGACCCATCAATTAGGTCTCTCTGTTTTGGTCCTCATCCATGTGGTTTAGGGTAAGAAAAATCTACATGACCAAAAAATCTTCCATAAAAAAAGTCTACAGGATCAAAAGATTTACAAAAATCCTGTGGTCTAGAGCCAATTCATGGGTTTTTTTTAGAAGTGATAACTTGTTAAATAAATAATAACCACTAGTTTAATTTTCTTTTATTAATATACACTTTTAAATCTCGTTAACAAAGTTCAATTTCATTATTTTTTTTTCAAATGCAATTATTTTTTACTATTCAATATAAACCAAAATTGTTAAGTAAAACATTTTCTAAAAGTTTAAATAGTTGACTGTTAAAACCCATTACGCTTATTATTAATTTTAAAACAATAATAAAATTTCAATTGAAAAAAAAAAACTTAATTACAGGTAATGTAATATTCCTATTTATACAAATTTAATTTTAAATATTGCATGCTGAAGTTGATGGGAAATATGAAGGGATTATTGCTATTGTTTAAGTTGATGGAAAATACTGGTAAAGTTTTCTTATTGTTTTAGTATGAGATATCTAAGCCGTTTTGTCCTGATCTTTCTTGATCCGGTAAGGATAGATTGCGAGTTAATTTATATATTTTTTTTAAAATTTTAAGAATTATTTATATATATTAAAAACATATTTAACTATATAAATATTTTTTAAGATTTCAATTGAATAATTAAAAATTTTATTGGGATAAATTAAAATAATTATTATATTTACATGCTAAATTATTATATTATAATTAAAAATTAAAATTTAATTTGTTAGTGTTTATTATTTAAATTATAATATTAATGTATATTTATATATTTAAAAATATAATATAAAAAAATTACTTTTTTAAATTATTTTTATTTTAACTTTTAAATTAAAAAAGAAAAAGACTAATTCGTTAAGATAGACTCACGTGTCTTTAACTTAAACGAATAAGATCAATGGATTGATAAATTCAATTTTTTAACTCAATATCCTTAATGGACTATATAACAGACGTTTTGACCTCTAAATATATCTATAAAGATCTTTTTAATTATATTTATTGTTGATTTAGAGTGAAATAAGATATACATATTATATTTCTTCATGTATTATCTTAAAAACACAAAAACACATTTATCTTTAAGATGTTCTTTGCTTAGTCTTAGATAGAAGTCAATTAAAAATACATATATTCAAATAAGGTAGTGGTTTGACATTATTTAAAACTTTATTCTAATTTAGATACTATTACAACTAATTTAAATATATTATTTTTTAATAAAGACTATATTTTGTTAAATTTTTTTATTTTTTTTTACAAAAGTTAACAATTAATAAAATCAGTAAATATTTGACTGACAATATATAAGAAATATATATGAAATGTTATTTCATAAAAGTTGTTATCTATAAGTATAATATAAAAATATAAAATTGTATATTTTATTTAATATATGAAAATTCAAAAATTATAAAATGTTATTATATATTTTATTTAATAAAATAATAATAAATATGATATAAAAGTATTAATTTAAATATAATAAAATTACAACATATTAAACTATATAATAAAATATATAATTTTATATGTATATATAAATGATATTGTTTCTAAAAATTAATTAAAGTTTTGTAGTAGGACTAAACCTACTTTAACCCTAACCCTAACCCACTTGAGAAGAGGCTTTGGGAGTTAGGACTTTCTTTTAACTCCCATTTGAAGGACTTCTTAAAAGGAGATTTTTTTAAGAATGTGTTAAGGTTGGACTATGAGTCATGGATCAAGTTGACAACTCTATCTATATGGTGATGAGTTTTGTTTTGTTTATTATTATTATTATTATTATTATTATTATTATTATTATTATTATTATTATTATTATTATTATTATTATTATTGAAGTTCATCTTATTGTTCATTTCATTTCATCCAAGTTTAAGTCTTTAGTTTGAATTTTTTTTTTCATTTGATATAGTTATATTTACCATGCATCGGATTTCTAACCTTTATGGACACAAATCGGATTTGAAAATTAAGTTTAAAAAATTATCAAATTTCAAAATTTAGTTTAGAAAATCAATAAATTTTGAGTTGGGTTAAGAAATTTATCGAATTTTAAAACTGGACGGATTTCAAAATCAGTGTTGAAATCTAGTTTGTAATGTCACCAATTTTGAAATCTAGCTTAAAAAGTGACTGAATTTCAAAATTAAATTTATATCATCATCAAATCTCAAAATTTAGTTAAAGTATTCATTAAAATTCGAAATTTGGTTAATATATCATTGAAATTCAAAATTCAACGAATTTTGAAATCTTGTGTGAAAATTCAAAAGAAGTGCAGCGTCAAGTTAATTATACAGGAAAGAGAAAAAAGTGATTGTTTTTTACCCTGTCAGAAGGGTAATTTGGTCATTAACTCAAAATTTGACGGTGCAGGATGAGGGTTTGATTGAGTCGTTGGATGGGTAGATATTCCGTCGTTAGGTTTCTTCTTATCTCATATTTCTAAAACAAACGTTATAAAGGAAATCTTCTGTCATTTGAAGGGTAGTTTCCAACATAATATGGTTAGCTTTTTGTTTGAGTTTATTATTTCAATCCAATCAAGTGTTTAAATCTTTACTTAAATCATATATTAATATTGTGTTTAAGTGAAAATATGACACTTTACCTTTTATTACATCATTTGACCAAGAGTACTAAATATTTTAAGAGTAATTTATGAAACAAGGTTAATTTACTTAAACAAGTTGATTTTTATTTTACTTTATTAAAGCATGATGACTTCATTTTTTTTCTTTTTATTTTTTAAATTGAAGTTTTCATATCTACGAAGACTTTAATTTAAAACTTTTTTTTTGTTTTTGTTATAATTGAAGTTGTATGAAGTTTGAAGACTTATATTTTTTCCTTTAAAATTGAAATCACCATACCTGTGAAGATTTCAGTTTAAAATATATATATTTTTTATTTCAAATTGGTTTTTAATTTTATTTAAAGCATTTTTTTCTAATTTTTATTCATAATAAATTTATTTATTTATTTAATATGATGTCTGAAATTAATTTAATTAATTGAATATATAACCTAATTAAAAGTAAGAAAAAGTTGCAGTGACATTAGTAAGAACATGAGCAAAATTAAAAATAATTATAAAAAAATAACCAAATTGAAAACACATAAATATTATGTGTGAATAAGTGTCACAAGTGACCTTCTTAGTTGTATTTTAGGTTTTTTTCCTCCATGTTTAGTAGATGGTTGCGATGATGGTATAATTGGCACAATAAATTGTTGTTCAATATTTTCATCATTTTGACCATCGTCATCTTCATCATCCTCACTTTCATTATCATATCGATGTGAAGACATTATATATGTCGATAACAATCCATAGGTGGAGTTGGATTGTAAGTAGATAATGATATGATTGTAGAGGTTCCAAATATATTGAGAGATGGACTTAAAAAGAAGTTAGGTTGAGATGAAAAGATAATGTATGTGGAAGGAACAAGATGTACAAATGAATATGGAGCAACCATGTTGTGAATATTGTCCATGAACATTTGAGGTGTTTGAACATGGCAAATTGAGCACCATACTACGATTGAAATGATTAGAATACCCAAAAGAAGATATAATATGATTATATGGAGGAGGTTGTGGAGTTTGAGGCTCCCGTGTGTCATATTGTTGGAAATATAATTGTTAATTTAATTTGAAAATCAGATATGAGCATTTAAGTAGAAAATGAACTTAAATTGTTGTTTGACAATAATGTTTGTTGCAATGCTATGTACAAAATGATATGTTGTATGTACAATTGCATATATTGAGTAATATCACACAAATGACCATTCTTGTGGAATTCCTCTCCTTCAATTAGACAGTTGTATCGATCATTCCACATTCTTATTATTTTTTATAATATTGGGGTTAATTTCTTTTGCTCTTCCTCTCATATCTATAGTATGAATGTTATCCAAGTTTAATGGCTAAAGAGGAATAAATTAGCGAAGTCCAAATTGGTGGATTACTCAATCTACCTCATGGAACTCCATTACAGAAAAAACAAATTAGAGGAACAATTGCACGACTCGTCGTGGAGACTTCAACGGTTATCAAAGACCTTATGTTATTTTTGTTGTAGAAAAGCTGCAAACTCAAAAAAATTTTCCCAAGGCGTGTAGATCACTGTCCTTAAGGACTTATCTGCGGTGTATTACGCAAGTAAAAAATCGTTGTCACAATAATGAATAATAAAAACCTAACCGTTGGCACTTAAGAACTTTAATGAGAGAAAAAAAAAATTATTCACTTATGAATGTTAATGAGAAAATAAAAACTATTGGCCAACGTTTAAAACTAACGTTTCTTTTTCAATTATTATTATTATATAACAATCCCCCACATATTGCAAAAGAAAGATAAAAAACTGTTATCTTGGGTTTCATAGGTTGTAATGCATCAGAGCTGGTATAGCAAGTTATATGAACCAATCTTAGATCAAGTAACTTAACACATAGTGATATAAGAAGCTATATGTGTTAGTATAAAACTGAAGAGCAGAAGTTTTGATGATATCTCAAAGTCAAGTCTCAAGTGATCTTATTGCAAGAAGATCCTCATGAAGACTTGTTTTTATATTAAAGTTTTTGTAATTTAGTAGATTGATTATAGGGTGTGGTTTATATTTGATTATGTGTATTGTTTGCCTCAGGTAGCGTTTAAATTAGTGCCGTCAAAATGGGTTGAAATCAGTGAGCCAACCCGGCTCACCACGAGTTTGAGGCGGGTTGGGTTGGAAAAAAATGTGAAAATTTTGATGCGAGCTAATTTTGACTCGGCTTGCTAAGAACCTGGCTCACTTGGGATGAACCCGTGGTGAGCCAGGTTGGCTCACCAACACACCTATTTTTTTTATTGAAATCAAATTAATTAAATTAATTATTCAAATCCTATTTTTTTTATTGAAATCAAATTAATTAGCTTAATTATTCAAAACACAAAAAATTTACTTCGCAGTAGAGCTTTTCGTGTTGTGTTGTGTTATGTTGTTGTCTATCCAAAAGTTCCCCTGCTATATATTTTTGTTAATGGTTATATGTAGTTTCTTGGTCAAACGGTTGTGTATGTCTCATTAAGCTAAATTGGCAAAATTTTATGCTTGATAGCTTAGAATATATAACAATAGAGTTCTTTTGTTTCATTTTCTTTTATATCAAATGGTCCAATTATTGTTGTTTCAATTTGATCGATCAAAGTAACATGTTATAAGAATATCAGAAGAAGAGGGTGAAAAAAAGTTAATTGAGCCAATGAGTCAACCCGTTTAACCCACCAACCTGTGGTGGGTCGGGTTGGGTCGGGCCGGATTACCCGTTTTGATAGCTCTAGTTTAAATGCGTTTTTAATTAGAAAATCTCATTTTATACTCAAGATAACTGATTACCACTTATGATAATCGATTATCAACAATCGATTATGACTTACCATAATTGATTATCACGAGAAATTATGAGATTTTTCAAGCAAGTTTTTTATTATTGTGCATTCATTGATGCATAATCGATTACCATAACTGGATAATCGATTATTACATGCTAAATAGATGACAATGAATTTTTGGAGGTATCCTTGAGTTGAATCTCTATAAATTAGATTGAGACTCTCATTATAATATACAACATACAAAATAAGTGTATTTCGAAATTCTTATCTGCTACGTGCGGTGATAAGTGTTCTAGGGTTTGTGTAACCTTTGTGTTGTGACTTTGAGAACTTGACGAGTTGACATAGAGCGAGAACTTTCACTGGAAGTGTGATTGAGTGTTGTTGATATCGCTGAGTTGAAAGCCTGCCATCCTTTGTGAAGATTCAAAGGAGGTGTTCATCCTATGTGATCAAAGGAGGTGGTCATCCTTCATGAAGCATTTGGAGGAAGTGTTCATCCCTTGTGGGTTGTAGGGGAAATGAGTTTCATCTCTTGGGGTAGCAAGAGAGGTGTTCTAACATTCAACTTGTTTATTTTCTTTGTGATTGTAACAGTTTGTTGGTTTGTGCTAGTGAAACATTAATTCTCGGTTGAGATTAACAATTAGATGTAGGATTTGTGTGATCCGAACCAGTATAAAATTACCTGTGCAAATTTCTCTCTTCCTTACTTTTTAAATTTGTTTAAATTGTTTTAAGGAATTTATATTTATGTGAGAAAATTATTTAAAGAACGATTTGCGATAAGAAACCAATTCACCTCCCTCTTGGTTTATTGAACGCGTTAACAATTTCGTTGCACCGCTCTTATAATTGGTATTAGAGCTTGCTTTGATAGTAATTCAAAATGATAGGGCAACATCAAACCTTTGCTGAGGGTGCCTCTATCAATAGACCTCCATTGTTTACTAGAGAAAACTATGCTTTTTGGAAAGTAAGAATGCAAATTTTCATGGAATCTATTGATAGTGAGATTTGGGAAACTGTCACAAATGGTCCTTTTGTTCCTACTGTATTTATTAACAATTTGTTGGAACCCAAACCACGAGAACAATGGAACGCTGAAGATAGAAGAAGATCCCAACATGATGTAAAGGCCCGTACCATTATATCATCTACGCTAACTGTTGATGAGTTTAACAAAATCTCAACATGTAAAAAGGCTCAAGCAAGGTGGGAGATGCTGAGAGTCACCCATGAAGGAACTCGGTGTGGTTTTTCATTTTAATCGGTGCCTTCCAATTGTTTGAGTCATTTTCTTTTTGAATCAAACTTTTGATGCAATTTTAGTTTGTCTTTAATTTCCGAGTTTAAATATGTTTCTGGTGTTAATTCTTGGTTTAATATTGAAGAATGGTGTGGTGTAAGTTTTGTCTACTCTAAAAGAAGCTAGCTTTGGAGATAGATTACCCACACACGTTCTATTGAGTTCCTTACTGTTCTTTTTAATTTTTTGATGCATTTTGAATCTTTTAAATTAGTTAAAGTGTTGTTTTTATGCATATATACTTGTCCAAGTCTAAGCACACCATATGAGTAGTGAATTTCCTAGCAAAGCTTGGGTGTTTATGAAAAACAGGAACAAAATTATGTTTAATGCAGTTTCACTAAGACTGATGTGACACGAGAGTCCAATTTGGAGTGCCATACATACTTAGACTTAGACCATTTATTTCTCCTTTGTTTAATCATTCTAGAGTCAGTTGCATTGTTGTGTTATCATTCTAATCAAGCAAACACAGAATGGGGGGTCTAGTTGAGTGAATTTTATGCACATTTTGCTAATTATGCATGATATTTCAGTTTCCATGTTAATTGTTGTTTTCGTGCATTCTTTTAGTCCAAACAAAAGTTTATTGGTCATAATAAATGTGCTGGAATGGTCATAAGTGATCAATTGTAGCTAAAATGAAATCTCACCTTCTAAAACCACCAAGTTGTGACTGATTTTGTGCAAAGTTGAACCAATGTGTTATTAATGCGTTTGTTGTGAAGTTATGGTGTATGTTGAATTGTAGCAAGAGCTTAAGGTCTAAAAATATGATAAAAACAAGTTCTTAAAGATATTATATCAATTTAAAAGGCAAATTAGGATCTCTGCAGTTCAACATAGAAACTGTGATTCCAAATTTGAAATTATGCAATTTTGGCTAGTTCATTGAGGCATTTCGTCGAACACTTTAGTTTTTTAGTTTTAGAATCTTTAATTGAGTAATCTGGTTCAACTTAACATATTTTATTTCTTTATTTGTCTGTTCTAGAGCTATTATTAGGTTTTTTTAGTGCCTCCTTTCTTAATCAATCTTAATTGTTTGCTTCTTATTGGAAGTTGTGTCAAAATACAAAGTTGTTTCAACCTTGTGCACTATTCATTTGGTCATTTTTTCTACTTGAATTTGTGATGTTATCAAACTATTTGTGGTGCAAAATTTCTACTTGAACGTATGCTCATGCTAAAATTAAACAATTATAAATGTATTATTTTAAAAAAATTAAATAATAATAAATTAAATTCAAAACGACAGAATAAGATTTCGAAAACTGATTCTGCCTTCATCGGACTTCGAAATTCGATGAAAGCATAATCGATTTTTGAGTTTCGTTTTTGACAATATAGAATTCCAAATCAACTATTGATGGAGGTTGCTTTGAGGATGCTTCTTCAACAAGAGATACTCTCCAAGGTGCGTTGATGAAGCTCTTCAAAGGATGGACTCCATGTGAGATGATGAATGTTGCGGAAGCTTTTCAAGATGAAGAGATATGGTTGATGGTGTTGGATGGTCTAGGTAGAAGTTCTTCTAGGAGGTGAGGCCAACCTTGAAGTAGAAGGTAAGAAGAAGTCTAGAGAAAGACATTTCTTAGAGTGAGAACTAAAGTGAATGAGACTTGCAAATTTGACAAAGAAACTCTAACATTCAAAATAGTTCTAAAAAATTATACAAGGTTGCCTCTCCTTTTATAGGTGAAGGAGTAGGCTAGCATTTAATGCACTAGAAAGGAACTAGAAGCTTCCTATGGCAAGGGGGGATGAATGGGAGGCTTCCCCCTAACTACCATACAAGTTCAATGTTTAGGAGCCTTCCTCCCTAACTATCATCCAAGTTCAATGTATAGGAGCCTTCCTTGATGTTGACATGTTCCAAAGGCTTCCTATGACCCATTTTAAGCACATATTCACCTACATCAAGGTTTATGATGCGCTACTTTACTCTAAAAGCTAATAAGCTTCTAAAACAAAGCTAAACAAAATTTTTACATATTTACAAAGATAAAAGAAGAAGACTAGTAAGTGATTCTGCACAAGAGTAAAATCCTTCAAGCTCCACCTTCTTCTTTCATCTTTGATAGGCTGTCGTTGAAGCTATCAAATTAATACTACTTTTCAAGGCAACTTCAGTATTGACAAGTAGTATTTAAGAAAGTAGATAGGGTTAACGTAACCCTGAGTCGTCTCCCAACGAACACGGAATTGCTTTCAAATATCTGACTCTTATGAATGTTATGCAATGCTTATGAATAAAAGTAATGGTTTAAGAATGTTTAAAGTATGAATAAGAAATTTAAAAACAGTTATGATGAAAATAGGCTAATTCCACTGCTTTTCCAAGATAGATTCATCATCGGTTATTCACGAATAATTGTTCAATTAATTATTGTTTAAGTTTCAAATTAATTAAAGTACATTCTTAATTAATTTGAGGGCGATCGTGCATTTAACCAAAGTAAATTCTCAATCAAATGCAAAACCTTTCTAGATTATTCGCAATAAATTCAACCAAAGTACATTCTCAATCAAATTCTATTGTGTTTAATCATGTCTATTCTTAAATCTCCTAACCAAATTAAAAGTTAATCAATTAAAGTAAATTCTCAATTGATTATAGTTGTAATCATTACTAATCAATCAAAGTACATTCTCAATTGATAGTAAAAACCATTTAATCATATGAAAGTTCCTAAATTAAATCAAAGTAGATTCTCAATTAAACCTAGAAACCCTAGAACTCATATAATCAATATGCATGTAGATTCAAATACATTATGATGCAAAAATCTTTACTTTTAATTTGATAAAGAGATGACAGACATAGAGAGAGAACAACTTAAATCAATAATCAAAATAAACAATTGTATTAACTCAATCTAACCTCAGAATCCATAATGAAATTACAGCAGAATAGCCCTAGATGATTAGCTCTCCATGAATGGAGTTGAATACAAGATGAAAGAAAAGTGAGAGGAGTTTGAGAGAATGAATTCCTCGAAGTCCCCCCTGAGTCCCCCCTGAGTCTCTTTATATAGGGCTTGATTGGGTTTGGACTCTGGATATTCAGTTGACAAAATCTTTTATCTTATATCTTTCAAATAACTAAAAGATTTAGATTATAACATTATTTGGAAGATATTTTCTGTTGATATTCCCAAATTACATTAATTTCAACAACTGAATTTTATCTTTTAGTTTTTCTGACTTTTCAAAATTACGCAAGTGCCCTGAAACTTCCTCTATCTGCACTTTTGCCCCTTCAAAATTCCTGAAATTGCAAGAAAACTCCTCAGTTGACCAGTTTTGACCAGAGAGGGCGTGGCCAATGAGGGCTCGCCGCGTGGCATCCCCCTTTCTCACCCAATTAGGGTTTCAGATTGGGGAAATTGCTCTGCACCGCGTCTTTGATTCTGTCGTGTTTTTGGATTTGCAGGTGGAGGTCTGATGGCGTGTTGATGATGGGTAGCGACGGTCTTGCGGTTTCAGATCCGGATGGAGGTTGGCGTTGATGGAGACGCGATTGGGTTTCGAGAATGGAGAAGATGAAAGATGATGCTCATGGGTTAGGGCTGACGTGGCGGAACATGGTTGGCTAGATCTATGTGGGGAGGATTTGGACACGTGGCATGATCTGGTGGAGTCTAGCTTAGGAGGGGTATGGGTAGGAAAATTTAGGAGGTGTATTTAGAATAGGGTTACTGTTTGGCTTAGTATTGGGCCTGTTTAAGAGAAGAGGGGTGTATGTAAGGAAATTGGGAGGTGCAAGGGTAAAAGTTGCCTGTTTGGCCCATCTGTACATTATTTTCCAAATAAAATCTGATTTTGGGCCTTGAATTGCCATTTGGACCAACGAAACTTATAATTTCAGCTGCACAAATAAACGTAAGAACATCCAAGAATATTTTATACGCTAAAACTCACTTTTTACGTCTCTTTAATTCCCAAACCCAACAATTCCAATCATCACAAATTCACTTAAAATCAATCATTTAAGCACAATTATTCTATCAAAAATTTGAATTTTAAAGCATAAATGTGGGCATAAATATGCACTCATCAATCTTCTTTTACCATTGCTCTTTATGAGAGGTTCAATGTCTCCTAGCCTTAGCTTAAGTTGATGCTCCCTTCATGGATTTCCATTTAGTTCCCAAAACGGATTCCATCAACTATTCTGTTCGGCCACACTCTTTTCTGACCTATTCCCTCACACATTTGCTTCAACATACAACAATACATTCACAAACATTTAAACCAATTCAATCAAACTAGAAAGGAAACAAAGAGCAATAAGGACCATTCGACATACAATAATACATTCAATCATTGAATAAAACGAGAAAGGAAATGAGGACCAACCTTGCAAATGAAAGAAGAACACAAGTTGAACTTACAGTGGAGGATGTAGATGGAGAGGAAGAGGAAATACAAATGGTGGGGAAAAAAAGAACGAAAAAGACGAATGGGGAAGGAGGTGGGAGATGCAGCTTTGGAAAGAGTAAGTGAATGAGAGTGAGTGAGTGAAGAGAGAGTGGGTTAGGGTTTTTTTTTCAAGAGCCAAAGAGAATCTGGGTCACCATGGGCTACAGACATATTTTAGCTTTCTGAAGAAAATTGGAGGTGTATAAAGAAAGTTTTGGAGGTGTAGGGGGAAACTCCCGCAAGGCTATGGTCCAAATTGAAAATTGGGCCATTTGAACCTCACTTGGACCAAATTAAGGAATTGGAGAAAATTCTTGGAGAGTTGCTCCCTCCACCACCCTAAGAGCTCCCTGCACCTTCCTAATATTTTTTTTATTCCAAAATTACCATTTCTTACATTTACTATTTACCTTTTTAACTTTTCATGTTAAAACCCTAATCACCTCCCTACCTCTCATTTTCACTTTCACTCGGCACAACAATACTCTCACTTTCTTTCTCTTTTTCTCTGCAACCTCACCCTCACTCTCCCTTTCTTTCTCTATTTCTTTGCAACCCCAGCCCCCACTCTCCCTTTCTTTGTTTCTCTCACTTTCTCTCTTTCTCTGCAACCCCACCCCTACTCTCCCTTCCTTTCTTTCTCTCCCTTATGTTATTTCTCTGCAGCCCCACCCCTCACTCTCTCTTTCTCTCATTCTCGTTTCATAATTTCTTTTCACTTTGTTCGTTATTTCTTCTTCATTTTTGGTACATTGGTGGTGCCTTGGTGGTGCGGGCTTTGTGCTGGTCGTGCTCTGTGATCTTTGCTCTTTTGCTCCTCTGTGTTATGCCTGCGTTATTATGTGTACATGAAGAAGAAAATGAAACGCGAAGACCTCAACGGATATGGAAGGTCCGTTGGGCCTTCAACGGATGTTGATATCCGTCGACAGATTTTCACATCCATTGAAGGGTTACCATCTTCCTTTCGCACCTGAGACAAACCTCTTCTACTACTGACACCAGCACAACCTTCAAGCACCACCACCAAGACCGAGCTTTGCCACCACTAGATCAGTTCCTTGCACCATCACTAAGCTTTGCAACCTCCTACCAAGCACACCACACTTACAGAGACACACTCATAACACCACCACACTCACAACACAATGAAACAGTTAGAGGGGAAGAAGAAAATGAGAGTTGATTTCCGTGTGGAAATGGTGGGGGTGCATTCATATAGGGGACCCATATTAATATTTCATTAATGCAGTTGGTGAAAATTAACCTCAATAATTAAATATTACTGAAGGACAAAAGAGGAATGATGGTGTAAAGAGCAACTCTCAAATTCTTGTGTATGTGAAACCATAACATGCTTATGCAAACTATGGATATTCAGTTAGATTTTCAGTAATATATCAAAATATTTTTATATATATTTGTAATATATTTTAAAAATACAAAGGAAAAATAAAAAATCTAATAAAGAACCCAAATTTGAATATACGTATGAGTGTTCTACTCTGCCTTTGTTGCACTCAAAGGAGAATCAACCTACAACATGTTCTAGAAAATACATAATCCAAAACAACACTCATGAAGTTTTACAATTAGCTTCTAAAACTTTTTCATATATAATGTTTTCAATTACTTGTTTCTTATAACTAAAATGATTAATAAACAATTTAATATGTTTGAAGAAATACATAATGCTTAGGGTTTTAAAGGAAAGAAACATTAAGATTTTACAAAACTTTTGGAAGATTTTAAGGATACAAGGATTCCACCACTAGACAAAGTACTAGGTTTAAATATTTTATAGATTCAGACACACCTTTTTTGTTGTGTTATCACCAACAAAAAGAAACTGATAAAAGAAGAAACTATAAACACAACTGAGTCTTCTAGAAGCCTTATTCATTTAACTAAACAAGTGATCTACGCTTCATTGTTGTGGTCAACTTTGGCCCTGGTGTTCATGAGAACCTGCCAAGTAAATGATTTCAGATATTTCAATTTAACTTGAACTGTTTGGTTTATGTATAAATATAATGTAGTGAGTGTGAAATTACCTTTCGCAGCATGGTGTTTTCATTGATCAACGTTGAAATTTGCCCTTCTAAATTGGTATTCTTCTCTTCCAACTCCACAGCTCTTAATTCCAAGTCATTTACGTAAACCTTTTTCCTTTCACGAGCTTGTTGAGCAGAAACCCTGTTCCTTAACAACCTGGTTGTAACGTCAGACGTCATACACTAGTTTCTAATACATGTATCTTTTATATTTGAAAAACGACAATAAAATATTAGTAGTTTATGAACTATATATATGATATTCTTAATCTATAAATGTTATGTTGTTAAGGCATATATGAGATATCTAACATGAATAAGTGAGAGTCTAATTATAAAAATTATGTTATCAACGCTTTATGATTTTTATAATCATAAATAATAATAAAATTTGATTAATATAATCAAGCTAATTAGTGTAAAACAAGTAAGACGATCATAGAACTACTTAAAAGCCCATCACAGTTTTTTTTTTTTGCAAAAACTCGATGCTACTCAAGTAAAAGACGATGTGAACAACACTAAAATTAAACTACATGTAGATGTCGTATAATCTAAGGATGAAACTTGAAATGTGAGATACTCTACATTTTCATGAATGTTTACTTGCACATTCTCAGTTGATTCTAACACAACGAACCAATTCCTTGCGTTTGAATGCAGAAATACTGAGGGATTTGCAAAGTTAAAGTTTTCCAACAGCTAACATGTTGAGTTTTGTAGAGAAAGTTGTTAGCACAAGGACACCATGTTATCAAAACTCTAACTTAGGAACAATTGAGCAAGCACACAAGTTTGGAAAGTCTTTTTCTTTTTTACGACAATGTATAAATATTAGAGTATTTGAATTGTTACAATTTTTATACAAAAAAAATATGCATTCAATTTGTATAACATAAATGTACATAAGGAGGCTATGTATATATAATCTAAATTTCCTGTTTTATACCTTTCCATTCATAAATAAATTTGACAGATATAACAAGCATTTCAAATTATTGAATATTATAACACGTATAATATATAATCATTAACAATTAATGTTAAACCAAATTGCAATTTCTTCATAATTTTTAACCATTATTAGTTGGATGTTTATGAATAGAAGTTATTTCATGTAGAAAATATTAATACCCTACATGTGATTCTAGTAAACTGAATATGTTGCATGCAAACATATGGCAAAAAAATAAAAGATTGTCTACTATATGACCTTAACAAAATTAAGTTGTAAACTTTTTCTCTTGTAAAAAGAGTGTTTAAAAAATTTCTCTCTTCTTTGTAAAAGTCTCCTTGTACCCTTTTAAGCAACCTTTGTTGTATTGACAAAAGTGACATTCTCAACTCAAAAGGATAGGAATAACATAATGTGACCATGCTTCAAAGCAAGAGGAGTTAAATGATAACTAAAAATGACTTTTTATACTCAAGTATAAGCTAAAACAAATGTAAGAATATAGTTGTAATCACTTTAATTAGCAAAAATATTTATAATTTTTAAAGAACAATTTGACATAGCAAAGTTGGAATGAACCTCTTGAATATAATAAAAATTATGTATAGTATTAAGCTCCCTTATATTGAATATACACACCGGGTACTCTATTTATAATAGAAAAAATATGGGTTAAGTCCAAAATACAACTAAGAAATAATAACAAACAAATTAAAAATAAAAGATAAAGATAAAATATATAAGATATCTAATAATCTAATATATCTAGCATTCCCCCTCAAGTTGGTGTATACAAATCATATCTATCAAGTTTGTTATAAATATAATCAATTCTCGACTTCCATAAAGACTTCCTGAAAATATATGTTAACTAATCACTTTAATTGATGAATTTAGTCTTGATGTCTCTAGATACAATCTTCTCTCAAATGAAATGATAGTCAATATGAATGTGTTTGGTCCTCTCATGAAAGACAAAATTATAACTAATGTGAAGAATTGCTTGATTGTCACATATATAATTCATTTGAGTGACATCTTCAAATTGTAACTCTCTAAGTAATTGCTTAAGCCAAACAAGCTTAAAAGTGGTTAAGGTTATGAACTAGATCTTGCAACAACACTTTGTTTCTTCCTTTTTCAAGAGATTAAGTTACCACCAATGGAGACACAATATCCTAATGTAGACTTTCTGTTAGAATGAGATCCTACCCAATCAACATCTGAATAACAAACCGCTCTTATATAATTATTAGAACCATATAACAACTCTTTTCCAAGGGATCTTTTAATATACTTTAATATATGGATAAATGCATTTCAATGAGCTTCACACGAGGAAATAAGGAATTTGCTTATCACACTAACTACAAAGTAAATGTTAGGATGAGTAATTTTAAGATAATTCAATTTTCCAACTAGTCTTCTATATTTCTCGGGGTCTGACATACGCTCTCCTTGTTTTGTAGAAGTTTAGTATTAGGATCCATGACTGTGTCAACAAATTTTAAAAGTTTCCTTCAAAATATGCATACCGCCTTTGAGATATAACAATACCATCATTGGATTGTGTCACCTCAATACCCAAGAAATATCTAAGTTTTCCAAGATCTTTAGTTTGAAAATGGTTGCAAATATGTTTCATCTGAGAGATGTCATGATTGTCATTGTTTGTAAGAACATCAACATATACTATCAAGTAGACACATCCAACAACTCGAATGACGATAAAAAACTTAATGATTTACCTCACACTTAGTCATACTAAATTATTGAATCACATTACTAAATTTTCCAAACCAGACCCTAGGAGACTGTTTTAGGCCATATAAGGATTTACGAAGACGACATACCAACCCAGAAGACTCCTCTTGAGCAATAAATTCTAGAGGTTGCTCCATACAAATCTCTTCTTGCAAATCTCCGTTGAGGAATGTATTTTTCACATCCAATTGATAAAGAGGTCATTGTTGAAGAGCCGCCATAGATATGAATAAATGAACAAATGTCATATTTTCCACAAAATAAAAAGTATCACCATAATCCAACCCAAACATTTATGTGTTCTACAAGACGGACTTTGATTATGTGGAACATATAACATACTTTCCTGACAGTAATGGGATAAGCTCCCAAACTCCACTCTTCGAAACAACACTTAGTTCATCTAGCATGACCTGACTCCAACCAGGATAGGCTAAGACATTAGTAACATATTTTGGGATGGTCATAAAAGAAATAAATGAAAGGTAGGTATAAAGAGGTGAAGACAATCTATCGTAACTTAAAGCAATATAATGTGGAGAGGGATTATAAGTAAAACATATACTTTTTCGGAGGGCAATTGGAAAGGTAGACTCAATTGTTGGAGTCAAAGGAGACAGAGTAGTTGGCACTAGAATTAAGTCACTTGGTGATTGTTGAGAGACATCTAGAGGACTAGGCACAATTGGAGGAGCATGAATAATAGAAATATTGACTGTATTATAAGAGGACATATCAAAAGAAGAATGATCGTTAAAATAAAAGAAAGATTCATGCAAGGTGACATATGCAAAAACAAAACAGTGATTAAGAGAATGAAAAAAACACTTGTATCCTTTTTTTTTTATCTAGTAAAGCCTAATAAAACACATTTGTGTGATCAAAGAGCTAATTTATCAATAGTATGACTAAAATTATGAACAACATGCAGACCCAAAAAGTCTTATATTGAGGTATTTTATTATCTAAAACAGAAAATGGCATACAATTAATGAGATAACATGTAGTAAGCATGGTATCACCCAAGAAATATTGAGGAACGTTATCGTGAATTAAAAGAGTAAGTTGTTTCAATAAGATGCCTATTTTTACCCTCAGCCATCCCATTTTGTTGAGGAATATGAGCACATGAAGTTTGATGGATAATAGCATGATAAACCATAAATTTTTTAAAAGAATGGGAAAGATATTCACAACCATTTTCACTACACAAAGTTTGAATATTAACACCAAGTTGAGTTTTAATTTCATTATAAAAGGTTTGAAAAATATACAATACATTAGAACAATTTTTCATTAAAAATAATCAAGTGCATCTTGAATAATCATCAATAAAAGTAAAAAAATATTGAAAACCTAAATTAGACTTAACACGACTAAGTCCAAAATTGTCATAATGAACTAAGGCAAAAGGAGACGAAGCACATTGTGAGACACTACGAGTAAAGGAACCACAAATATGTTTTCCTAATTGCCAAAATCTAATCACAGAGATATGAGAATATTCATCAACAAGGTCGTGCAAGGTTAATATCATAAAGAACTTTGATCGTTGCTCTATTTTTTGCACAGGAGTAGAGGCAGGAGGCAATAATTCCTTAAATTCATGAAAAAGAGCATGAATTTTACCCATATAATAAGCCATAGAGTCCTGATGTTGAGGAGTAACAACATTTAAAATATCATGACAAACACCATAAAGACGTTGAGTATCATTGGTGTATAATAATTTGGCGTGTTCATAGATTTCAAAATATGTTTCATAGGAACGAAAAATTTGTTTTAAAGAAGAGTGAAGGGTACCCTTGAGAACAATGTATAACTCATCATCAACTTTCAACCAATGGGTAACCATAGCAGAATCAATAGTTGTCACATATGATCAACAAACCCCTGACTATTAAGTCAAAGTTTAACGTCTGATGCCCAAGTCACATAATTGGTGTCATCTAACTAATAAATAGATAAATGAGCATTGACATAGTTAGTATATATGGATGGGTCAGATGTACTGGTGATAGAAGAGAGGTCAAAAGGGAAAGAATCCATGAACAAGCAAGAGAGAGTAGAAACCTAAAACCCGAAAGAGGCATAATCAACACAACAAGGCTAGATCTAGAGAGAGGAGGTTGCAACGAGTCCAACAAAGGTGGTCGACAGTAGAGACGATGACACAAGCGTTTTGACGAGAGGCTAGAGAGTATGGCAGAAGCGAACTTTAATCGGTGGTGAGAGCTCGTATGAAATCTAATGGCAACAATCTTGATGGCGTTGTGGTTGCTTGGCCGAGACGAGCAAAACTATGTGGTTGCCAATTGAAACTGATGCTCCGATAACAGTGACAACAATGGCTCTAACGATAGCAATGACGGTTGTATTGGACAGGGGTGGCAAACATTTTTCCAAAGAATCTTAGGCTCTAAATACCATGTTGAATATAGTGAAAACTATCTATGAATATATACATAGGGTACTCTGTTAATAATAGAAGAAATATGAATTAAACCTAAATTACAAATAAGGAACAATAACAAATTAATTAAAGATAAAAGATAAAGATAAGATATATAAGATACCTAATAATCTAATATATCTAACATAATCAATATAAAAAAAAATTATTTGTGTACAATCTATTGGTTATTCTTATATATGCTTGTGGAATTTTTTTTAATCAAGCTCTATTCAAACCCTTATAGAACTAGCATTTTATTTTAGTTATATGAAAGATAACTTTTTTTGGGTAAGTTCTTTGTAGAATGAAAAGAATGGATCCAAAACACTATAATGGAGATCGAGGGACAAGTTGTAAACAAACAATCTTTAATTAGTGGTGAAAAGTTTGACTATTAGAAGTAGAAGATGATTATTTTCTTCAAATTGTGTTATATTAATATAGTGAACATAGTGGAGGATGACTAATTATACTAATGTGGACAAATCAAACGAACTCTTTGTTACAAGTGGGATTGATTGTCAATAAGAGAAATCAAGTCACAATCAAATCATGATAGTACTTAAAATAGAAATAGTTTCACCTTAACTATGTTATAGCTTTTAACCTAGTGTTAGGATTAGTCCAATAACTAATATTGAGTCAAGATCACAAATTTTATTTCCAATGGAACAATTGTTGAAGGGGGTGATTAATGTGTTTGAAATAAATTGTGTTGTGGTGAAGACTATTTGAGTTTGGTAATCATGATGCTTAGATTGCTACACTTTAGATTAGAAAGAGTCCCATTCTATTATTAAATATAATTTTTCCTACAAGTAAACATTTGATCCAACACATTTACCTATAACTCTTTTTGGTGAGAAAAAAAATAGAGATACTACTTATTTCCAAACTCTTAACTCATTTGATTGTGCTTTAGTGAAAGAAGAGTACTCCAAGGTTCACGCATTCAAGAAAGATGGAATTTGTTTCAATATAAAGAAAGATTCTAAATATAGAGGGAGAAGGAAAGTTTTAAATGACTCCACCTCAAGAAAAGATAACCCATGTTTTTTGCTTTGAATGCAATAAGTGCAAAAAAAAAAAAAAACAACAAGAAGACAATAATATTATGCAAAAAGAAAATCAAGAAAGTGTTTATGTCGACATGGAAGGACTTAAAGAACTTTGAGAAATGGAGAGAGAGAGTATTCAACTTGTATCTTATGAGAGATACATAAGCAAACCACTTACTAAACAAGTCTATTTTTGGTACACAATTTCTTAGCTATTCTGATATATGTATTGCAAAAATATAGGAAGACATTTTCAAATAATTAGGCGAACTTCTTTTAGCATATCTAACAAGCGACTCATTGCAAATTTTTCTTTTATAAAAAAAGTATATTAAAAGCTTTATTCAACTTTTCTTAAAACACTAAAAAAACATTATTAAATAACAACTAAATTTAGAGATAAAAAATAATTAATCATTATATTAACTAGTTAAACACCATTTTAGAAATTAAAAATTATTAATATCTAAAATATTATATATTATTAATAAAAAGTTATAATTAATTTGTGAATTCTAGTCTAAATTGATCTTTAACATTGGTAACTCGTTATTTTTATTGATTCTAAAATCTTATAACTAATATTAAAAGACCAATTTAGATTCTAATTCCCAAATGAAATACAATTTTTTTATATATCACTTTAAATACAAATATTTTTAATTTATAAACTAGTGTTTAAATTAATAAATATAATGAATAATTATTTTTTGTCTATTATTTTTGTCTTTAATTACTATTTAATGATTTTTCTTGAAATCAACCTTTTATTTTAATTATTTGTGTTTAAATGTATAAGATGTCACAAGAATGTTATTTTATATGCTAGAAATAATAATGTAAACAAATCCTTCGAAATGAATGTTTTTCGTCGTAATATGCATTATATATTACTAATATATATTACTAATAGAGAAGGTAGCATATATAATATTAAAACATTAAACAAGAAAATTATATAAAATTACGTGACATTTTATACAAATATATATAAATAAAATATTTTTTACTTTATACCTTTACAATTTCAAACAGTCATTTTTAGGTAGTTGTGTTTATTAAATTATAAATCAAAGAAAAATTTCTCCAAAGGTACAATTTAGTTTATACTTTAATGAGAAAATGGTATATATACTGCATTTCCTGAAAATCATTTGATACTATAATTAAGTTTCCTTTTACACATTTTTTTCTTTTACTTTACTTTTATTTTTAAATTTAATCATATAAATTAAAAGTGACTAACTAAATTGACTAAATATTAATCGAACATGTTCATATAAAAATTACTCTTTTAAGTTTAGGCTTGATTATTTTTAGTTATATTATCCATTTTTTTAATTTAATTTGATTAAATATTTTATTAAAAAAGTCTAAATTGAAGAAAATAAATAAATACATTAATAATATAATGACAAGTAATGAAGTCTGAAGTTCAAAATTTAACCTTTATTTTGCTGCTAAAATATGAAGTAGCTAGGTTTTGCATTTTGTTTTGCAGTTGCAGATAAATGTATTTGTGTACATACCGTTTGTGGCGTCTATGCTCTTTGTCGACAGGGTTTCTTCCCTGACGCCGTTTTCCAGGGAAACCACGATAATGTATCTGTGGATCTGTCGAGTTACTTTCATTAACATTACTGCTACATGGATTTCTTCCTGCACAATCTACACTTGCTGCAGTTTCCACATCTGGAACAGTGAACACATCTTCATCGCTATCTTCTGCATCAGATAACAAAACAACTTCTCTTTATTCCTAACCAAATTTATATATACTCTATAATTATAACCCCATCATGTTCATTTTATCTATAATTTATCAAAAACTTTCGATCCAACTTATACTTTGATTTTATGCCTCTAACTTAGTACTTTTCGTATTGTTCTTCGAGTTGAAGATTCACGTACATCATTCTAGTAAAATTCTAACACAACAAAATACCAAGAGAACAACTGTACTAAAAAAATTATATATCCTTTTGATAATGTGTTAATAGATATGTTAGAAAGATATATTTTTTTTAAGATGTTTTGTTATTGACTCAAATTTACTAAAATAATAGTAAGTTTTTTAGAATTCGCTTCTCTTGTGTCAACAACTACATTTTGAATCTGAGAGCATGTATTTTTTACATGGTTTTATGCAGAGACACATGTTAATTAAAAGGATAAATAAATTAATAATAAAGCATAAAATAATAATTCAATTATAATAATTACTATTTGATGAGTCTAATAGATCAGGATCACGCCCTAATAAATATGTTTGTTTTTCTATTATAATCTTATCAAGTAAAAGAGATCGTATAATAACGAGTTAAAGAGAGTGAAACCTTTCATCTAACTGAAACACTGAAGAATCATCTTTCCAAGGGTCAAATCAAAATCGTTTAATTAAATTTTCAGAACATTAAAGGATAATGTTTCCTGTAGAGAGATATATAAATATATATTTTTTAATATATTTAAGAATTATATAATTTTAAATTTTAATATAGGTGGGAATTTAAGATCTCATATTAGTTTTCTGTATGGACACAAATTTACTAAAATAATAATAAATGTAGTTCATTAGAGATTGCTTATTATCTTGTGTGAAGAACTAAACATTATGAATCTGTATAGTTTGACAGAGCAGATATTATTAGAATATAAAAAAAGAAGTTTAAATTTAATTTAATTTGATAAAATTAATGATATATGTATGGAATTAGTATACATAAAGTAATGAAAAGAAACAAAGGTGTGACCTGTGTTATGTGTTATGGGAGGGAAAGAGTTGCGTGAAGAAGAAGGAGCTCCAGAAGAAGAGGGTGTTCCTCCATCTTTGATCTTGAGTTTAGGGAAAGTAGTGTTGGTGGTGTTTTCCTTAGTATCTACGAGTGTTGGAAGAGACATATATGGTCTGTTTTGGTGTTACGTGTCTGAGATGTTTATTAGTTTGAGAAGGGAATTTCAACGCAGCAATGAGAGTACTTGAATGTGTTTGCAGGGATGGCGTCGCTCTATGATAGAAGGTATAAATGATGCAAAAATGGGACCAGAAAGTTTTGGTTCATAAATGAACACGTTGACGTCAATACAGCCAACACTTTCCTACTGTTTCTCTGTGTTTTCGTACGTAAGCTTTACTGTTCACGTACTGCATCAGTTTTTCAGATGTTTAAGCTTTTTCGATGTAAGTTTAGGTAAACATAAATTTATGATATTCGACTTACATAAATTCATAAGTAGATATTTTTCATAAATAAGGATTAAGTTCATTTCTTAAAATATTAGTAGAATTATATATCCAAAGATCTGCATGAAATTTATCAGTTTTTGGATGTAAAAAATAATACTTTACTATATCTTACTGGAAAAACACTTTTTACTTTTTACTGGCTAATCATTTAACCACACAAGTGATCCTCTTCACGAGAAAAAAATGTACACTATATGTGTCAGAAAAAAAAAGTTACTGGGCATATATAAAATAATGCCAAATAGAAAATAGCAAAAAGTATATGAATTTATAAACATAAAAGTGTTTTAGTATATATAAATGCATTACAAGTTTCACAGACAAATTTAAAAGAACTTTTTCAATTGCAGGACTGATGTCTCTTTATGGGTGTATTCTCTTTTCACGCAAATGGGATTTATGATTTCTCTCGTAATAGGGTTAGTAGTCCTTAATAATTCATCTTTATTTTTTTATGATAATGATGAAACTCTAATAATTAAGTACTTAACTTTTCCTATTTTAAAAAAAAGTACTATTATTTTTTCTTGAAATCATTTTTTGTAATTTTCTTTTCATTTAGTAAAATTTTATTATTATCTATTTATTATTTATTTTGTTTACTTTAGTACTGTAACATCCCAATATATATAGTGTAAATTATAATAAAGAGAAGCAACATGCATAATAAAGTAATATATTTATCCATCTAAAACATAAAGTGATATGTTTACAGTCATCCAAAAACAACTATAAATTTAAAACTTTATATACAGACTGAAAACTATTCCAAAACTATAAACAAGGCTCTAAAGAACAAAAGCAACTACTCAGCAGCAGCATCACCTCCATCCAATGCTTGCTCCAAAGAGACCTCTTCTTCTGCTCACATCCAAAGGATGGTCATCGCAGAAGAAAAATAGCAGAACATACAAAACATAAGCACACAACAGGGTAAGCTAGTTTAAACAGAATTAATCATACAACAATTTATTTAACTTCATACAAGCATATTATTTATTCTCATCATTTAAACTCTTCATACATAACACACACTGACTCAGACTATCCGGACTTAGAATGATTGCCGAGCTATGGCGGGTCGTGCACTCGTGGTGGCTTCTACTGCTTTGCAAAACCGTTGCCAATGGGTTTCACCCTACCACACTCACGAGGTTAATCCGTTATCACTCACCTTGGGCCATACTGGAAGCACCCAAGACTAGGACCTCCTGCTACTCCTCACGACATGGATCAATCCTCTCTACTTGAGAATGAAAGACCATTGGAGTTTCAGGATAAGCCCCAAGACTAAGCTCCTGCATCCATTCTAAACTTACTTGAATCTCAACTAGAAATTCCACTTTCAATCACAACATAGGGCACCACCATGTCTCCTCTCCTTGAGGATCATGGAATTACGTCCAAACCATACTTGAACTTTACACTTTTGATTACAACATACCACAATCACCACATATATTGCATGATACAACTTCAACTTACTCCATATAACACTCATTGATTCATATCAAACAACATAAGAGTACACAAGACTTGAACTAGAACGTACCTCTTGCATAGCGCACACATTCGCATAACGAGGTTATAAGCTTCTCGCACAGCGACATAACTCGCCTTGCGAAAACCTTAGACAAAGACCAACTACTCTGGATCTCTCGCATAACGACTAAACTTGCTATGCGAATAAAATGTGAAATGCATCAGACCCCAACCCCTCGCATAGCGACCCAATTTCGCTACGCAAGAACTTCATCCAGAGACTTGACCCAAGCAACTACTCGCAGAGCGAGACCCACTCGCTAATCGAATAAAATGAATAATAGCTCCAGACTCTGGCCAGTTGCATAGCGATTAGATTCGCTATGCAGATGCACAAACAGAGAGCAACCCTCTCCCTTCACTCGCACAACGCATCTATTCGCTATGCGAGTGCATTGGTAGAGAGCACCTCGCCAAGGTGACTCGCTATGCGAATCTATTCGCACAACGAGTCTGCATAATCTGCAGAACGAAATTCTGCAGAATTATGCAACTCAACCACTCCTTACCAATTCTACTAAACTTGGCCAACTTCTAACACTCCTAATTTGATGTATATACTGAATTAGACTTGACTAAAGGGTTCTAAACATTCCTAACACCAATCTAAAGTGGTTATGCACCAAACTCTACTTTAAAACCTCCAATTCATCAACCTAGAGATTGAAAACCAAATCTACCACTTGGAACATGTTTTTGACCATTTTGATGACTCACACCAGTCATATATGACCTATCTACACTACCCCAGCAGTCACTAACAGCCCTTGGCCACTAATACTCAATTTCTCTACCTCACTTCCTCTAAAATACACTAAACCAGCCCAATTTACTTTACACCTTACTTCATCAACACTACAACATATTATAGCCAATAACAATCACCATTTTGTACACATTATAGCATTTAGATTAATCCAAACAGCTCATCAATCACATTTCACAGTTTCCACCATTTTAACAGTTAAGAACATGCATTCACAAGTTGGACTTTTAACTGCACAACACTTAAATCACATAATTCATCACATACAACACCAATTGATAATTAAAACACAACCTAACTTCCCTTACCTCAGAGATACACAGCCCCAAACACAGAAACGCTCTAGCCGTACCTTGCACAGCAAGGAAACTCAACAGAAACCTACAACTCATCAATTGGTGATAGAGAACCACACTTAGAACCTAAATTGAGCTAGAAATGGAAGGAATAATTGCTAATCACATGCAACCCAAAACATTGTATGCTCACAGTACAGAGAGAAATGGACAGAAAAGAGAGACCACTTACCCAGCTAAAGAACAAGGAATTGATCGGTCTAAAATCAAGCCCTCAACGTCAGGATCGCTTAGACACCTCCTGATAGTCGAACAGAAAACTCAGCAGAGAGAAATTGCAGAGAGAAATTGCAGAGAGAATTCAGAGAACTCTGAGGAATAGAGTTCTAGAGAGATGAAATGCTCTTAGAATAATGAGAAGTGTTTATAAAAATTATATTTATATTATGACATTATTTTAAAGTCAAATAATCTATCTCATTATTCTAATACACCAATCTGCTCTATAACACTCTATTTTTCAGGTCTTTACAAGTACTCGAGAGTGATATCAAAATTTGGTGAATTTGATACTTGATTATATTTTATTGTCATTGTAATTAAAATAATGTTATAGAAAGATTTGAGTACATATTCTATAATTATAGTTAGTGTGATCTTTCACATTAGAAGAATTATTCTTGTTACTGAATATAGTGTGGTAGTATGTAAGTGTACGTTTACAAAAATTAAGTGAGAAAGAGATGGTATAAGTGTGATTCATATTTCTTTTATAAGGATTTATCTATTGCACTAGTTTACAATTTACCTTTGTTATTCTCGTAGATAATAATGTTATTCAAATTGAGAAGTGCATAAATCAATTTTAAATAGTAAAGACAACGAAATATGAGATAAAGAAGTTTAATGAAAATAATTTATCATTATGAAAATAGAAGATTGAGAAATTTTTTAGAAAGAAAAATATTTAGAAGCAATAGGACCCTTTGACACCATAAATCAACTTTGGAAAGAAATTAATAATAATGATATTGCAAATTTCCAATTTGTAATGACAAATGTGGTTTTGTTCGACATTTTAGAGATACTCTAATAAATTATATAAGGTTAAGTCACTTCATATAAAAATATTCTTAAAGAGAAAAACCTATATTCTTCAACTGAGTAAGTCCACTTTATTAACAATATGAATATGTTACTTGTCTAACTTTTAGCAACATTTTTCAACAGAGTTGTAAATGCACGTGTGGAGCTTTTACTTCAAAGTTTACCTGATTTGTATGATCAATTAATTAATATAACCAATAATAATATTGAAGAGCACACACACTTTGAGAATGTTGTTGAAGCTATTCTTGAAGAAGAATATAGAAGAAAAAGAAATGTGAAAATGGTGGAAAGTTCAAAACAAAAAGGCTTTCACAGTGATGAGAGGTAGATCAGCAAAATGTGGATATAGTAGTGGTCAAACTCATGGCAGAACAAAGTTTTAAAGTAAGAAGCATCTCAAATGCTATAGTTATAACAAAAGACAACATTAAAGAAGGATTGTTGGCATAGTAAGAACGAAAAAACTAAGACATCAACCTCACAAGGTTGGATTGCAAGTACCTTAGAAGTCAAAGAGTAGGTGAAGTGGTAACTAGATCTAATGGTAGAAGAAAACTAAATGATAGGTGGAAAAAGTAGAACATGTGAATGACTTGTTGACCAATTAGATGACCTCAGGTGTAAAATCCATATTGAAGGTGGAATTTTATAGGTAGTTAGGGGGAATCTATTAATGATAAAAGTAGAAAAAAATCATGGAGAAATTGTACGTGTTTTAAGCAGATACCTTGCAAGAAGCAAATGCAACAATTGCACGACAAGTTAAGAAGAAGTGACAGTGATGTGGCATCGTAAACTTGGACATATGTCAAGACAAGGTCTACAAATTGTTGTAGAAGGCAATCTCATACTTGGGTTACAGAGGTTGATTTACCTTTTTGTAAGCACTATGTGAGAAACAAGCAACATAGATTGAAGTTTGTTAAAGTGGCTACAAGGAGCAAACACATATTAAACTTGGTTTGTTTTGTGTGAAAATCACTGGTATTATCCATAATAGGATCAAAATATTTAGTATCATTCATTAATGATTACTGTTGTGGGTGTACCCTAGCAACAGAAAGTCAGCTGTATATTCAGTACTCAAAGAATTAAAAGCATGAGTGGAACTTAAAATTGGAAAAATAATTAAGTGCTTGAGGATAGATAATGGAGGAAAAATTGTATAATAGAGATTTTTTAGCATTATGCAAGTAAGAGATTACTATGAAACATTTTTTTGTTCAACATACACCTCAACAAAATAGTGTGACAGAATGATAAATAAAACTTTTCTAGATAGAACAAGAGTTATGCTGAGTATAACGAAGGTAGCCAAGTCTTTCTAGGCAGGAGTAGTTAAAATTGTTTATATAATAAATCGATCACTGTTAACAATAAGTTTTAAGACATTGATACAAATGTGCAATGACAAACTGATTGATTATTCTTCCTTACATATATTTTGTTATCTTATGTACGTGTTGTACAACTCCAAAGAGAGAATGAAACTAGATCCAAAACTCAGTACATGTATATTCTTAGATTATGTTGACAATTTGAACATGTATCGCTTATGGAATACCATTGCCCACAAGCTCGCTGTTATGAGGGATGTGGTTTTTGCAAAAATTGAAATACATGAGTACAAAACACTATTGGTATACATGAGTATTTTAATCACTTCTGGTCTCCGAGTATTCTAACTACTCATATTATCTGAGTATTCTAACCATTTCTGGTATACACCGAGTATTATAACCACTTTTGGTATTCGAGTATTCTAATCACTCTTGATATACACCGAGTATTCTAACCACTCGTGGTTTATGCTGAGTACTGTCAACCACTCTTAATTTACATTGAGTATTGTCAATTAATCTTGATTTACACCGAGTATTGTCAACCACTCCTGATTCTCCTAGTAAATCCTAACTAGAATGTTTAGCTTAATACAAGGATTTAATACAAACACATTCAATGTTTGATTACAAATACATGTTTGAGTAACTCTAAAAAATGATCAATACAATACAATTTGTGAACATATGAATCTCTTCCTCTTAAGTTGAATAACATAAGATAATATAAGGTTTGAGGAAGAGTAGAGCTAATATTTAATGATCTTTCTTGTGCATGTTCTCTCTCTCCTTTTCTCTCTTCTATTTTCACCTTTTTCAACTTCAATAAGATGTTCTCTTCTTTGGATCTTCTTTATATAGTCATCCTGAGAAATGATTGTTGGACACAAAGTTGACTTCTAAATAGACTTCATATCCTTTTTAGGTAGTTGGTCAAACTCAGGTCTTCGTTGTAGCATGAGAGTGTTTTTTTTTCATATGTAGCTTGTATGGCCTTTTAGTGTAAAAGTTTGAGAAAACATTCTAAGAATGTCTGATTATCTCTCAACGTCATTTTGTTCTTTGTGTAGCGCTTCTAAATAAAGCTTTAGCATTGACATTATTTGCACAAATAATAAGAACAAAACATGCAAACAAAGAGACACTTTTTCATACAACATTAAATGTTTTAAACAATGATGATCATTAAGCATGTTACGTGTTCAAAATATTTTGTATCTTCTGATGGTGTTTAGTGCATTATCTTGATATCCTAGATGACTCATTCTGTCAAACGCTTAGTGACTTTCCACATTTGTATGTGAATTTTAAGCATTAGCGTTCAACTCAACATTTACATAGATTACGTTTCTAGTGTATCAGACATTGTTTTCATTTAGACAGAAATTACTTCAAGCATTTTATTCTTTATAATCGTTTATCTTGTTCAATACTTTGGATATATTGTTATATCTGATAGACACATGTATTATCTATCTAGTATTATTCTTTAATACATACATATCATCATTAGACATTATATCTTAGGATTAATATTTCATTAAATGTTGTTTGTTAAACTTCAAAGCATGAGTTGTTAGATAGTCTAATTTTTTAAAATGATCTTATCATAAAAAAATGAGCAAACAAATAACAACTTTACGAAAGGCATTACTATAGTATAGTATAAATAGAGAAGAAGGCTATGAATGATAATGTTGAGCTAGAATAAAAGAATGATGAATAAGAGAAAATAAAGTTGGTACTAAAACAAATGATTCTGCAAATGATTTTATTTCAATCTGTGATATTTTTTTCCCTTTGCAAATTAATTTGCAAAGAATTTTTTAAACCCTCGCAAATATATTCGTTACACCCTTTTTACAAAGTTTTATGAAGACATCTAATATCTAATTTATATTGTGAAGGGTTTTAACCTCTCCAATTGATAACTATTATTTTGTAAAGAATTGAAACTTCCTTTATTTACAACTATTTTATTATAAAAATTTAAATCCTTCATTTTTTTCTAGATTTCTTGTAAGAGTTAACACCCTGTTCAATTTAGCAATTATACTGTAGAGATTTTAACCCCCTCATTTCTTTTATTATTTTATAGATTTATTACTTTATTTTTCTTTCATTATGTCTAATATCCTAAAGACAATAATTTGTTAGTAATTAGAAACTCATGTACATGACAATGCAAGTCACCATTTGAGGTGCTTATAATTTTTGTTTGTAAACTTCGTTCAAATAGTTTAATTGTGATGAAAGACATGATAAACTTTTATTAAAGTAGTCAAATATATATTATTAAAACATTCCATTTTTAAAATCACCATAATAACATAAAAATAATTTAAACCGAAATGTAATTACAATTTAATCCATAATTACTCAAAATTCATAATAGACTAAATATAGTTTCATCGTAAAAAAACATCATAAACACTAAATGTTGTCACCACATATGATGCTCTTGTACCTAAAGGAGACTCAAACTCATTTGCATCACCAACTTACTGAAATGATAAAAAAAAAATATTAAGGTGAAATAATCAATAACATAAGTGTGATTTGCAAGAATTTGAAAAATGTGAACTTGTTTTAACACACATGTCAACCTCACAAATGAATTTAAATATTTCAACTATAAGAAGCACGTGATTTTTCTTTTAATTGTAGATGAAATCATTTAACCTACTGATCTGGAATAAATCTTTCGGTCAGTAGCTTCATGCAAGCACACAATTTTAGTCTTGAAAAGTGTCTTTAAGTAGAGATGTTGAGTAGATAGGCTCGTCTAGAACATACCTTCGTATAAGTCTTCAAAGAGGTAAGTGGATCAGATACTGTCCATTTCTTATGATGCCCCAGAGCGATCTCCAAATAGTATAACTTTGGTCCAAGTGATGGGTCAACTCCAGATATCTCATTACAGTTTATGAAAGTGCCCTACCACTACAAGAAAATAGCTAGTTACCCGCAGATCATTATATACGGATTAGATTGGTATGTAATAAACATATTATATACGGATCTTATATACGGATATTGGGAAATCCATTATATACGGATAAATCTGTATATAATGAAAAAAATATTTATATACGGAGGATCCGTATATAATTGGCGTACGTAATGTTGGCGCCTTTGACCGCGAAGCTTTGTAGGGATAGTCCGTATCTAATATCAGTGTATAAGCTGATTTTAGAAAAAAACAAATAAAAATTAAACTGAAAGCTCCAAAATTTCCCCCCTCTATCACTCTCGAAAAAAACACATCTTCTCCCTCTTCTCAAACCTCTCCTCGAACCTTCAGTCCACTTCTCCCTCTTCTCCCTCTTCTCGAACCTTCATTCCACTTCTTCACTGCACTGTCTTCTCCGCTGTCAGTCCACCTCGCCGGCAATGAGCCTCTGGTTCAGTGAAACCCGCACTCCACGTCACCACTCGCGATTTGTGTGGATTGAGATTTGATTTGTCGAACACGGTGAGTAATCGAAGCTTTGAGGATTATTTTTGTTTTCGTTTTCTCTTTTTGTTTTTTGGAGGTCTGAAATTGCGACTTTGGAAACCCTAGGTTGGTTTCTTCGAAGTGGTAGAGATAAGCTCGAGTTGTAGTTGCGTTTTGCTCCTGGTAAGTTTGAATAGTTTAGATTTGAGGTTTATTTGAGTTATCTTTTCTCTGGGTGTTGTTACATTGTCCTATTTTTGGTCGTTGTTGTTTCGAGGTTTGAAATCGCGAATTTGGAAACCCTAGGTTGGTTTCTTCGAAGTGGAAGAGATAAGATCGAGCTGCTATTGCCTTCTACATTTGGTAAGTTTGAATTGGTTATATTTTGGTTTCGTTTTATTGGCTGTTATTGAAAATGGGTCTTGACCAAAACTAGTCACTGAAAATGGTTTGCTTCGTTTTGGGTGCTTTTATTGCTTTCAGATATTAGTCATCATGGTTTTGACAATCATGTTAGTGGAACCTATTTTGTCAAAAAAGTGGTAACATGGTTTGAAGTTGTTTCTTGGTTAGGTCATGTAATCATTAGTCATAGTGTTCTTCATCCATTAGGTTATATTTTAGATTGACATGCACATATAGAACTAGGCATTTTTTATTTACTGAACATTCTATCCAATTCTGCATTTTAGCATTAATTAACATCAAATTAAGCATTTACAAATCATAAAATCATCCAAATATATTCTTTATCACATCAGAATTTAAAATTAAGAGAAAACTTATTTGATGTTAAGACTACTTTTGATTAGTTTGCTTCAAATTTGGTCTAACCATTGATTTTGAGTTTCTGTCGTTCCAGTTGTGTTAAGCATTTTATCATCTTCGTTAAATTATTTGAATCATGTATGAACCCTACATTATCCTATTCCATTCATTTTACTAGGCTACGTAAACTAGCTAGAATTAGGAATTTTATTCTGCATTAGTTTTTTTTATATGTTCTTTGTTTTAGACTTTGATTAGGATCATATTAAACATGTTTAGCTATTAAGATCATGCATTTATGCAATGCTAAACATTCAGACTCAAAGTTGCAAACATAAGCATAACTTGCTTAATGTTCTTACTTTAAAATTTTGGTGTACGCATTGAAATTCTGCATTGTTGTTTACTAGATAGTTTTGAGCATTCAGTTTGCATATTTTAGTGTATTAAAACTTACTCACAACATTCACAGTTCAAGAAATCCAGTTCTCACATTCATATGCATAATTTCACCAATTCTTAGAAGCTTATTTACATTCATCTAGGTTCAATTAGTCATATTCTGATTTCATTCATATTTAAGGGATTTTAGTGTTTTAAGAGTAATTTAGTGTCATATTATACATTATCAAATAGTATAAATATTCCATGTATGACAAATCAAGAAACCAAGAATTCTGCATAGTTTGATTTTGCTGTCAAAATTTGTATTGACTAACTTTGTTGCCAATTCTGATTCAATTAGTGTTTTTGCAATTTTTGAATATTTGATTAAGTTTCTGCGTTGCATTCATATCATAAGGAATATAGAAACTTAATTCAATCATAATTTGTGTCACACTCTATTTTAAACTACCATTGCTGTCAAAATTGGTGTGATAATGATTTTGTGATTCTTGAGTTTCTAATTCAGTTTGAGACAGCATTTGTTGGTGCTTCAGCATGTGCTCCCCTAGACCCTGCAGATGAGGAAAGATTGAGGAACCAATGTTGGTTGGACGTTGCTGGTGGAAGGTACAAGGGACGCGTATACGACATTGGAAATGTCAGTGCTCAAGATGACTGTGTCGATAGTTACATACAACAGACATAGGCATCTTCTTCTCAGCAACCGATTGTAGAGGACATTTTTAACCTCCACACACGAGTATCAACCCATGATGACCAACTTCGACAGATGAACTCTCAATTGCAAGGCTTTATTGACGTCATAATGCAGTCGCAATTGCACAACAATTTTTTCAATCCCAAAATCAGCCACAAACTAATGTTCAACTACAACAACCACAACAACCACAACAACCACAACAACCACATCAACCACAACAACCACAGCAACCAACAGATCAACCACAAGATGAAAATGTTTATGGAGATTACTAGTTATGTTTTTTAGAAGTAGGGCATCTATTATGACTCAAACTTATTCCCTCAATAACTTATTTCATGTTACTTGAACTTATTATAATTAACAACTATGTAAACTTTCTTATTAGGCTTAATGTGAAATGCTTGTTTGTAGGTTTTAAGACTTAATTTATTTGTCAAATTTGTGAATGGATATAATGTGCAGGTCTTGTGAATTTTGTGTTTGGTATGGGCAGGTCTTGTAAATTGTCTGTTTGGATGAGCAGGTATGCTATTCATGATCAAAAACTGTTTAACTTATATACGGATTATTCGTATATAAGTTATATACGGATTATCCGTATATAAGTTATATACGGATTATCCGTATATACGTTATATATGGATTCTCCGTATATACGTTATATACAGATTCTCCGTATATAACTTATATACGGATTATCCGTATATAACTTATATACGGATAATCCGTATATAATGTTATCTACACCCTTTTTATATACGGATTTTTGGCCGTATGTAATCCGTATATAACACCATTTTTTATACGGATTTTGGAGGTTATATACGGATTTCGGCCGTATATAATTGCGATTTTTCTTGTAGTGTACAAAAAGAAAAAAAAAACAGTCAATTAAGTAGAAAATTTTCAGCAATGTTTTAACTATGTAAACTATAAATAATAACCGAAAAGTCTTCTTCCAAACATCAAGAACACAGAAGGCAAATGTTTTTAGAACATGAATTTGGGCTTAACTCAATCCGAAAACGGTAAAAAATTAACCTCAGAGTAAGGAATGTTTCCCACTTATATAGATCAAATTGGAGAATGACACTATCTCTGGTTAATGAGACTTGGGTTTTTTCTCGTACACCCTTCCCACCCCACACTCTTGGGTTTTGTACAAGGATAAAACAGTAATTGGTCCAATAACAAATCTATTTACACTCTAATGCCATCGTAGCATATGGCTTTGGATTTAACCCCAAAACCTAGCTCACATTATGTATATTATCTGGGCAGATAGAGTTAAGCTACATTCTCAGTTTGTGCAAAGGATTTCAATATCCTTAAATCACTTTCACTTCTAAAGTCATGGTCCTTCCTTTGGGATTTTGTAACAGGAAGTAAAGTAAAAAATGCCTCTTACCAGGAAGTAGCTTAATTTAATGGTAAAAATGAGGGAAAATTCATTTAATGTCCACATGTGAGCAAGTTTTCAACCAAGTGATCATAATCCTAAAAAGAATACAATGAGAAAATGTAGAAAAAGTCATAGACTGTATAGCATAAGGAATGATATAGCTATCCTTGTAATATCTAGTTTCTATTTGCAACTCTGAAGCAGCACCCCAAATATCTAGCTCGTCTTAATAAAGCAAACCCATCTAATTAGTATATAGGCGCTTAACAATTATTTGATGCAATGCAATTAATTTTAAAAAATTACTTTTTACAATTCATGAATAGCTTATGTAAAGAAATTGTAAGCCTAAGAAAGCTTTTGTAAAACAACTATTTTAACAAAAAATATAGTAAAATTACATCTTGTTGAATACAAAAATATGGAATTTAAGTTGTTGGCTTGAAGCATTGTTTACAAAATAGCATTCAATTATTAGTTGACCCGCTTTGTATAATCAGCTCAATTAAGTTGATGCATGATCCCCATTTATTTGTTGAAACATGTATCAACCTCTTATGTAATTGGAGTATAGAAGACATTAGTACACTGATGAATGTTACACGAATAAACATAAAGTATATAAAAGTTGGATGAATGTGTTTGTTACAAGGAAAAGGTAAAGACAGAAGAGAAAGAGGGGAGGTTGCTATACATAGATTACCATGTATCCCAAGCAAATGCGTATCCTTACCATATCTCAATTCTGTATTAAATGCAAACACAGAAGAAAACAATCTAATCAAATATGCTTCTAAATATAGGCATACTAACTGCTGGTAATTCTGTTTTCACACTTTACCATCATTTAGTCCAAAATTAACATGGTCGAACCAAAGAAATTGGTTCGCAAAGGGGAAGCATGCAACATAGGACAATGGTTTGTTCGAAAAAAAGGCATAATAATTCTTCTATGCATAAAACTTCATCACAAAATGAAAAACCTTATCAAGAGGCATAATAATTCTTCTATGCATAAAACTTCATCACAAAATGAAAAACCTTATCAAGATTGCAAACAAATTGCGGAGAGACAAAAACTGAAACAATGTCATACATTTACCTTTATGTAATCATTGAAAGAGCTCAGTTCACTTAGTAATGCTTGTTCTGTTCCGTCATTGGGATCCTTGCTCTTCAGAAATCTAATAAATGTAGAAAATATCTTTGAACCCCTACAGAAAAAAAAAAACACATCCATGCATTAGGCAATTAGAGTACATTTAATTTTAATGTAGTCATGTAAACATAACAAAATAATAGGTTGACACGGAGTAAAAGGAAAACAAAAATGTGAAGTAAACAAATAATGGAGTATGAAAGAAAAACTGTGTTTGTGTGTGTATGAGTTCATAATGCATTTCTCTAAAATTTCAAAGCAATATACAATTAAGAACAACTAGATCTACAAAAAAAATGCATACACTATGGTCTTTTCGGATGGGGTCACCAATGGTGGGATAGGATACTTCTCTTCCAATGTTTGAGTAACAACATCTAAATCCGGGACCCACTTCCAATCATTTGCTCTTCCATCTTAGATGTGTGAATTTAAATAGAGTGAGTAAAAATATTTTTTGAGTAACTAAACCTGTTTCACATTCTCATATACCATGTAATACCAATATCTGTGTGGATCTAGTTTATGTACTTGTATTGTATTTTAAAGCATTAAACCTTTGAAATCAAATCTATTTTGTGCAGAATAGATTTTGCAATGAAAACTTGAGATTAAACTGTTTAAGAAAGTCCAAGCCTGATTCACGAAAGGCCTTCTGCACTTCCAACAAACCATTTCTAGTCTCTGGGGTACCTCCACAATGAAGATAATTAAAATGTTCAAGTCAGAAGTAATCTTTCATGCACTTATATAAGCATCATAGTAAATAAAATGCTTAGTCTCCACAAAACCTTTGAAATCACAATCACAAGTGTTGAGGCTAGCTCTAGCCCAAGCTGCGCAATCTGATGATCAACTACAGTACGATCCGTGTTGTCAACATATCTTATCTATGGTATATAAGCCGAAGAAGGAAAATTCACGAGTTCACGAATGCTTAATGAAAAAACCAAATTCACGAATGACAAGCAAATTCCCTAGCATTACTCATTCTTGCAATTCAACATTAATAATTTATCAAGTGAAAAATTATATCAAAAATCTTAGACGACCCAGGCATCATAGTTTCCAACCAATTTTTATGTGATAGTACACTGTAATAGTAATAAGGCAGTAATATGATAGGAAAATTCAAATTGGAATGAATCTTATTTAAATGAATCAATGTCTCTGTCAACAACAATATAAAAAGAAGTTTATGGATTCCGTTAAGGAAATGTAACGAAATAGAATCCCAAAAATATTATCGGCTGCATGAACAGAGGATCGTCCTGCACAGAAAATGGGTAAGGTCAGAGAACAGAAAGAGCAGTGAGGAAATTCTGGAAGAGAGAGATACTTGCCACATTCCACATGCCCCCCAACTAACGCGCAAATCCTTTTAAAAGAGAATTTTCCTTACGAATCCTAGTGCTGCGTCTGCTCTCCACCTCTTGCTGATCAAGTTCCACGTGTCCCTGATCACGTTCCACCTGTCTTTCATTCATAATAACATGTCGTTCACTCCCATCATGCAGCTCACGTGTTACAATACCCTTCCCTTTTAAAACACCCTTGTCCTCAAGGGTGAGGGATGGATAAGATTGCTGCAGTAGCAGAGCATCTTCCCAAGTTGCCAATTCTGGTTTGGTTGACTCCCACTGAACCAACACCTGAGGAATTTGTTCTGCACCACGAACAATTACTCTCGAATCCAAAATCTTCTCAGGTTGCAAGGTCAGTCCAAATTCTGAAGTAGTCAATGGCAAAGGCAAGTATTGCTCAACTGGAGTGCCATGGAACTTCTTCAACAAAGACACATGAAATACGGGATGAATTCTAGCAGTGGTAGGCAATTTCAATTTGTATGCAACATCACCAATCTTCTGAATGATCTCAAATGGGCCCAAAAAACGCAACCCCAATTTATGATTCTTCCTCAAAACCACCGAATGTTGACGGTATGGTTGTAACTTAACCAATACCAAGTCCCCCACTTCAAAATATACCTCTTTCCTCTTCTTATCAGCCTGTCCTTTCATGTAATTCTGAGCCTTTTCCAAATTGAATTTAAGCTCATGAATCAGTTGGTCACGGGCTGTTAAAGTATCTTGAAGAGAGACGAGATCCTTCAAATCTTTAACATAAGGAACAATGATTGGAGGATCTCTCCCAAATACAGCCTTAAAAGGCGTCATATGAATACTATGATGATAAGCCGAATTATACCAAAATTGTGCCCAAGGAATCATAGAATGCCAAGACTTTGGATTGTCATACACAAAACATCTTAAGTACATTTCCAAGGTCTTATTTAAAGCCTCCGTTTGGCCATGGGATTGAGGATGATATGCGGAAGTCATAGCCAACGTTGTACCTTGAGCCTTGAAGAGTTGTTGCCAAAATGCACTAATGAATACTCTATCCCTATCAGACACCACAGTCTTAGGGAAATCATGGATCTTGACCACCTGCTGGATGAAAGCATCAGCAACCATCCTACTATTAAAATTGATATCCTCCCAAATCTGTTGAGGAAGAGGAAGAGGGTGTAACAACCCTGAAGGCAGTGTTTGATCAACCTTGGCTTGTTGACAAACATTACAGTTTCGGACAATTGCTCTGACATCTGCCTGCATCTTCGGCCAAAACAACTGTTGACTGATCCTAGCCATAGTTTGAGTTACTCCTGCATGTCCACCTATCTTCGTACTATGAAACTCATGTAAAATAGCCTGTTTGAGAGCCAAGTCATCCGGAATCATCAATCTACCCTTCCATAATAACAAGCCATCTTTGACAGTATAATCTATGTCAGTGATTTCATTATTTAAATGTTGTTGATACAAAGAACTCAATCATTCATCTTTGGGCATCAACTCAACTACTTTAGTTAACCACCCACTTCGAGGTTCAGACCAGGCCAAGTGAAAGCTTCTTGATAAGGCATCAGCTGGAATGTTATCCTTGCCAGGCTTGTACTGAATCTTAAAATCATAACCCAAAAATTTAGGTAGCCACTGTTGTTGCTATGGGGTTTGCAATGTCTGCTCCAACAACTCCTTAAGACTCTTTTGGTCAGTCTTGATAATGAATTTGTGGCCGAGGAGATAGTGTCAAAACTTTGCCAGAGCTTCAGTAATAGCATAAAACTCTCTAGTATACACCGACTGCTTTTGCATCCGTGTTGACAACTTTTTAGAAAAATATGCAATAGGATGGGAATTCTGACTCAAAACTGCCCTTATTCCCAAGCCGGAAGCGTCGGTTTCCAGAATAAACTCTTCCTTGAAATTGGGCACCGCCAGTACAGGTGCTGAAGTAAGGGCCTCCTTTAATTTCATAAAAGCATTAGTGGCTGATTCGGACCATTGAAAAGAGTCCTTTTTAAGCAACTCAGTTAGAGGGGCTGCAATAGAGGCATAATTTTTAACAAACCGTCGATAGTACCCAGTAAGACCCAAGAATCCTCTTAATTGTTTCAGTATGGTAGGTTGAGGCCATGCTTTAACAGCTTCTAACTTGCTAGTTTCCATAGCAATCCCTGCTCCAGTTAATGTATGTCCCAAATAATCAATTTCCCTAACACCAAAGGAATATTTAGAAAATTTAGCATAAAGTTGGTGCTGTTGTAATGTTCTCAATACAAATTCCAAATGAGCTAGATGGTCCGCCCATGTAGCACTGTAGATTAATATATCATCAAAAAATACCAACACAAATTTTCTCAAAACACCCTTAAAAACTTCATTCATCAAACTCTGGAATGTGGCGGGTGCATTAGTCAAACCAAATGGCATAACTAGCCACTCAAAATGACCATGATGAGTTCGAAAAGCTATCTTATGCCTATCTTCCGGTTTAAGCAATATCTGGTGATAACCAGATCGCAAGTCAAGCTTTGAAAAAAAACAAGCACCAAAGACCTCATCTATCAACTCATCAACCGTATGTATAGGAAATGTGTCTTTGATGGTAATAGCATTAAGAGCTCTGTAATCAGTACAAACCCTCCAAGATCCATCTTTCTTTTTGACCAATATGATTGGAAAAGAGAAAGGACTGGAACTGGTTTGCAGCACTCCTTCTTGCAACAGACCGGCCACTAACTTCTCAATTTCCTCCTTCTGACTATGAGGATATCGATAGGCTCTAACTTTAATTGGTTGAGAACCTTCAACCAAAGGAATGGAGTGGTCATGTGTCCTAGGAGGAGGTAAGGACGTAGGATTTCCAAACACCGCAGCATATGTATGTAGCAATAGAACCAATTCAGGTTCCATATCCTAAGGGAGTTCTAGCTCTGGAAATTGCTGAGAAGTCGGTTCAATGAGTTCCATACTAAAAATTTCCGCAATGGATTTAGTATGGACCAGTCTTTTTATATGGTGGCATTGTGCAGGAGTAGGCAAAATTGTATGATCACCTTGTAATGTTACATACTTGTCATTGTATAAGAGCTTCAACTGTAATGAAGAGTAATCAGCAATGTGTGGCCCAATGGATTTTAACCAGCTAGCACCAAGAACTAAGTAAGCTCTAGAAACTGGTAGTTAAAAAACTGGTAATTGAAATTTGACTCCCTGTGCCCGAATAGTTAGCTCACTAACCAAGCCTTCAGCAGCCATGTAATTACCATTCCCCACCATAACTCTAAACATAGGAGCTGGTTCAACAGGTAATTTCAAGAACTTAGCAATTCTTGGTTGAAGGAAATTATCAGAGCTACTTCCATCAACCAAAACCTGGACAGGCAGAGAACCAATGTGTGCAACAAAACGGATGGTACCAACTCCTGCTCCTCCATTCAAAGCCTTGAAGGACAAATGCAATGCCTCCTCAGTGTCCACCACTCCCGCTGTACTATTGAGAGAGTCCATTTCTGGTTGCACGGTTTCTAACTCCTTTTCATCCTCTTCCATTTGTAACAGTAAATACTGTCTGTTGGGACACTTATGATTGAAAGAAAATTTCTCATCACAAAAATAACAAAGGCCCTTCTCTCGACGTAATTGCATTTCCGCAGGACTGATTTTCTTCACATTGGAATTTCTAAAAGGAGGTCCTGAAGGGGTGGGTAATAATGGAGGTAGAGGTTGGGAATTATAATGAGGCTTCAGAGGGTGTCTGGGAACATTATTCTGGTTAGAATTGAAGGTAATATTTGAATATCGATGGCCCTGTGGTGGATTTCGAACAATAGCCTCAGGGACATATTTTTCCTCGAACAATTTAGCCAGTGACACCGCTCTCAATAAATTTGGAGGACTCTGAGCTACCACATCGCGTCTAATATCCTTATTCAACCTACTCAAAAAGCAATTTAAAAGAACTTCAGAAGTTAACCCTTCAGATCGATTGGCTAAACTCATGAATTTCAGGTAGTAATCAACAACTGTACCATTTTGTGTCAATTTGAACAACTCAGCCATGGGGTTATCAAACGGGGAAGGACCAAATTGGGACTCCAGGGCACGTTTCAAATCGTTCCAAGACTGGAAGGCATGCTCCTTCTGCAACATCTGAAACCATGGAATAACATCCTTCTCAAAATGCATCGCAACTATTTCCACTCTCTCCAAATCCGGAGTATTGTGGTAATTGAAGAATTTTTCTGCCTTAGAGATCCATTCTAACATTGGAGTGTGACCATCGAAATGAGGAAAACCCAACGATATGTCGCGAACAGGCATCGCTACGGAGAACATCCCAGAATTTGCAGACTGTGCTCCATTCTTTGAGTTCGTATCACCAGCGTGCTGAGTTTGAAGTTTGATTAGATGATCAATGGCTATCTGCATCTGATTCATACGCTGCTCTGTTTTATCAATCAGGTCTTGATTCATCTTATCTCTATCATTTTGCTTTTCCATCCAGTTCACCAACGAGGTAACCTATGTCTGTAAATCTTTGAAACGTGTGTTCTCAACCATTGGAGTCGATGAAAGCACTAATGTAACAGTAATAAGGCAGTAATATGATAGGAAAATTCAAATTGGAATGAATCTTATTTAAATGAATCAATGTCTCTGTCAACAACAATATAAAAAGAAGTTTATGGATTCCGTTAAGGAAATGTAACGAAATAGAATCCCAAAAATATTATCGGCTGCATGAACAGAGGATCGTCCTGCACAGAAAATGGGTAAGGTCAGAGAACAGAAAGAGCAGTGAGGAAATTCTGGAAGAGAGAGAGATACTTGCCACATTCCACATGCCCCCCTAACTAACGCGCAAATCCTTTTAAAAGAGAATTTTCCTTACGAATCCTAGTGCTGCGTCTGCTCTCCACCTCCTGCTGATCAAGTTCCACGTGTCCCTGATCACATTCCACCTGTCTTTCATTCATAATAACATGTCGTTCACTCCCATCATGCAGCTCAAGTGTTACATACACAGTTAAGCTATTCAATTTATGAGAACGAATCAATATAAGGTAAAGATTAGTCGAGACCTTAATGTTTTAGGTTCATGTAATAATTTCTCTAACAATAAAAACAGATACCTTGAGTGGAGGATTATCAGGAGCTAGTGCCTCTACAACAAATTGTGGTCCAAAAGCAAAAGCTCCAATTCCGACAGAGTATTTGAGTAACTCGACCCACCGGTGATGAAGGAAGTTTAATTACGTCGTTAGCGAACTTGGAAGCAACATCAAAAGTGTTCTCAATTTGCATCTTCGGGAATGAGTTTGGGGCGCGCTTAGGGTCCCTCAACCAAGTTGTAGTTAGAACCCTAGGTGAGGCGCAACAAGGAGGTTCACGAGGGTTTGGTAGTGGAGGAGCACTTGTAGGTGGTCGTTGATGTCTACAACGGTGGGATCGCCAGAAATGGCAGCTTGGGTTTAGGTGTTGCGTTGAGCGCGAGAGAGAAAGGGATAGAGGCGCAAGCGATTCCGAGGAGGCGTACGATGGCTGTGATGGAGGGTTAACCACAACGTTGCCATTTGAAAGCAATGAGGGGCAAATGAGGAAGCCTGACACATTTGTTGTGCTGATTAGAAGAGACATGGTGTTGTGTTCTGATTGTGGAGAAGAAGAATAACTTGAAATGGGAGACAAGAAACATGAACATTTTGAGAGCGAAAAATAAGAAGGTTTAATCATTCGTCATCTTTTTCTCATAATATCAAATGGAGTTTTTTTTTTTTTTATGTGAGTCTTGATTTTTATAAATTTGGTATAATTAGAGTCTGCCGTTAAATTTAAGCAACACCGTCAAACTAATATACCATATTTTTAGTATTGGATATTGATGGTGTTATTTTAATGACGTGACATAAATAATATGATAATTAGGTGACTATGACATATAAATTAATATTTTTTAATTAAAGAAATTACGGAAAATTTAATTAAACATAATCCTTTTTTTTTAATTAAGAATTGAAAAAAAATTTGGGGAAAACTAAGTGTTTCTTCGAATTAGGATTCCTTGGCGAAAAGAAAGTGAGTAATTGTTTCAACTGGGAATGAATCAGAAAAAGTAGAAATTAGGGTTTATAGCACTTTGACATTGAGCGCGAGGTTTAGAAGAAATTAGGGCTTTGGTCATATTGGTGAAGTGTGAGACCTTGTGTCATTGGAAGTGCGAGGCTGAAGCACGTGGTCATTGGAGCTGAATCTGAAGCAACGTTAGTAATTGTGGTTTTTTATGATTGGGAAATGTTTCGCTTTGCGTTGTTGATTGTGATTAGGGATGGAAACAGGTCAGGTTAGACACAGATAGCGTTTATCCACAACTCGACCCACATGTAAAAAAATGTACCTGCTACCCGCCCCGCTATCTGCCCTACTATCTGGCGGATACCTGCATAAAAAAACGCGTGGACTTTTTTCAACTCGTGCATACTCGTTGGATACCTGTTTTCCAACTATTTGTGCATTATTACCCAACCCAAATTCAGGCCTAAGACTCTATTTCCTTTCTTCTTCAGAACTCACAAACCCTAGGTTCTTCACTTCAAAGAGAGCATATGTCTCCTCCTCCACTCGCGGTAGTCGACTGCCCTCCATCCACCTAGCAGCGTCGCGTCCTCCTCCGATTGGTTGAGATCGTCGCCGACGACGTCGATCGCAGCAGCTCGCTCCTTCGTTCTCCCGTTTGCACGTGCGAGAGAAGCTTCGCTGCTCCATGGGACATCCTTCCACCAGCACGATCCAAGCGGGTCGCCCTTCGCTAATCACTCACGTTGGACATTCGATACACCAAGCCCCCACCTCTCGTCGTGCATGATATCCTCAAGAGCGAACTTTGTACCTTTTTCCTTGTCGGTGGCGCTTCCCTTGTCCTTGTCCATTCGCAACTTCATCACCACAACCTTCGAAGGGTGAATGCCGACATTAACGGTGGAGTTGTTCACCAAGGATTGAACTTCATTTTCTTATCTCCTTTTGCGAAGTCAATGCTAATGAAAGGAGGGTGTATAGAAAAAAAAGTGAGATTTAGAATTTACTATTTCTTTGATAGCAGCCTGCTGCGGCTAACCAGATGGGAAGGAATGGGGCAACTCGTTTCTCCTTATATTGATTTGAAACCCTAAAAAGGGATGCAGGCTTTGACCCATTTTTACATAAGCTAAAGATTGAATAGTTAAAAAAGAAAACCTAATGGATAAAATTGAAATTTCATTTTTTAAACAGGTAACGGATATCCGCGGGTACAGATAGTGTGATACTCAAACCCGACTCGTTAAGGAGCGGGTATTAAATTACCTGCTATCCGCTACCTGTAGATACCTCTTATCCACGGATACTAAATACCAACAATGGATTTTATTCGTGGGTATCTGTGGGTACAGATTTTTTTTGTCATCCTTAATTGCGATGTGGTGTTCCCCCATGTATGTTTAAAGTTGTTTTACCGTGTGTGTTTGAGTGTGTTGTTGTTATCGTTTTAATACCTTTATTTTTTGTCATCATATGTTTACATCATAGGTGTAGATATATTTATATAGTGTTATCCGTAATGGACGAGGATATTGAGATTGTTTTTCACCATAGAGGGATGTTCGTTAATTATGGGACCCTGAAGTATGAAGGGGAGACTTCTACTTTGTCGTTTGACCTAGATATGTGAAGTTATTTTGTGGTTGTTAGTGTAGTCAAAGGTTTGGGATATGTATGTTTTAAATATTTGTGGTACTTTGTAGGAGGGGGTTCAGTTTTTGAAGACATGTTGGAGCCTTTGATTGATGACACCAGTGCCATGCATATGGTCTTAGCTAGGCTTAATGGTCAAGTTCATGTGTACGTTGTACATGGTGTTTTTGAGCCCCAATTCATACACATGCTGGAATATATTAATGATGATGAAGGAGAAGTGGAACCTGTGTTGCATGAGTCCAGCAAGTGTGTACGTAAAACTGGTGGTCAATCTAAAGGTCATAGTGGAACACAAGAGAGGGGTGATTGTGTTGGTGAATTGGAAGTGACCCTCTGATACAAGAAGAGGTTCATGAGGGTGAAGAAGATGGTAGTGTATTAGAAAATCCATTTCATTTTCATGGTGATGGTGACATAAACCAAAAGGTGCATGAATGTGAAGAAGTTATAGAGGAGGAACTCATGTAACCATTTTAAGTGTAGGTCATAAATCTTTAAAAAAAATTAAAACTTTAATTATTATTTGTGGTTAGGAAACTCACGGTAACCATTTTAAATCATGTTTATTTGTGATGGATTTTTTTGACCTCTTGAAATTATCTTTAATTAAATATAAATTTTAATGTGGTAATAGAAAACTCTGATGATCAATACGAGAGAAGGTTAAGTTATCTTAACACTCATAATATTTTATGACAAGTCATAATATCCTTCCTTACAAGAATTGTTATAATTATGATGAAATTTTATCAATAAAAATAAACAACGTATTCATAACATTTATCGATAAATTGAAATCTTTATCACGGTTGGATATTTTTGTCAATAAGTTTTATTGTAAAATAGTATCATACTTTCTCCTTTAGGTTTTGACCAATTAATATAAAACTTTATATTAATAATTATATATTTTAAATTCGTCATTAAAATTTGTGAATAACTTATATTTTGTATTATTAACCAAATTTTTTATGATAAATTCTTCTTTAGAAAATGAAAAATATCTCGCAAATTTATGAAATTATTTCATGATATAACTAAAGATAGGTAAGAAGATAAAAAGAAGAAGAGAAGGAAAAGAAGGAGGAGAAGTCAGAGTAGGTGGTGGTGAAGGTGGTTGAGGAACGATAATTGTGTGATGACAGTGGAGTGGCGGAGGCCACAACAATGATAGCAGTTAGAGTTGGAAGAGGAGGTAGAGGAACACAAAGAGAAGGAGAAATAAAAGGAGGAGAAGGAACAGTCGGAGGCAGCATAAGCAGTGACACCAACAATGTGAAATGGGAGGAAGGCATGAAGGAAAGGAGGAAGAAAACGAAGAAAAAAAATGAAAAGAAAGAAAAAGACCAAATCGCAACATTTATCGACAAATTTTACTAATGACTAGAATCTATTGGTAATTACTAATAGATAATTACTCATGAAGATTTTAACAATGAATTTTTGTCATCAGTAGTTACCGACAAATTTGCAGTTGTAAGTAATTATTTACAAATTTTCTGATCTGTCAAAAAAAATTATTGATATCCATTTTACGAATGATGTTTTGGCATTCGATAATTTGTTGGTAAACTTAAATTATAAACAATTTTTTTTCTATTATTGACATATTATGTTTGTATGTAATTAACGATTTTCTTGTAGGGTGTGTATTGTCTTCTAAATGAAGAATGAGAGCCTTAACATTTTCAAGAGGTTGAGTGATTCAAATGGTTCGCTAACAATGATACAAGAAAAAGTAGAGGAAACAAGACATGTAGACTTGTTGAACTTCTAGAAGGTCGAAAAGTCATTGGTTGCAAATGGAACTATAAGATCAAATCTAATAAGAATGATAAAGTGGAACAATATCATGTTAGATTAGTAGTAAAAGGATATGCTAAAAAAAGAAAGCATTGATTTTAATGAGATATTCTATCTCGTTGTTAGATTGACAATAATTAGAGTTATTTTAGTCTTGTGTGCTTCATTTAATTAACATTTTAAGTAATTGGATGTAAAGACTACTTTTGTTTTTGAGGAACTTGAAGAAATAAATCCAACTATCAATATGCTAGAAAAGCATTTTCATACTAGTTAAAAGAGGTTTTTTATATCGATTTTCGTACCTGTATAGAAGTAGAGAGTACAAAAAGTATTTGACTTTTTATACCAGTTCAACAATCGGTATAGAAAGTTAACTTTCTATACCGATTTCAAAATCAGTATAGAAAGGTGGTTAAGGGAAAGGAAAAATGTTAATATGATCTAAACTTTTATACTAGCTGAGGATAGAACCGTTATAAAAAGTGATGTTTTTTCAATGTCAAATATGTATGTACTACCATCTATAACACCACGATTTCTGAGATGTCATGGGTTATTAAAAATCGGTAAAATTCAAAATTTATTATAGTGCGGAAACATACTCAAAGAAAACCTTATACAATTACATTATTTCAAGTAATAAAATAACGAAGCAAATATTCCAATTATATTGTCTTTACTTGTAAAACAAAATAGCTCTAAATGAATAATCAACACACAACAAGATACATACCTTATGATTATATCAACCATAATCAAACACACCACAAGATACATACCTTCTGATTATATCAACCATAATCAAACACCTCATACATAGTAGTAATAACAATAGGATTCTTAATCCTCTAACATAAACAATTCAATCATACTGAATTAATCGATTCTCAATCCCTGTTCCTTGAACTTCGATCGTCGATCCTTGATCTCTAACCCTTGATGTCATCACTAACATCTTACACATAGACCATTGGTTTATCCACTCATTTGCACATATTCTAACTACTTACTATAACCATTATAGTAACACCACTATCAACATAACATAACCTATAACATCTCAAGTACCATGATCATCATGATAGATACACCACCATCAGGACTATCCCAGTCATGAACAATACCGTGAGCATCACAGTACCACAATATCATGGTGGAAAGAGTCCATCTCACTCCTATACCCTACCTCACCGATTGTAGCCGTTCCTACAACCCACATGTAGCCTCCCCTACAGGACATATGTAGCCTCCCCTACAGATCATCTCCTTCCAATGCAACAAGGCAAAATGAAGCACATATCCACAGATAGAACCAAGATTTACAAGGTACAACAAGTAGACTTATCCTCCACTCTCATGTTCATCAATCACATACTCAGGTACATCCCAACACTCATTCATGTTCCACTCTTACCCACAAGTCAAACTGACCCTAAACATAATCACTAACCTCAATATTTGATTATCATCATGTTCCACAACTTCTCAGGCTTGGTTCACGTCCATTCTTTGTCAAATTTCCCATTTTTCACCAAAATGCATTGTGATAATCAATTATCACTTAAGATAATCAATTATCTCAGTGAAAATTTTCCAGAAACATCACATAAGAAGGGATAATCGATTATAATCCCAGATAATCGATTATTCCCGAATTGACACTCAAAATCAACGCGTAGATAATCGATTATAACTAATGATAATCAATTATTACTGAATCAAAACACACCATAGACATGATTCAAGCATTCAAACATACATACATTATTCCTGGATCATGTGGAAACATAGTGAAAACATCATAGATTCATTCAAGTATCACATACTTATGCAAACATACTCAAACACATATAATACATCACTTGAATCATCCAGATTCAATCATTGACATGTTATACCCCCAATGCTAGGGTGCAAAAGAGTCTTCGATAAAATCACCAAATAAGGTTTTCAATTAGCCAAACTAACTAAGCATAATGCTCACAAATGAGAACTAAGAAGATGAAACTTCTCCAAAACAGAGTTGTTGATGCAAGGTTGTTTTCTCCTAAACTAGATCTCTGATTGATAATACAAACGGTTACATTAAAGAACCACATTTCTAGAACCCAAATATCTTCCTTTACACTAAGAGTTTTCTGTCACTCTCTCTCTTCTTCTCATAAAACGCCAATCTCCTCTCTTCATCTATTTTCTCTTTTTGATTTAGAGTTTCTAAGGTTTCTAAACATCAAACCACCCCTTAATTAATTTCTACACCAATTAAATAAAGGTGAAAGATCTTTTTACTCATAAGCAAAAATATAAAAATAAAGAAACAACATTACAATTATGTTCTAACAAAATATACACTCAAGAACACTAATTTTCAAACAAAAACCAAAAAATCTCAAAACTACTTTATTTTTAAAACCCTTACTTTTCGGATCTTACACCAACGAAAAACAAATCTACATAAAATTCAGTCCCAAAACAAATAACAATCTTAGAATACAATCCAGTGGATACATACAAAGAATAAAATAATCAATGTATTTCCTACAATATATATACACTTAAAAGCAACGCAACCCACTACTCCCGAACATCCTTGAGGATCGTTTGCTTCATTGGAGATGCGTTACCAAATATCTACACAATGAAAATTTTGAGTCAAGTTATAATGATAATAGCTTAAGATGTTAGTTATAAAATGTGTTACCAAATTCCATGAGTCAAGAACATTTACGAATATGATTTTCTGCATGTGTCTCATGACATAATATTCGCACTCAAAGCTTCCCGGTTGATGTGAGCACTACAAATTAAATTCATAAAGTATCATAAATTGTATAATTATATTTCAATAGTCAGAAAGATTAACTACTTACAGTTGGTGCAATGAACTGCAATTTCTTTCTAAAGGTCATTGTGTTCCCTGCAATCTCGAATAAGTCGCAACGACTTTGTAAAAGTTAAATGTACATTGAAATTAGTGATTAGTATGAAACTTAGTAAAATTAAATTATGTGTACACAACAAATAAATTATTAAAATTACTTACACTATTAATGCACTTTTAATTTCCAAAGTATGGGGTTTCTTATGTAATGAACATAAGAGAACCACAAGATAATATTAAGGAAGAATGACTAGCAAGTGCCAATGACCCTTGTAAATTCAAACAATAATAGTGTTAAATACGATTTACATTAATAGAACTTTATTAATAAAAATAAATATACTTATTAGTGCAAATAAGGTGCTAAGTACACTTATTTTTTTTCGTTTTGAAATGCCTCTAAGAGGTACTTTTTCACCTCTTCACCTTTATTCCCTACCCTTGAATGACAAAGGGTTATTAAATCCATAAATGTGATCATTATTCCTCTCAATGCTTAACCGATGTAAACATTGAAATGAATAATGTTAGAATAATGTATTAAATATATATATAAACTTCATAAAAGTAAGAATTTATTTACAATAACCAAAGTTGTAATACTAATATAAATAGCATATTAGTGTTAGAGAAAACTTCAAAATATCTCTCTGAAATATAAAGAAGGAAAGGTAAATTGTAAATCAATAACATCACAGGCCATAAGTTTTGTTTACTGCTCAAGTTGCCATATGTTCATTCCACTTGTAGTAAGTCCAAACCTAATGTTCCTTGAATCATTAGAGAAATTAGAGAACATGGAATCAATATTATTCCACTACAAACCATCTGCCAAATGCCTCAAGTTTCCATCTTTTATACATTCATCTACATGTCATCTCATTAGTTTTGCATCATTTGTTACTGAATAAGCATTTTAATCATGGAAGAAGAGGATGATACCACATGACTAAGCTTTCTACATTCATACTAATAATACTTGAAACCAACACCATGAATTTCCTCCTTGGAACTTATTTTCACAACTTTCAAACCCTTGAGATCACTTCACATTCACATAGTATACCAATACATGAAACTATTGATCATACATTAAAAAACTAGAAACACTCTTACAAGTCATCAGAAATCACACAATAACACAAATTTTCTTCATAGCAGCTTCATAGTAGCTTGATATCCACACTAGGCAAGGAAACCAACTTGGAAACCTTCACCAACAGCTCCAGAAGGGTCAAAAACCTCCGAAATGACTTAAAGAACGTCCAAAACTCATATCCAGAACCCTGAATTTGAGATTCCCAAAACCTGAAAACCCAAAACTAGCCAACCCCCCTCCCCTCCCAAATAAAAAAGGCACTTAGGCACCAGATCCCTGAAAGCCCAATGTTGCATCAGCTTCTAAAATTCACCAATTTTGACTTTGGTAACCCTCTACACAAGTTTAAATGGTTCCTACAACCTCTTGGGCACTGAGAAATGTCTAAGAACAGACCTCTAACTTGAAATGACCACTCCAAAACCCAAACTACCCATTGTAGACTACTTAAACCCAATTCTACCATTCCATACACCAAAACAGGAAACTAAAGGCATGGACAAGTTCTAAGTGACTCAATTACATGCCTCAAACTTCCCAAACCTGTCCCAACTCCTTATTTCAGAATTTCACTACTCAAACCACCCATTTGCACTAAAAACCACCAAACCATCAATAATGGACCACCATCTTTAGTTCCAAAATAGTTTCAACCCAAACAATGCTTCTAACAACCTTCAATTGCTCCCATAACAGACCTAGAATACTAGTTTTCTTATACCAATACTTAATTCACTAACTCACTTAGTAAAGCCTTTATTTTTTTAGCCTGAAAACTCATTATTTGGTCTCTTATTACTCAAAACACATTTCATATTTAAGCCAATTATAACATCCAAGATACATTTAAAACACACAATTCACATAAGTAAATACATTACAATTGTTTTATATCAGAATTCACCCAATCAAACAACTAAAATTCTACTAAATTGAACCATTGTGATATACATGCAAGTACTAAAACTAAATAACAAACACTAATTAAAATTGAATATCTAGCTTCCCTTACCATATACCGGAGCAATGGAACTCTATGAACACCGAACCCTTTCTTAGAGCTTAAGGAACTCTAGAAACGCCTACAAAACACCGAACAAAGATCAGAGAAAGTTCTTAGGACCTCTGATCGACAGGAAACTAGAAAAATACATTACAACTCACATGCAACAAGAGATCATTAAGCATGCTCTCAATTAAGAACGAAAAGAGAAAAAGGAGATGAAACTTACTTGCTCTATTGAAGAAACTGATTGGGTAGAAACGTAGACCTCGTTGCCAAGATCGCTTAGGTACTTCCTGGTCGTCAAAGAGATACTCAAGAGTTAAAACTCTTAGAAAGAAGGTAGAAAACTCTAGAAAAATGGTTTCTAGAGAGATGATACATTTTAAAATAATAAAACTCATTTATAACAAAATTATTTATAAATAAATTATTTAATATTAAAATAATTGAGTCTTAATTTTTAAACTACCACTTCTGAAATACTATTTTCTGAAGTTTTATATCAATTATTTAAAGTCTTCGTTACTCAACATGAGAGTCTCCTTTATTTTCAAAAGGAAAAAAATGTATGTGATACGAAATAATTTTTTCAAAGTTAAAAAGTAATCAAATTAATATTATTATTATTATTTATATTCATTTATTATATATGGAATATATACAATATTTTAGTACAATTAAAAAATATTATCATAAAATTAGCGAATACAAATAATTTCTGCGCTTATATGAAATATAATGATTTCCAAAATATTTTATAATAACGGACAAGACTTTCAATGAGTATTATGTATTTGATTTAATATCAATAATTAACGACTACATTGTATTCTGTTGCTATACGATTTCTGTTTTTCACATTAGTAGTAACCCAAAGCTGACCACTATTCAGTTATAAATCTAATCACTAAAATAGCTAAAACTTATCAAAAGATAAATCTATTTACACCGATTTAGGCTCAAAATGTTTTTCTTCCAAACAATTCTGTCAAAAAAAAGTACATCATGTTTGCAAATTATGAATATGGCTTCTGACATAACAAATTCAGTCAATTTTTAACTAGTATTTTTATGGCTAATTAATTCACATTTTATAGTAACTTTCGTTCAAATATATAGAACCACTAAAATATATCCAAAATAGAATTGCTAATATATAAATCCACTTATTATCATGCTAAAAAAGAATAAAACAGATTCATCTATTAGTCATCAAGATTTTTATTTTCTCAAAAATACCATAAAAACTTATCTGCTTCGATTTATTAAAGTTCTAATGGCAACATCGTCAAAAAATTTAAACTGAATAAAAATAGATATGGTTGTCGGATTGTTGGAAGAACATGTCATTAAATTACTACTCTTTCGGGGCAAATCTAAATCTAAATATAACAATCTGTATTACTTTTTTCTACATGTTTTATTTCACACTAAAAAACTAGAAGTTTAAAAATCTAGGGTTCTTTCATAGTTTTTTTCTAACACATGTCTAACTTGTTACCCAAAGAAAACGAAACAATTTGGATTGCCATTTTCGTTTAGTTTTTTCTATTGCTATATTCTTCTGAAACTGATTCAACAGTACAATGATAATAACACTCCCAACTACTTCTTTCACCTTCCTCACCATTCTTCATCTTATTCAATATTAGACTTCTGCTTCATTCACACTCTGCCAAACCTGAATCTGCACAATTTGAACAACATTTCTATGTTTTAGAAGAACATAATATATAGAAACACACATGTATATATATATATATATATATATATATATATATATATATATATATATATATATATATATATATATATATATATATATGTCGTGTTCATATGTTCAATGTTAAAGAATATGTAATTGGTTATATATACCTACAGCAGCAACATCAGATCGCTTTGCATTCTTGCTAATGTATTTCAGAGGTAAATCTCCAGTGATCAAAAAGTTAAATACTTCTTGCTGAGACCTTAATGTCTGCTGTGAAGGTAAGTGATGATAGAACTGCAGAAACAGTTGTATATGTTAGTTTTCAACTTGATTTCTTGAAGAAATATATGATTTGCATTCAGAAGAGGTGATTAAAACAAACACTTGCATTAATTTCTACTAAAAAATTACCATGCATGCATATTTTTTATGGTTTCAATATTAGTTTACATTTGAATCATTAACTTCATCAACCACGTAAATCTTTGATGATATCATACCCAATCTTTGATTAAAATGCCATTATTATTGTCTCTGTTGCGTTCCCTTTTTTCCAGCAACCAGTTTTGGAATCTTTCTGCTACTGAAAATTCAGGAACATGATTCCCCCAGCTTCTTCCTTCCCTGAATCGGTTCAGTAGTACCTTTTCAAATTTCCAAGAAATATTCTTCAGTAAAAGATTTTTCATATCAGAAAACATAGATTGCACTGCATGGAACAAAACAAACGTGAAGAAAAAGTAAGAAACAATTAATTGAAATTTGACTATGTAAAATGTCCTACCAACTTACTATATCCAAATCAATGTTTTCCACCACACAAAATGTCGGAGTTTCAAAAGAAAATGGCACTTCAAAGACAAGCTTTGTAGTAGTGTTTCTTCTTTTTCTGCGGTGAGCCTGCATGTGACAATCACTTCACAAAACTCATACTGATATGGTTTTAAGGAACAAAACGGGAAACTCTACTAAAATTTATCCTCATGATTGATGTGTAGAAATATGAAAATCTAATTTTTTTTTCTTAATTTTAAAAATAAGAACTTTACCTTTCTCTGAGTCTGGGGGACCATGGGACTCGCAGGTACAACTAATGGATGCTCACCATGTTGGAGATCTTTGAGTGCTCTCATGTTGGCATTCTGAGTTATAACATTTCAATTGTAATTAGGAAGAAATTCAAGGACTATACAAATTGAGTATGAAAATAAAAATTCTTATTTATTTTGGAAAAATTCAACTAATGTAAATAGGGTATCAGAAGATATTTGAAGAGGACACTTACCCTTAGTTGATCGTGAAAGGCTCTTTTAAGTCTGTTCAGGAAAATAGGATCCTTAACAACGCTTATGGGTTGTGCCCTAACCACTACTGCTCCATCAGGATGTTGGTCAATGGAAGTCATATTTGTTGTTCAAGGAATTTTTTTTCTAGCACAATCAACAGGGAATAATTATGACAATATGATAAAAAACAAATATGAATATTCAAGGAACTGACAAAGAAAAAGAAGTTTCAAGATAAAACATGCACTTATGGTAGATGTGTCTAATATATATTCAATTAGTACTTCCAATTTTAGGGAAAAAATTAATTTTGGGTTTTGAAAAAAAATAAATTGTATTTAGGCTGGACATAAATCACTATTTTATTTAGTATTTCTAATAGTAAATTTGTTTCCATTTAGATATAATATAATGTTAATTTAAAACATAATAAAGGGGTGGGTTTTTTTTTTTAAATTTCTAAAATAAGAAAGCAATTCCCTTAAAACAATAGAACTTAGTGACTATATATATATCAATACTTAATTAAAATTCCCTAATAAAATACGTATTATTCACACTTGAAAGAACATTAAAATCTTCTTACAAAGTTTATCATCAAAGCTTTATTTTCTAAATCACAACATCATAATTCTCCAGTTGACAATCTAAGGAAAATCTCAAAACCTTAAAAGTTTTTCACTTGTTGCCAAAATTTAAGAGGGGTGCCCTAGACATGTTAAAGAATCAAAAGGTTATTATTTTCTCAATTTTTAACAAACATGACCAAAGGTAAGTCAATAAAACTTCTTACAATGGAAAGCAGCTTCAACTTTTAACATCCATTTCCATAATTTTCTTACAAAATTCATAATCTATCGGTGGAAAATTTGCTGTAAATCACAGAATAAACGATTGATGCAAGTCCATTTGCATTCAGAAGAATACATAAAAAAATAGAAGACCACAGACAAGGTACCTAATTTTCTGTCTATATCAACACCATATGAATTAGGGCATTGTCTGAATGGGATTCAGCAAGCCTTCATGCTTCTATTTTCTGGCATTTCCTCATCATGGTCATGTTTTTTTATTTGTTATAAGCTATAGGATTAACAACATTTTAGCCAAACTCAGTCAACAAAATATCCCATTCAAGAAGCATATGCATTTCATGCCTTGTTAACAAGCCAATACCTACGGAAACTTATGGATGTGTCCTGCACAATTACCCACCTCACATTTCCTCAAGATAAATGCAAAATAAATCATAATTAAGATTACTTAAATCAAGAGAGAAGCCATAATCAATATAGGTTAATCAAATAGCAACTTTAAACACAGACCTTGTGCAGAAGCCAAAATTCAGCAAGCATCCCCAATGGCTTCCTTGCCATAAAAGTACATTGTTTTCTCTATTGGATCCAGCACTGGAATTCAATTATAGATAGCTAGAACGATGCAAATAAACATAAAATATACACAAATGTAGCCAAGTTTACACAAGACATGTGCAAATCACGCAACGGCTTACACAAGACATATGCCAAGTTAAGCATAAAACACTTTTACATATGCAAATTACTCAATTGTAACATACTAAATGCTTAGGGTTTGGAGTTCCTTTCATCTTACATATCTTAGAGAAAATCCTTAGGGAGTGTTTGAGGTTCCTTTTCTCTTCCTTTGCGTTTAGCCTTTGGACTCTCAATTAGTGTGGTTTCCTTGATAATCAGAGCAACACCTATTAAATGGAAGAGGGAGATTAGTATAATTAACACCAAATTGGCTTTGCATGCGAGTTTTCAATAAACAAAAACTCTATACATAGAGCAATGTGGTTAATTTATAAAAGTGATAAGGATATGATGATTAGGGTGTTGTATGTAGATTTTTATGCTTTGATGAGAAGAAAAAAGGTGAACATATCTACCTCCTGTTAAGAACAAGAATTTTGTTAGGGAGATAATGAAAGAGAGAAGTGAAGAATGTAGCTTACGGAGCAGAAAAGAGATGGTGAACTTAATCGATCTCAATAACACAAGTCAAAACTGGTTGATGGTTGAAGGAGAAATCGATATGATAATGGCATGGAAGTGAGAGATTGTGGACTTTGAGACAAAAACCTAAGATATAGGTGACTTGTTTATTAATTGTAGGCGTTAAGGAGAGTCTGAAAATTTATGAATTAATTTTGTTTCACATTTACTTAATATATTGTCTTAATTACTATGTAATTAATATGTAGTTGACCTTATAAAGGTTGTATTTATTGAAGTTAAATATGTAGTATTTTGTAAATATTTTTCAATGTAATGTTTATTTTTTATGTTTGTTTTAAGTATTTCATAAATTTAGATATTTTTTATTAAGTTTTATTAATTAAAATTATTATATATCGACTGCTTAAAACAATTTTCATATTTGTTTAATTATCTCCATGATTGATTTCTGTTGTTGATAAGATGAAACGATTATTACTTTTCTCTTTTCGCCTTCAACTTATCGATCAATTCATTATCTTTTCTCCAATTTTCTCTAATTTGTTGATATCCATTTCTCTCTCCTTTAAGAATGAGTCGATGAATCGAAAGAAATTGGAGAAAAAAAGGCACAAGTTGATAATGAGTAGAAGATCGAAAAACAAAAATGATATATGTAATATGTAAATGGTAAAATAAAATGATAGATACTGAAAAATAAAAAGTATTTCAAATATTCAATAGAGTGAAAACTTTTAATACCAATTCAATTAAAAATATTTAAATTTATATTATCAGTGAAAACATGTGTTTGTGACTAAATGTAATTTTATCTTATGATGATAAAAAATAAATTTTATAATAATTATTATAAAATGAAAAAAATATTAAAATTAAAAAAAATTATAAAATTATTTTCGCAATTTTACTATGGATAATTAGCTAAATTTTAAGAAAATAGTTAAAAACTTTTAAAAACAAAAATGATAAGATTTGTGTTCACTAAAATGGTAATTATAAAAATAATCATCTTTAATAATGGTATATATTAATTAGGATATTTATTAACTTTAGTATTTTAAATATTTTCTTAAAAAGAACTTGAATGTTTTAAAATCTATTATTGAATGAAATTTATTAATCTGAATATATATTAAATATGTCTATTAATCATACACATTTATAAATTTAATTAAAGTCTTTATTGAGTGGAATGACTTGATAAATTTAATATGTTAAGCATATATTTACTTCAAAATATAATTTAAAATCCTATATATAGTTAATATACTGTTTAGAAATATTTCTTTTTATCTAAAAAATGTAATAAATATAACAAAATATTCTCGTATACACAACAGAAAAGTTTACAAGTATAACTGATGGTGGACTATATCCAAAGCCAGTATTACAAGAGTATCCATGTACGACTTCAGGATTTATCTGTTTTTTAAGCTTTGATTTATTTTGTAGTTTGATGATTTTAGATTTTCTTTTGTTGCTTACTATTGTTTATTATTAGTGTATATACTGGTACGAATTAGATGTCAATACTTTACACTGGTGAAAAAATACTCTTTGTAGTGATTTTTTATACCAGTTGGAATTCACCAAGTACAGAAAGTGGTGTGGTGTGGTGTCAGTTTCACAAATATGAAAAAAAAAATTATATCGGTTGGACCTAAAATCAGAAAGACTTTTCTATATTGGTTGCACTTAGAATCGATATAGAAAGTCACTTTTCTATGCCAGTTAAACCTAGAATCGGTATAGGAAAGTTGCACGTGTTAGCAAAAGGAAGAAGATTGACATCTTGCTTCAATAAAAGATTTTGATGATGATGATTCACGGAAAAGGGTTGAAGAATTAAAGAAGTGTTTGGTTTCAAGAAATACTTTGAAGACTCAATAATTTTGTTATGAAAGACTTTTAATCTGCATATTGTAATTAATTTAGTAGTTCAAGAGTCAATAGGTAGAACCCAAATAGTCGAGCACTTAGAATAAGTTTTATTTTTCATAAAAGTTTCAGTGATAATCGATTATCACTAATGATAATCAATTATCCAATTAAAATCAAGAATTTAAAAAATGACTCTATGATAATCGATTATCACTTAAGATAATCAATTATCACAGTAAGAAGTTATTATTTGAAAATGTTTCTAGAATAATCGATTATCACTTATGATTATCGATTATCAGTGGTAGTTGCAAACCTGACTCTTAGTTTTATAACCTAATTTTCAAATGCAAGAGTCTATAAATAACTAACTTAAACATGATTTAAAAATATCTTTTCAGCAAAGTTGTGTGCTTAAGGGAAACTCTCTATTTTGTGAAAAGGGAGCTTGTGTTACTTGGTGCTTGTAGGATGAAGTGCTCTTTCTAAGTATGTAAGTGGTAGAGTATACCTACAAAGTAGAGTAAAGTTGTTCATCCTTTTGTGCGTCAAAAGAAGGTGTCTTTCATCTCTTATCTGTTAAGAGAGGTAGTTTGAATCTCAATCTTAATTTCTCTTGTAAATTGTTACTTATTTTAGTAGAAAAGTTAATCCCTCTTTTTGGAGAGATTAACAACTAGATGTAAGGTATTTTGATCCAACTAGTATAAAATTTATCTATGTAGTTTTTTTTCTTTCCTTCTCTCCCATGTTTATTTGCTTTTATTCAAAAAAAATTTAAGTTTCATTAAAGAAATTCTTAAAAGCAAAAATCTGTTTAAAAGGAAGTGATTTATAACTTGAACTAATTCACCCCCGCTTTCTTTTATCTTATGCTTTAATCATTTCGCTACCCGTTTTGAATAGCACGATGGTAGAAATGTAATATTGGACTAACCTTTCTATATCGGTTATGCTCGAACCGATATAGAAAGTTAGTTTTCTATACCTGTTGGCCATTATAATGGTGTAGAATATTTACTATTCATCTCTTTATTATTCCTTTCACTTTTCACTTTTGTGAAGCCATTAGCTTTTTCCCTCTTTTGTTCTCTTTGCACTTCCATTGCTCTTGTTCAGGCGTCCCCTCTACACTTTGATTTGTGGTTGTTCTGCCTACAACACTCTCTTTCTCCATTCTCCTTCTTGGTCTATGTCGCCTAGGTTGTTGTTTTCTTTGACCTCATGTTGGTCGTCATATTGCCTTGGTTGCTTTCGTTTTGGCTGTCAAATATGGTATCTTCCTCTTTACTTTTGTTTTAGGTGTTGTTTTGGTTATGGTAATTGTATCTTTGTCTTTGTCGTCGCGATGAGCATTGTTGAGGTTTTGACTGTGGTTTTGGCTATGGTTTTTATTCTTGTGTTTTGGTCGTTGCGTTTTGACTGTGGTTTTGGCTGTTATGGTGTCCCTGTGGCTAGTCTTTTTTTGTTGGTGGTTGGAGCAACATTGCCTATTTTCACGGTGGTTGGTGGTTTTCATCGTTGCTTTTCTTGCCGCATTTGCTCCTTCTGAAGAAGCTTTCTTTGTTGTGTTGTGCTCTTGTGGTGGGTCATGTTGAAGCTTTCTTGCATGGTTTGGTGAGTTATGGTCCTTATTAAGTTGTCGTGGTAGGTCGATGCTCGTTGTGTTTATTTGATTCTCTTGTTGTGGTTTCAAGAATTTTTGCACTTGAGTTTACTATTGTTGAGGATGTATATCCTTAGATTGTATTATGGAATTGTTATCTGTTTTGAAACTAAATTTTATGGAAGTTTGGATGTGAATCAGGATCTTCAGCTTGTTTACTAAACTAATCCATGTTGCACCTCATCTATAAATAAAGGGCAACCATATTGTAAAAACAGTTTTATAAAGTGGAGTGAAACTCTGCTAAAATATTGGAGAGACCAAATTTCTTCGTTGTGAGTTTTATTTTGGAAGTGAACTAAAGTGTCAACTCTTTGCTTCCACTTCTTCCGGAAATCCAAGTGGTGTGGTTCATGCACTTCATGGATCGGTGCACCTGTTTCCATAACCATTCCATCTTTCATGTTGATCAACAATAAAATAAGTGTTTCTGTCTCGCGTTTCTAATCGCTTGTAATTGCTTAATTCATGTTTGTGTATGTTCGTTCCTGCTTTTGATTGTTAATGGATTTTGTTTAATGCACTTCAAAGACTGGTTTCATCGACCCGCTTAATGAATCTATATTCTAACCTAACAAATATAGGATAAGTATGTTAAATCCGTACTAAAAGTCAATACATGAACATCGGTTCATATCATTGATGGCCTTAAAGCTCAAGTTGAGCAAAATGTAAAACTTGAATGAAACCCTTTCATGTAAAATTTGAATGTAAAACATATCAAGTTTACCTTTTGATAGCCTATTTGTTTTTATCATTTGCAGTAAGAAAATGATCATTTTTCTATTGCAATATTTGGCTTTCTTGTTTCTGTCACTTTGACTTTTGATTAAGGTACATAGTATACTTGCTTTATAATGTATATTGTGTATAGTATGTAAAAGAATTGTAATCATTTTTAATGAAAATAAGTTATTTATTATTGTCATAATTTTTAAAAATAATTTTAAATAAAATAAATAATTTAATTATTTATTATAAAATTATTGAAAAATAATTAACAATTTAAATTTTAAAAATATTTTAAATAATTTGTGACGGTTATAAATTTTTAATAAGTGTTAAATAATAATAAATATAATATATTTTATGAAAGTTTTTAGTTGTTAGAATATGATAAAAAGTTATAAAATGAGTAAATTTTGTAATGAGTAAATTTTATAGTTGTTGATGTAACATCCCAAAACTACAGTATAAACTATATGATAGAATAATTACAATTAATCATAATTCAAATGAGTCTTAAAATTTACAAGAGCGTACGGTTCTTGGCCGAACGGCCTTTACAAAAGAGTTACACGCTTAAACTATGTAGAATCAGCAAACATGACGGAACGGTTTACAAAAGGGAATTATCGAGCGGCCAAATAACCCAAAAGGAAAGGTGACCACCTTACATCAATACTAAACTACTGACTGAACGTCCTATTGTTCGGTTTTCACTTCTACTTCTACCAAATTTTCTTCTTCTAGCGCCTCTTCCAGCAGCTCGTCTCTTTCTGCTCACATCCACGCGGATGATCATTGCAACGACAAGGACGGACGTACAAAACGAGACAACACAGGAAAACACAGGGTAAGCTTATGTAATTTAATTCATGCACATCGTACATTTCACAAAATCATTCAAACAAAATAAATCAGAGTTCGTTCACACAAGCCTAATATACTAGACTGACCGTCCGGACTGTATGAAATATGTGTAGCTACGACGTTCGTGCACCCGGGTGGTGTAGTAATTGGAATACTCTCATCAGCTGCTACCCGAGGTTAGTCCTATCTGTCCAAAGTACCCCTAAGGACTAGGACCTCCTGCCGTTCCCACACATGACTTACCCCCCTCTACATGAGGACGAGTACTCACGGAACATCAAGATGAATCGACAGCTTAGCATTACCACAGTCATACTTTACAAATTCCAATATTCATACATGAATCGTTCCTCCCCGGAACGCTCGTTCAAAATTCACAACCTTTCATCCATCTCATATACTCTTCATCTTTTATTATCCATCATTTTAATTTCATCTTTATCATCAATTCTAAGAACATCAATTAACGATCGTTCAATCCTCACTCAGAACGAGGATGAATACTAGGAACGAGATTGAGAAGTATCCCATTACAGAATAGGATAAGACCGAGAGGTTTACTACTAGACGTAGGAATAAACCAAATACAATTATATAATATATGACGAACATTACTTGCAACATGAATCAGTTAAATGAACTGACTCTCGTGAGCTCAAACCAATACTTATAATAATTCATATACAGAACCCAATGCCAGGCAATGACCGAACACGGTAAAAGGGAATTCTACTGAAGTTGGACGAACGTTATTTCATTAATATTGATAAATTATAAAAGAGTACAAGCGATTGGTATAATACCGAGCACCACTCATTTCGAGAGCTTGGTGTGAGACCGAGCGCTACTAAAGTTTATAATAGAAAGATTTATAAATGAGATATTGTCGGAATTGTGTTTAAGAATAACTACTATATACAAATACATATATTTACAAGGTTTAAGTTTATCACCGAATACTCAGATGCAACTACGCTTGACCGAACGCTCAAGTACTGTACTATCACAAGAAGACGCTCGTCCTCGACTAGAATTCTTTCCAAATGAAATAATTCAATTCCAAACAATTTTAATAGGAACATCGAACGGTCAAGGACCGTTCAATGACAAACGTAAACTATCATAGGGAAATTCATATCCAGAAATTCATTTATCTTCAACTCATTTCTCAATACATAATATCATAACTATATAAAATACATATCAAATCAATTTGCATACTTCATACGATCCATATCATACTAATAAATCATTTTCCACATAAACAATCATATCAGTATCCTACTTCATATACATTCGACCACTCAGCAACATGCATTCATTATCAACGAACGTATAAACAACATACAATTAAATTATATAAGCTTCCCTTACCTCTTAAGATAGTCGAACGTTCACAGATACAGACTAGGGTTCTCCTTCTAACAGAGGCCTTAACGTTCTACAGCACGTTCTAAGAACTATTGATGGACGAGTGGTTCCAAGAAGTGACCAAAGGCGCGACGCGGGCTCCTCGAAGCTTCTCCGACGAGTGAAGACGCAGCGGAATGGAGAGGGAGCTCTAAATCGAAGAATGATTCGAAGGAAAACTACTAAACTATGATGAGATTCAAGAAAACCCTAAGATCTAAGGTTTAATCGGTGGAAAACCTTATAAACACGAAGGAAACCCTAGAACGGTGAGGAATCACTAAACTGACCGATTAATCGGTGGAAATGGTGTTTTAAACGGTGAAAAGGAAAGAACAAAGGTTGGAAAGGTGTTTAATCGGCCAAAACTCAGAGAAACTGAAGAAATGATGAAAAGGATACGGAATCTGTGAAGAGAGAAATGGAGTAGAGGCTTACTGTGATGATGATGCGTTTAAGAGGGAGAAACCCTAGCAGAGGAGGTTTCTGCGAAGTGGAAATGTGAATAATGAGGATGCGCGAGAGGGAAAATGAGAAATGAAAGGCGCGGTCTGAAGACGTGAGAGGCGTAATGAGACGCTGACGCGTGCAAGGGAAGTGGTAGTGAAGGAGAGATAGCGTGGAGGAGGAGAGAGAAAGCACCGTAGAATTTTGGAGAAATGAAAGAATGAGAGTGTGCTTGGAAGGTGGCTAGAGGGAGTCTTTGGACTCTCTACCCTGACTTTCAAGAGAGAATTATTTCTGATTTCAGAAAATTTAATTCTCATTAATCTCAAAAGTGCTAATACAAGAGAGGAGTTGGGTATTTATAGTAACCCATACTCCTTAAGAGCTAAGCTAGGAAAAGTAAAAATACAAAAGGAAAACTAAGTCAAGTAGGATTCCATCATGCCCTCCCTCTTAAGAAAAGATTTGTCCTCAAATCTGGCAATCGCCTTATGAAGAAACCCCACACAATCTTTGGGAGCATGGCCATCTTGGAGTGGCCTTATTCTTTTATATTAACTTTTTCTTCCTCCTGGATCAAACACAAATCTGCAATAAACATCAAATATATTTTCAATTAATACCAATCCAAGAAAGAATTTTTTTATAAAAACAAGGAAATAAGGACTTCTAATATTTTGTGTTATCACATTTGGAAATTCTAGAAGTCCAAATTCACTTTCATCTTGAGTTATTTCTTTCCTAAAAGATTTGAATAATTCAAGATTTAAATTGTCATATTTTGAAAAAGTTTGCATAGAATATGAGATGACAATTTGTTTGAAAGAGAAGTTAAAAATTGAAAAGTAATCAATTATTGGAAAAGAAGTAAAGATTTGGAAACCTTCCCTTTTAGGTTCCACAGTCTTTGAAAGAATAGGATTTGTCATCAGTAACAATTTCTCCTTTTCTTTCTTCTCTCTTTCTTGCCTTTCTCTCTTTTCTTCTTTTCTTTCTTCTTCTCTTCTTAATTCCTCTCTTCTTCTCTCTTCTCTTTTCTCTATTTGTTCTCTCTCTCTCTTCTCTTCTTCTTTCTTTTCTTCCTTTTCTTTTCTCTCAATCTCTCGTTCTCTTTTCTTATCCTTGATCTCCTTAAGTCTTGCCCCAAATTCTAATTCTCTACGAAGAAACCCATGATCATTTAAACTCTCAAGAAATAATTTTCCATCATTAATGCAATCCCTAATTAGTTCTAGGTTTCTTTTAATGCTTGAAGGCACAAACTTTCTTCTCATGCAAGCTTTTAAATCATGCCAATCACGTATGGAGGACTTTCTACCTTTCCTAACATGATATTGTCTTTCATTCCACCACTCTCTTGCATGCACTTCTAACTTAGAGAGATATATACTAAGAACATAATATTCACTCTCTTCACAAAACCAAGGATTTATTTTATCAATTTCTTTTTCCCAAGCTAGGTATGTTAATGCACCTATGTCTTTACCAAATGATGGAAGATTCCTAGCTTGTTTAAACATTTCATCAGCTTTATCTAACCTAGAAGACCTATATGAACCATAAGAAGACATCTTTGTTTTTAAAAGTTTTCTTAATCTAAAGGGTTCAAAACTTTCACTTAGACAAGTCCCAGGTAAGAGAGGTGAGCTAAAGAGCTGCTTAGGCTACTAACTAATTACCCCTTAAATTAAAATCACCTTTAGAAACAAAGTACACAACTCAAACAATTAAGCACAAATAAAAGACTAGACTCTCGGACTCTAATGTGAAAAGGCTTAGAGTTTAATCCCTTTTAGCCTAATCATCCCTAAACGTGAACATAAAAATCAAAGAAACAAACACTAAAGAATCCAGCGGAATCTAATGACCCCTACGAGAAACACAAATCAAATCACACATTCATCTATCTACCTATGCTAAATTTAAAGCAAGTAAAGTTGCCAAGATTTTGAAAGAGCACCAAGGACTCTTCCTAAACACTTGGACTTTATAAAAGGCCCTTTTACAACAAAAATGAAACTAAAAGAAAGCTAGCCTATCAACCTATTACACATCAAATGGAACAAAAGAAATACAAAACATGCCCCCTGCCACGGTCCTGTCCACTTCATTCAGCTTTGTTGTTCCACTTTGTGCTTCTGGAATCTTCTCTCTTGAATCTGATTCACCACTCCTGCAAAACAGTTTGCTTCTTGACAACGTTGGAGTCTCCTATCTCTTGGGTTCAACTCTACAATCACAAATGTACAAAGCTGGATCAGAGACAATTAACGAACATATTGGAAGAGGGGAGTTACACTTAAATGAGCCTTCCCTTTCTTGGGTTTGTACACTTGATGCAGAGAAAGGTTCCTATTGCCACTTCTTCATCTTGCACGAAATCTTCCAGAGGCCAAATATTCCTTTCAATTCTCAGCCTAAATCAAGAAACTAGCTTGTCCACTCCTGCAATCACACATGCACAAGACTGCTATGAGTATTCAACGGGTTAAAACAGATTGCAAAAGAGTATATAGGGTAGTAATAACTTCCCTTTCTCTTGGCTACACAAGCTTCCCAAGCTTTCCACTCAGAATTATACTGCTATTCAATTAAACTCCTGCACAAACTGAATTCCAACCAAATCAACAATTAAACAATTTTAATCCTAACAATTGCAGGCCATACTAAACAATTTAAGCATATCAAAAACAGTTTGAGATAAAAGAAACTCCCTTTAGTTTAGATGGTTGCTACTGTCTTCACTGAAACAGCTCACAATTTACAATATGCTACAGTACCATCAATATTGCTTTTCCCAAACTACACAGAAAATTCACACTAAATCAGCAGTTCATGCAGTCCATAATGAACAATTTTAAACCAAAGTAATGTAAACAATCAGAAGCAATTAAAGTAAATAACTCCCTTCAGTTCAACACTCCCACAAGAAGTGTTTCTGCCTCTGGTTTCTTCAGTAATATTCTGCTCACGTAAGGTTTCATTCACATCAGCTCTGCACACATAAATCCAACAAAATCCAGCAACAGAATCCAATGGACAGTGAACTATATTCAGACTGGAGGTAATTCAATGCAGAAACTAACCACCTAATTACTGCAATCGCCAAGTCAGAACTGAAAGTTAGGTGCTTTAATCACTTTTTAAAACTGGAGGATGCATTGGCAATTAAAAAAAGTTTGATGCACAATTGATTATGACAAGAGCAGCCTTTTCAACAAATCAATGAATTCAGCAAGCAATGTTTTAACTAAAATGAATGCAATGACAGTTTAAAGATTCACAAGCACAAATAACAGTTCCAGGAAATCAATAATCAATTAAAACAACAGTGATTGCAGTTCCAGTTGCAACAAATCACAGTTGCTCTAGTTTACTCACTCAACTCCTTTTCCCTGCACAATGAACAATTACAACAGTTAGATTAACAATGAATTCTCTATTTCAAAGTGCCAAGGAATTAGGCCAAATTAGCCTCACGAAACTCACTACACTCAGGCTTCACTTTGAAAACTTAAAGCACTCAAAATGGAAAGGTTTGGAAGGGAGATTCTCCCTTGGCAGTACACAGCTGGAGAATCTTTCAGACCACCACCACCTAAGATGCTACCAAGCACACAAACCTCTTTCAAACTCCATAAACCAAAGTGTAAAAACTTCTCAATTTTAGACAAGGCTATGCTAAGGCAAAGTAATGGACATACAGGTAGAACAGAACAGGACAGCCACTAAAGCAAAGGAATTGACAGCACAATACAATAACCACTGTAGACAGACTCTAGATTAGATTATGAAAGCAACAAAAGCTTCAAATTAAGAACAGCAGATCAGAGTTCACATGCATTGAGACAAAACCAGGAAATTCAATTAAGACAAACAAGAAACAAAGCTTTGATCAAAGTAAGCACAACAAATAGAACCTAAGGAATAGAACTAGAACAGATGAGTAAAGCAAGAAAAGGGACTTAAGTTGAACCAATACTGAACAGATTTGATTTATAAATTGGCATACCAAACTGTTTGACATTGTGCCTCAGAGAAACTTGTTTTATTTTTCATATTTGATGTTCTGAATTAGAGGCAGCTATTGTGAATTGCACTAAGTCCTTCAACTCTTTTTTTTTTTTTTAACTTGTAACAGTAGGATTAATCCTTAATTGCTTCAAATGTTATTGACTTACAGCTCTTACTACAATCCACAATAGACTAATATCAATGCAGTTTACAAATCAGCACTTTACTTGCATCAGATTAATGGTTCAACTTAATAAAAAGAAAACACATAATTGGTTTCATTGATAACTTTTGACTCTAGCATCAAATTTCACTCTTAACCAAAACTGTAGAAATTGAACTTGAATAACAAAACAGCAAACACAAATGACTCTTGAATATGATTGAACTAGAAGCTTAGCAATGAACTAATACCAAGCAGAACAAACACACACTCAAAACATTAACACAGACTTCAAAGAAAAACCAGTTCGGTGTAGCTGGCCAAAAGAGAGGCTGATGCTGCTGTAAGCATCTTGCACCCAAGCTCAATGCAACATTTCATAGCTTAATTGGTGTGCATTTGCTATCCACAAGAAGGTTCAACTTTCAGCTCACAGAATTTCAAAAGTGCAATTACAATTACATATAATGATCAGCATCAAAAAAAAAAAAAAAACTCAAGACAGCTTCAGATAAATGAAATGACATTAAAACTGCTATTGAAGTCTGTCATCAAGCTCATTCAATTGAATGTCACTGCTTATGATGATGGACAGATCTTACTCAAAGAAAAAACTCAACTGAAGCAGTTAAACTCAGATTTATTTGATAATTAAAACAAAGCAACATGACATAGACAAAACAGAAATGGATTTTCAAATTAAAAGACTCAAACAAATTGGATTCACCGAATAAAATGATAAAAAAAACATTGACTCAAGGCACAGACAAACACAAAATCAGAAAATGAGTTCAACATCAAACTAGAAAACACCTGGAATTGATTCAATGAAGACACAAACCAGATCACAAGACAGTAATAGAAAATGATGAACAAATCAGAAATTAAAAGAGCAGCACAAATTGCTCAGAATCAAAAGCAAACCGAGACAAAATAAGATGAATGAACACCACGTAAATGAAGAAAAACGCAACAGAGATGCGAAACAGAAACACGAAACAGAAACTCAGAATCAAGATATCACAGACACAGATTCAACAGAAGACTTGAATCAACATTTCGTGAATCAGAGAAAAAAAATGAATCACAAACAAGAACAAACCAAAAAACAAACAAACGCAAAGCAAATGAGAAAAAACATTCAGAACAGATAGAACAACTTATCTGTTGACGCGTGCTCGAACCTTGCTCTGAATACCACTTGATGGACGAGTGGTTCCGAGAAGTGACCAAAGGCGCGACGCGGGCTCCTCGAAGCTTCTCCGACGAGTGAAGACGCAGCGGAATGGAGAGGGAGCTCTAAATCGAAGAATGATTCGAAGGAAAACTACTAAACTATGATCAGATTCAAGAAAACCCTAAGATCTAAGGTTTAATCGGTGGAAAACCTTATAAACACGAAGGAAACCCTAGAACGGTGAGGAATCACTAAACTGACCGATTAATCGGTGGAAATGGTGTTTTAAACGGTGAAAAGGAAAGAACAAAGGTTGGAGAGGAGTTTAATCGGCCAAAACTCAAAGAAACTGAAGAAATGATGAAAAGGATATGGAATCTGTGAAGAGAGAAATGGAGTAGAGGCTTACTATGATGATGATGCGTTTAAGAGGGAGAAACCCTAGCAGAGGAGGTTTCTGCGAAGTGGAAATGTGAATAATGAGGATGCGCGAGAGGGAAAATGAGAAATGAAAGGCGCGGTCTGAAGACGTGAGAGGCGTAATGAGACGCTGACGCGTGCAAGGGAAGTGGCAGTGAAGGAGAGATAGCGTGGAGGAGGAGAGAGAAAGCACCGTAGAATTTTGGAGAAATGAAAGAATGAGAGTGTGCTTGGAAGGTGGCTAGAGGGAGTCTTTGGACTCTCTACCCTGACTTTCAAGAGAGAATTATTTCTGATTTCAGAAAATTTAATTCTCATTAATCTCAAAAGTGCTAATACAAGAGAGGAGTTAGGTATTTATAGTAACCCATACTCCTTAAGAGCTAAGCTAGGAAAAGTAAAAATACAAAAGGAAAACTAAGTCAAGTAGGATTCCATCAACTATAACCATCATAAAACCAGAAAGATACTCAGAATGATAGGATCAGCTCATGCAACCAGGAATCTGGGTTTGCATGTTACAGAAAACACACGAATGGAGGAAAGATGAACTTACTAGTTCAGAATCCTAAACTGATCGGTTCAAACGATCGTTCTCTACGCCGGAAGAGTAGAACTGGTGCCTGAAGGTTGGTCGGAGAAGAGAAGAGGTGAGAATTAGTAGAGAGAAGGGAAAACGTTTTAGAGAGAAGGGAAAACGTTTTAGAGAGAAGGAAGAGAAAATGAGAATTTCCGAGTTTGGGAAGAAGGGTGCATGCAGAAGAGAGTGGGATGGAAGTTTCAGAAAAATCATTTTTTCTTCCCACGTCAAAACGAGCGTCCGCTCATCTGCCGACACCTGCCTTCCACTATCTGATTTTCGAATCCTCGTTGCTTGACACCTGGCGTCCGCTCAGAGGGGTTTTGGGTGTGTTTTAATGAGTCTGACAGGAGGGGTTCTGGGTGCGTTTAACGAGGCCTGACAGTTGATCACTATTAGAATTGTTTTTCTTCTTTTTCTAACAAAATTACCAACCGTTAAAATATTTTTATTAACTTTTGTTAATATATGTAATTTTCACAGTTAAAATTTGTAATTTTAGGGTCATAAATATTAAGGATTTTTAATGTCGGTACATTTTTATAAATAAATGATCATGAATTTCAGAACCCTTAAATTATGTAGAGTAGTGGAAGCCAGGTGGAGGGGTGAGAATTTAGAAATTCAGAAAGTGGAAGACAGGTGTGAGCAGCAAAGTGGACCGATCGGTTTTGACGGTAGTATTTAAGGAAAAATTTCAAATCTGGTGCCACTTTCTGCATGCAATCTCTTCCCTAACTTTCTGAACTCTCATTTTCTCCTCCTTCTCTCTAACTTCTCTCTAAAAATATCATACTTTACTCCACTGATTTCACATTTTCCTTCATCTGATCATTCATCAGAGGGTGTTTGAGGTTTGTTGGTGGCAAAGGTTCTCCTTTCAATCGGTCAAGTGGTGCTTTTAGCTGGTAGGTCTTTCTACTTCTAAGAAAGTTTAGTCTTGGGCACATGCAAACCAAGTTTCTGTTTGCATGTGTTTATCTTCTTCTTCTTCCTCATCTCTAATCATGTTTCTGATCTTGTGGGTGGTCAGTTTTCTTCAAAACAGTGAATCTTAGCTTTTGAGAGTTTGATGTTGGGCAAAGAAATTTTGTGCTTTGAGCGTTTCTTCTGTTACGAGGTAAGGGAAGCTATTCAATTTGATTGTTGATGTGATGATTATGTGTATGTGTGATATTGAATGATTTGATGATTTGTATATGTTGTATGAAGTATTACATTCATGGGTTTTGGGTGGTTTTGTATAAGTTTGTAGGGATTCTCCAGAATTATGCTGAAAAGATATGTGTTCGGTCTCGACCGTTCAGTCATGGTCAGTTAATAAGTTATCAATAGAGTTAGCATTTTAGCCTTACCAGTGCATGATCGCTCGGTTGTCAGGGAGTGATTGATATATCAAGTGTTGATGGTTATGTCTTTATGATCATTCTTATTGGATTAGGTATTTTTGTTAGTGATAGTTCATATATTATTAGTAGATCTCGTACTTGTAATAGGCTTAAAATTTTTGTTTATAATTGGATACAAGTTTCTGTATGATTCATCCATAATGTCTTAACATTCAGATTAAGTTGTAAGTATTCGTCTTAGGAAATACTGTTCAGTTTTATATCAATAGTTCAGTTAATTATAAAGGTTTGGTCTTAGTTCTAGTGTTTGGTTTTGTAAGTTAGTGAGTTCCTGTTCGGTAGTATTCAGGGATTTTTTTAGTTACAGTTCGGTCACGTGTTGAGAATAGATAAATACCGTTCGGTCTTAGACCAAGGGTCCAGTAATTATAAGTGTTTGGTATAAGCTCTAGGTGTTCGGTTTTGTCATAATTAGTGAGTTTTCGTTCGGTCATATTCAAGGGTTGGTTGTTATCGTTCGGTCTTACTTTATGAATGGTTATTTGGTCTTTAAATGTTAGTTTTCACTGCTTGATTCTGATTTATTTAAATGGTTGTATTGATCAATTGAGTATGAAAATTATGTTGATATTCAAATAAGGTATGTGTTTCAAGTAATGTGGAAGAGAATTCCAAGGAGGAATGTCTCAATGAAAGGTGTATTGAAGTGGTAAAGTATGAATATGGATAGTGAAATCCACGGAGTTCATCCTGATATTCTAATGATTACCAATTCTCAAGTAAAGATGGGTAATGCATTATGTTAGAATGGCAGGAGGTCCTAGCCCATGGTTCTTGGGTGAGTTATAACAGACTAACCTCGGGTAGCAGCTGATGGTTTTCCAGTTACTACACCACCGAGTCCATGAACGACCTCAAGCTACATATTCATACAATCCGGATGGTCAAGTCAGGTGTTCGATTTATGCATATATTATAGGGTTAAACTTGTATATGTCTAATTGCATTAATTTTGGTATGCTATAGTATTCGGCTTTGTATTGTTTGTAATTGAATGAATCGTATGTATGCATGCCCAATTAAATTGTAGTAGCATAGCCTTATTTCCTGTTTTGTCCATGTTACCGTTCGGTTTTCTATTGTGATGATCATCCTTTTTGGATGTGAGCTGAAGGGGAAGAGTTTACTTTGGAATAGGAGCTGGAAGGCGAGACTCCTGCTGAATAGGTCATGACCATTCGGTCATATTAGTGTAGATAGTTTTGGTGATACCGTTCGGTCATTATTTTGTTTTGTAAATATAATCGTTCGGTTATATGAATCTATTTTGGTAGTAGTATAGGAAGCTTATGTAAAGTTTGAAATTTTATGGTTATTTTGTAATAGCTGTAAGTTTAACTTTATTAATACAACAACTGTTCTATTATATTATTAAATGATGACACCTGTATATAGTTTTATGCTATAGATTTTGGGATGTTACAATTAATAGAAAATGGCTTTACTAGTGTAGTCAAGAGAAACGATAGCGGTTATATTTGCCCATAGGCAGTGGTTTTTGAACCTAGGTATATACAAGCGAGGCAAAAGGTCTACCCAGTTTTGCCTCGATTGTGAACCAAGACAAAATAGGGTAGGATTTTGCCTCGGTTTACAGGTAACCAAAGTAGTGGGGCTTTTCCTTTTTTTCTTTAAGGACTTTTCGCCTCGGTTCTTGCTGAACCGAGGAAGTATTATTAAGATGTTGGCAAGTGTACCGAATCGTATCAAGTAATAATAAAATGGTAAGATCAAGTATTGTTTCCCAAAGGACTCACGACACTAAACAAGGTGATTACTCAACTAATTAAGACTTTTGAAAAACAATTTAGATGTTTTGAATGCAAATGCAATAAAAATAAACATGAATGCAATTTGATCAATTGAGGCTAAACACAAAGATGAATGGATGATGTTGAAAATATGAGATGAATATGTTGTTGGAGTTGAGATTTCACCTAGTTTACTCTCATGCATGTATGAATTTGTCTTCTTCATTCAATTGTTAACATCACTTTCTAAATTACTTAAACACGATGTCTCAGCGAAGAAAGTCTATCCTTAATTACTAGATCACAATGTCTTGTATCACTAGCAATTAATTCTTCATTACGATTAAAAGCTTAAGATGACCAAAACTCATATCCCTATGTCTAGGCAATACTACTTTTGGGAGAAAAACCTCCAGATCTAAGTTTCCCCGTATGTGTCCATATCACGAAAACCAATAATCATGCCATGAATGAGTTAAACATAACAAGCATTGAGTAAAGAAGAATAACCCTAACAATTAATGAAAGAAGCATAAAAATATTGGAATCAATTCAAATACATGAGAGTTTAAGAGGTTACATCTTTCCCAACAACAAATAAGGTTTAGTTCTCAATTATCATGGAAAAACTAGATGAACAATGGAATAAAAGAATGGAAGAGATAGAAAAACCCTAGAAAGAGAAGCGGAGAGTTGTCACATCCCCAAATCTACCTCCATAGGGGTGAAACGTGTGTTTCTGTGCTTATGTCATCAAAAGATACAATCCCTAGGATGTCCAAGTCCTTAAATAGAACAAAATAAAAATAGAAAACGGGTCTAAGTCCACGTCACTGGCGCTCAGCGCCCTAAGTGGGGTGCCCAGGCGGTGTACGGGACAAAATTGGCGCTCAAGCGCCCTATCTAGGGTGCTCAGGCGCCCTGCACTACACAAACTGGCGCTCAGCGTCCAGAATGGGGTGCCCAGGCATCCTGCTTGACCTCCTGTGCTCCTTTTCTAAGGTTTTACTATCTCTCTTGAATTCTAACCCCTTGATACTTTTGTTCTTCTTCCAAATCATACTAATAACCTACAAAATCAAGGGAAATTAGTGATAAAATCGTTAAGTATAACGTATACTCATTTATTCGCAAAACTATACTAGAAACATGAGTTCAAGCAAGCTTCTAAGTCCAAAAAGGGTTGGTTTATTATCAAAATTGCATCACAGATAACGGTATATTCAACCGTTATCACAACCCCAAACTTGAAACTTTGCTTGTCCTTAAGCAAAATGTAACTTGGTTTAAACAAAATAATCATACTACAATAGTATAACATATCAAAAAGCTTTTTCCTCTAAGAGAAGTAAATCACTCATGTCTACTCATGATAGAAAGATTAGTCAAGATATAATAATGCTTTAGCCAATCAAGCTTCAACTGTGGTGCTCACATAATCAAGACATACACAACAAATGCAAACTCATGAAAGATCAATAGCCAAGCGAGAATGTTATCCTATAATGAATGGAACAATTCCTCACCAAGGATAGTGTTTCACTCAAGCACTCAAAAGTGTTTCACTCAAACTCAAAGGTGTATAGTGAGGTTACACTCTTACACTCTACCATCACAATGTCACATGAATCAACTTTGTCTTTCATTTAACCACATATCAAACACACTTACAAGCGAGTTATCATCACAAGGGCTTTTTAAGGCTTGTATTAAGGCTAGGCTAAGAAGAAAATTGGTTTTTCTAGACAACAAAATCCTTGAGTTAAGAGAGTGCACAATTAATTTATTCTCACAAAAACTCAACTCTCTTTCTTCGTTTATGTGAGAAACCAATTTTGAAATTATTCCCAACTTTACTTGCATTGAGCTTAACCTTTTCTTTTCTTTCTTTTCTTCTCTTTTCTTTTTCTTTAGGCTCAATGCTCTTTAATGAATTTCACAAAGTTCTTTCTGGTTTCTCACCACCCCAAACTTGAACCATTCTCCATTACCACAAAACATACTCTACATAACTCAAGGTAAGGATTTCAAAAAGGGTTTTTCCACTTTCAACTTTAAGCTCAAGGTTCAAAGGGTAAAGAGAAACATTGTTCTTTGTTGGGTTCACCTATTGGCATTGACTCTAAGGGAGAAGAAAACATGGACTTCATCATATGTAACAAGCAAGCAAGTGGTTCAATCATAGAAAATTAGGCAAAATCAATCATGCTTCCAAAGCACTATCATTCAATCAATCAAAAACTCTGGAGCCCAATCTCTCACAGACTAAATCAAGTTTCACAATTTGATAAACATCATGCCCAGCATATTAATCACAATTGAAATCATTCATCTATTTTTAACAAAACTATGAGCAACCACCATCTATGCTTAAAAGCCTCACCAATCATTAACTCAACACGCATCACAAAACAATAAAGTAAACACAAGAATATTACTCATCACAAACAACAGTTTATCACATCATACCAAACCATTGCAGCACAATTCATTAAACCAAGTACATAAGCAAGCTAACATAAAAACAAAATTCAAATAAGCATAAAAATAAAACAAAAACATAAAAATCCTGATCCAGCAGCATCCATCAGTAGATGCTTTCATCTTAATCTTCCAGCATCCATCAGTAGATGCAAATCTTTCACATCAGCATCCATCAGTAGATGCTCTCAATAACACCCCTCAGTAGATGTCTAATCTTTCTTATCAACATCCATCAGTAAATACTGATCTTTCTTATCATCATCAGCATCCATCAATAGGTGTCTTCAGTAGCATCCATCAGTAGATGTTGTCATTACTGCAACACAAAATCAAATCCAAACTACACAAATAATCAATTAAAAAGAAAAAGTCAAAAACTGGGTTGCCTTCCAATAAGTGCTTGTTTAACGTCATGAGCTTGACACCACTAAGCAGAATCCGCATCTATGATGTTGGTGTTCCTTTTGCTTTCATCACACCAAGTTATCTGCAGCATCTTCATGTTCACCATCCTTACTCTCCTTGAATAAGGAGCCTCAATCTCAATAATTCCATTCTCTTTGACATCTTTAACCACTTCATGCACAGAGTCTTGGTGAACTAGTTTCTCTTCATTGTCTGCCTTCTTCATCTATAATTGGTAGTTTTCTCTACTTTCATACCTAAAAGCAAATATTCTGATGGCACTTGAAGGTTGGCGCTCAGCACCCTCAATGGGGTGCCTAGGCGGTGATGTGTGACATCCTGCGCTGAGGGCCCTTAAAGGGGCAACCAGGCGCCCTACGACCTTCTTCAACCTTCTTCTCTTGATGATCTTGTGCTCATAGTAGGAGAGTTGTCACATCCATAATCTACCCCCACAGGGGTGAAACGTGTGTTTCTGTGCTTATGTCATCAAAAGATACAATCCCTAGGACGTCCAAGTCCTTAAATAGAACAAAATAATAACAGAAAACAGGTTTAAGTCCACGTCGCTGGCGCTCAGCGCCCTAAGTGGGGCACCCAAGCGGTGTGAGCGCTCAGGCGCCCTGATTGGGGCGCTCAAGCTCGGGCGCCCTGACTGGGGCGCTCAGGCTTGGGCACCCTGACTGTGGCGCTCAGGCTCGGGCGCCTTGACAGGGGCCCTAGGTACAAAGTTGGCGCTCAGGGGCCCAGACTAGGGCACTCAGGTGCCCTGCGCTACACAAACTGGCGCTCAGGCGCCCAGAATGGGGCGCCCAAGCGCCCTGCGTGACCTCTAATGCTCCTTTTTGATGTTTTAGTTGTCCCTCTTGAATTTTAACCCCTTGATACTTTTTCTCTTCTTCCAAATCATACTAATAACCTACAAAATCAAGGGAAATTAGTGATAAAATTATCAAGTATAACCTCTACTCACTTATTTGCAAAACTATCCTAAAAACATGAGTTCAAGCAAGCTTCTAAGTTCAAAAGGGGTTGATTTAGTATCAAAATTGCATCACAGATAACAGTATATTCAATCGTTATCAAGTATCTATGACTCTACTGTCTCGATTGGGACCTGAACCGAGGTAGTAGAGTGGGTTTTACTTTCTTTTTTTTCGCCAGCCTTTCTGTGTCGGTTGTGACCATAACCGATACCATAGAGGGCTTTCTACCCCGGTTGTGGTCACAACCGAGGCGTATTCCCTTTTCTTTTTTAAGAACAGGTATGTTTCTACAACATTCCCAACTATAGAAACAGATCTGCGTATATTTAACAACCCAGAACAATCCAAAACCGTATATTTCCAATAAAAATTATATTACAACATAAATCCATTCAATTTAATCATAAATCAACTTCTTAGAAGCATAAACGAATTCAATGTAATCATAAATCAACTTAGAAGCATAAATTAATCCAATGTACAAAGTGAAACTAATAATAATGTACAAAGCATAAATCAACTTCGAAGTATAAACTTAGAACTTACTGTAATAATATCTACATACTATTATATATTTGAGTTACATATTTACCTAGTGTTTTCCTTATGATTTTAATTGACTTATCTAGAATTGAAGTAGTAAAATTGAATCTCTGCATAAAACAATAATTTCAATTAGTGTATATGAAATCTAAACTATAGAGAAAATAAAATTGTTAAAAAAGAATGGCTAAATTTTTCACACCAAGAGAGGGGTGAATTGGTGAAGTATAAAATTTAAAACTTTCAAAATCTTTTTCACCAAAAGAGATGCCTTTATAGTTTTCTTGAAACGCAGGTTAAAAGATTTTCAATGCAGCATAAATGTAATCGAATGCGTAAAAAGTATAATCGATTGAATGTAACAGAGTAGGGATAAGAAAGATCAAACACTGAGTTTTTATACTGGTTCGGCCAAGTCTACATCCAGTGTCCTTCCAATCACAGGAAGCCAATGCACTATAATGATCAAGGTTTTTACAACAAGGTTTTTATAGAGACCTCACGTCAAAAATATAAAACACCTCTCTAACCCTCTAATTAAAATATAGGCAGTATACAAACAGACTAGTAGCAAGAACCCCTCTCCTCCAGTCCAACCCCTTTGAGGCACCCTCAAAGTCAAGAATGCAGCACGTCCTTCTTCCTATAATCACAACAGGGAACCCAACCCAATCTTCAGCAGATTGTAGAACCTGATCTTGCAGTACACACCCAAATGTGCAGATAGATCAGACTTTGAAAACTCAGCAATCTTCCTCTTCAAGAAATCACACCTAGTTGATCACCACGGTCAAACTAGTTTCTTGGAGCTCTTTCTCTCTCTGTAAGCTTTGCACTTTGTCGCAACCAGAATCGCGACGGGACGACGATCCAAAAAAAACGGGTTTAGAAAAAGAGATTTGGAGTCGCCACCATAGTTTATTCTGGAAAACTACGGAAAAACCATAAAACAATAAGACACGGTCCACGAAAACCAGATTCTGGGTTCGGGAGTCGGTTACGCGTAGGAAAGGTGTTAGCACCCTACAGCGCCTGCCCTAAGGCAGTACCTTTAACTAAATGCACGAATATGATGTGGTTTTCAAAATGTTTAACTATCCCCTAAAATAAAATTCTAAATAAACAAAATATATTTTTTTAGTTTTTTGGGCCTGACAATGATTGACCTTGCTCCTACGTATTCTCATTCAAAATGAGAAATCAGGGTTACGTAGTTCTTTTAAAACTTTGTTGGAAATTTTGTTTAGAAAATGGTTTGAGAATTTCGCTTAGAAATGATTTTGGATTTCTGGGAAAGTGAACCTGGCAAGGACTGGCCTTGCTCCTACGTATCTGCACTCTTGATGGAGAATCAAGGATCACGTAGTTCTGGGTAGCAATTTGTTTGTTGTTTGAAAATATGGATGTTTTTTTTAGTCTTTGAAGATTTTATATTTTTTTGAATTTTTTGTATTTAGGAAAGAGAAAAGGTTTTTAGCACAAGGACGATGCGTGCGATCACACATGTGCTTAACCTATAAAACATATTTTGTAATTTTATTTAAGAAAGAGAAAAGGTTTTTAGCACAAGGACGATGCGTGCGATCACACATGTGCCTAAACTTTTAAAACATATTTTTGTGATTTTATTATAAAGAAAGAGAAAATGTTTTTAGCACAAGGACGATGCGTGCGATCACACATGTGCCTAAACCTTTAAAACATATTTTTTTGTAATTTTAATTAAGAAAGAGAAAAGGTTTTTAGCACAAGGACGATGCGTGCGATCACACATGTGTCTAAACCCTTTAAACATATTTTATTATTATTTGAGAAAAGAAGAAGAAAAGGTTTTAGCACAAGGACGATGCGTGCGATCACACATGTGCCTAACCCCTTTAAAACATATTTTTGCAATTTTTAATTTATATTTTTATTTTGTATTTTCCTTTTTGTTTTGTCTTTTAATTTTAATTTTTTTATATTTATTAGATTTTTTTTATGAACAAACCCGGCAAAACATAAGATGCATACATAGCCACATACAATAATATGAAAAGGAAACAATCAAGTAAAAGCAAAAAAACATTAAAGAGCATAAAACAAAGCAACCAATAAGCATAAAAGTGTAGAGATAAAAACCAGAGGTGTGGAAAGAATTGAAGCTCTTTGGTTTGAGCCCAAAACTCTTCTTCTTCAACTTTGGATCTGCTAGGGGTGTAAACATGAAATTTGGAGTGCATCCCGAAATGTTTGCCCAGATTCAATTTTCCTTTTTTCTTATAAAAAGAGTGGGCTTAAGCCCAAACGAGATGGGGGTGGGAATGGAATGCAGGTGGCAGGAAGAAAGAAGCAGCCCACGCCGGGCCCCAGGTCCATTTCTTTTTTCTCAGAACAGGATTCTCACCTTCTCATTCAAGCGCAAAACCTAGAGTCTCTCTTCCAAGGCAGCCAACGGAGGTCCCTCCACCCAGTCACGCAACGCCACTGCCTCAGCCAACACCGGCTTCCGCCAGCTGCAGTCAAAGCCACCGCCGGTACGCTGACCACCGCCGCTCACCACCGGAGTCCCACGCTCCCCTTTTTCTCTTTTCCTCGCGTGTGTGAGCCCGCCTCTGCCAAGCCGGCTGCCGCGAAGAGCTCTCCGCCTGATCTCTAATGTCGCCGGCAGTTCACAGGCGTTTCCAAGGCCGCCGCTGGCCGCAGCGTCAGATCTTGCCCCCTCTCAGCTGTTGATGGTGATTTGGGAATGGGTTGGGTTATTTGGTTGTGTTGTGGTTAGTTTATGGGTGATGGTGTGAGGTGTGGTTACGCGAAGCTGATGGTGATGGAGGTTCGGTTCAATCTTCACGATTACGGGTGGATGCTGAAGGGTGTGTGAATGACGATGAAGGTCATAGGCTGTTTGGCCAAGGGATAAAGTGTAGTAGGGGATGGATGATGATACGAAGAAGAAAGGGATGAAGATTAAGGTGCTGTCATGAGATGGTATAAGGATGAAGAAAGGTGGCCGTGAGGTGTGTTGGAGATGAAGGTGATGATCTGGGCTGTGTGTGAATATGGAGGATGGGTGTTTGGCCGTGTCAAGATGGCTGTGGTAGTGGGTGAATATGGAGGATGGGCAGTCCCTAATAGCTGTGTTTGGGTTGTTTGGAATGGATGAAGATTGGGTGATGGATAATGGAAGTTTGAGGTTAGGCCGTGATCACGCAGTATTGGAGGTCCAGTGTTGGAGATCTATGGTGTTGGAGATGAAAATTGATGAAGAAGGTGGTATTATGATGGTTGTGGTAAGGTGAAAATGATGATGTTGGCTGGGAGGAAAAGATGAAGAAGGGGTGATAGCAGAGAGGGATCAGTGCCCCTGAATGGCCGTGTGTGTATGATGATGGTCATGGGAGATCATCTTGTTGAGTTCGAAAAATGTGAGATGATGAATCCCCCAAGAGGACCCCTCTGTCTGTTGTAGTGCTCGCCAGACTTTACAGATGGAATCTGTACAGGCACCACATGGGCACCCGTGGCAGACAAAAGTGAAGGTGTCAGCCAAAAATATTCTCTTTTTCAGAAACCCATGCTGTCAATAACTTTCGCTTTAGACAAAATCGAAGGTGGGAATCATTACTGGGAATAATTTGAGACGTAGTGGTAGGCCTCTTTTAAAACACAGCCAGCCCCGCGAACGACCATTAGAAAAACTCAATATCTGTTTGGACGAACGCCATCAAGACCGAACACGCCTAGCCAGCACCGCACATGACGAGCTACCGTTTTAAAACAAATTACCGTTTGGACGAGCGGTAGATGAGGGGTAGCGACCAAGACGAGAGGTAGAAGGGGAAGTGACCGAATGTTATTGAGGTCGAACACTGTGAAATCAAACCTAGGCCGAACGCTCAACATCGAACGCTAATCATCACTACTAAACCAAAACCGAACGCTCGATACCTAAGAACAAATATGATCAAACATTATTAAACCGGATACCATTGGGACGAACGTTTAGAGTCTTGGTCGAACACCCAGATCACTTGGGGCCAAGGATGACCGAACGGTGAGGACGAACGACCAGCAACATGTCAGGCCGAACGGGCAAATGGTGGAATGCTTGTGGATGGCCGAACAGTAGATCCTGAGAGTTGTCGAACGTCAATGAGAATAAATAACCGAACGGTTGAGGACAAGCGACCGAACGACCTTGAGGTCGAATGGACGAGCATCAGTGGGATACAATGATTGAACGCTGGAGCGCTCGTTGCAGTGGAGGGTCGAATGGTTGTGCAGTGTAAAGGGCGAACCGTCGAATATGGTAGAGGACGAACGTTTTTTTTTTTTTAAAATGTTTTATTTTTATTTTTATTTTATTTTTTTATTTTTATTTTACACTCATGAATAAAACAAATCTATTAGTCAATCCGGACGAAATTGGGTGTTGACACACTTTTCTGTAAAAGAATATTAAAATGTTATAATCACAAAGTCTTTTTCAGAAATCAAATTCGCGTCAATATATATATGAACTCGTATCAAATGCAACATAATCGACTTTGCTACTAATGCAGTCGAATACACAATCATGTTCTCATAAACTCATATAACCTGTAAACATAGAACATGTAACACAAAATACACATGTGCTATTAATTATGTGTTGTCATCATCAAAAACTCAGATATTACTGAGATTATGGGTTCAGCTAAACCAATGTTCCCCCTATCAACATTCTCCCCCTTTTTTGATGATGCACAACCATGATTAATAAACAACCATGTTGCACAACTCAATACAGATTATCAATCAATTACCAGCCAATAATTCTCCCCCTTTAGGCATTAGCAAAAAAGGTAAGCACAATGGTATTGAGATACAGATAATCAAACATATAGAGATGCATCAGATAATCATAAAACAAGTAATAATGCTCCCCCTGTCAAAGATTTTCACATGAAATTGAGATAATTTTCCCTTTTAAATGAAGGCATGTGAAATATATCAATGATATGCAATGCTCCCCCTGGCATTATGCATATTTCAATCTCAAAATATAGATGCACAATGCAGTAATCAGAATATGTCAGAGCATTTATCAGCATGTAATAACATTGTATCAGATCAGATATATCACAGTAATAACATTGTGATACGGTTCAATCAAACATTTAATCTCTTATCATCTCAGATATTTTATGCAACAGATAAGCATAGAGATATAAGAATAAACAATCAATCATCAAATAAAACAAGATCTAAAGATATCAGATATTCCAGTTTTAGAATCTTTAAACCCTTGTTGATGTTTAATCGATTTGATCTCAGCCAGAGTCGATTTCTTGCTGTAGCATATTTCAGATTATCCAGTTCCATCCAGTCAGCTAGTGATATTCCTACAAAACCTTTCAATGTCTTTTCAGATCAACCATTTTAGAATTAATGTTATGCAGGAATTAATGTGTGAGTATGCAAATGTATGAAAGTAACAGTAATCAATAATTCATTTGCATACAAGCACAGAGTAATCGATTTCAAGTTATCAAATTTATTCGATCACAGGTTTATTTTACCATAAATTCTGATTTCATTGATATTAAATCAAAAGTACAATCAGATAAATTCTTCCCCTTTGAAGCACCACCTTCTCATTGTCTTTACTAACCCGAGAGACACAACAGTGTTTCGGTTAACCACATTTGTGCAGTTACATGAGCATTCCTGCTCTCTATCAACATTCACACCTTGAAGAATTAATATCCTGCTGACCAGAACTTTATATGGCAGATAATGTGATTGACTTAGGGCATCTTCAGTCATGTGATCTTTTAAAACCTCCACCCATTTGGTGGGAATATCATTCTTAATACCATGTAACAAATAAAAATCTTTTGTGGTCATTCTATCCTACAACAATCTTCCAGGCAGAATCACCCATGCAAGAAGATATGTTGTTGTCTTTTCTTCCATGTTTAAGCCTTCATGTACAAATAGTCTTTCAATAGTGTATTTTCTTGGAAATCTCAGCCAACTTCTATAAAGATCTCTTTTCTTTAGCCAACGATTTGTTTATGAGTTTGGCAAATGAGAGAATATTCCCTCAACTTTTAGTCCAACAACTTGTTGCCATACATTATTATCAATGCATATATTCACACTTTCACCTTTGACCGAATATCACCATTCATGATTTTCAAATTGTGATAGAACACCTTCACTAGATCAGGGCACCAGTCACCCTTCATTTGAATCAGTGTAGTGAGTTCTTGAGTTTCCATCCATCTCAGAAACATAAAGCCTTCTCTTTCTAATAGACCTAAGTTTAGATACTTGGGGGAAACTACAATCTTGTTTCTTCCATTCAAAAATCTTATTCTTGTCTCATCATCATTGATCTAGCCTGAGGGATCAGGATCTCTAGCAGTTGCCATTGCTTTTCCTTTGCTTTCTCTTGAGCGGCGATTAGAGGATGCCATATGATATTGAACTCTTGAACACTCTGCTTCCGTTCTAGGGTTATGAAGATTACACAAACTGAACACACTAAATGCTAACACTTATTTACAAGTTTGATATGTATGAGGGTGCGAACAAGCATCGCATACAATCAGGCTCACTTAAGTTTTGAAAGAAAATAAAACCCAAAACAAAGACTATTAATCGGTTTCATTAAAAAGAGAGTTGACTTAATGCGTTAACAAAGTCTTACCACAAACAGAGAAACACATACTCGCAAATTATTCGACTTAACACTTAATACAATCGATTAAAAATCGCATAACCAGAATTTCACACAATTCATCCAAACAGATAAGTTCATAGCAAACATGCATTTTACAATCAATCATACCAAAGCTTATGATGCATGAAAGAGTTTTGTTACAGTTACCACAATCAGTGACTCAAGAATTTTTTATATCATCATGGTAGTTCATCCTTGAGTTGAATACTGCTTCAGCAACTACTGCTCCTTTCCTCCACAACAGTTAAAAGGTTTTGATGTTGGTACCCATTTTTACTTGGGTCCTGTCTTGTTAGTGGCAGGAAGTTGTTCCTTGGGATCCCATTTGTATTTTCCCTTTGGAACACCAACATTTCTAAAATAAAAATTTCTAACATTGTAACCAATTGTGTTGCAGTAAAAGCATGCATTAGTAGTAGGTTTACTCAAATCAATAAATTTCTTTGAGTTTATCCTATTACTTTTAGCCTTATAACCAATACCTTGTTTGTATATAGCTCTTCCAGATTATCTTAAGATAACATCAAGATTTTCTTTGCCTTGAGTAAATTTGGCTAATGTGCTAGTTAAGTAGTCAATTTTCTCAATGTGTATAGGATAGTTACCACATTCTTTCTCAACAACTTGTATTTCGGTCTTGACTATCTTTGCAGATTTCAATGCTTCTTCAAGATCTTTTTCAAGCTTTTCATTATCCTGTACTTTATTATGAATTCTGTATTCATAGTCTCTTATCTCAAAGGATAATCGATTCACCTTATACTATAGTCGCATGGCTTCTGCATGTATCTCCTGAAATGCATCCAATAACATGTGGTACTTGACTTCTATTGGTTCATTTTCAAATTCACGATCACTGTTATCATCAGATAATGCAAAGCTTGCCATGAAGCATAAATTTGACTCCTCTTCAACACTGGAATCATCATCACTTGAACAGTCTCCATCACTAATTTCCTAGGCAATATAAGTTTTTCTTTCCTTCCTATTCTTGTCTTGAGGATACTTGGTTAATTCTTTCTCCTTGTTCTTCAACTCTGGACAGTCAAGCTTGATATGACCATCCTTTCCACATTCATAGCATTGTACAGCGTTGCTTCTTGAGCTCTTCTTTCCTCCTCTTGGATAACCTGCATTGTTAGTTGTAGAATTTTTATTCTTCATGAATTTGTTAAATTTTCTCACCATCATATTCATCATTTCCTTTGCTGGTACATATGCATCTGATTCAGTTTCAGTTTCAGTTTCAAGGTTCTTTATAGCTTTCTTTCTTGTGGCCTTTAGAGAAATTGATTTCTTCTCTTCAATTTCTTCTTCCTCCTTTAGCCTTCCAAGCTCCAATACTTGTTCTCTGAGTTTTCCAAATAATGTAGCCATGTTCATGCTGGTCAAGTCTCTTTCTTCGGATATTGTAGTGACTTTCGGTTGCCAGCTTCTATTGAGGCTTTTTAGTATGTTGATTTCTTCTTTATCAAACATTTTCCCGAGAGCCATGAGGTGATTGACTATGTGTGTGAATCTCATTCTGAACAGCTCATACTCTTGTATAAGAGAGTTCTTTCTGGCCCTTTTCACTTCATTTGTTCCTTCATGCGTACCTCAAGAACCTCCCACATTTCCTTGGCAGTCTTGCATTGTGATATCCTGAAAAATTCATCCATTGTTAGCGCAAAAGCAATTACAATCCTAGCCTTAACATCATATTGTGCTCTGCGGTTTTCATCCAGAGTCCACTTAGAAAAGTTTTTCAAAATAGTTTTTCCATTAACAATTTAAGTGGGTTCATACGGACCGTTTAGATTTGCATCCCAAAATCCTTTATGCACGGATTCAAGAAACATTTGCATCCTTATTTTCCAAAAAGCATAGTTTTCTCCAACAAATAACGGTGGTCTATTTACGGATGCACCTTCACCAAAGGTTTGAGAATTGAAAGTCGTTTTCAAAGATCAATCGATTGAATGAAAATCGTAATCGACTAGTTTTTGAAATATTTTATGAAAACCAGCTCTAATGTCAATTGTTAAAAAAATTTCTCACACCAAGAGGGGGGGGGGGGGGGGGAATTGGTGAAGTATAAAATTTAAAACTTTCAAAATCATTTTCACCAAAAGAGATGCCTTTATACTTTTCTTGAAACGCAAGTTAAAAGATTTTCAATGCAGCATAAATGTAATCGAATGCGTAAAAAGTATAATCGATTGAATGTAACAGAGTAGGGATAAGAAAGATCAAACACTGAGTTTTTATACTGGTTCGGCCAAGCCTACATCCAATGTCCTTTCAATCACAGGAAGCCAATGCACTATAATGATCAAGGTTTTTACAACAAGGTTTTTATAGAGACCTAACATCAAAAATATAAAACACCTCTCTAACCCTCTAATCAAAATATAGGCAGTATACAAACAGACTAGTAGCAAGAACCCCTCTCCTGCAGTCCAACCCCTTTGAGGCACCCTCAAAGTCAAGAACGCAACACATCCTTCTTCCTGTAATCACAACAGGGAACTCAACCCAATCTTCAGCAGATTGTAGAACCTGATCTTGCAGTACACACCCAAATGTGCAGATAGATCAGATTTTGAAAACTCAGCAATCTTGTTCTTCAAGAAATCACACCTAGTTGATCACCACAGTCAAACTAGTTTCTTAGAGCTCTTTCTCACTCTGTAAGCTTTGCATTTTTCTATAAAAGAATATGAAAATGTTAGAATCACAAAGTCTTTTTTCAGAAATCAAATTCGCGTCAATATATAGATGAACTCGTATCAGACGCAACATAATCGACTTTGCTACTAATGTAGTCGAATAACATTTAATGCTTGGTCAACATTTTTAAAAATATAGTCGTTGTGATAGTTATATTAAGCATTAAAAGATTTCAAAATAGTAACAAACTTAATCGAATACATATCGCATGCAATCGATTATGCAACAGTGTTATGCAAAGTTTTGAAAACTTTTCTCTTTGTAAAACTCTCACAACACACTTGAAAAAGTTTATGCAAATACACTAGTTTTTACCGATTCACTCCATAATGTAATCGACTTCAAACTTTTGTTTTGCCACACATTTTAAAGTTCAACATTAGTGCTTGTGGTTTTTCATCCAAAAACATGTGTCATGCATTCATGTATAAAATCACATATATAACACAGTGAAATGCAATGAGCAACACAGCAATTAACACAATCATGTTCTCATAACCTCATATAACATGTAAGCATAGAACATGTAACACAAAATAGACATGTGTTATTAATTATGTGTTGTCATCATCAAAAACTTAGATATTACTGAGATTGTGGGTTCAGCTAAACCAGTGCTCCCCCTATCAACAATCTCAACAAAAATTCAAACCAAAATATTACTTTTTCCCATTCATTAGTAACATGTGCACGAATAATGGTCATCATCCAATACATGATGTGGTAACCACACTCATATGACACGGTTTGTCTATTACACTACAGTATATCATCATAATTATAAAATGTTAAGTAACATCATTGGAATCGTACAAAATATGCTATAACCAGACCTAATATGCTAAAGGTTAAATATGGTAAAATGACAAAAGTAATTCATCTCCTACATAACTAACATGCCATTTTATTTTCTTAAAAACCTAATTCAATTTCTAACTAAGCATTTTACATATATTCTACTAGAGACCAAATAACTAACACAAATCTACCATTAAAATATACCATTACAGAACTAAATAAAGATGAAATATAAACATGCATATTCTTCATTGATGATAATGGAGGAAACAAACGGCGCAAATGCGGCGGTGATGAATGGTGGTGGCAGAAACAAACACTAGGCAATAAGGCAAAATGCTGGTGGCAAAAATGGCGCGCGAGATGGTAGCAATGGTTCGCGAGGTGGTGGCAATGGCCCGCGAGGAATACGTCGCAACAATGGAGGAAGACAAAGCACCAATGCGAGTAGAAGAACGCGAGCGGCAAGAAGAAGAGGACGACAGAAGAGGAAGAAAGCAGAGGCAGCAGCGAGAGGAAACAATTATGTGAGGAAGAAAATTAATAGCGTAGGTTAAAATTTCTTACGATTCAGTGTTAAGTAAGTCATACTACCTCGGTTCTCCCAATAACCGAGGCAATAAACCCCTTACGGCCTCGATTCTTAGTACAATCGATGCCTAAAACATTTAGAGAAAAATCAAAATAAAAGAGAAAATGACAATTTTGAAATTATTTTCAACTTATATGCCTTAGTTGGCGCTATAATCAAAGCATAATGCACTTTTGACAATGGGTCTAAAACAACCGAAACAATATGGGTTGACAAAATGAATTAAACGTTTAGAAAGCAGAATTGATAGGTCTTGGAGAGGACATATTGCCTCGGTTCTATGAATAACTAAGGCATTAGGTCCTCTTCTAAAGTATGTCAGGGTATATTAGTGATTGTAGAGGGATTTGGCAGGGCTTTATGCTTCAGTTCCCCTCTGAAACGAGGCAGTATATCCCTTCCAGAAAAGGTGTCAGATGAAAAGTCTAGCTTATAGTGGATTCTGCAGGTTATTATGCTTCGGTTGCTCTTATAACCGAGGCAATATACCCTTTCTGCATCGGTTGCCAAGGAACCGAGGCATATAAGTTCGCTATTATTATAGAAATGCAACCGCGTTTTTATATGCTTCGATTTCCATAAAACCGAAGTGTATAAGTGATAACGGTAATTTTTACTATTATCCGCAGTTCACTTTTATACCAAATCAATTAAGCTTTAAGCTTGCTTAATCCTCTCGTTTATCTAACTTTTGTGAATAAGTTTAGTATATGTTACACTTAATGGTTTTCATCACTAATTCCTTTATTTTGTAGGCAAATTGTGTGCATTGGAAGAGCATCAAAACCATCAAGGAGTTGGAACCCAGGAAAAGCAATAAAGGCATCAAACTATAAGACACATGAAGGCCTCGCAAGCACGCTTGGGCGCCCCCTCCAAAGGCTTTGAGCATCATGTGCCTTGCAGTCGCACCTAACCACCCCTTCCAAGGCACTGAGCGCCCCTTCCAAGGCGCTGAGCGCTTCATCCAGCTCTGCTAACGTCGCACCAGGCGCCCTCCTCTCTAGGCGTTCAGCGTGACACTTGTTGATGTGGTACCCTAGACCTATTTAATGTTACCATGCAACGAGGGTGGCATCTTTTGGCGGCTGAAGCATGAAACTCACTTTCTTAGACCTCTTGGAGCAAGTTTGGGTGTGTGGGAGCTCTTCTTTCCTCTTCCTTGGGTCTCCATTGCTTTCCATTTCTTTCATCTCTTCCATTGTAAGCTCAAGCTCTCCATGACAATGGAGAGCTAACTTCATTTATTGTTGTGGAAGGATGTAACCTCTTAACTTCATGTATATGAACTTGTTTTGATTATATTAAGCTTCTTTCATTGAATTCTAGTGATTTTCTCCCTTTCTTAATGCTTGTTATGTTTTTGGCCATTCATAACTTGATTTTTTGGGTTTTATTTGTTGTGGAAAATAGCTCATGAACCTTGACTTAGATTAAACTACCTAAAGGAAATAGTATCTAGGAATAGAGCTAGGATCTTTAGTTATCATAAACTTCTTTTCTTAATGCAGAAGTGATTATTAGGGTTTTCAAGAAATTGATTTCGTGTTGCAGAGTATTGTAGATTTTCCATTCTTGCTCAATCAGCCAATATTGTTCCTGCATAACCTTTCAAGTTCAACTAGATCAAACATTTTAGTATTAATGCAGTACAATAAATAATACAATTTAGGTATGAATATGCAATGATGTGAATCTAACAATAAAATCTGTAAAATTGCATACACACACATTTGTGTTAATCGATTAAAATTATTAGTTTTATACAATCAATTATAGATATAATCATCCAAACACAGATTGATTTAAACTGAAGTCAACTTCCATTTCATTCATATAATAAGAACTGATTACATTCATATGAAAGCAAAACACAACTAAAGATATCAATGCCAATCATTTAAAGAAGAAATCAGCAACAACAAAAACAAAATTGTGACTCTAAACAACCCTTTTCTGATTTAGATGACTTTACAATCTTCTCATCTTCATAGTTCTTTTTACTCTCAGAATCATCTTCAGAGGTGTCACCAAAAGCATTTATCCTTAATGCATAATCCATCTTTTGATGTAGTTTAGATAAGGATCTTTAAAGCAATGACATTTTATCATCAAGTCTTTTGAACCTTTCATTCACAAGCTTCTCAAATCCTGTTTGAGGTTTGAACTTATACCTTGATGCATCAATACTAACAGGTTCAGCTTCATTTATACCAGGATCATGTTCATCTTTGAATATTCAACCTTGCATGCTTTTTCTAAGTCCCATGTGATCTAAAAACATCTTTTCAATCACATTTTTCTTGTTGCATCCAATGGTTACTTCATTTGTGATGTCCACATCATGCAACCTTAAAACTCTGCTTATGAAAACAGCATATGGTAGATAATAGTCATTCTGCCTTGCTACCTTCACCACGTGATTACTGATTATAGGGCCCAACTTGTTCGAATCCTGGTTCTTATTGCATATAGTAGGTACACATCCTCTACAGTCAATATTGTCTGATCCTCACCCCTTGGAAGCAGAATCCAAGTGATCACTTAAGCACACATGTTTTCCTCTTTACTCAGATGATCAATGCTGAAGGAATCATAATTTTCTATCATGTAAGGATTCCTTAAGTAATTGTTGTAGATGTTAACCTTGTTGAGACCCTGAATGCCATGACGTGATTTCAATCCTTCTGGTTGAAATCCGGTAATTGTCCTCCATGTATTTTCATCAATACGAATAGTTACTACCTTTACTCTGGACAAAAGATAGTCTTTTTCCTTTTTGAAGTTAGCATAGAACACTTTCACCAGATTTGGATAGTAATCTCCTTCGAGTTCGACAAACTTTGTTAGACCAGAGTAGAGTAGCCATTCCTGGAATAAAAACCCCTTAGCACGAAAGAAGAAGGTGCTTAAGCATTTGTTCCTAATAACCTCCTTGAAGCCCCACTTACATATGAAGTCAGTCCTTTGATCATCATCACTAAGCCAACCAAATGGATTTGCCTCTCTTACCAACGGAGCAGGGTGTTTTCTAGGTCGAGAAGATGAAGAGGCCATAACAGATATTGAAGATCAATAGAGACTTCTTAACACAGACAAGGGTTTTCAGTCACAAAGTTTTGAGACGATCATGGCGCACACAAGATTATCAAGTCAGATGTTTATAAGGGTGCGTAACAAAAACTTCATAAAAAACAGGCCCATTTAAATTTTCAAAAAACAAACAAAGCCCATAACAGAGATATTTAATCGACTTTATCATTATTAGAATCGATTTTGTACATAGCAAAGTTTCACTTAAAACAGAGAAACACACATACAGAACATAATCGATTAAAAGTCATACAACTAATTTTTTCAAACAAACAAGTCAACCATATAGACATTCATCAATCATGCATATAATCAATCATTCATATAAATATTTATGATGCATGAAAGCATCAGAAATAAGTTGTTCCAGTTACCATATTTAGATACTTAAGAACTTGTTATTTGTTCAATTGTAGTTCATCCTGGAGCAGTGCACTGCTTCATTCAGTAGCTCATTTTCCTATAAAACAATTAAATGATTTTGATGTAGGTACCTATACAAACTTGGGTCCTTTTTTGTTAGTTGCAGGGGCTGTTCCTTAGGAATCCATTTATATTCTCCTTTAGGAACACCAATCTTTCTATAGTAGCAATTTCTAACATTATGACCAATAGTATTGCAATAGAAACAGACATAGATTAATCGATTTACGTTACACTGTAGTTTCATAGCTTCTACATGTATTTCTTGAAAAACATCTAGTAGTATGCGGTACTTCACTTTGATAGGCTCATTTTCAAAATCATCATCATTGTCTTCATCATAGTGTGCAGAGCCATCCATGAAACACAAATTTGACTCCTCTTCAACACTGCAATCATCATCGCTTGAAGAATCACCATCACTGTTCTCCCATGCTATATAGGCTTTCCTTTGCTTGCTCCTTTTGTCTTTAGGGTACTTCGTGTTAATCTTCTGCCTGTTCTTCAAGTCTGGACAGTCAGGATTTATGTGGCCATCCTTTCCGCATTCATAGCATTGCATAGTGTTGTTCCTTGAACTTTTCTTTCCTCCTCTTGAATAACCTGCATTATCAGTTGCATAATTTTTATTCTTCATGAATCTATTTAAATTTCTCACCATCATATTCATGATTTCCTTTTCTATTATTTTTGCATCTGATTCAGCTTCAGATGCAATCTTCTTGGAGGATCTCTTGCTTCAGGCTTTAAGAGCAATCGATTGCTTTTGCTTTATTTCTTCTTCCTCTCTCAATCTTCCAAGTTCTAACTCATGCTCCCTAAGCTTGCCAAAAAGAGTTGCCATATATTCATGCTAGTTAAATCTTTAAATTCTGATATAGTAGGTACCTTTGTGCATATGTTTGATATTGTTGAAAATGAAAGGCAAAGTTGATTTGTGTAACACTGTGATAGTTGAGAGTAAGACACACATCCTTATACATCATTGTGCTTGAGTGAAACACTTCCCTTGGTGAGGATTGGTTCCATGCATTTAAGGAAAACATTTTGTCATGTTTGTTGATCCCTCATAAAGCCTTTGCATCTGTCTTTTCATCTTTGTCCAGTGAGCACCATAGTTCAAGCTTGATTTGCTAAAGCCTCATTATCTCTGGATTGATCTTTCCATGAATAGCAAACATGATTGATTTACTTGCTTTAACAGAAACTGCTTTCTTGAGTTGCTAGATCATTGTAGTTGGGTTGTTTTTGTTTAAGCCAAGTTACATTTTTGCTTGAGGACAAGCAAAGTTTCAAGTTTGGAGTTGTTGATAACGGTAATTCTTACCATTATCTGCGGTGCATTTTTATACCAAATCAACTCTCTTTGAGCTTGAAGCTTGCTTAATCCTCTCATTTATCTTACTTTTGTGAATAAGTTTAGTATAGGTTACACTTGTTTTCATCAATAATTCCCTCATTTTGTAGGCAAATTGTGTGCATTGGAAGACCATCAAAACCATCAAGGAGTTGGAACCCAAGAAAAGAAGCAAAGGTATCAAACTATAAGACACATGAAGGCCTCACAAGCACGCCTAAGCGCCCCCTCCAAGGGCTTTGAGTGTCATGTGCCTCGCAGTCATGCCTTGGCGCCCCCTCAGGGGCGTTGAGCGCCATTTACCTCGCAGTCACGCCTGAGCGCCCCATCCAGCTCTACTGACCTCGCACCGAGGTCCCTCCTGTTTTGGGTGTTGAGTATGACACTTGTTGATGTGTCACCCTAGACCTATTTAATTTTACCATGCAACGAGGGTGTCGCAACCGGAATCGCGACTGGACGACGATCCAAAAAAGAAATCGGGGAAAGGAAAAGAGGTTTGGAGTCGCCACCATAGTTTATTATGGAAAACTACGGAAAAACCATAAAATAATAAGACACGGTCCACGAAAACCATATTCTGGGTTCGGGAGTCGGTTACGCGTAGGGAAGGTGTTAGCACCCTACCACGCCTGCCCTAAGGCAGTACCTTTAACTAAATGCACGAATATGATATGGTTTTCAAAATGTTTAACTATCCCCTAAAATAAAACTCTAAAGAAACAAAATATATTTTTTAATTTTTTGGGCCCGACAAGGATTGACCTTGCTCCTACGTATTCTCATTCAAAATGAGAAATCAGGGTTACGTAGTTCTTTTTTTTTTTCAAAATCTGTTTGAGAATATTTGTTTGGAGAATTACTTGAGAAAATTGTTTGGGAAAATTTGTTTGGAGATGATTATGAATAATTTGGATTTTTAGGGAAGTGAACCTGACGAGGACTAGCCTTGCTCCTACGTATCTCCACTCTTGATGGAGAATCAAGGATCACGTAGTTCTGGCAGAGAAATTGTTTGTTGTTTGAAAATGTGAATGTTTTATATCTTGGTATTTTTTATGTGAGAAGGAGAAAAGTTTTTAGCACAAGGACGATGCGAACGATCACACATGTGCTTAAACCTTTTAAAATATTTTTGTTATTATTTGAGAAAAGAAGAAGAAAAGGTTTTAGCACAAGGACGATGCGTGCGATCACACATGTGCCTAAACCTTTAGAATATTTTATTATTATATGAGAAAAGAAGAAGAAAAGGTTTTAGCACAAGGATGATGCGTGCGATCACACATGTGCCTAAACCTTTTAATGTATTTTTGTTATTATTTGAGAAAAGAAGAAGAAAAGGTTTTAGCACAAGGACGATGCATGCGATCACACATGTGCCTAAACCTTTTAAAATATTTTTGTTATTATTTGAGAAAAGAAGAGAAAAGATTTTAGCACAAGGACGATGCGTGCGATCACACATGTGCCTAAACCTTTTAAAATATTTTTATATTTGTATTTTTTTTAGAAGAGAAGAAGAAAAGGTTTTAGCACAAGGACGATGCGTGTGATCACACATGTTCCTAAACCTTTAAATGTATTTCTGTAAATTCTTTTACTTAGGCTATAAATATTGTATTATTAAACCTATATTTTAGGATAAGTAGATATCTAGAATAAATAGATAACATAAAATAAAATAAAATAAAATAAGATAATAAAATAAAATAAAAAAATAAAATAAAATAAAATAAATAAAAAAACAAATCAAATAAGATAAACAAAATAAATGAAATAAAAAAAACAAATACGTAAATAAAAATAAAGCAAAAATGGGGGGCCAAATGAGAAAGGGAGTGCCGAACGGTCCAACGAACGGACGTTGGTAAAGGATTCAAAATGACGAGCGTTCGTTACGGGTGATGGCGAACGGACGTTGGCAAAGGAGGCTGAATGACGAGCGCTCTTTGGGGATATGGTAACCAAACGATCCGTCCAAGAAGTGGCCGAACGGACGTTGGAAAAGAGCTGAATGACGAGCGTTCGTTTGGGAGATGACGAACGGACGTTTGGGAAAGGAGGATGAATGACGAACGTTCGTTGGGGAGATGGTAACCAAATGATCCGTCCAAGACGTGGCCGAATGAACGTTGGAAAAAAGGCTCGATGACGAGCGTTCGTTGGGCAAGGAAACCGAATGAGGAGCGCTCGTTGGGGAGATGGTCACCAAACGGTCCGTCCAAGAAGTGGCCGAACGGACGTTGGAAAAGAGCTGAATGACGAGCATTCGTTTGGGAGATGACGAACGGACGTTTGGGAAAGGAGGATGAATGACGAACGTTCGTTGGGGAGATGGTAACCAAACGATCCGTCCAATTCGTGGCCGAACGGACGTTGGAAAAGAGGCTGGATGACGAGCGTTCATTGGGGGAGATAACGAACGTTCAAAAATGTGGCTGAAAGACGAGCGCTCGTTGGGTGAGATGACGTACGGACGTTTGCGAAATGGAGGCGGAATAACGAGCGTTCATTGGGGGAGATGGTCACCAAACGGTCCGTCCAAGAAGTGGCCGGACGGACGTTTGGAGAGGAGGCCGGTGACGAACGTTCGAAAAAGGCTTAATAATGTGCGTTTATTTCTGGGCTTGGCCCACCCGGGTGGTTTCTAACCTAGAATCCCCTAGGGGTTTGGCATCTTCCCTTCCATTCCTCACCCACTCAGATCCAACACTCTCTCGTAAGCTCGCTCCCTCAGCTCACACACTCTCTAGAGACCCAAGGTCTCTTACTCTCTCCGCAGGCTCACCGCCGCCTATGCCAGCGCCGGCCACCGTCGCCTCAACCAGAACGCTTCTTGGCCTCGCCGGCGACAACTCGCGCCACCAGACCCACTACCGATCGCGGCGCCACTGCCTTCTCTCCCTCGCTTCTCTCGCACTAGCCTAGGGTTGAGGCTTTTCCACCTCAGGCACCGCCTGCCGCTGCCTCTGCCAGAGCCGGCCACCGTCGCCTCTAGCCGGAGCGCGCTTCCTCACCGGCGCCACCAGCGTCACTCTCCTCCCTCTCCCTTCGAAGATTTTCTCAACTGCTAATCCTCCCCGCAACACCACCTTTCCCTCTCTTCTTCCCCTAATTTTTATCGTTTTTTATTGATTTACTGATTAATTTGGCATTGATTGATTTGACGTTTTACCGGGATTGAAAATTACGAGTGTGTGTTGTGTACATCTGAATGTGAGGGGTGAATGCTGGATTTGTTCTGCCTTGTGTGTTGATTGGGTTATGCTTGTTGGAGGTGGTTACGGGTGTGATCACGATGACCAGAGGAGTAGAGGATCAAAGGGGTTGATGGAGGCTTGCGAGGGAGGGAGACAAAGGTTGGAGTCGGGAAATGGGTGAAGATGGTTAAGGGTAGGATGAGGCTGGAATGGAATCTGTTTTAGTGCTCTCTGTTCGTGACCTTGGGTGCTTCAGGGGCTGAAATATGATAATGACGATGGTGGTTGTTTGCTAGCGATGCAGATGCGAAGTGGAAGCTGGAGCAAGAGCCCTACGTGAATGACAGCCTATTCGGTCTAGCAACCGAAGGAAGACAGTATAATAGGGGATCACAACTCGCATTAAGGTGATGCGAGCATGAATATTGGATGTAAATGAATGGAATAGTGGATGAAACAGCAGGATAATCGAAAATTCATACCAGTATGACTATGGACGAATGCGGATAACATAAATTAGGGATACTTACCTTCAATGAAACGATTAGCCCTCTCCTTCCTCTATTGTGGACTCGCTTTCGCTTTTCCTCTGCTCTTCCCACCCCTTGCACACTCCTCTCTTTGCTCTCCAATCTCCAGCAATGGATTTCTTTTTTTTTTTCGATCCAGGCCCGCGTAGCTCTCCCCCATATCCCCCTTTCTCTATGCTTTTCTCTGCTTTTTCTGCCACTCTGCAATTCCGTATACCAAATCGTGTATGTGCCAATTCTGTAGACTCCAAAACGTCTCTGCCACACCCACGCACTCTACAGAAACGGTTTCCTGCCCCCCTTCCCGCACACACACTGTTTCCTTTTTTTTTTTTTTTTTTTTTTTTTTTTTTTTTTTTTTTTTTACGCTTTTCACTAAAGATAAAAACGCCCCCTTTTCTTAATTCTTTTCTTTTCTTTTTTTAATAAACTAAAAAGGTAAAAACTAAAAAAACAAAAACTAAATACACAAATAAACTAATAAGAAAATAAATAAATAAATAAATAGAAATAAAAAAAAAAGAAAAAACGAAAATAATAAAATAAAAATAAAAATAAAAATAAAAAAAAAGGTAAATAATAAAACAAAGGAGAACAGTCTACAGTAAAGCCAAAAAACCAATCCGGACGAAATTCGATGTTGACAACTGACCCTCTTTACTTAGATTTTACTAGATAATATGACAAAGTGATGTTTTCATATTATATTGTAAAAGATAAGTAAAGATAGAAATACTAATTTCGTCTCGATTTCTAAGGAGGCGAAAGGAAGGAAAATGAATACGAGACCTAAGATTAGCCAAATCCATGCAAAATGTGAGAATGCAATAAAAGAAGGCAACCCTTACCCAGTAGGGAGTCAAAACATAAAACAACAAGCTGGATTTGACCGTTGCCGAGCAGAGGGTCAACAACATGAAACGAAAACCTGGATTCGACCATTGCCGAGCGGAAGGCCGAAATCGCAGAACAACAAATTGGAATTGACCGTTGCCGAGCAGAGGGCCAACAACACGAAATGAAAACCCGGATTCGACCATTGCCGAGCAGAGGGCCCAAAGTCACAGAAAAACTAGAGGCGCCAGACAAGACTGGGCTTGAAACGCTGAACCAAAACCGTGCTTGAGGGGAACGAGGTGTACAAACCTCGTGGAGGGTGTACAAACCCTGAACGAGTGATGTGAGGTGTGCTAACCTCGTGGAGGGTGTACAAACCCTATGGATGAATGATATGAGGTGTACTAACCCTATGGATGAATGATATGAGGTGTACTAACCTCGTGGAGGGTGTACAAACCCTGTGGATGAATGGTGTGAGGTGTACTAACCTCGTGGAGGGTGTACAAACCCTATGGATGAATGGTGTGAGGTGTACTAACCTCGTGGAGGGTGTACAAACCCTGTGGATGAATGATATGAGGTGTACTAACCTCGTGGAGGGTGTACAAACCCTATGGATGAATGATATGAGGTGTACTAACCTCGTGGAGGGTGTACAAACCCTGTGGATGAATGGTGTGAGGTGTACTAACCTCGTGGAGGGTGTACAAACCCTATGGATGAATGGTGTGAGGTGTATTAACCTCGTGGAGGGTGTACAAACCCTATGGATGAATGATGTGAGGTGTACTAACCTCGTGGAGGGTGTACAAACCCTATGGATGAATGATATGAGGTGTACTAACCTCGTGGAGGGTGTACAAACCCTATGGATGAATGATGTGAGGTGTACTAACCTCGTGGAGGGTGTACAAACCCTATGGATGAATGATATGAGGTGTACTAACCTCGTGGAGGGTGTACAAACCCTGTGGATGAATGATATGAGGTGTACTAACCTCGTGGAGGGTGTACAAACCCTGTGGACGAATGATGTGAGGATCAATAGGCTGGACGAGTGCCTTGAGGTGTGTTATCATAGAAGAAACTCTTGGATTCAGATCTTTTTTGAAGAAACATTGGTAAATACTCAGCAAAACATTAGAGAGATTTAGATATAAAGGTCTCCTAACCTTTTTCACCACTTCATTTTCCTCTTACGGATTTTTGAACAATTTTCTTTGCTTTCTATGAAATGATGTTATGTTATGATGGTGCATGAATGCATATGAGCCATTGGTTTCGTTCCCTTCCTGTGCTCTCGCTTTCTCTTTCTTACACCTTTTTTTTTTTGGGAATTCTATGCTTGGAATCCGTTGTCAATGTTGACGTCAAACGCGATGTACGTTCGAAATGCATTCAATCAAAATAATGTCAAGAAGCAGTGGGTTCTTTGATGAAAGGAAGAGAACGTAACTAGGGGTTCAAATTCCCTCTAGCACTAGCTTGAACCTGAAAAGGTGCGGGAGATGAGCATGAAAGGTAGATGGTTGAATGATTACCTGTGGGTAACGTTAGCATTTGAATTTTTCTTACTTTGGGAGGGGTTGTTAGTATCTACACATGCATGACCCGCAAGGGCTGCCCCAACTTTGTTGCGTATAGTAAACTTGATTTGGAGAGGGGGAAAGGTTCGGGTAGGAAGGATTGCCCCAATTTGGCGATTCTTGATTGACGGAGAGACTTCACATTTTTTGTCTTTTCTCTTTTTTTTCGATGTTTTTATTTTCTTTCCTTCTTTTTTTCTTTTCTTTTGAGTGATTGTGTCATTCACCACATCATTTCGTTTCAGGGTTAAATTCGTGAGAAAGATTAGGACAAACATTCTTCAGTCAGCGTGGACTTTTATTGGCTTGTACCGTGGCTAAAGGTCAAAGGGTTTTGAAAGAAATGGATAATGAAGGCTCAAATAAGTGTTTGGCGGTTAAATTGTTTCAACAAGAATCATTTGCAAGGTGTCGAGTCAACCATCCCTAGAGATTTGAAACTTCGGGCGTCCTTTTATTTTCATTGCTATTTTTTTCTTTCTTTTCTTCCCCTTTTGGGTTGCTTGCTTCGTTGTCTCTGTTGTGTACTTCTTTGAGACTTTATATATATATATATATATATATATATATATATATATATATATATATTTTTTTTTTTTTTCTTTTTCTTTTCAGAAATCCCCTCCTTGATTTTGGATGCCCTTGATCTACCCTTTAGGTTGACATCGATGTGCTAATGATTCTTGTCGAGGGTGATGAAAACAATTATAATTTATGGCTCAAACGGGGTGCAATTGGATAAACTTCTTTTAACGTTTGGATAAAGAAAAAAAAATGGTCACACATCACTCTGAATCTTTGCTTACCTTACTTTCTCGCGACTTTAGCCCTGGAATAAAACTCGGTAGTGGTTGACACATCGACTTCATTATTTTTTCTTTTCTCTTCTTTCTTCTTCTTTTTTTTTATTATTTATTTTTGGCTTAATTACCTACTTAGTCCCCATGTTAGGAGGTAATTTTCTGTTTAGTACCCATGATGAACACTGCCCTAGTATTGTATTCATGAACATCCTTTGTTTTAATGGGAAACGAAAAGGTTGAGGGTTCAAGTAGTATGAATGCAGATGCTCTAGCCGGAAAAGAACGATGGTTACCCCCGAAACCTTGCATCAGGAGAAGACCCAACTTTGGTATTTTCAAAATTTATTTTGCTTTTGCTTTTCGAAAACACTATGCCCTTGACAACCTCATTGACAACAAATTCAACATGTGTCTTTTCTTTTGCTCTCTTTTTTTTTATTTTTTTATTATTATTATTATTTTTTTTTACGACACCCACCAGGACCGAGCTAAGCCGACTGAATACCCGTGATGCTTTTATTGACATTCGTTCAATTATTTTCGTTTTCATTCCTCTTTATTTACCTAAACAGCTCAGCGCGACATGCAATAATTTCAGAAAGTATGAACAAAAATTAATATGCGGTATTTATTGAATGAAATAACACAGATTACAACAATTTAAAAGGCAATGTTAATATTCGCTAACGGCAACCTCTATCACGGAATCATCATGCATAGAACTTTTTGACCGCATCAGAATTAACCGGTAACGGTAATTCCTCCCCATCAATCCTTGTGAGAATTAGTGCCCCACCAGAGAATGCTTTCTTCACCACAAACGGCCTTTCGTAGTTTGGGGTCCACTTGCCTCTATGATCTTTTTGGATGGGCAAAATCCTCTTCAACACCAGTTCGCCTTCATGAAACTCTCTTGGGTGCACCCTTTCGTCAAACGCCTTTTTCATTCTCCTTTGATACAGCTGTCCATGACACACTACTGTTAACCTTTTTTCTTCGATAAGGTTGAGTTGGTCGAATCGGGTTTGAACCCACTCAGCTTGCTCTAACTTAGTTTCCATTAACACGCGTAAGGAGGGAATTTCGACCTCAAATGGAAGTACCGCTTCCATCCCATACACTAGCGAGAACGGCGTGGCCCCAGTTGATGTTGGTACTGATGTGCGGTATCCGTGCAAAGCGAAAGGAAGCATTTCGTGCCAATCCTTGTAGGTGACCACCATCTTCTGCACAATCTTCTTGATGTTCTTGTCAGCAGCCTCTATTGCCCCATTCATCTTTGGACGATAAGGAGAGGAATTATGGTGGTGAATTTTGAATTCCTCACATAACTCCGCCATCATCTGATTGTTCAGGTTGGTAGCATTATCAGTGATGATCTTGTTAGGTAGCCCATACCTACAGATCAACTCCTTCCTTATGATTATCTTCTCGCGGTATATGGTTAAATGTGATGGAATCGAAATACTCCATTAATCCCCTGATGTAAGCTTGGTAGGGAATTAATTTTGTATCCCTAGTTTCCCATTCTCCTTTCAATTGATGGATGACCAAAGCTGAATCTCCATACACATCCATAATTTTTGCCTTAGACTCAATTGCTGCTCGAATACCCATGGCGCAGGCTTCATATTCAGCGATGTTATTTGTGCAGCTAAAACATAACCTTGCCGTCATTGGTATATACTGACGCTCTGGGGAGATAAGCACTGCCCCTATTCCATGTCCCATCACATTCGAGGCTCCGTCGAATAACACTGTCCATGCTTTTTTGTTTCGGTCTTCTTTGTTCTCTTCGAATAAAGCCATGATATCCTCATCGGGAAATTCAGGTTGCATTGGTTGATAATCACAAAGGGGTTGATGAGCCAGGTATTCTGCTAGTGCGCTACCCTTGACAGATTTCTGAGTGACATATACGATGTCGTATTCTGACAATAGCATCTGTCATCGAGCTATCCTTCCAGTAAGAGCAGGCTTTTCAAAAATATACTTGATAGAATCCATCTTGGATATCAACCATGTGGAATGACTCAACATGTATTGTCTTAAACGATGAGCGGCCCATGCCAATGCGCAGCAAGTCCGCTCTAACGATGAATATCGTTGTTCGCAGTCTGTGAACTTCTTGCTCAAGTAATATATAGCGTGCTCTCTTTTGCCATCCTCATCATGCTAACCCAATACACAACCCATTGACTTGTCCAATACAGTCAAATACAAAATGAGTGGCCTTCCTGGTTCTGGTGGGCGTAATACAGGAGGGTCCTGTAAGTATTGTTTGACTCTCTCAAAAGCGGCCTGACAATCCTCATTCCACACCACAGCCTGATTCTTTCGTAACAACTTGAACAGTGGTTCACAAGTAGCAGTTAATTGGGAGATGAATCTAGCAATGTAATTCAATCTACCCAAAAACCCTCGAACTTCTCTTTCCGTCTTAGGCGCAGGCATTTCCATTATCGCTCGCACTTTGTCTGGATCCACCTCTATCCCCCTCTGGCTGACAATAAAGCCCAACAATTTCCCGGATTTCACTCCAAATGTACATTTGGCGGGATTCAGCCTAAGCTTATACTTCCTCAATCTCTCGAATAACTTTCTCAAGTTGAGGACGTGTTCTTCTTCTGATTCGAACTTCGCGATCATGTCGTCCACATAAACTTCAATCTCCTTGTGCATCATATCATGGAAAAGTGCCACCATTGCCCTTTGATATGTTGCCCCAGCATTCTTGAGTCCAAAAGACATCACCTTATAACAAAATGTGCCCCACAATGTAATAAAAGTCGTCTTTTCCATATCTTCTGGCGCCATCTTGATCTGGTTATACCCCGAAAAACCATCCATGAACGAAAACAGTGAATACTTGGCTGTATTATCAACTAGGGTGTCGATGTATGGTAATGGGAAATTGTCCTTTGGGCTTGCGCGATTCAAATCTCGAAAATCGACACACATCCGAACTTTACCATCCTTCTTAGGCACCGGTACAATGTTTGCTACCCATTCTGGGTATCTCGCCACAGCTAGAAACCCTGCATCGAATTGCTTCTGTACCTCCTCCTTGATCTTCAAGGACATTTCCGGTTTCATTCTTCTTAGCTTTTGCTTTACCGGTGGGCATTCCGGCTTGAGTGGGAGCTTGTGTTGTACAATATTTGTATTGAGGCCTGGCATGTCATTGTAAGACCAAGCAAACACATCCCTGAACTCCCTCAATAAGACACGCAATTTTTCTTTCACTTCTGCTTTCATGGCTGTACCGATCTTCACCTCCTTTACCTCATCCTCATTCCCTAAATTGAGTACTTCAACATCTTCCTGGTGAGGTTTCATCTCCTTACACTCTTGTTCCACTAGTCTTAACAGTTCAGGAGGGGGTTCTGGGTCATCATCACAAGCATCTTCCGTATTATTGACAGGGCGCCCAAAATCAGGAATATCGACATAATTACTTTCAAAACATTCATTGTCATATCTGCATTATTTGAGTTTACGAAAAGGAAATAAATAAACGGAAAAACGACGAGGAATGCAAAATGATGATAAAACACAAACAAACACACTTTGATTATCGCGCTGAGCATAACAAACTAAAAGCGTCAAGCCGTAAGTCATGAATCCTCAAGCCCCGGGTAAAGCTATAGGATTAATTAAAGTTATTACATCTTATTCAAATTAAGCATCACGGGCAAATCCAGCATCTTCCAGTTGTCGAGTCGTGCATCCGGGGAGCAGGCCCACACGAAACTGGAGCCTTCCGATCCATCTTCATCTCCTACAGCTGCTATGTGGCCAGCGTTAACCCAACCAGCGCTGCGAAAGCTCTCCTTGAGGTCACAGATACGAATTCTTCCCACTTTGGGCTCCCGTCTTTCCATCCGAGCCAGACTGCGCTCTCTCCTTTCTTCTATCAGCCTTCTCCTATCCTCCTTGGTGGGCTTGTATCCCAGGCCATACCTATTCTTGTTCTCGACGACCTCCAGAGGGAATGCTTGCCCCTGTCCATACCTACCCAAACCTTTCCCATGCATATAACCTTCTTTTAGCATGACTTTGGCCATCATGATAGAAGCACGCGACAGATGCGGGTTGACCGCGAATGGCTCCACATAGGTGTTTCCCACGATCTCCAGAGATTGGAAAGTTGTCTCGAGAGCTTCCTCGGCTGCTTCAATATAACGGGAGGATGATGGTCCGCTCACCAGGAAATCCTCCTCTCCTGCCACTATCACCAGCTTGTCTCCCATAACATACTTCAACTTTTGGTGTAGTGTAGAAGGCACAACCCCTGCAGAATGGATCCATGGGCGACCCAACAGACAACTATAGGCCGGGAGGATGTCCATGACTTGGAATGTCACTTGAAAGACACACGGACCGACTTGGACTGGTAGTTCTACCTCTCCCATCACTTCCCTCTTACTACCATCAAAGGCTCTCACAATCATAGAACTTGGCTTCATATGCGTTCCGTCACTGGGTAGCTTCTCCAAGGTTGCTTTTGGCATGACGTTCAAGGAGGATCCATTATCCACTAAGACACGTGCTATCACATGATCCAGGCATTTCACAGAGACATGAAGGGCTTTGTTATGACCTCTCCCCTCAACAGGTATCTCTTCATCAGTGAAGGTGAGGTAATTATTAGCAACGATGTTGCCAACAATGCCCTCGAACTTGTTCAGAGAAATACCTTGCTCCACATGAGCCTCATTGAGTATCTTCATCAACAACTTTCGGTGGGAGGCAGAGTGCATGAGTAATTCTAGCAAGGAGATCCGGGCAGGCATGCGGTTCAACTGTTCCACCACTTTGTACTCACTCTGTTGTATGAACTTTAGGAATTCACCAACTTCTTCTTCAGATATTTCCCTCTTCTCCTCTTTGTCGGGGGTCTCCTCGGCCTCCACGTTCTTCCCCCTCAAGAACTCCTTTGCTTTTGCAGCCATTGTTGCTTCCCTATCATTGGTTCTTTCTCTCGCCAATTCTGGTGGTGTAAAGATTCGACCACTTCTGGTCATTCCACCAATGCCTGATATGTTTTCCACAGTCGGATTTGCATATTCTCCCTCATCTAATGCAGTTGCCCCATATCTCCATGGGACGGCTTTCTCGTTCTTATAAGGGAAAGGAGTTGGCACTCGGATGACAACAGACGGATTTCCTTCAGTTACCAGTGCAGGGGTGGTCCTAGTAAAATGGATCACCAAAGGTTCGGGTAGAGTCACATCAGATTCTCCACCAATTTGTGCAAATACTTCTTCCTCTCTGACCTTGCGGCACACTTGCATCAAATTTCTATCAAGTAAGTCTTGTAGAAAAATCTCGAATTCCATACATTCCTCAATAGAGTGCCCGGCCTCCGGATGGAGTGCGCACGCTATACCCAGATCATAATCGCCCTTCACTAGGCCTTTCTTCAACAAAGCCTCAAAGATAAACCTCCTAGAACTTCGGATTTCGCCCACATCTCTTATCAGATCATGTTTCCAACCTCGACGGCGTTCGTCGAGGAACTCCCGTGCCCGGACAATGGATTAGTATCGACGCTGGGCTGGTCCTCTTGAAACTTTAACCAACCCGAATCTATCAGAGCCTGAACTTTGTATTTGAGAGCCATACATCCTTCGGTCGAGTGGCCAATGCCTCCTGCATGATAACTACACCTGGCATTTGCGTCATAACCCCTAGGGTACGGCGACAGTACAGGCTTCGTCGGGCAAATGGCGACCAGCCCCTTTTTGACTAGGTTAGGTAACAATTCAGTGTAGGTCATAGGGATTGGGGTGAACCTAACAAATTGATTTCCCCTTGGGTTGTTGTTGTGACCCACATTCAGATTTGGGCCCATGTTTGCGGCCGGTCTTGAAGCTTCGGTTGGGATATGCTGCAGTGGATAATACGCTTGTTGTTGTTGAGGCCTAGCTTGGTGAGCAAACATGGTGTTAGCAGCATAAGGAGGTGGGTTTAAGTATGGTCGATAATTAGGATCGGGAGCTCTTCCTCTCCACACAAGCATTACCGACGCAGCATGTACCTCCCCCTTTTTTTTCTTCCCCTGATTGAAGCTGGGCCTTTTGTAGTTTGTAGCTGCAGGTGGGCCATATGTTATCTTCCCGTTTTTCAATCCAATTTCTATCCTCTCACCAATGATGATGGTGTCAGCAAAATTGACAGATACATTCCCAACCATATGCTCATAAAATGGCGGCTAGAGTGTGTTTACGAACATCGACACCATCTCCTTATCAAACAACGCCGGCTCAACTTGCGCAGCCAACTCTCTCCATCGTTGGGCGTACTCTTTGAAAGTTTCATTGTCCTTTTTTGTCATATTCTGCAGCTGCAGACGGTCCGGAGCAACATGAGTATTGTATACATATTGTTTTACGAAGGCGTCAGCTAGATCTGCCCAACAACGAATTCGGGATGGCTCCAGGTGGGTGTACCAGTTCAATGCCACCCCAGCCAAACTTTCCTGGAAAACGTGGATGAGTAGCTGCTCATCATGAGCATACGTAGCCATCTTTCTGCAGTACATGGTCACATGGCTTTTAGGGCAAGTGTTACCCCTATATTTTTCAAACTCCGGCGCCTTGAACTTAGGCGGGATTTTCAAGCCCGGAACCAAATTCAATCTGGCCGCATCTCCAAACCCGTAGCTCTCAACTCCCTCAACAGCTCTCAACCTCGCCTCCAGACTTTCCAACCTACCCGTAGCTCCAACGAGGCTACCGAATCCCCCAACCACCGTGGCGTGCGGTGCAGCTTCGGCTGAAGAATCCTCCCTAGCAACCACATGCGGTACTGGGGTCACCCGAATTCCATCAGTTGTGTTGGTCTCATTCATTCCCGTGCCCACCATGGGAGCCGACACTAAGACAGGTCCCTAAGTGCCGATTGGTGGTATATTGACAGTCGCGGGGAACGAGAATGAAGCGTGCTCAGCTTCTGAGTACTCTCCTACAAGAGGAGCGTAACCCGGAGGTAAACCATACAGTGGGAAAGGAACAGATTGGCTCGCAGCGTTGAACATTGGGGGATAAGGGTGAGCATTCCCCCCAACATGCGCAGATGAAGACTCTCCAGTAGTCTTCATGGATTCAAGCGTCGCCAAGATCTGGCCGATCTGGTCCTTCAACTGGCCAACATCCGTTTTGAGAGACTCTTGTGACTCCTCCCAGCTTGCCATGGCTTTTGAATTTGCCCGGGTCCGGTAGGGATGTCGTGGAAATTTGGTCGTCGTTTTTCTCACGCGTACTGTTTTATTATTTTAATTAATTAGATGGAAATGAAACATGCTGAAAAAAAGAAAAGATGATGCATGCTAGTAATAGGGGGAAATCACAAGATTGTAATGACATCACTGATGGAAATTAACACAAGTAGATGCTAAACAACATCCCACACCTTTCATCTAAAGGGAAACAAGTTCATTACATTTCTTAAAGGAAACTCTTAAAGGAAACAAATCATAAAGATCTCTAAATACATCAATTCCTAGCCCGAGTGATGAGGGATTTCATCTCGTCTATCAACCGTTTACAGTGATTAACAAAAAGCTCTATTTCTATTGGTGGGTTATAAAAGTGGGTACTCGCTTCAGCTTCCGACACCATTCTGGGGATGTCTTCAATTGCCCCATTTGCCAAAGCAGCCAACTGAGAGAAGCTTTCCTTCCAATGCTTTACGGCCGTTTCTTGCTCTGCGATGTGCTCTTTCATTCGCTTTATCAAGGCCTGATGCCTTTCTTCAAATTCCATCGACCTCCATCGCTCCTCCTGCTCCTCGATGTAATCCTCCATCTGCTTTAACATGGCTCGATACTCCCCTTCAGCCTCTGCCAGCTTCCAGCGCTCCTGATTCAACTCCGCTTCAAATGATGTAGCCATTTCCTTCATTTGATGCCCCGATTCTTGTACTTGGACTTGCGCTTCCCTTAGTCTTTTTAGGGCTTCCCTTTTATCCTTCTTGGCTTCTTCATAGAGTTGTTTCCACTGTCTGCCCTCTTCTAAAGCCACATTCTTCTCATTCACCCTCATGGATAACTCCTTACTTGCGGCCGCAAGATCCTGTTTTACTCGGAATGTATAATCTCTCTCTGCCTTCTGGCTTTTGACAATGTTTTCATAAGCCCGTGACTTTTCTTCGTTATCATTCCTCATATCCACAAAATCATTGCGAGCCTTCTGTAATTCATTTTCCAACCTAGCATTCCTCACCCTCAATTTCTCCACCTCAGCCTTCAGCTGTTTCACCTCTTCACTTTTTGGGGCTTGGGATGTTCCTTCACTTGCCGATTGATCATTGATGGGCTTGAAAGGCAACTTGACTTCTCTTACCCGCTCCAGAATCCAAGTATGATAACTAACCCTGCTATCCATCACTCCACTCCTCAGGTCCTTCTCTGCTCGCACCACATTTTCCCAGGCACTTCTGACTCTCCTCAACATCTCAGTACAATGTCCGTCCTCATAATAGATGAAGAAGGCTGTGAGATAATTTGGTGAAGGCGCTCCCTTCATAGGATATCCGAACTGTCTTTGGACCAAAACAGGGTTGTAGTTAATACAATACCTAGCGCCTATGAGAGGTATGTTAGGGAAGTTGCCACAATGTTGGATAGATGATTTAGTCTCAAGCCAAGGAAGGCGCCATTTTACGTTTCCTTCTCTCAAACCGGCAAAGAAAAGAGCCCACCCATTACCTCCTTGATGCGACAGATTCTCAGGTGAACTTCTAACATTGATTACCCCTTTAAATACTCGTGCCGTCATCCACGCATATAACGCCGGCAAACAACAAAGAATCCTCTTCCCTTTTCTCTCATGGCAAAAACTCATAGTCCCATACACATCTGCGAGGACTGCTGTTACGGGGTTTTCTGATCTCGTCTTTTTTGCCACGAAGACATCAATAGCAGTGTAATCTACAAAGTCTTCCAGCTTGGGAAATAGGACAATGCCAAACACAGTGAGGGCTAGTACATCCATGAAGGTCTCCCATTCTTCCCTATCGCCCAGGTCGTGCAAATATTGTTCAAGGTAACCTTGTGTCAGCCCCCGCATTTGATGTCTCGTTATCAACCGATTCTCCAATTCATTGGGCTGTAATTTCATTATAGCAACAAGGGTAGAAGCAGAGGCATGATGCTCCAAGTGCTGATATGGCTTGGTACCCTCTAATGGCAAGCCCAGAATATGCTCAAATTCTTCCACAGTTGGCGTCAACTGGAAGTCCTGGAAGGTGAAACATCTCAGTGGAGGATCATAATACTGAGCTAGAGCTGTAATAGCGGGCAACTGTACTTTCACCTCCATTAAACTCAACAAATTCCCATATTTCCTCCCGAAGGCTTCTCTCTATATGGTCTTGAGTCTTCGGCCTAAATTTATCAACCTGGTCAAATTTCCAACATGTGTCCTTAGGCTAGACTTCTTTCTTAAAATGGCGGAGTTGATATGCAGTGTAGCATCAGATCTGGTGTCAACATCCATCTCGTGTGAAGTCAAGTGTATACCTGTGATTTCCCCTAAAACCAACATGTTACTAAATGATGCATGACTATGATGCATGATAATAAAACAACACGATGAATCGAATGTATGCATGGCATGAAAATGCAATAACATAATTTTCGAAAGAGAACGAACAGCGTGAGGATTACAAGAATACACGCTTCTCCCTTTGTGCCCTAATAAAGGTTCAATGGCTTGGATCCGAGGTCAAGTATATGCAATTTCACAAGGATGGTCTCCTGAACCTAGAGGTCAATGGTCACTAGAGCTATGGCCCCCTTCATAGCATCTCCACAACAGTCGAGTAATCAACTAGATGAGGAGACACAAGTGAAGAGAACAGACTCTAGCTGGAGTTCTCACGATAGCCAGACAGGAAGTACATCCCAGAATGACACCGCTACACAACTCCTCTAATTCTAAGTTACGCTCAGACCCGGGTATAGGGCCCCACTCATGATATGCACAAAGTGTGTGTGTGAAGGGAGAATGCAATGCATACCCAAACCCTCACCTGCAAAACAACCAGAAAAATTCCCAGGCAGATATAAACATGTTTTCTACCCTAGGGTTCCATATTCAACAATTCACATGCAGTTATTCCAACTATCAAACACAGATAAAGAAAAAACAGGGGAAGAAAACACAAAGAAAAATCATGTCAAATTCGCGCATCTAATTAAATGGCCTGACTCTCGATATGTCCCCAGTGGAGTCGCCATCTGTTGCAACCGGAATCGCGACGGGTCGACGATCCAAAAAAGAAATCGGGGAAAGGAAAAGAGGTTTGGAGTCGCCACCATAGTTTATTATGGAAAACTACGGAAAAACCATAAAATAATAAGACACGGTCCACGAAAACCATATTCTGGGTTCAGGAGTCGGTTACGCGTAGCGAAGGTGTTAGCACCCTACCACGCCTGCCCTAAGGCAGTACCTTTAACTAAATGCACGAATATGATGTGGTTTTCAAAATGTTTAACTATCCCCTAAAATAAAACTCTAAAGAAACAAAATATATTTTTTAATTTTTTGGGCCCGACTAGGATTGACCTTGCTCCTACGTATTCTCATTCAAAATGAGAAATCAGAGTTACGTAGTTCTTTTTTTTTTGAAAATCTGTTTGAGAATATTTGTTTGGAGAATTACTTGAGAAAATTGTTTGGGAAAATTTGTTTGGAGATGATTATGAATAATTTGGATTTTTAGGGAAGTGAACCTGACGAGGACTAGCCTTGCTCCTACGTATCTCCACTCTTGATGGAGAATCAAGGATCACGTAGTTCTGGCAGAGAAATTGTTTGTTGTTTGAAAATGTGAATGTTTTATATCTTGGTATTTGTTTTTTATATGAGAAGGAGAAAAGTTTTTAGCACAAGGACGATGCGAACGATCACACATGTGCTTAAACCTTTTAAAATATTTTTGTTATTATTTGAGAAAAGAAGAAGAAAAGGTTTTAGCACAAGGACGATGCGTGCGATCACACATGTGCCTAGACCTTTAGAATATTTTATTATTATATGAGAAAAGAAGAAGAAAAGGTTTTAGCACAAGGACGATGCGTGCGATCACACATGTGCCTAAACCTTTTAATGTATTTTTGTTATTATTTGAGAAAAGAAGAAGAAAAGGTTTTAGCACAAGGACGATGCGTGCGATCACACATGTGCCTAAACCTTTTAAAATATTTTTGTTATTATTTGAGAAAAGAAGAAGAAAAGGTTTTAGCACAAGGACGATGCGTGCGATCACACATGTGCCTAAACCTTTTAAAATATTTTTATATTTGTATTTTTTTTAGAAGAGAAGAAGAAAAGGTTTTAGCACAAGGACGATGCGTGTGATCACAAATGTGCCTAAACCTTTAAATGTATTTCTGTAAATTCTTTTACTTAGGCTATAAATATTGTATTATTAAACCTATATTTTAGGATAAGTAGATATCTAGAATAAATAGATAACATAAAATAAAATAAAATAAAATAAGATAATAAAATAAAATAAATAAAATAAAATAAAATAAAATAAATAAAAAGACAAATCAAATAAGATAAACAAAATAAATGAAATAAAAAAAACAAATACGTAAATAAAAATAAAGCAAAAATGGGGGGCCAAATGAGAAAGGGAGTGCCGAACGGTCCAACGAACGGACGTTGGTAAAGGATTCAAAATGACGAGCGTTCGTTACGGGTGATGGCGAACGGACGTTGGCAAAGGAGGCTGAATGACGAGCGCTCTTTGGGGATATGGTAACCAAACGATCCGTCCAAGAAGTGGCCGGACGGACGTTGGAAAAGAGCTGAATGACGAGCGTTCGTTTGGGAGATGACGAACGGACGTTTGGGAAAGGAGGATGAATGACGAACGTTCGTTGGGGAGATGGTAACCAAATGATCCGTCCAAGACGTGGCCGAACGGACGTTGGAAAAAAGGCTGGATGACGAGCGTTCGTTGGGCAAGGAAACCGAATGAGGAGCGCTCGTTGGGGAGATGGTCACCAAACGGTCCATCCAAGAAGTGGCCGAACGGACGTTGGAAAAGAGCTGAATGACGAGCGTTCGTTTGGGAGATGACGAACGGACATTTGGGAAAGGAGGATGAATGACGAACGTTCGTTGGGGAGATGGTAACCAAACGATCCGCCCAAGTCGTGGCCGAACGGACGTTGGAAAAGAGGCTGGATGACGAGCGTTCATTGGGGGAGATAACGAACGTTCAAAATTGTGGCTGAAAGACGAGCGCTCGTTGGGTGAGATGACGTACGGACGTTTGAGACATGGAGGCGGAATAACGAGCGTTCGTTGGGGAGATGGTCACCAAACGGTCCGTCCAAGAAGTGGCCTCAACCAGAACGCTCCTTGGCCTCGCCGGCGACAACTCGCGCCACCAGACCCACTGCCGACCGCGGCGCTACTGCCTTCTCTCCCTCGCTTCTCTCGCACTAGCCTAGGGTTGAGGCTTTTCCACCTCGGGCACCGCCTGCCGCTGCCTCTGCCAGAGCCGGCCACCGTCGCCTCTAGCCGGAGCGCGCTTCCTCACCAGCGCCACCAGCGTCACTCTCCTCCCTCTCCCTTCGAAGATTTTCTCAACTGCTAATCGTCCCCGCAACACCACCTTTCCCTCTCTTCTTCCCCTAATTTTTATCGTTTTTTATTGATTTACTGATTAATTTGGCATTGATTGATTTGACGTTTTACCGGGATTGAAAATTACGAGTGTGTGTTGTGTACATCTGAATGTGAGGGGTGAATGCTGGATTTGTTCTGCCTTGTGTGTTGATTGGGTTATGCTTGTTGGAGGTGGTTACGGGTGTGAACACGATGACCAGAGGAGTAGAGGATCAAAGGGGTTGATGGAGGCTTGCGAGGGAGGGAGACAAAGGTTGGAGTCGGGAAATGGGTGAAGATGGTTAAGGGTAGGATGAGGCTGGAATGGAATCTGTTTTAGTGCTCTCTGTTCGTGACCTTGGGTGCTTCAGGGGCTGAAATATGATAATGACGATGGTGGTTGTTTGCTAGCGATGCAGATGCGAAGTGGAAGCTGGAGCAAGAGCCCTACGTGAATGACAGCCTATTCGGTCTAGCAACCGAAGGAAGACAGTATAATGGGGGATCACAACTCGCATTAAGGTGATGCGAGCATGAATATTGGATGTAAATGAATGGAATAGTGGATGAAACAGCAGGATAATCGAAAATTCATACCAGTATGACTATAAACGAATGCGGATAACATAAATTAGGGATACTTACCTTCAATGAAACGATTAGCCCTCTCCGTCCTCTACTGTGGACTCGCTTTCGCTTTTCCTCTGCTCTTCCCACCCCTTGCACACTCCTCTCTTTGCTCTCCAATCTCCAGCAATGGATTTCTTTTTTTTTTCGATCCAGGCCCCCGTAGCTCTCCCCCATATCCCCCTTTCTCTATGCTTTTCTCTGCTTTTTCTGCCACTCTGCAATTCCGTATACCAAATCGTGTATGTGCCAATTCTGTAGACTCCAAAACGTCTCTGCCACACCCGCGCACTCTGCAGAAACGGTTTCCTGCCCCCCTTCCCGCACACACATTGTTTCCTTTTTTTTTTTTTACGCTTTTCACTAAAGACAAAAACGCCCCCTTTTCTTAATTCTTTTCTTTTCTTTTTTTAATAAACTAAAAAGGTAAAAACTAAAAAAACAAAAACTAAAGACACAAATAAACTAATAAGAAAATAAATAAATAAATAAATAGAAATAAAAAAACGAAAATAATAAAATAAAAATAAAAAAAAAGGGTAAATAATAAAACAAAGGAGAACAGTCTACGATAAAGCCAAAAAACCAATCCGGACGAAATTCGATATTGACAGAGGGTAACATCTTTTGGTTGTTGAAGCAGAAAACTCACTTTCTTGGACCTCTTGGAGCAAGTTTGGGTGTGTGGGAGCTCTTCTTTTTTCTTCCTTGGGTCTTCATTGCTTTCCATTTCCTCCATCTCTTCCATTGTAAGCTCAAGCTCTCCATGACAATGGAGAGCTAACTTCATTTATTGTTGGGGAAGGATGTAACCTCTAAACTTCATGTATATGAACATGTTTTTATTATATTAAGCTTCTTTCATTGAATTTTAGTGGTTTTCTCTTATTCTTAATGCTTGTTATGTTTTTTGTCATTCATAACTTGATTTTTTGGGTTTTATTTGTTGTGGAAAATAGCTCATGAACCTTGACTTGGATTAAACTACCTAAAGGAAATAGTATATAGGAATAGAGCTAGGACCTTTAGTTATCATAAACTTTTTTTCTTAATGCGGAAGTGATTATTACGGTTTTCAAGAAATTGAAGTCTAATAACCAAATCTAAGCTCTTTATTTCAAGGAATTGGGTTTTGAGTAATTTAGTAGTTGATATCAGCATTTAAATGAAGATGAGTTCTAATATGCATGAAAGTGAAGTAGGTGACATCTAACCCCAACATTACCATCTCATATAATCTTTAATCTCATTCATTTACTCTTGTTTTAGCTACAAAAAGATCATTTTACATTTGAAGCATTATGTTTAATTTCATTATACTTAAACCTCACTCAAAGGAATCATTCTTTAGTCTTAATTAGTTAAACAATTATACGATCGTTTAGTGTCACACGAGTCTCTTGAGAAACGATACTTTGTCTTACCGTTTTATATTACTTGAACGATTTGGTACGTTTATCGAGGTCTTAACAATAAGTCACGTTAAAACAGTTTTTTTAATATTGCATGTTCACACTCACATAACTACCAAAAAATGATTGGGAAATTCATCCTCTCTATACACCTTTTTCTCCTCTTTATTTCTTTCAAAATTTGTTGGTATAAACGTGTAGAATATATCCTAAATAATTTACACGTTGAATTTATAGTATATTATTGTGTTTCAAAATTAAAGATTCTCGTATTTTAAAAATGAGTTTTATCGGTGCATTTGTTTGTTTTAAAAAATAATTATTCTTTAATTTGTTTATTTCCCACAATTCTTTAATTTGTTTATTTCCCACAATTCTTTAATAAAAAAGAAAGTTGGATGTTATTGAGATTGTGTAGAACAAGCTTTCACCTCTTATATAATTTTATATTTTCATTTCTTCCTGAAACAACACACATACTTAGATTTCCTTCTTCGAAAACCAAACAACATTCAGATTAGTTCACTTCTCCTTTTCTTCTCTTTTTGTTTGAAGGTTTACAATTTTTTCTTGATGTTTCTTTTATTGTTCTTAGGTTTCTCTTCTTTCTCTTTTATTTCTCATTTTAATTTCTTCAGTTTCATTGTTCTTATGTTTTTCTTATTCTGGACAGTAATTCTTTTTCATTTAAATGCCTTGCTCAATTAAATAACGTAATTACAACTAGTGTGTATATATAGATTGAATCAACTACTATTGCAGAAAGGGCTTTAGACGTCTGTTATTTTGGGATTTTAACGTCAGATCTCGATCCGACGTCTTTATGGGTGACGTTAATGGGATGTCGGACTCTAGAGTCTGACGTCTATAAAGATGTTGGATTACACCAAAATCGACGTCTAAGGGCACTAAAGACGTCAGACATGGCATTAACCGACGTCTAATGCAGCTTGTGTCTTTGGGTAGTGTAGTAGCACCTTCTTCCTTGTTTCCTCATAAGAAAAACTTGCGTCTTTTGGACCTCTTATGGCATTTCAACCGAAAGCCGAATCTGGCTCCTTGCCTAGTTTCATTCCAATCGTCAATGAAAAAGAGTATAGTGACATGAGAACTAGGCAAGGACCCAGGTTCGGTTTTGGGTTGAAATGCTATAAGAGATCCAAAAGAGGCAAGTTTTTCTTACGAGAAAACTAGAAAAGGGAGAAGGTGCTACTATGCTACCCAAAGACACGAGCAAAACTGCACCAAAACACAACGAAAACTCATTTGAATCGGTTCAAATTGAAGATAATCCATCAAAGACTAATTTAATTGGAGTAAAAGTAAGTTTAAACGGTTCAAAAAGATAAAATGCACATGTAAATGCAATGTCGCGGAGAGAAAAGGCGAGGAGGAAGACGATGAAGTGCGCGTAACCGCGGGTTCACGATTTCTGATTTAACAGGAATCAAGATGTCGGTGCCCCCAGTGCTCGACGTTTATTCTCGACTAGACATCGGGGACCTCAATAATATGACGTCCATTCGATTTAAAGATTAATATTCGCAGTGTATATAGACGTCGGATGCAAGGGGAGCCGACGTCCAAAACAACTTTTCACCTACCATGTCAGGCCATTTAGGCGTCGAATGTAAGGGGGACCAACGTCTCAAGGACTATCCAGACGTCGGTGTGGCGGGATCCGACGTCTAAATGGGGAAAAAATGATTTTTCACATTCTGGCGCTCCCTTTTTGGCGTCTAATTGTACGAACTGACGTGGTTTAAAGTAAGACGTCGGGCCCCCATGAACCGACATCGCCAAGGCCAACTTATTAACCAAAATACCACCGGTCAATCTTTGTGGAATTCGACGTCTAAGGAGTGACGTTAAAGGTCATTTCTACACTAGTGAACTAAGATTAAATTTTACAAAAATATATAATTAATTTAAAATGAATAATTTAAACATGTGCACAATTATGATAACAAAATTGGGGAATTTGTCCAACATTAAGGCTTTGTTCACTTGAATGAATTTGGGGGAGAATGATTGAGGGGATTTGAAGATAAATTTTGTTCTTCTTTATTTGAGTGGATTTGGGATTGGGAGTAAGTGAGACTAGCTTGATGTAATTATAGAAACGTTCATTTATTTCGAAATTAATGTACCAAAAAAATAACTTTTGACCATTTTATAACAGAATTTTTAAATGGAAATGAATTATATTTTTCTTCAAACTTACTTAAAATTAATGTATTTGTGCTATTAAATAATAACCATAATTGAGATAACTACACGCTGTACTATTGTAATTTGACTTAGTTAAGTTATTTTATATATATATATATATATATATATATATATATATATATATGGGGGGTTTGCTAACGCGCGTAAGCCTGTTTTTCAGTTGGTACATTTTAGTAAAGTAATGCGTACTAAGTTTTAAGGTTAAGGGTATTTTAATAATTTTCATTCTCAAAACTTAAAAAAAAAAAAAAGAAACCCCCCAAACTCTTACTCACCTCTCTCATTCCTCTCAATCCTTTCTCTTTCATCTCTCTCACTCCAACCTTTTCTC